>NC_042620.1:19440548-20040548 GCF_901001135.1 Rhinatrema bivittatum | reverse complement strand
TTGAAGTACGTGAGACGGGATGAGATGGGACTTTTGGTAATTGATGAGAAAATCCATCGAGTGTAGCAGAGTAATCGTTTGACTGAGAGAAGCCAGAGCTCCTTGTTGAGATTGACTTCTGATGAGCCAGTCGTCTAGGTAGGGGAAAACGTGTACACTTTCCTTGTGTAAGTGTGCTGCTACTACTGCCAGGCATTTCATGAACACTCTGGGAGCTGAGGCAAGTCCGAATGGCAGTACTCAGTACTGGAAATGTTGTTGACCCACCAGGAAATGCAGATACTTGCGATGAGGAGGGAATATTGGAATGTGAGCGTAAGCATCTTGTAGATTCAGAGAACAAAGCCAATCTCCTGTTTGAAGAAGGGGAAGCATGGTGCCTAGAGAAACCATCCTGAACTTTTCTTTTCATAGAAATTTGTTGAGATTTCTGAGGTCTAGGATGGGACGTAGGCCTCCTGTTTTCTTTGGAATGAGGAAATAGCGGGAGTAGAATCCTCTGCCCTGCTGAGTCCGGGGCACCGGTTCTATTGCTCTGGCTTTCAGAAGGGTGGATAATTCTGCTTGCAGATGAATTCTGTGATTTTCATTTTGCGAAAGAGGTTTTGGAGGAGAGTCTCTTGGAATTGAGAGGAAATTGAGTTGGTAACCTCGTGATATTATTGAGAGTACCCACTGGTCTGTTGTTATCTGTAACCAATGGTTGTAGAAGGAGGAAATTCGACCTCCTACTGGCAAGTTCAGTTTGGGATTGAGGAGATGGCTTTTGCTCTCTGGTGGTGGTTTCAAAAACCTGTAGCCAGTCCAGTCTGCGGTGGAGGTTGCAGCCTAGCGGTTCTTTGCTGTGGGCGAGATGATCTACCCCTGGATGCTGGTGGATAATACTGTCTCTGCCTTTAGAAAGGTTTCCTGGTTTCTTTCCTTGGTGGATGGCGAGACATTGATGAGGAAGAGTCTTGTGGGACTGACGATAGTTGGCGTAATGTCTCTGGGGGTTCTTTTAATTGGGCCACTGCGTCCTGGACCTTTGACCCAAACAGGTTGTCACCTACGCAGGGTAAATCCACCAGCTTATCCTGTACCTCAGGCCTGAGGTCAGAGGCTTTTAGCCAGGCCCATCGACGTGCACTGATTCCTGAGGCTGCTATTCTCGAAGCTGTTTCGAAGTTGTTGTAGGCGGCCCGGACTTCATGCTTTCCAGCTTCAAGTCCTTTATGTATGATAGCCTGAGCCGCATCCTGGTACTGTTGAAGTAGGGAGTCAGTGAGTTCCTGCATCTGCTTCCATAGATTCCTCTGGTATTGCGTCATATATAGTTGGTAAGACGCTATCCTGGAGTTAAGCATGGCTCCTTGGAATACCTTTCTCCCTAAAGAGTCCAGGAATTGATGTTCCTTTCCTGGTGGAGTAGAGGAATGAGGTCATACTCTTTTGGATTTCTTTTGAGCCAATTCAACTACTACAGATTGAAGCGGTAACTGTGACTTTTGGTAACCAGGAACATGTTGGACAAGATATGTAGTGTCCACTCTTATTAATTGGTGGAACAGAACATGGATGTTCCCAGAGCCTGTGTTGTAATTCCAAAAGTACTTCGTGGATAGGAATGGTCAGAACCTCTTTGGGTGGATCAACGAATTGTAAGATTACTAAAGTCTGCTGATGTGTATCCTGCTCAGACAATAAGTTGAAAGGAATTGTATCTGTCATATCTTTTATGAAATTAGTGAAGGACAAGTCTTCTGGTGGAGACTTTTTCCTTCCTTCAGGAGGAGATGGCTCAGACATGAAGCTTTCAGATGAGGAATCAGTATTTTTCTCCTTCCGTGAGTCGTATGGCACTTGTTTTGAAGGAGAAGTTGGAGAAGACCTCGGTGGAAGTGATGGAGCCAGTGGTCTGAAGAGTCCTGAAGATCCCGGTTGAGGATTATCAAAGGGGTTTTGCCAGGAACATCCTCTATTCCCCTAGGATTAGTAGGGATAGGTTGCGGTGGGATGGCACCGACGAGGACGTCGAGTCTATCCATCAACATTTTAAATATGGAGAATTCCAGTTGCTCTGGAGCCCCACGCATGGGTACTGGCATCGGTGTTGGTCCTGTTTTCAGGGATGGCCCCAGCCTTTGTGCGGGCACCGGTGTTGGTGCTGGCATCGGCAGAGGTGCCGGCATCGACAATGGTGTCGGCTTTGGTGAGGGCATCGGCGTCGGTATCGATGGTCGATGCTCCTGGAGTGCTTCTTGCACCGCCTGGCGGATGAAACCACTCAGTTCCTCCGTAATAGCTGATGCAGGCAGAGCAGCTATACGTGGTGGCGGTGGGGCATCATCGGTCCTACCACAGGGCCTGTGGAGGTTCGATGTCTGGCACTTCGATAGAAGGTGAACGCCTCAGTGTCAAAGGCCTCGGTATTTCTTGTAAGCGAGTCCGCTTAGCTGTCGACTTCTCCGGGGATAATAGAGACTCCGGAATCAAAGGATGTCAATGTTGATGTTTAGACCGGTGCTCCAAGGTTTTTTCTAGGCCCGATGCCGACTTGATCGATGCCACGGATGGGGTTGGTGATGAACGATCCCCTGAACCCTCCAGACGATGTTTTTTAAGGATTATCCTTTTCGAAGCTCCGGCCAGAGACGACTGAGTGGACATCGATGTGGAAGGTAATAGTTGAAGGTGGAACAAGTGTTCCATCTTTTCTTGTCTTGCTTTGCGACCTTTAGCGGTCATTTCTGCACATTTCGGGCAGGATGAAACATCATGAGACTGGCCCAAAGTACACACTCAAGGTGTGGATCCGTAATCGACATGGTCCGATTACATTTGGGACATTTTTTAAATCCCATAGCCATGATAATCCTCAACAGCCGTCGATGGATATCTGACAAAAAAAATTTTTAAACTCGAGTGAGTTGGAAAGGGATTATTGTACTCACCGGCCGGTGGTAAAGTGAGAGAGACCCCAATGTGGGAGAGAAAAAATGAACTTTTAAACTGATATTTAGTCAGAGATTGTGTGAAGAAGTTCACACAGGGCTCCTGCTCCGCGATGCCAAAAGCAGCGCGGAAAAACAAAGACTGAAGGGAGACCCCTATGGCTGAGAATATCATGGCATGCTGGGCATGCTCAGTGGGCTCAGTGTGCCATTCAAACGTTTCTAGAAACTTTGACAGAAAGTTTTCTGTGATAGGGCTCCGTCAGTGACGTCACCCATATGTGAGGACTAGCATCCTGCTTGTCCTGGGATAAATAGGAATTTCTAATGTGGGCAAATATCTAACAACATAGCCAGTAAATTCTTTGGTATAGTAAAAATAATATTCTGTATTTCTAGATCTTTACAATTTTAGCTAAGGTGGTTTACAAAATTTTTCAGTAGCGGGTGCTGCCAAGCCCACACAAGAATGCCAACAGACCACGCGGCAGGACGCCACCATCACTCTCACTCCCGAAGGCTCCTAGGCGCACACACAAAACACTCCTTCTTAAAGGAGCTGTGGCAGCAAAAGGCCCTGTGGTGCCCTCTGATGAAATCATGACCCAGACTAAATCATAGGGGTGTGAATCGTGTGATCGATCGTCTTAACGATCGATTTTGGCTGGGGGGGGGAGGGAAATCTGATCGTTGTGTTTTGTTTTGTTTTTTTTTTAAATCGTTAAAAATCGTAAATCGGGGGAGGGCGGGAAAACCGGCACACCAAAAAAACCCTAAAACCCACCCCGAACCTTTAAAACAAATCCCCCACCCTCCCGAACCCCCCCAAAATGTTTTAAATTACCTGGGGTCCAGTGGGGGGGGGGGGTTCCAGTGCGATCTCCCTCTCTCTGGCCACGGCTGCATTAAGAGAAATGGTGCCGGTGGCCCTTTGCCCTTATCATGTGACAGGGCAAAGTTAGCGCCGGCGCCATTTTGGTTCCAGGCTCCCGACATCACGCGTGCAGGAGATCGCCCCCGGACCCCCAGGGACTTTTGGCCAGCTTGGGGGGGGGCCTCCTGACCCCCCAAGACTTAATAAAAGTCCAGCGGGGGTCCGGGAGCGACCTCCTGCACGCGGGCCGTATTGCCAATATTCAAAATGGCGCCGGTGCTACCTTTGCCCTCACTATGTCATACGGGCGACCATCGGACATAGTGAGGGCAAAGGTAGCACCGGCGCCATTTTGAATATTGGCAATATGGCCCGCGTGCAGGAGGTTGCTCCCGGACCCCCGCTGGACTTTTGGCAAGTCTTGTGGGGGTTAGGAGGCCCCCCCAAGCTGGCCAAAAGTCCCTGGGGGTCCAGCGGGGGTCCGGGGGCGATCTCCTGCACTCGTGACGTTGGGAGCCAGGAACCAAAATGGCACCGGCGCTACCTTTGCCCTGTCACATGATAAGGGCAAAGGGCCACCGGCGCCATTTCTCTTAATGCAGCCATGGCCAGAGAGAGGGAGATCGCGCCGGGACCCCCCCCCCCCCCCACTGGACCCCAGTTAATTTAAAACATTTTGGGGGGTTCGGGAGGGTGGGGGGATTTGTTTTACAGGTTCGGGGTGGGTTTTAGGGTTGTTTTGGTGTGCCGGTTTTCCCTCCCTCCTCCCTCCCCCCTCCCCCGATTTACGATTTTTTGACGATAAATCGGGGGAATTGTTATTGTATCGCGGCTCCAACGATTTTGACGATTTAAAATATATCTGACGATTGTTTTAAATCATCAAAAAACGATTCACATCCCTACTAAATCAGCTCAGGATGCTTCCTCAATGCCTCAGCAACAGGTCCCCTGGTGTTCCTTTGTGTCCCAGTGCGTGTTGCTAGTTGTCTGTGTGTTTTTGTCTTGACCTCGTTCCTGCCTTGCCCTTGCCCTAGCCTTGCTTGTGCTTCGTCTTGTCTGTTCTGTGTTCCCCTTGGCTTGACTCCCTTGTTTCAACCCCAGCATGGGCTCGACTGTGCTATCTGTTGCCTGCCTTGACCACTGGCTTGGATCTCATCTTGCCGTCTGCTACCTGCCATGACTCTCGCTTGGACTTGGACTCTGTTCTCCTAGATAGCCCTAGGGACCCATCTAAGACCTGCCAGCCTCCACAACACAAGGGCTCAACTTGTGGGGGAGGCAGCTGGTATAGGTGAAGCTCCAGTCGGTCCTAAGGGCTTCTCTGCCAGCTGTTGGTGTGAGCCTGATGGCTTCACTCACTAGGCAGTGCCAATTGCACCACAGCATTATGGGTCCACTTTTCCTGCCAGCAATATAGGCTGCTGAGACTATGGCACTTTACTCATGTAAGTGAGCTGTTGAAAATTGCTATAAAATATGCCATTGAATTGTCCATAGGATATTCATATGTAAGTGCACTTTACGCTAGTAAATGGCTTTTGAAAATTATGATAGTATGCTACATTAATATGTGTAACTCCTTTGAAAATTACCTCCCCTGTGAGTACCTCTGGCAATAGAAGACAAAGTGACTTACCCAAGGACACAAAGAATGTTAGTGGGAGAAGCACGATCTGAATCCTACTTTCCTTGGTGTGTAGCTGATTGTTCTAACCACTAGGCTCCTCCTTGCTCAGCCTACAGCATCATTTATATTTGATCTTTAGCTTTAATTAGATGAAATTGCACAGCAATTAATTTAGGCATAAAGCTGGGAGCTTTCAATCAATGGAGTTCTATAGATGTTTCAAAACTGGGACTGTGAAGTTTTTTTTTTTCATTTTAGCAAAAGCAGCATGAATAAATTAAGAAGGGCCTTGGAACATATATGATGGTGGGGGGAAGGAGTTCAAGAAAGATGGTGATATTTTGGTACTTTTTCTTTGCCTGCACCTCCTTCCTCTGCTTCCTCATGTTGTGTGTGGAATGCTTGGTGCACCTATTGTTTGACACATAATCAATGTGTTATGACAGCAAAGTGTCACTAACACACTACCCATTTACGATACTGAGCTATCAAAAAATTGGGTGAGAAAAAAGTAAGACGAGGGGAAAAAAAACAAAAAACTTTTTGTGGACTTCTTATTGTTCTCATGTTTGACATTTTTGTACTGATGCTGAGAAGTTCAATAAAACGTATTTTGAAAAAAAAAAGATAAAAATACAAATAGGAAGACAAAAAGCAAATCAGATGCTCCATGCATGGTTGGGTTTTTTGGGGCTTAACAGTTTCCTTCTGTTCCTTTGGATTTTCAGCTCAATTGTAACTAAGCCTGGGATCTCACACTGTCAGCTTTCTCAAAGGCCTAGGGATCTTTCCACTATTTGATAGCCACCTCAACACTCTAGGGGCTGATACAATATTTGTGCAAAGAAAACGGGTGCTTAGTGTTGAGCGCCTGTTTTCCTAACGCATACTCAGCCAACTCTTCTGGGCACGAGATGCAATATTTAAATTAGGAGTCACACAATAAAGGAGGCAACCGTTTTCTCCTGCTACCGGCATAGACATGCACAAGATACATGGACCGGGACCAGGCTGTCATAAAATTTGCTGGATTGCAATGGATGCACTGGCCATACGGGAAATATTTTGCATCGCAGAGATTAGCTAATAGCCTCATCTCCATAGAATTTACATGTGATGAGCATTATTAGCTTTGCAGTGATTTGGACGCGCGTTTTGGACATGCTAATCCCCATATGGCATCGGAGGTTATGGACACGCATCCAGTCATGTGTTAAACCATATGCTAGCCACTGCATATGGTGTTGCATCGGTCCCTTAGTCTGATTAATGCAGCAACAATCCTGAGCCAGGGGCAATGTACCAAGGCCCCTTCCAGAGCCTGCAATCATGGGTCTTGAATACAATCATGAGTTGTCACCATTAGACACTGACCACGACTCCCTTTACTCTAGAGGTGGTCAACTCCAGTCCTCAAGAACCATAAACAGGCCTGGTTTCAGGATATCAACAATTAATATGCATGAGATGGATTTGCATACAGTGGAAGAACTGCATGTAAATCAGGCTCATGCAAATTCATTGTAGATATCCTGAAAACCTAGCCTGCTTTTGGCTCTCTAGGACTGGAGTTTGCCACCTCTGCTCTGCTTCCCTTCCTCCCTCCCTTCCAGGGGCTGTGAACACTCCTTCTGCAGCATGTCCAACCCCGGTTAATCTGGAAAGTCCTGACTCAGGGATCCACTGTCATAAGCCACTGAGCTAGCCCTCCATGTTTGTTCTAATGAAAAACTGAAGAACTGGAGACAGAGAAAGAAATAAGAGATAATAGACAAAAGTCATGTTGAGTGGCTTTTCTTAAATAAGATATTAGAAACAGGGAAATCCTTCTGCTCAGTTCTCTGGGCCCTGACTTGGCTGAGAAAGAAGGATTAAATACCAAACTTTGCCTGCATAAGTTCTCCTTAGCCAGCTTAATGATACACTTGGAACAAGCATTTTACTATCATTAGAAGAGTCAGAATAAAGGATTGTACTCCCTAAAATGTTCTGAACACTTTCACCTCGCTCTATACAATCATTATAAAAAAGTTTCAGCTCTGAATCTCACAGACCATAAGAAGAACGGGGAAAAACTTTCGGTGCATATTTACACCTGCTAATGTGTTCACCGAGTTTTTCCTGGGGAAAAATTATATCCATGCTTCTGAAAATGCAAAAGTATACCCAGAATTCTGAAGCCCACCCCAAACTCACCTTTTCAGACTGCAGGTAACAGGCCTAGCGTACAGGTCCTTGGTGCATACGTTTACCTGCAGATCAGGCGGGTAATTTTGTAAAAGCCCATTTCTGCAAGTGTAACTATTTTGTTATGGTTAAGCTGTGTTTGGGTGGATTCCTGGGTACTGTGGCAGATGACCACGCCCATGGGGAGGAGCCCCGTGAGCCACCACAGTACTGGGCTAAATGCACACGTACAAACATAGAGTTAATTCTTTTATTAAACAGCTTGAAGTGTTCCACCAGAGGTGGCAGTAGTGAGGTAGTCTGGATGTAGCAGTCTCAGGACCCTCGGCAGAGGAGACCATTCTCACCCAGTTGGTATAGGGGAATTCCGGTGCAGGTTTCCCAGCAAGGTAGAGCTGTAGGTAAGATAGACTGAGAGTTAGATTACTCACTAGATGGTTGCTGTAGGTATGCGATTCCACCAGGTTGAAGAAGTTGGTAGCGGCACTGAGGCAGGGAGAGCAGGCCCTTAAGGAGTGAGTATCTGATCCCTGTAAGGCACCTGAAATAAAGTAGAGGGGCCCCGAGGAGCAGGTACCCAGGTTAGCAATACCCCGAAGGGCAGAGAGAGAGAGAGAGCTTCCAGCAGCAGCATGAAAGCGGCAGAGTAGCTTAGACCGGCCAAAACCAATCCTTTGCTAACTCAATGAGCTAGCAACAAAGTACAGGCTATATACCCGGATGGCGTGACGTCAGTAGAGGGGAACGCCCCTGAGGTTCGTGCCAATGCTGGAATAAAAAGACGTGGGTGGCGTGCGCGCGCGCACCCTAGTAGGCCCTTGGGAGGAGCAAGGCAGAAGGCAGCACCATAGCCGTTCCGGGGACGCCGGAGAGGTTGGCTTGTAGACGCTGTGGCAGCCATTTTCTCTAGGGATGCGGAAGAAGCCGTGAACAAGGTGAGGCAAATGGGGCGAAACCGTCTAGCACCGACGGATGCAACAGTACCCCCCCCCCCCTCAAAGGGCGTCCTCCAGGCTTCCTACCTGGTCTTGGTTGCTGAGGATGCATCTTATGGAATTCCTGTAGCATCTCTTTATCCAGTTTATTAGCCAAAGGTGTCCAAGAGTTATCTTCAGGTCCATAACCTTCCCATGACAGGAGGTATTCCCATACTCTGCCTCTTTTTCTTACGTCAAGGACAGCATCTACCTTGTACTCGATGTCTTCTTCTGCATCTATTGGTGTAGGTTCAGGTGTCTTGTTAGAGAACTCACTAAGGATCAACAGCTTCAATAGTGAGATGGGGAACGCATTATGAATATTCAATGTAGGTGGTAGCTTCAGACTATAGGTGAGATTGCCTAATCGTCGGAGAATAAGAAAAGGTTCAACAAAGCATGGAGCGAAGCGAGTTGAAGGTATTTTAAGTCGTAAGTGCTTAGTGGATAGCCAGACTTTGTCACCAGGCTGGAAATCAGGAGCCTTGCAGTGGTGAGCATCATATCCTTTCTTAGCTCGAAGTCCTGCTTTGAGAAGCATCTCTTTGGTTTGAGTCCAAAGTTGTTGAATATCTTTGGCAGTAGACTGAGCTGCCGGGGACGACACGGACAGTGGAAGTGGCAGTAGTGGCAATGGTAGTCGTCCGTAAACCACTTCGAATGGTGTTGATCCAGTGGATGTTGCTGGATGAGAGTTGGTGGCAAATTCAGCCCAGGGCAACAGTTCTGCCCAATCATTCTGGCGAGTGTTCACATAGGCACGAATGAACTGCTTGAGTGTTCTATTCATCCTGTTTGCCCATTAGATTGAGGATGGTATGCTGAAGTGAAGTCGAGAGAAATGTCAAACGTCTTGCACAATGCATTCCAGAATTTAGCTGTGAATTGGACTCTGCGATCGGAGACTATGTGCTTGGGCATGCCATGTAGGCGGAAGATGTGCATGATGAAGAGCTTGGCAAGCTCCATAGCTGTGGGTAAACCAGGGAGAGCCACGAAGTGAGCCATCTTTGAGAACCGATCTACAGTTGCCCAAATCATGTTGCTTCCTCCTGAGAGTGGTAACTCCACCTCAAAGTCTGTAGCAATGTATGTCCATGGCTCGTCTGGCACTGGCAAGGGTTGGAGTAGACCCCAAGGACGATTGGGTGGCATCTTCTGTCTAGCACAATTTGCGCAGGAAGCAACGTAGGAGAATGTGTCTTCCTTCATGGTGGGCCACCAGTAAAATATTTGCAGTTTAGACAGAGTTCTGCGTTGACCAGGGTGTCCAGCCAGTTTAGAGTTGTGAGCCCATGCTAACAGTTTTTTTCTGAGGTTCTTGGGTATGATGGTTTTACCTGCAGGTACTGAGGTAAAACCTCAGTACCTGCAGGTAAAACATGCAGGTACTGCATGTTTTACCTGCAGGTACTGGCGCAGGCTTCTTCTTTGTGCAGAACTCTGTCTAAACTGCAAATATTTTACTGGTGGCCCACCATGAAGGAAGACACATTCTCCTACGTTGCTTCCTGCGCAAATTGTGCTAGACAGAAGATGCCACCCAATCGTCCTTGGGGTCTACTCCAACCCTTGCCAGTGCCAGACGAGCCATGGACATACATTGCTACAGACTTTGAGGTGGAGTTACCACTCTCAGGAGGAAGCAACATGATTTGGGCAACTGTAGATCGGTTCTCAAAGATGGCTCACTTCGTGGCTCTCCCTGGTTTACCCACAGCTATGGAGCTTGCCAAGCTCTTCATCATGCACATCTTCCGCCTACATGGCATGCCCAAGCACATAGTCTCCGATCGCGAAGCCTTTTTGAAGATTTTCCTGAATATATTCGGACATGGCTTTATTCTCTGCCACAGAGAGAGGGTACACCCGACCCTTGGGTGGTTCAGTGTTCGGCTTCAGATTAATAGCACAGTCATAGGATCTGTGAGGCAGTAGTACATCTGCAGCTTCTTTAGAAAAAACATCTTGGAACAATGCATATTGAGGCGGCAATCCTGGCATCACTGGGGTAGTTGGCATGCAGGGTATAGGAGCGACCTCCATTAGACATTTACCATGACAATCGGCCCCATCGTGAAAGCTCCAGAGTAGCCCAATTGAATTGCGGCATATACTGCTGCAGCCATGGTAGCCACAGCACTATAGGGTGCATGGCCTTCTCTAAAACAAAGAAGGAGATAGTTTCAGAATGGAGAGCACCAGTCCGCAGACATACTGGTTCGGTGAGCTGGGTTACTTCACCCGGCAAGGGTTCTCCATGAATTGAAGATAGAAGTAGCGGGGACTTCATAGTGGTAGTGGGAATCCGCAAGTGCTCCACTAATCGTTGAAGAAAGAAATTACCTCCTGCCGCTGAGTCCACTAGGGCAAGAGTCTGATACTCCAAGGGTCCGCAGATCAAGGATACAGGAAGAGAGAGCGGAGGAGAGGGGGCAGTAAGATCTAGGAAGAGTCCTCCCGCAGGACTTAGGTCTGCCAGTTCCCCAGACATATAGGGCATGTTTGAACAGCAAGACCAGCTTGTCCATAGTACATGTACAGCCTCAGTTGCTTCCTTCTTGTTCTCTCTTTAGCTGTCAGATGGCTGTGGCCTAACTGCATTGGTTCTTCTTCGTCAGCAACTGGAACCGGGGAGCAGGTCTGGGTGTGGACTTAACTCAAGTTTCACCCTGAAAGGGTCTTCTGGGAGTCTTGGTCTCTTGAACCTTGTCACGAAGTCGGCGATCAATCCTTGTTGCCAACTTCACTAGTTCAGCCAAGGTCTCAGGCATTTCACGAGCAGCGAGCTTGTCCTTCAGACGAGAGTTCAGTCCTTCAAAGAAGAGGGTCCTCAGGCATTTAGGATCCCAATGTAATTCAGATGCCAGTGTCTTGAATTCAATAGCGAAGTCAGCC
Organism: Rhinatrema bivittatum; assembly: GCF_901001135.1. NCBI lineage: Eukaryota > Metazoa > Chordata > Amphibia > Gymnophiona > Rhinatrematidae > Rhinatrema > Rhinatrema bivittatum. The sequence continues at coordinate 20,029,049 of NC_042620.1, read as the reverse complement.
AAAGGTTTATTACCTTGCTTCAGGTGAACCAAAGAAGATCCTGCAGTGATATACCGGGCAGGGTCATCAAAAACTGATTTGAATAGCTCGAGGAATTCTTCAATGTCATGGAGAATGGGATCCTCGTGCTCCCACAGCAAAGAGGCCCAAGACAACGCTCTTCTGTCCAGATAAGATAAGATATAGGTGGTCTTGGCATAAGCTGTGGGGAAATGGCTAGGTTGCAGGGAGAAGTGCATGCAACACTGATTAATAAAATCTCTGCATCTCTAAACCTCCCCCGAGAAGCATGTAGGAGCAGATAGAGGTACAATCGTCTTAACCATCACTGCTGGCGGTGTAGCTTCTTTACCTGTGGTGGTGGGTAAATTCATCTGTGTGTGCAGCAAGTTGAATGCAGTAGTCAAACTTTCCAGCACACTCTGCTGTTCGGAGATTCACTGGGCCAGGCCTGAAATGGCCTGCAATGCAGTGAGCTGAGCTGAATCCATGGAGTTAGCAATCTGTATGGTTAAGCGGTGTTTGGGTGGATGACCATGCCCACGGGAAGGAGCCCCGTGAGCCGCCACAGTACTGGGCTAAACGCAGACGCACAAACACAGAGTTAGTTCTTTTATTAAACAGCTTGAAGTGTTCCACCAGAGGTGGCACTAGTGAGGTAGTCTGGATGTAGCAGTCTCAGGACCCTCGGCAGAGGAGACCCTTCTCACCCCGTTGGTATAGGGGAATTCCGGTGCAGGTTTCCCAGCAAGGTAGGGCTGTAGGTGAGATAGATGAGAGTTAGATTATTTATTTATTTATTTATTTATTTATTTATTGTTTTTGTTATACCGAGTTTCATGATAGGCATCACATCAACCCGGTTTACAAATAACAAGGAGTGTAAAGCATAATGTAACTCACTAGATTGCTCACTAGATGGTTGCTGTAGGTATGCGATTCCAATGCTGGAATAAAGATGTGGGTGGCGTGCGGAGGAGCATGGCAGGAGGCAGCACCATAGCCATTCCGGGGACACCGGAGAGGTCGGCTTGTAGACACGGCGGCAGCCATTTTCCCTAGGGATGCAGGAGGAGCCGTGAACAAGGTGAGGGAAACGGGGCGAAGCCGTCTAGCACCGCCGGACGCAACCTATTTATTATTTTGCCATTATCAGAAATTCCCTTTAAGAGGTATTTAGCATGCAATTATTCTCTAGCAGGATTAGCAGTTTCACTTGATCCTTTAACTCTTATGGCTGGAGGCAGTATCTGTCAGGAAATTAATGTAAAGTTCGAAAATAAAAATGAACACATTTTTGGACCTTTACAGCTTTCAATGTTATTGACCTGCCAGGCTTTTGTCTACCATTCAGATCCAAAACACAGGTCCGCTCTATGCCAAATGGCTCATGAGGTGCCGTATAATTCCATGGATTAAAGCAGACAGCTAACACTAATGATACCAAGAATCCTTTTATAACAACACAGCCTTGTTGTCCACTTATAATTCTAGGCAGCCAACTGGAAACAAAAGACAGCAACAGAACAATTCAAAGAAGTGATATCATGGAATGTTAACTCAACAGGCACATGTTACCCTACAACAATTTAACACAAATAGCAATATCCTGTCCTACACAAGTATACATTCTTCTTCTGTCTATGTTTGCATTCAACCTTTTAAGACTATAGTGACAAGCAAAAGTGTAAATTAATTTGCTACATCATTAAATTTTATTTGTGTAGTTTTATACAAAAATTATGGGAACAGAAATGATTTTTAACAAAGTCTCCCAACGTTTCAATGGTACAAACCAACCACTTGCTCTTCACAAGATAATGGACCTAAAAGAAGAGCTCACAAAAGCTGTGTGAGGATTTCCTGCTCACTTCCTATCTATGAATCTCACGTTGATGGCATCACCTGGTCCTAAGAGTCCACATGTTTGTGCATGTACTGCCTTTGATTTGGGAGATACTCCAATTTCAAATTTCTGAAGTATCTGAAAACAAAGAATATTAAAAATGTTAAATTAGACAGTTCAATTGTAACACCAGAGTCAGCAGGAGACACCTCTGCCATTTTAAGTGCTGGTCACTCAAGAGTTATGGAATGGGGATGATATAGTTCTAACTATGTCCTCAGAAGATTTTTCCAAACAGAAAAGCCCAATCAGTTAGCAGGAACTCTTTCTGTAAAGGCCTCTTGGGCTCCATACCTGTATCAGTGCAAGGTGAATCTCCAGTTCTGCAATTCTTCTGCCTATGCAGCTTCGAACGCCATAACCAAATGGGATGGAACCAAAGTTGTCCACTCTATCCATGTTGCCTTTCCTCAGCCAGCGCTCTGGTTTGAATTCCTTTGCTAATGGGAAATAATCCTCCTCGTAAGATGTGGAATAATGGCACAGTGCCAGCTGGGTCTGAGGAAATCAGTCACCAATTAAAGGAAAAAAAAAACAGAATACATCAATGAAATTTTCTCCAGGAATCCAGTGAGTAAATATCAAATAAAAGATGATTCAAACTCCCTGACTGATCACAGGTTTAACAGGAATCACTAACAAAAACGACACCTTAAATCTCCTTAATTCTTTCTGTTGCTGACTAATAAACATGGGGAAAACAATTTTCCAAGCGATTCACTCATGTTAATCAGCCATCTGAAAATTGTCTTCCCATAGGGGCAGATTTTCAAAGGGGTACGAGCGAAAGATAGCGCACATACCCCCCGAAAACCTGCCCCAAGCTCCCCCTGCGCGCGCCGAGCCTATGTTGCATAGGCTGCCGGCACGCGCAAAGCCCCGGGATGCGCGTAAGTCCCGGGGCTTTCCTGGGGGGCATGTCGGAGGGGGGGGGGATGTCGAGGCCGGCGCGTCATCGGGGGCAGGGCCGCGGGCATGGTTCCGGCCCGGGGGCATGGCCGCGCCCTCCAGACCAGCCCCCGGACCGGAACATGGCGCGCCGGCAGCTGGCCCAGCACGCCATGTTCCAGGCGCGCCTTGGGCAGGCGTAACTTTTACAACAAAGGTGGGGAGGGTTAGATAGGGCTGGGGGGGTGGATTAGGTAGGGGAAGGAAGGGGAAGGTGCAGGGTGGTGGAAGGAAAGTTCCCTCCGAGGCCGCTCCGATTTCAGAGCGGCCTCGGACGGAACGGAGGCAGGCTGCGCGGCTCGGCGCGCGCAGGCTGCCGATTTTGCTCAGCCTTGCGCGCACCGACCCCGGATTTTAAAGGATACGCGCGTATCTATTAAAATCCGGTGTAATCTTGTTCGCGCCTGGTGCACGAACAAAAGTACGCGCAGGCGTACTTTATTAAAATCTACCCCATAATGAGGCTGAAAGTCTATACATTGCTCCACAATGTGCCATTTAACCTTGTTGAGGGGAGCTGTTTTCCTGGAGGCCTAGGAGGAAAAGTGTGCACTTAAAGGTGAATTTTAAAAGCCCGGCTCACACCAAAAGTGGGAGATACGAGCACAAATCAAGTAGGTGCACACCGAGTGGATTTTAAGCTGCCCGAGTACACGCATACTTGCTGCTACATACACAAATGAAAAGTTCAAAAAAAGGGGTGGGTGTGAGCGTGGTCTGGGTGGGGCATGGGCATGCCTAGATTTCACATAGAAATAAGTGCGTAAATACTTACGTGCACAGGGGTACTGGGGTCCCCTGCTGTGTAACTTTACTTCTGCTATGGATGATGTGTAAGTTGTAAAACAAAAATTTCTAGATAGATTAGTGGGATTTTAAAGGTTCGGGCTAACATGGGAAAAGGGAGACTATTAAAACTAGGGAGGTTTGGATGTCCTATATCTTACCTGGGCGAACTGGGAACGAACTGGGAAAACTAGTAATGGTATCAGTACGTGTCTATTAAAATCCCCCTATTTATGCGGTAGGAGCGGCATTTGCACGCACAGACGCACATCTGTTTAAAATTGCGGGTACATGTGTGTGCGGTCAGGCTATTTTATACCATGCAAATATTCACACGTATATTATAAAATGGCCACATCCTTGGGCACGGGTTGATGAATGCATGCACATGGGCACCCGCGCACCTGTTTAAAAGTTACGGCCTTTGATTGTATTTTCCACTCTTCTCAGGTACTTTTCCATTTAAAAATTCACCCACAGAAAAAGGTGGTGCAAGTGACCCTCCATATTTTGTACCTAAGGCAAATTTCAAAGCAAAAGTCCATGCATATTTATTTTAAAACATTTATGGCTTGCTTCGTCCGCAGTTTAAAGCATAAAATTCAGTACATTACACCATAAAATGTTCCAGAAGAAAAAGATGGGACACTGGCTGAATAAAGCGTGCTATTAGTGAGCTACCATAATGCCAAAATATTATTGAGATCCATATTCAGTTACTGCTGGATTCAAATTTAGCCGGATAAACTTATCCAGCTAACTTTGGAGAGATATTCAGTGGTGCAGCTGTATTACTCAATATAGACGACTATCTTAAAGATAGCCAGATAATTTTATCCAGTTAACTTTAGGACAGCTCTATGTCACAAGCAAGGTTTGCTGGATGTGTTATCCAGCTATCACTGAATATCACAGTTAGCAGGATAACTTATCCGGCTAACCTAACAACTCCCAGAAATACCCCTGGAATGCCTCCTTAGTTATTTGGCTAATGATATCTAGCTATAGTTTAACTGGATAAGTGCCAAAAAATATTCAGAAGTTGGCATTTAGCCAGATAATGTCTGAGTTATTTGTTTAGATTTATATTCCACTTTTTGCAGCACTTCAAAGTGGATTATATTGAGGTAATGTAGGTATTTCCCTATCCCCAGAAGGCTTATAAGCTAAGTTTGTACCTGAGGCAATGGAGGATAAAGTGACTTGCCAAAGGTCACAAGGAGTGACAGTGGGACTTGAACGCTGGTCTCCTGGTTCATAGCCCACTGCTCTAACCACTAGGCTACTCCTCCACTCCACTCCTCCACTGTCTTTACATATTGACCACTGCTCTAACCAATAGGCTACTCCACTCCTCCACTGTCTTTAAATATTGACCTTATTGTACCTGAGAGCCTGCTGGTATTACATAGAACATAGAAATGGCGGCAGAAGAAGACCAAACGGCCCATCCAGTCTGCCCAGTAAGCTTTCGCACTTTTTTTTTTCTCTCATATTTATCTGTTACTCTTGGCTCTTAATAACCTTTTTTATTCTATTTCCCTTCCACCCCCGCCATTAATGTAGAGAGCAGTGTAGGAACTGCATCTAAGTGAAATATCTAGCTTAATTAGTTAGGGGTAACCACTGCAATAAGCAAGCTACACCCATGCTTATCTGTTTATCCAGATTATGTAATTCAGTCCTTGTTGGCTGTTGCCAGAATATAGATCCACCTTTCTTCATTCCTCCCTGCCACTGAAGCAGAGAGCCATGCTGGCTATGCATTGAAAGTGAAGTATCAGTCTTGCTCCCCTGCCGTTGAAGCAGAGAGCTATGCTGGATATGTGTGAAGTGTCAGACTTTCTCCCCCATATTATTACAATGATAAAAGTTGTATTTGTATTCCAAATAAATTGGTGTAACTGCGCTTTAAAAACTGGTGCAAAGCCTGGTGTAATGGATATGGGGTGTGGGAGCCCTTAACATTGCAACCAATTTTTTTTTCTAGTGTGTGGATGACCCATTAACTTGAGCAGCATCAAAAAGCTGCTGTGCAAGATGCATAGGGAAATGTCCTTGTGAGATACTCAATGTTAAGAGGTGTTTTTAATTACATTAGGCTTAATTAATTAAATACATTTAATACAGTTTTACCAATGAATTTTTTATTTGCAGCATTGACTTCAACAATTCTTTATCAGTATGTCACTGAACATCACAAATTTTCAAATATCTCCTATCAACCTCAACTCTTGTAAACAGTTAATATTCAGTTAATCATTTTTGGCATCTGTCTTTCAGCGACAACCCTTGTTTATTCATACTGTCATGATTGATCTGTTGTCTGTCATTCTGATGTGACTTTATCCTCACAAGCATATCTAAATGTAACTCTTACAACCGATTTTGAGAATGTGTTTTTATAGTGTTCATCAGGCTGAATCCTTGTTCAAAGTCTGTGCTTGATATACCTGACATCAAGATATTGAAGCATTTTTTATTTTTAATATACCAACATTTGATCTGAGATATCACAGTTTACATTCAGGTACTGTAGGTAGCTCCCTATCCCCAGAGGGTTTACAATCTAAGTTTTGTACCTGAGGCAATGGAGTGATTTGCACAAGGTCACAAGGACTCGAACCCTGGTCTCCTGGTTCTTAGCCCACTGCTCTAACCACTAGGCTATTCCTCTTTTTAATGTCATCAGAATTATTCAAGAATGCCACATATCTGGAAAACAGTGCTGCGAGTTCTTCTTGACCAAAGTCAAAATCTGACATGTTGACTATTGCAGCTACTTGCTTTCAGGGAAGAGAGCTTCTAGATGCAGCAAACATAGGCGTTCAATATATTTTAGGATGGAACTCATGTTGATCTCCTTGTCATTCTAGAGCACATTTTCACCAAATTACTGGGCAAGGAGCTTAGTTATCTTTGCTCTCACAAACTTAAATGCCTCGATGGTTGTAAGATTTTTTTGTTACAGCAGCTTGCATAATTCAGTTAGTTCACCAGCAACTTCGTCAAAAACAAGCAATGCAGTTTGAAACTCTGGGTCCCTTAATTTCTTCATACAATATTTGTTGTCTGTATCATTATACAAGTGTATGGTATTTAGCCAAAACTTTTATGTTTCTCATCAATGCTCATAAAGCAAAGTGTTATGAAAGTCACCTTACTTCATTCAAAGGTCTAAAGGCTAGAGACTCACATTTCAACACTTCAGCTAATTCAGTGAACTTTGCTTTCCTTACAGTTGACCTACTGAACAATGTCTAAACTGTCGTAAGGAAAGTTCCAATAGCTGCCATTAAAAATCATTTCTGCAAGCATCTTCTATACTTAATCCTTCCCGATCAGCAATGAGGTGGTTGTTCTAGCAGATGTGGAATACTACAATGAAGAACTGCAGCGACACCATTGTTCTTGCCTAGCATAAACTGATGCACTATCTGATATAAACATAACCATTTTCTGTATGTTCGCGTTTTCTTCATAAAATGCGGTTATTGCTGCTGCTTTGGAACCACTGTCACATGTAATCAAATGTACAGTTCCAGCAAACACTGTCTTGTAAACAGTGTTGTCATGTGGCTGAAACTTGGCGTATAAGATCAGCATTTTTGTAACTGATGCCAGTGCTCTCATCTACTGCTTGTGTATGGAAATTTGTGCTGCGAAGTTTGTGCATGGTACTCTTAACTACAATATTTATACATTCGACAAACTGAAAAGCATAATTCTCACTGCACCAACTGTCAGGGACCGAGGTATACTTTGCTATGTGGTCATGTACATCTTGCACTCATGTTGATAGACAAGAAATATTGTCAATCAAAATTTTTACCTGGTCAGCTTTTGCACTTTTATGTTGCCCTATGTTTTTTCTCATTTCTTGATCAACAGCACTTTCTGTGAGTGTTCGCAACAGACCTCAGGGGCGGATTTTAAAAGGCCCGCGCGCGCCGGCGCACCTATTTTGCATAGGCCGCCGGCGCGCGTAAAGCCCCAGGACGCGCGTAAGTCCCGGGGCTTTCGAAAAGGGGAGGGAGGGGGCGTGTCCGGGGGCGTTCCCGAAACGATGTGGCGTTTTGGGGGCGTGCCGCGGCGTTTCGGGGGCGGGCCCGGGGGCGTGGCACCGGCCCGGGGGCATGGTCGAGGCCTCCGGACCAGCCCCCGGGACCGGAGGACGGAGCGGGGCTGCCGGCCGACGCGCGCAAAGTTACGCCTGCTGAAAGCAGGCGTAACTTTGCCGATAAAGGTAGGGGGGGGTTTAGATAGGGCCGGGGAGGTGGGTTAGGTAGGGGAAGGGAGGAGAAGGTGGGGGGAGGGCGAAGAAAAGTTCCCTCCGAGGCCGCTCCGAAATCGGAGCGGCCTCGGATGGAACAGGCAGGCCGCGCTGGGCTCGGCGCGCGCAGGTTGCACAAATGTGCACCCCCTTGCGCGCGCCGACCCCGGATTTTATAAGATGCGCGCGGCTACACGCGTATCTTATAAAATCCAGCGTACACACACCATCATTCTTCAAACAATAAAATCAAGAAATATAAAACATCATTATGTTAAAATCATACTAACAAAAAAATTAAATATTTCAAAAGAGTTGATGAACAGAATATCCAATAACTGAAAACATACAAATTTTTAAAAGTACCCAAGCACCAATAACATATATTGAAAAACAGCAGACATATCAAACAACCACCAAACAATTAAAATTAATAAGAATTAAACAATCCCCTGCTCTCCATAACCCCGACAGTGCAGGGGTTATGGAGAGCATTTTGGAGCCCTCTGTGAACAATTAATGTGCACTGCTGTGGTGTCAACCAGAAAACTCTGCATAAAAGCCAAAAAGATCCTTGGAACACTTATAGTATTAAGACTATTGTAACGCAAGATGGTTGTGGGCTTGGTCCTCAGAAAGCCATGAGCAAACTAAATTACAGATACAATATAATAAACCTCCCATTCCGAAACAGCACTAACTGCCAGCACTCAAACAGTTAGAACCCTATGAAAAGGTGACCCTGCAAACAATACACCAGGCCTTAAAACACCAATATACCTCCTATTAAGAAAACATAACAAACCAAGCTTCTATAGATTCCGAAACAGAAACAACACTTTAGCAGGATACCCTGCTAAAGATAGTAACTGCTGCACCAGCAAGTGAAGGGAGGTAACTTACTGGTGCGACAGTTACTACCCTTAGCAGAAGGCATGGAGATTATTACACTTGACCAAAAAGCCTTGATGCTTTTAATGCAACTGCAAAATTGCTCCCCACTTCAATGGCAGGGGGAAAAGGGGAAATGAATTCGGACAATAACCAAGAGGGCTCTGACTTCTACGGTCTGGGGTACTGATATTCAGGCAAAAGGGAAAAAGCACAGCACTGCTTCTACAGCAAAGTCCGTAAGTAATGCATGTCAAGCAGCACTGCCTAAATGTTCAAGAAAGCTCATCACCCAGTAAAAAATGTTGGTAGCTGAAATTTTTATGGGTTATCATAAAACTTTGGATAACTACACAGAGTGGCAGTTGCTACCTCAGGAAGCTTGCTGGACAGACTGGATAGATCATTTTGTCTTTTTCTGCCGTCATTACTATATTACTATATATGTTACATAACCTCAATCACACATGCAGAACACAGACAGACCCTTACAAATATAGAATAAAGTGTCATAAAATATAAATGGAAAAATGCAAACATAAACTGAACTGGAAACCGCAACAAGTCAAACTCCTTATATAGTGTGCTAATGGAAAAACAGAAACATCACCATTCCTCAGAAAACATCAAACAATAAAATCAAGAAATATAAAGTATCATTCATAATAGTAAAACCATTCTAATAAGAAGAATTAATATTTCAAAACAATGAACAGAACATCCAAAAATCAAAAATTCATATATTTTATTTTCCAAACACCAATACAATTTTTCAAAACAGAAGACACATCAAATAATACCTGATTAATTAAATCAATAAGACAAAATAGATCACTCACTCTCCTCCATACCTGGGAATTTTTGACTTTCGGTCACCCTTTGTTCTCTCTCATATACACGCGTTCATCCTCATCTGCTCACACAGACACACAAATGCTCTTTCAAAACTCACACGCTCACAGACATGTACACATGCTGGCTGGCTCTTTCAAGCATACAATTCATTGGCTCCCCCTCTCTCACTGTAAAAGAGATGGAGATGATAGTGATGGTTGGGACGAGAAGCAAGTGCAGCAATGCAGCACTTTCTTACTTTCAGCATTATTAATTAATCATCAAATCATCATTATTCAATTAATTATCAATAATTCATCATCATGAAGTAATCATTTTTAATCAATTCATCATCATCATTAAATCACTAACTTGGGTCCTACTTATTCTCTCAGACTACTCTGAGCCCTGAGGCTACTGCTGGTATACCCTTCTGCTGGTATACCCTTCTGATCCAGCTAATTATCGCCCCATATCCAATCTTCCATTCATCTCTAAACTACTTGAAAAAACTGTCAACAAGCAGCTCACAGAATACCTAGAAGAAAATCATATCCTGGCCTCTGAACAATACGGTTTTCGAAAATCTCATAGCACTGAAACTCTTTTACTTTCCCTGACAGACCACATTATCAAAGGATTTGAGAAAGGGCAATCATACATTCTTGCCTTCCTTGACATCTCCTCCGCATTCGACACCGTTAGCCATCCCATTCTCCTACAGCGGCTAACTGAAATCGGTATTACAGGTGTTGCCCACAATTGGTTCAACTCCTACCTTAGTAATAGAGATTACAAAATCCAGCTAGGAAATCACGTATCCAAGGCCATCCCCCTCAACCGAGGTGTCCCTCAGGGATCCTCCCTATCCTCAACCCTATTCAATATTTACATTCTGCCCCTCTGTTACTTCCTCTCCAGTCTAAACCTCCCTCATTACATATATGCTGATGATGTTCAGCTGCTTATACCCATCACTGACTCCCTATCAAAAACCATGGACTTCTGGAATGAAACCCTCCATTCCATTAACAATCTCCTTTCCTCCATCCACCTTGCTCTTAATACTAAAAAAAACTGAAATTATGCTCATCTCACCCCAAAGCCAACCGATCCTCCCCCCCTCTTCCTCAGTTCCAATTTGCTCAACAAGTCCGTGATTTGGGTATCATTCTTGATGGTCACGTCACACTAAAGAAATTCATAAATAACATTCTAAAAGACGGCTTCTTTAAACTCCACACACTAAAAAAACTCAAACCCTTATTACATCCCCCCCGATTTCCGTACAGTTCTCCAAACCACAATCTTCGCCAAAACCGACTACTGCAATTCCCTACTCCTCGGCCTACCTAACAATGCCATCCATCCCATTCAAATCTTACAATACACCACAGCCCGGATCTTGACCAATTTACGTAGACATGACCATATTACACCTGTTCTAAAGACCTACATTGGCTTCCAATAGCCTCCCGCATACAATATAAGGCTCTCTCTCTCATCCACAAAGCCCTATACAATCCCGAAATGAACTGGTTCAATGAATCCTTCCGTTTTCACCAGTCTAATAAGCCCACCAGACTAGCACATCTCGCAACCATGCCTATCCCCTCTCCTAAACTCTATAAACTCACTTCCACAAGAGCCCGTGCACTATCGATAGCCGGGCCGACCCTCTGGAACAAAATGCCTGTTGAACTACGGCAAGAAGAATGCCTCAAATCCTTCAAGCGGAAGCTCAAGACCTGGCTCTTTGCAAAAGCATACACTTAATTTTTCACTATACCTCACCACTGTCCCCACTCTCCCCATTCCTCCCCTGTTTCCCATTCTACCGCCCCTCTCTCCCCTCCCCTTTTCTCCACCACCTTCTTTTCTTTCTCTCTGCCCCTCCTCTTTCCTCGCTCTCCTCCCTTCTCTTCCCCTTCTTATCTCCTAGCCTGATTAAAATTAACCTCATAGTTTTCTTTCTTTTGTACATATGTATATAATTGCAAACTTTGTTTACAATTTTATTGCAAAACTTCCCATGTTATTGTTCCCCCTCTTGTTAATGCCTTGTTATCATGTTTTTACTGTTCAATGTAAAGCGCCATGCCGTGCGTTTGTTTTTGCGTTACAATGTGAACCGATATGATATCCTGGATGAATGTCGGTATATAAAAATTTTAAATAAATAAATAAATAAATAAATAAATAAATATAGGTGGGCAGCTCAGCTGTCCAGAGCTGCAGGCACTTCTCCCTGGACTTAAAAAATAAATACCACCACCATGGGCCCCTGTAAAACTTGTACAGCCTCTAATTCACCCTGAGGCATCTGTGCCACTGTGCGTCAATCAGCACCAATCATATCTTTCCCTGCTCCAGGCTGGATTACAGAAAGGAAGATAAGCTGAACAGATTGGGCTGGAAGACGAGGCTGGACTAGAAGGCAAGACAAGGCTGGACTGGAAGGCAAGGCACAGGAATGCTGGTGAGATGCACTTAAGGATATGCAAGAGACCTGTTGCTGAAGCGTCTTCTGCTCCTCTGAGGGAGCCTTATATAGGGAGCAGGCGATGATGTCATCAAGGAATGCCAAAGCAACTTTCCTGCCATGGGTCCATCATAATATGGAGCATCAGATGCACACATGCCTAGGAGAAGGGGCCCAGAGCAGAAGAGCAGGGCGATTTGCCACGCTGCACTTGGCAAAAATGGAGAGAGTGTGGCATCCTGGCCATGGAAGCGTGTTGGCAGTGTTGGGTTGAGTCCAATAGCTTGCAGAGCCTTTCTGTGAGCCGCGATTCTTAACAATCGATGGGTAAAAAGTATGTACAGATTTTGTCCCAGTGTGAATGGTTTGAGACTTGCCCCCACAATGAATTGTGGTCTAATCACTTGTTCATAGTGCAGTCAAACTGCAACTACAGTATAGTTACAAAACTTTTGATGAAGTACCATAGCAATTCTTCTTGACCCGTTGGCTCTAGTAATAAGGCAGCTGCTGCTAAGCAGAGTGAGCAGAGATACTTCCTGCCTCTGACCTATGGAGATGTGCTGCACTAGGCTCCCACAGGGACAAAGATTTATAGGTGTGAAAGAAACAAAAGTAGTGATTGAGCCAACTGTAATACTTTTGTAAGAAGCTAGAGTAGAGGATCTGGTCCCTTTTGCTGGAAGATGGCATATGCAAAGTTGAAGTAGTAGCTGACAGTGGAATAGGACTGAACAATAAATACAGTCAAGGAAGGACTTTGATATCTAAGCTCCCTTCTCCTCCCTCAACAAAGTAGGGCCAAGTGGGGCTAGAATAGCCTTCTTTTAACAGGGTCAAGTAAAAAACTGCTAAAAAAAAAAATTCAGAAATATTACAGCATTATTCAGATCAATTTCATTCAAATTTTGTCTGAAATCATTTTGCTTTTGGAGATTTTCTTGACACCTTATACCTGTGGTTCTAGCGTTCCCTATTGGAAGCCTAATCCAATGCCGTTTAACATTGTCAAAACTAGGAAATTACAGTAGAAAAATAAAAAATATGCAAATTCCAAGATTAAAAAAAACTCTGCAAAAGTGTGGAAAATCAGAAACATTCTAGTGCCCATACTTTTCCAAATTTTTCAGCCATGAGACTAAATACTAGATATCAACTTTGTTCAAATACTTGCTTCTTAGAGGTGGTGGGAAACAAAGCCGTTGTCAACAGTGATGATGTATTTTCCTTGCTGCTGCACTGAACAGAAAAGCTCTTGGGCTGACCTGGTGGCAGTGCTGTTCTCTGCCATGCAGCAGGACCTGGGTTCAATTCCTGGATCTGGTCTTCTGCTCAGAAATGTCAACACCTAGAGGCTGGATTTAGGGCCCATGACTGCAGACTTCTGGAAGTTCCTTGGTGCCCAGTTCCTGGCTGAGGACTGTCACTGCCACAACTGGACTAAATTAAGTTGGAAGAGGATATCAAAAAGGGTAAAATTCCACGATTTGCAAATGAGGCTTGTGGCACCAGATCCCAGTCCTGGTCCCGACTGAGCTAGAAGCCCAAAGGAGCAGGAGAAAACTGCAAGGTTCCCCCACAAAATAAATAAATAAAAGCTTTCCAGAACTTGTGTCCCATATTTGAGAATAATGTACTCAACAAGGACCGAGATCTATCAAACAAAACAGTATTCTATGCAATCATATTAAAAACTGCAACAACATGGAGACAGAGCCCATGAAATCAATGAGTCTCATCCTCTTTTTCAATATAGAAGTACAGAGAGCTTTTCTTATTAACTTTGTATTGTATATATTGTTTCTAAAGAGAGTTTATTTATTTAACATTTATTGCTTTACTGATTAAAAAATGCTCAAAGAGATGTACAATTTTTAAAACACATAAAATATTCAACAAGACCATATACAAGCAAAGCACTTTATCTAATGCTCATTTTAATTCCCTGTCAAACAGGGTTTTTTTTAGATGTTACATCTTAAAATGCTGCTAAAATGAGCCATGTTTTCAGCTTTTTTTTTTTTCTAAACTGCTTCAAACCCGTTTCCTCTCTTAAGTCCAAAGGGAGACTATTTATAAACTTGGAGTAGTCCCTAAAAAGGACCAATTTTGCTGTCATGAGTGGTGGAATGATTTGCTGGTGGTAACTGTAATAAAGATTTTCCCACTGACCTTAGACTCCTACCAGATGAATACCACTTCAATTTTTCCCCAACTGGGGAGAACCCCTCCTCATAGAGCCTTAAAAGCTGTATTTAAACATATAAATTTACATCGTGCCACCACAGGTAATTAGTGGAGTTGTAAAAGTAACGGAGCAGCTTTGGTCCTTCTAATGCTGCATGTCATAATCTGGGCCGTTGTATTTTGCATCAGTTGGAGTTTACAAATCAATTTACCTGGTGGTCTCAATTAGTCAAATAAAAGATATTCTCTGTTGAAAGAAAGCTTTGCAGTTGTGCCTATATTTGTTGGCAAACAAGACAGTGAAAAATGTAAACTGGCGTGACACAGAAAGAATTCCATCTGGGTTCAAAGAGGTTTCGGTAGATTGTATCCCCTGGTAGCAGCAGGAGCGCCAAGCCAGGGAACTAGTACCAGGTTTTGGTAACACAAAGCACCCCATGCAGTTTTTAAGCTACCGCTGAACTGATACCCTTCAGCTTCCATACAAGGGAAGAGCTAAGCCAGCCCTTTCAGAGCCCACTTTTCAATAAGAAGGAAACGAAAGGCCATAACTATCTGACATGTTCAGCACAATGTTGACAGGAGCACACATTTATTCTGTACAGGACATATCTGTCAAAACTGAAGTAGCATGTCAGTTTTATCTATACCCCTTAAGAATATAAAGGCGCAATGGTTTTCTGCTGTCCCAATATACTTTTAACCTTTGTGAATAACATTTTGTAAATGCTTTTCAGCTGCTCTCCTTAAATTCTCTCAAATCTCTGGTCGTGATCACAAATGACCAGATATGGGAAATGATGTTAATGGTGTTTTCAGTTTCATGGATAAGCAGTAAGGAAATATAATAAAGAAATAAATAACTATGTTGGCATTCTAATCCAAACTCCCTGACACAGCATTAGTAAAGGGTACCTCGACTAAAGAAAAATCTGCTGAATATTTTACCATCTTGGCTGCTGATCTTCTTGCTTGCAATGCCAGGAGGCCCACCTATTTGGTCTCCAAAATAACTGACAAATATACCATGAGATATTGGACAAAATTAGCATCAGACTGCCCCCTAGCGAACTCTGTCAAATCTATAGCAAACTCTAAAAAAAAAAATACTTCCGAGTTATGTTGGGTTAGGGGACATAACCATACACTTTATACCACTAATAAGTAACTTGGCATACATAAAATTTAGCATAAGATTAGGGACTTTCATTTTCTGTTTTTATTTAATCTTTTCTGGGAATTTCGCAATATGTATGATAAACAAAAACTGGACAAACTCAATGGAAAACAGTCTCTCTTTCACACTGATTTTTAGGGGTGTGAATCGTGTGATCGATCGTCTTAACGATCGATTTTGGCTGGGGGAGGAGGGAAATCTGATCGTCGTGTTTTGTTTTTTTTAAAAATCGTTAAAAATCGTAAATCGGGGGAGGGCAGGAAAACCGGCACACCAAAAAAACCCTAAAACCCACCCCGAACCTTTAAAACAAATCCCCACTCTCCCGAACCCCCCAAAATGTTTTAAATTACCTGGGGTCCAGTGGGGGGGTCCCGGCACGATCTCCCTCTCTCTGGCCACGACTGCGTTAAGAGAAATGGCGCCGGTGGCCCTTTGCCCTTATCATGTGACAGGGCAAAGGTAGCGCCGGCGCCATTTTGGTTCCTGGCTCCCAACGTCACGCGTGCAGGAGATCGCCCCCGGACCCCCGCTGGACCCCCAGGGACTTTTGGCCAGCTTGGGGGGGGCCTCCTGACCCCCACAAGACTTGCCAAAAGTTCGGGGTGGGTTTTAGGGTTTTTTTGGTGTGCCGGTTTTCCCACGCCCTATTTAACGATACAATACAAATGCCCCTGACGATAAATTGGGGGCATTTGTATTGTATCGTGCACTCTAACGATTTTGGACGATTTTAAAATTATCTGACGATAATTTTAATCGTTCAAAAACGATTCACATCCCTACTGATTTTCTCCCATTTTTATTCTTTATAATAATTCCCATGCAAAATAAAATACAAACTGAAAACAAAGGTCTCTGCATATGATTTATAGGACTCCCAAATCCCAGCGCTTGTTGATGCAGACACAAATATAACTCACCCCTTTGGGAATCAAATATCCTCCTATAACCAGATCATCTTGCGTTATTCTGCCATTTCCTGGTAAAACTGGAAATAACCTGTAGAAAAGGAAGTTGTATCTGTAAGTTCTTCAGTACTATGAATTGACATATAAAGGGTGGGAGAGTGTTTTTTATACTACTGAGTACATCAACTCTGATTATGCTATATTCTTTATAAAGATAATGTTTTAATTGTTTTAGTGTACTGTATTCTTTATATTCTAACCCTCTTGAGGTTTTTTTTATATATATAGTGGAAAATCTATTTTGTTGCTTTTATTTTTTATATGCTTAGTTTGCTTTAGTTCTGGTTTTTAATTTTTTTAAATTTTTGATGATTGTGTTTATTTGTAAACCACTTTTATTGTTCTCATACTGATTCTGGTGAATTTTCAAAGGAATTACGTATGTAAATTTAACATACTATTGTAGCAATTTTCAAAAGTCATTTACCCAGGTAAGGAGAAATTATGTCTTACTTGTTAATTTTCTTTCTTTTACTTCTGTTCCACCAGTCAAGAACCAATGGGTTACATCCTCTCGTTCAGCAATTGGAGGCAGGGTGATTTTTTTTTTTTTTTATATAATGACATTGCATGAATGTGTGTCATCAAGGAATCTACCTAGCCAGTGTACTACAGTCAAAGCCAAAAACAAACATTAAATTCGAAAAATCTCTGGCTATAATAAACATTTTTTAAATAAAACTCAAATGCTAATGGACAATCAAAAACCAAAAAAGTAAAACAAACATAGGGGGTAATTTTCATAAGGATTTACACGTATAAATGTAACTGCTATTGTAGCAATTTTCAAAAGCCATTTACTTGAGTAAAGGACACTTACGTGAGCAAATCCTATGGACAATTCATGACATATATTGTAGCAATTTTCAAAAACCCACTTACACGAGTAAAGTGCATTTACTCGAGTAAAATCCAGTTTTAAGTGAGTAAATGCTTTTTAAAATCAAGCCCATATTCTTACTTCAAAAATATATGTTCAATATATAGGCAAATGCACCCTCTTTGCAGATGTACAGCTGAACTTTAAATCCTGTTGGGTGTCCCCTGTCCAAGAGGCTGGAACCTTCCCCTTCTTTCATCTCTGCATCTTTTGTTTATATTCGCTACATCTTGAAAAAGGGTGGGGATCTTGATTGGTGAAGCAGAAGTAAAAGAAAGGAAATTAATAGGTAAGACATAATTTCTCCTTCCTCTTCCTTCTGTTTCACCAGTCCAGAACCAATGGGAAGCACTAAGGCCAAAAATGGTATCTTGACGAGTGAGAACATCCAAAATATAATGTCAGGCTAATGGACCTAATGATGACCATGTGGCTGCCTTACAAATATCAGCCGGACTCACCACACCTCTTTCAGCCCAAGATGCCAATTAAGCTCTAATCGAATGTATCTTAATGATGACCGGTTCTTGTTTGTCTTGAAACAAATATGCAGAAGTAATTGCCTCTTTTATTCATCTGGCAATAATAGCCTTAGAGGCAGAAACACCCTTAGAGATCAGAAAAAGAACAAATAGGGGTAGATTTTCAAAGAGTTGCGCGAGTAAGATACGCGCACAACCCCCAAAAACCTACTCCTGCCTCCCCCTGCGCGCGCCCCAGGATGTGCGTATGTCCCGAGGCTTGCAAAAAGGGGCGGGGTGGGGCAACTTCTTCAACAAAGGTAAGGGGGGGTTCTAGGTAGGGCTGGGGGAAAAGTTCCCTCCATGGTCGCTCCGATTTCGGCGCGGCCTTGGAGGGAACGGAGGCAGGCTGCGCGGCTCAGCACACGCAAGTTGCACAATTGTGCACCCCCTTACGAGTGCCAACCCTGGATTTTATAACATGTGCACGGCTGCACGCGCATGTTATAAAATCGGGCATAGATTTGTTCGTGCTGGGTTGCGCGAACAAATCTGCGCCCGCGCACAGGTTTTAAAATCTGCCCCATAATCTTTTTGATTTACGAAATTCCTTAGTTCTATCTAGATAGAACTTCTGACATCTAAAAACTGAATTGGCTCCAAACCAGCTTTAAAATCCTCTTTATCAAAAGCAGGCAAAATTATCTATAAATGGAAAACAGATAACACCTTTGGAAGAAATGAAGGTACTGGCCTTAAAAAGATCACATTCTTAAGTGAATCTGAGATAGGGAATTCAACTTGACAAAGACTGCAATTCCAAAATACTGTAATGGAGTATATATTCCTTGGGAAAGGAAAAAGGGAGATGACAGGGGAAATGTTGGCAGGGGTCACCTATAATGATTGTCCCCTGCCAGGGAGGAGGGAGGAGTCCTAGGTGAGGGAGGGTAGGGATTCCTGGCACACAAGTGTAATTGAAGAGTGGGGGTGCTGACTCAGAGGAGAAGCCTAGGAGAGTGCTGCAAACTCTCCAAAGAGACTGGAAATTATGGTGTCATAAGAATTCATATAATGGATTACAAACTTCGTTGTTAGCATATTGTGCTAAAGTAGTTTACAGACATATAGCAATGGGATAACAGCTTCACAAACTGTAAGCGACAATCGGGCCGCTACAGTAAAGCGCGGCCGTGGTTACCCGGTTTTTAACCCGCTTTGGACGCACGTTTTGGACACGCAAGGTGTACCCGTGATTCAGTATCGGCTTTTACGCGTCCTTACTGCTTGCCGAAAAGAATGCGTATCCCTTTCTACCCGCCGCATGTATATGACATGTTAATGATCGGATTAGCTATTCCCTCCGATACAGTAACGTGCGCCCAAATTATCACCCTGTTAACCAGCTTATTTACCGCGTCTTTAAGCTGAATATTTACCGCCTACCCTGTGTCCCTGGCATTAGTGTGGTGTTCAGTCAGCTTCGTACCGGACAGCGCCATGGACAACATGTATATACTGGCTCTGGCGATATTTTTCATACATGCGGATACAGGCGGGAAGGTCCATGAACGAATGCCGCGACCTTGGATGTCCGAGGTCGCGGCTTCCGTTCATGGACCTTCCCGCCTGTAGGCCCCACTGCCTTGAGCGCCCGGCCGGACATCCAAGCTGCAACCCATCTGGCCAGGCGCTCAAGGCAGCGGGGCCTCTGATCATGGACGCCCAGATACAGGTGGGAAGGTCCATGAACGGAAGCTGCGACCTCGGACGTCCAAGGTCCCGCTGCCTTGAGCACCTGGCCGGACGTCCAAGGTCGCGGCTTCCGTTCATGGACCTTTCCGACCTAATGGAGACAAGAGGAGCCTGAACTGTGAAAGTGTATAAGTCGGAGACTAGATTACACTGAGTTATGTCTTAGTAGGGAGTCTGAATACAAGTCTAAAATAGGGCCAACTCCACAGCATGGAAGAAAACAGAGTCCTGCAGAGTGGAGCTAGCAGGGAAAGTCAAGCCTGTATTTGATGATCATCAAAGTGGGGACAACACCTTGCGATAGATTTGGTGGTAGCAGTGGTATTCGATGTCATACCGGAAAAGGAGACCCTGAGTGTGACCGGGCAAAAAGAAAGATAGAGGAGAGAGTGAAAACCCTCTTGGCAAGGCAACCAACAAGAAGGTGTGAGGTAAGAGTACCAAAGCCTTCTTGTTGAAGGATACCAAGGAGGTGATAGCAAAAAGGAGGAGTGTTGACCGGCAAGAATTGAGTAGCGATACGAGATCCAGAGGGAAAAGATGAGCATGTATCGCCCTTCAAAGGACCTCCTATCAGGGCTTTGAGCAAAAGAGCAGACGGTAAGGGTTTCCAAGCCTGCTTGTTTCAGAACATCATAGAGAAAAGTTTCATTTAAATTAGATGGACGGGAGCCAAAGGGCTGGAGGGTTGGAAAAATAAAAAGAACCACACTTGGATGTTTTGTAGGTGCAGTGGGAGAACAATGGATGCAGAGAAACTCTTTGGTTGTTGCAGCAGCAGCTCAAGGAAACAAGTCTATTTGCAAAAAACTAAGTCTTAAGGAGTTTCCAGAGGAGTCAAGAGGAGATAAGATTCAGTTTGGGAACCTAAACTGTGAAAGTGTTAAGTGAATACAGGTCTGAAATAGGCCAACTCCACAGCAAGGAAGAAAACAGAATCCTGCAGAGTGGAACTGGCAGGGAAAGTCAAGCCTCTGTTTTGAGGATCACTGAAGTGAGGACAACGCCTCGCTACAAATATATCTGGCCAGAAATATAGTCTTTAATTTCAAACCCTTTATTGTCTTAATGGCTCGAAAAGGGCTTTAGGTAACACTCACAAAACCAAGGATAAATTCCAATGAGGAAATATTGGCCTAAGCAGAGAGCGCAAATGTTTTACACCACTTTGAAAACGAGCCACATCCTTATGGGAAGAAATTAGACTATCTTTAATTCTCCCTTGGAAACAAGAGAATGTTGCCACCTGAACCTTCAATGAGTTTAGAGTAGGCGCTTATCAAGCCCTTTCTGCAAAAATGAAAGGATGTCACTGATTTGAGTCATGCATGGCAACAAATGTTTCTGTACGCAATAATCTTAAAAATACACCATACTCTTACATATGAAAAAGAAACAGACCTCTTTTTCTTTATTTAAAATAGTTTTTGCCTGCTTACACCACAACAAGTGAGCTAAGTGAGTTACAACACAAGAAATAAAATACAAAAAAAATAATCATGGGGGATCATGTGATGTGGTGAGTCTGGTGAGCTGTAATTACTAGAGCTCCGGGTGCCAGTCCTCCAATTTTCGTGTTTCTTCTCCTTAAAAGATTTTTTTTTTATGGTGGATTGGAACTTATCTGATTTATTATTTGTGCATGGACAAATGCATTATAAAAGGAGACGCAGAGATGACAACCAAGCCTCTCAGACAGGAAAAAGAGAAAGGCAAAGCGATGGAACAAAGTGGCCGTCAAGCAGGAGACCCTGGGTGCTTACAACATA
This sequence comes from Rhinatrema bivittatum, assembly GCF_901001135.1. Classification (NCBI taxonomy): domain Eukaryota; kingdom Metazoa; phylum Chordata; class Amphibia; order Gymnophiona; family Rhinatrematidae; genus Rhinatrema; species Rhinatrema bivittatum. Next base: position 20,007,729 of record NC_042620.1, on the reverse strand, counting down.
GATTATCAAATGGTTCTCAAGCTTACCCAAGCTGTAGTTGCGGCATTAGAGAGTAAATTTGAGACTACAAACTCTAACTTTTCAGAGCTGAAAGAATCAATGGCCGAGATCGGGAGGAAAATGGAAGTGGCCAAAAGGAGGATTTCCCTCATGGAGAATGGCACTATGGCGCTAGTGACAAAAGTATACATGCTGGAAAAAGCTTTGGCGACAAGTGAGGCCAAGCTGGAAGACTTTGAGAACTGTTCGCGCCGCAATAATTTAAGGTTTTTGGGCCTACTGGACAGTATCCCAGAAGAAGAGCTATTGAATATGCTAGAAATTTCGCTCCTATGCTCATTGATATTACTGGAAATGGAAGGTAAACTTACAATTGAACAGGCTCATAGAATTGAGCGGAAGAGAGACATGGGAAGCACTCGTGAACAGTAATTGCAAGATTTCTAAATTCCTCCCAATAAACAGCATTGCTCACAGCTTATAGAAAATCCAGAGATCTCAAAAACAAAGGGCAAAAGATCCTGATATTTCAGGATTTTCAGTGGCTGTGTCTGCTCAGCGTCGTGTGTACTCCGCAGTGTGCAGTGAGCTAGTAAACAAAAATATAAAGTTTGCTTTACTCTTTCCAGCTAAGTTGAAAGTTTAGAAGGATGGAAAAGTTCTTACTTTTGATTCTCCTATTCAAGCAAGATTTATTAAAACCTTGATTGATTTTTGCTGAATGTAATAGTTATATTACACTGATCAGGCCAATCGTTTAACTGAGCTATCATTTGCAGCATTTGAAACTGCCAACAGTCGGGAGGGATACATTTTGTTTACTTCGCATGGAAAATGGTGCCCATCGGGGGAACAGGAAAAGCAAAATTGCTTACCTTGTAATAGGTGTTATCCCAGGACAGCAGGATGTAGTCCTCACATATGGGGTGATGTCACTGACGGAGACCTATTGCGGGAAAACTTCTGTCAAAGTTTCTAGAAACTTTTGACTGGCACTGTGAGGCCACTGAGCATGCCCAGCATGCCATGATATTCTCTGCCACAGGGGTCTTGTATGTAGCAATAAGCTTTAGCAAAAAATAAAATAATAAAAGGTATGAGACCCAACTCCGCGGGGTGGCGGGTGGGTTTCGTGTAGCTAGTCAAAAACTTGAAACTAGTTTATCTGGCTGCTGCTTTGTGGTTTTGTTGATGACTCTCATGATGGTGACTGCATGTTTGGGTCATGTGAGCCTGTTGTCAACTGGACTGAAGGGTCAATAGTCAGTAATGATGGAACAACCTGTACGGTTTCCTCGGGTAGTAGGGCCTCTTATACGAAAAGTAAAGTCGCCTCCTTGCAGTATGAGGTTCTGCAGCTGTCAACAAGGACTGAACCGCAACATTTTGTTCTTTTATTTGTGAAAATGTTTTCCTTAGTTTCTTACAAAAGAGGTTATCTTCCAGACATAGGAGATCAGCCAATGGACATCCTCTCTGATGCTACTGGCCGTGCCATTCAACATGCTCCTATGGAGGCAGCAGATGTGTTTGCAGTGGTATCAAATGACTCAGACAGATCACAGAAAATGTCTGATGGCTTCTTCCCAAAATGAATAGTTGAACAGGGCTTATCTGTTCCCCTGATTCTGAATGAATTTTAGACACACTTGTAAATGTGTTGCACCATGTAAAATTGACGTTAAGTAATTCTCGTTATTAACATGGTGTCCTGAAAAACGTTTTTGCTGAATTCATCTAGCATCTGGTGGGCCTTTCCCAGAGGGGTGTTAGAGTGGAGATGGGTTTTCTTCACCTTTTTCACCACAACAGAATTATATGGTAGCTGAATGACTCCATATCCTGAATATTTTTTCATCCAGAATTTCAGATCCAATTTTCAGATTTCTGTTGTCCCAGAGTAAGGAGTTTCCCACATCTTCATGAACAGCAAGTCTAACAACGCATGAGTCGGCAAGGCAGACAGCTCTGCAAGGATGTCCAGTATTTTGAGTATACCTTTGACTTCGCTTCTGGGGTCTGGATCTTTTCATACTTCTATTTTAAGTTCCCATTTTCTCCACAAACCTTGAGTATGTGAGATCCTCTGGCAGAGATGTGTGATCAGGCGGCCCTGGAGGTGGTCCGGAAGGAATATCCTTCAAGTTGCTTGGGGATTGATGGCTGGACCAGGAAGAATGTGGTAAGCAAGGAGGGCTCTGGGCTCCTGATGGTAGAGGAAGATCTCTGATCAGAAGAGGAAGAAGATGAAGATGTAGGAAAAGGTGGAGCACACTGAATCACCCTTTGTGGAGAGGTCGGGATGATTGGGTAGGCCAGTAGTAATGATGGTTGTTCCTGCTCCATCATTTGTTGAAATCTCTGATTTGGCGTAAGCAGAGTAGCATCTTTTTCAAAATGAGAACAGGTTCACATTCCAGCACTGGTGGCTGGTATGGCAGTAGCAGAAGAATCAGATAATGTTTGGAGCCTGAAGGTTCAGACTCTGAGTTAACAGCTGTGACACTGGAAGTGGTCTTGTTATAGGAAGTGGGAAATGTATCTTGGGTCATTTAAAGGAAGAGGCAGAAGCTGTGTGTTTTTTGTGTTGGTTATGCCGCTCATAGAATCTCGTGTGTATATTGCTCATCAGGGTAAACTAGTAGAACTGGGAAGTAATAGTCGCCACTTTTGGATCTCCTGGATGTCATGAAATGGGGAGATAGAGGGAAGAAGTCCGGTTCATTGTCTGAACTAATAGAAATGATCTACTGTGTTTGTTCTGGAGCTGGCTCAGCAGCCTTCTTTTGAGATTTGTGTTACTCCATGTGCTTCCCCACACAGTATGTCAGCATTGACTGTGATGGTTTTTGCTTTTCCTGATGTTTTGTGCATCAAATGTGTTGAGAGATCATGTGCTAATTGTCCTGGTGCTCCATGTGCAGAGTGCTCCAATGTTTTATGCGCGATGCGCTCTGGCACTCCAGGCACTGGGCACTCTGCCACCTCTTGTGTCAAGAGCTCCAATGTACTGAGCCTTGAGTGCTTCAATGCATTGAGCATTGACAGCTCCAATGTACTGTGCTTTGATTGCTTTAATGCAATTTGCTGTTTAGAAGTAGTCGTCAAAAGCTCTGATGCACTTTGATGTTGCTTCATTGATTTTTGTAGAATTTGTTGCGTGCACCAAGGAATCACAGTGCTTAGCCTTAGTGAACCTTATGACCAACTCAATCGATTTATGCCATGGTGGTGTCGGTGCCTCTCGAGTCATCCATTCTGGCTCTCGATGGTGCGAAGAACTTGTATCAGAGGACTTACTTCTACAGCACTGAGAGGAAGAGGAATGTGGTCCTGGAAGTAGATGCTTCCTGCAATTCGGTTCTGAGGGTCTCTATCTTAGCCGCTCTAGAATGCTGGGCTCTTGGTGACATTCTTCCGCAAGTCAGGCAGTTGGGCTGGTCGGGTTCTGGAGCTAAGCAGAAGTAGCATCAGTCAAGGCAGTCAGTGATGGACATTATTGGCCACATGCGCAGGCCATGAAGCCACTCACTATCTTTTCTGAGGTCATGAGAAGAAAATAAGAATTGAGAAAGTTGATTCTTCTCAGAATTCCCTCAAATAAGGACTAGTAGTACTGAAAAAGTGTTGTGGGTCACAAGAAGTGGAAAAATGACTAAGGAGTGAAAAATTCCAGAGAGACAAGATAACCATCTGTGCAAAGCGGACAGAAAACAGAATGAGAAAATGCTGAGGGGACTCTCGCACATGCTCAGTAGAGCTCAAAGCTCTACTAGCTTGGCGAGACAATTCCATTCAGTGCCACCAGATGACGTTACCCACAGAGCATGGCTAATTCAGCCCTGCTTATCAGTGGAAAAAGGACATTTACATAAGTAAAACCCAGTTTTAAGTGTGTAAATGCTTTTGAAAATCATGCCTTGTATGCAGTATATAAATGTGTTAAAGAAATCAAATCAAAATTATAAATAAATAAAAATACATTTTCTTTTCAGTTCAGCAGTTTCCTTCTTTTTTTGGGCTTCCAGCTCAACTGGAACTGGCCTCTCTTGTGCTATGGTATTAGGAGCTTTTCCTCCCCATTTTATATCCCATTCCCAACTCAGGCCAGCATTTTGTCAACAGTCCTCAACCACAGACTGTGGCTCCCTTTGGAACCCAGCTAACATGGACTCCTTGTCTTGTTGCGAGGCCTCACTGTTTAGCAATGGCTGAATATCCCCATCCTGGTGAACACTGAGTCCACGGTATCCCAGCCAGCCCGGGAATCAAACCCAAGCATCAGTGCCAAGCAACAGTGCATAGCATTGCCCCTAAGTCACTTGGGTGGCCAACAACATTTAAAGAGGGTCATTTTCAAAATATTTATGGGCACAAACTGGCTTTTGAAAATCGTCTTCAGAGAAGAGGATGTGAGTAACTCAATTCCACAGCAGGATGCTAGTCCTCACATATGGGTGACATCACTGGACGGAGCCCTATCACGGAAAAATTTCTGTCAAAGTTTCTAGAAACTTTTGACTGGCACACTGAGGCCACTGAGCATGCCCAGCAAGCCATAATTCCCTGATCCACAGGGGTCTCCCTTCAGTCTTCTTTTTTCCACGCTGCTATTAGCCTCGTGGTTAAGGAGCCCTGTGTGGTATATTCACACTTCAAAAAAGTTTTTAAAAATTGTCGGAAAAAGTTATCCCAAGATGGAGCATCTTTTCCATCTTCAATTGTTGCTGTCAACTTCGACCCAATCATCTCCAGCTGGAGCAGTTAAAAAATTGGTTTTGAAAACTCAACGTCGTCCGGACGAAGCGGGTGACCAACCATCACCAACCCCTTCTCGGTCGTCTATCAAATCAACCTCGATCATCGAGAAAAAGAGTGCCGAGCATCAAATGAAACATCGGCATTGAAGGCCTCTGGATCCAGATTCTGACATGATGCCCGGAGTTGCTTCGATGCCTATCGAACCAACTCCTAAGAAACCTTGGATGGATGAGTCATCAATGCCCTTGAGGCCTATGACTCCCAGGCGATCCCCACCGACATCGGTGATGGGTACCGTGCCACCACAGGGACCTGTGGACCAGCTGGTTTCACCCTCACTGCCACCCCCTATAGCTGCTCTGAATTCACCAGCTATAAGGGCGGAACTGGATGTATATATATGTCAGGTGGTTCGAGATGCTATCCTAGAGTTACCTTCGATGCCAGCACCAGCGCCGATTCCATCACCGATGTCGATTCCATTACCGTCACCGATTCCATCGCTGATGCCAACACCTTCGCCGGCACCAATGCCTGTACCGATGCCGATGCCAGATATGTTGCTGTTGGAACCATACTGGCAAAATTGGACACTCTTATCGGTGCCATGCCGGTGCATGCCGGTGCCATGCCGGTGCAGCCGCTAGATGTTTTGATGCCACAGCACACAGATGAGGATGTATCAAAGACTTTACTGATGCCTGAACCATCACCAGGTCCATCGGGAGTTTCTCATCCCAAACCTTCCTTCTCTCCATTACTTCCATCGAGGCCACCAATGAAACCGTCGATGCCCTCGATACCATCTTTCCATCTTCCTTCGACACCTCCACGTCGACCTGCCTCAGACACCTGGGAAGACGCAGGCACCGATACTTCATCGGACGAAGTCCTATCTGATCCATTGCCTCCGGAGGAAAGAAGACGATCCCCCCCAGAGGATCTCTCTTTTTCTACTTTTGTTAAAGAGATGGCTGATACCATCCCTTTCCAATTAGAGATGGAGGAAGATACCAGACAAAAATCTCTAGAAGTTTTACGATTTGTGGATCCATCAAAAGAAGTTCTTGCATGAGGTGCTTGTGGACCTCCAACACAGGTTATGGGAACACCCTTGTACCATACCACCTGTCAATAAACGGAATGATGCCACCTATTTGGTACAGCACATTCCAGGGTTTCAGAAGCCTCAGCTTCCCCACCAATCTGTGGTGGTGGAATCGGCCCAAAGGAAATCTAAAAGAATCAAGCCACATTCATCTAGTCTTCCTGAGAAGGAGCACAGATTCTTAGACACCATTGTAAGAAAGATGTTCCAAGGCTCAATGCTGGTTTCCAGAATTGCGTCATACCAGCTTTATATGACACAATACCAGCATAATCTATGGAAACAGCTGCAAGATCTAATTCACTTCCACAACAGTTCCAGGATTCTTTCAATACTATCATTTATAAAGGCTTGGAAGCTGGAAAGCACGAGGTACGTGCAGCATATGACAGCTTTGAAACATCATCCAGGATGGCTGCATCGGGCATCAGTGCTCGCAGATGGGCCTGGTTGAAGGCCTCAGACCTTCGGTCAGAGATACAAGAAAAACTCGCATACCTCCCTTGTAGAGGAGATAATCTCTTTGGAGACAAGGTATGTGAAGCTGTATCACAGCTCAAGGAGCACTCAGAAACTCTGCATCAGCTTTTCTCTGTTCCAGCAGAACCCCAATCTTCTGCATGCAGACCTCCCAGGAAAGACTCAAAAAAAGCCATATTACAGCTCAAGGAGATACTACCCCCAGCACCCCGTGGTAGGTCATCAAGGCCAGTGCAAAGAGCCGAAGCCCAACAGCCAAGAGCTCCTAGAGCCCAGCTTCCACCCCAGACAGGTCCGGTCTAGGGGTTTTGAAATCTCGCCAGAGAACAGAAGCCTGTCCACCAATTCGACCCCAACTCTACCTGTAGGTGGTCGAATAGCCTTCTTTCATCGAAATTGGTCGCACATCACCACCAACCAATGGGTACTCTCAATCATATCTCATGGTTACCATCTGGACTTTATAACAGTACCAAATGATGCTCCACCCAGATTGTTTTGGACAACTCAAAATCATTCCACGCTTTTACAAAAAGAATCATCCACCCTTCTGAGAGCCAGGGCCGTGGAACTAGTTCCCCGACCTCAGCAGGGCAAAGGATTCTACTCCCGATATTTCCTCATTCCAAAGAAAACAGGAGGCCTACGTCCCATATTAGACCTCCAGAAACTCATCAAATTCCTGCGGAAGGAAAAATTCAGAATGGTATCCTTAGGCACCATGCTACCTCTACTTCAAACGGGAGACTGGCTCTGTTCTCTGGAGTTTCAAGACGCTTATGCTCACATTCCAATATTCCCTCCTCATCGCAAGTATTTACACTTTGTGGTGGGACATCAACATTTTCAGTACCGAGTTCTACCGTTTGGACTTGCCTCAGCACCTAGAGTGTTCACAAAGGGCCTAGCAGTGGCAGCGGCACAGTTACACAAGAAAAGTGTACACGTTTTCCCGAACCTGGACGACTGGCTCATCAGAAGCCAGTCAAGACAGGGAGCTCTCAACACTCTCAAGCTCACAATCAATCTACTTCTTTCCTTGGGATTCCTAATAAACTACCAGAAATCCCATTTCATACCATCTCGCCTATTGCAGTTCTTCGCAGCAGAATTAAACACCATAACATCAAGAGCTTTCCTTCCAAAAGAACATGCAGAGACACTCTCCTCATTAGCGGGATCTCTACGCACAAAGACACATGTGACAGCCCATCAGTTCCTAACTCTACTCGGCCACATGGCCTCCACAGTTCATGTCACTCCTATGGCCAGATTAGCCATGAGGATCACTCAATGGACATTGAAAGCACAGTGGATACAAGCCATTCAACCACTGTCGTCTCCAATTCAAATAACTCATCAACTACGTTCCTCTCTCCTCTGGTGGGCGAACACAGACAACTTGCTTACAGGCCTACCCTTCCAACAGCCAATTCCACAAGTAACTTTGACTACCGATGCGCCCACCTTAGAATGGGGAGTGCACATAGGAAATCTCGAAACACAAGGTACTTGGACGAAACTCGAAGCAACATTTCAAATCAATTTCCTAGAGCTTCAAGCTATACGTTATGCGCTACATGCATTCAAAGACCGTTCTCATACAGACAACACAGTTGCCATGTGGTACCTGAACAAGCAAGGAGGTACAGGCTCGTATCTCCTTTGTCAAGAAGCAGCACAAATTTGGGACTGGGCCCTGACACATTCAATGTTTCTCCGGTCCACTTATCTAGCAGGCATACACAACATCATTGCAGACCGCCTCAGTCGTCAGTTCAACCTCACGAGTGGTCCCTGGATCTCTTAGTAGCGACCAGGATATTTCAACGTTGGGGTCAACCAACAGTGGACCTCTTTGCATCTGAGCTGAATCGCAAAGTAGACAATTTCTGCTCCCTATACCATCAGACCAACAAGTTTGCCAGGGACACCTTTGCTCACCCCTGGAATTCAGGCCTTCTATATGCGTAACTCCCGATACTGCTACTAACCAAGACTCTAGTGAAACTACAACAGGACAAGGGGTCCATGATATTCATAGCCCCATATTGGCCTTGACAAGTATGGTTTCCCATACTCCTCGATCAGAGAACCAATTTGCCTGGGCACAACACCCACTCTATTAACTCAGGATCAGGGCCGGTTGCGCCATCCCAACCTTCAATCCCTATCTCTAACAGCCTGGATGTTGAAAGCTTGATCTTGCAACCACTTAATCTTTCAACTAATGTCTCTCAAGGGCTTGTAGCTACACGTAAACCTTCCACACAAAAAGGCTATCATTCTAAGTGGACAAGATTCACTACATGGTGTGCACAGAAAGGCATTAACCCTTTCTCCTGCCCCACATCATCTTTATTAGACTATCTTTGGCACCTTTCAGACTCAGGTCTCCAGACCTCATCAGTAAGAGTACATCTCAGTGCAATCTCAGCGTACCATAATACATTAGGGGATGCACCAATATCAGTACAACCCCTTGTTAGTAGGTTTATGAGAGGTTTAATTCACCTTAAACCCCCTATACGGCCACCAGTCACAGTATGGGACCTTAATGTGGTACTGACAAGGCCCATGCGTTCTCCTTTTGAACCCTTGGCTTCCTGCGATATTTAATTTCTTACATGGAAATCTATATTCCTGATAGCCATTACATCTGCTAGAAGGGTTAGTGAGTTACAAGCACTTGTCTCATACTCACCCTATACAAAATTCCTACATGATCGAGTGGTACTTCACTCGATCATGTAGGTACCCAAAATTCCTTCCCAAGGTAGTTACGGAATTTCACTTGAATCAATCCATAGACTTACCCACATTCTTCCCAAAACCTCACTCTCACCAAGGTGAAACTGTTTTGCACACCTTGGACTGTAAATGTGCACTTGCATATTACCTAGATCGCACCGCACCTAGTCCACAGGAAGTCCACCCAACTCTTTGTTTCTTTTGATCCAAACAAACCAGGTAAAGCAGTGGGCAAGCAAACTCTCTCCAACTGGCTTGCAGACTGTATAAAGTTCTGCTATGAAAAAGCAGGCCTTCCTCTCCAAGGGCAAGTAAAGGCACACTCAGTAAGAGCAATGTCAGCTTCAGTAGCGCACTATTGTTCAGTGCCAATAGCTGACATATGTAAAGCTGCAACATGGAGTTCTCTTCACACCTTTGCAGCTCACCTACTGTTTGGACAAAGAAGGAAGACAAGATTCAGCCTACGGACAATCTGTCTTAAAGAACTTGTTTCCAGCATAATCCCAACTCCTTCTACATCCAACCTGCTGTGATTTTAGGCTGCCTCATTTGTTTTTTTCCAACAGTTCACCAGTTGTTGTGCCTGTTGCACACTGTGTTCCCTGTTGGTCCACTACACAATGATTCAGCCAAAGCTTGCTAATCACCCATATGTGAGGACTAGCATCCTGCTTGTCCTGGGATAAAGCAAAATTGCTTACTTTGTAATAGGTGTTATCCCAGGACAGCAGGATGTAGTCCCCACAAAACCCACCCGCCACCCCGCGGAGTTGGGTCCAATACGTTTTATTATTTTATTTTTGGCTAACGCTTATTGCTACAAACGAGACTGAAGGGAGAGCCCTGTGGATCAGGGAATTATGGCATGCTGGGCATGATCAGTGGCCTCATCAGTGTGCCAGTCAAAAGTTTCTAGAAACTTTGACAGAAAGTTTTCCGTGATAGGGCTCTGTCCAGTGATGTCACCCATATGTGAGGACTACATCCTGCTGTCCTGGGATAACACCTATTACAAGGTAAGCAATTTTGCTTTCTTTCTCCTGCTCTCATGATAGGTGTTCCAGTGGGGGAAGCTGGGGCGGGGAAAGCATTTATGTGCATACTTTTGATTTTAGAAAGTATGCACATAAATATACATGCAGAAAGTTGTGCTCTTTCAGGAGCATGGTGTAACTTTCTAGGTGTATGTGTACGTATGTACTGAGACAACCTGCATATTTTCAAAGATTTGTGTGCTTAAGTCTACTCTGACAATTTGGGATAAAGTTTTTGTACCCCCACACTTTAGCGCTATGTGGGTTATTGACAATTACTCTCTAAGGAGTTAATTTTCAAAGGAGTTATGCATGAAAATGTAACATACTATCAGCAATTTTCAAAAGCTATTTACGTGCTAAGGAGGTAATTTACTATTGTAACAGTTGTAACAGTTTTAAAAAATCCATTTGCATGTGACCTATTGGCCCCCAGAACCCAAGGGTTCAACCTGCGGGGGAGGGGGTTGGTTAGGCAGAAGACCAGCCCTAATCCTGCCCTGCATTCTGCCTTGCTGTCCTGTACTGTTCTTCAGGTAATGTACCTCCAGCAGAGAAATCCTGACAAAATCCTTTTGAAAATTACCCCTAAAATAATAACCTAATCCAATAAAGATACTGTATTTTAACAGTCACTCTCAGACAATTGCTGCCAGCACTGATGGGGCAAGGTGATTATACAGAATGGGGCGGATTTTAAGAGCCCTGCTCGCCGAAATCTGCCCAAATCTGGGCGGATATAGGCGAGCAGGGCCCTGCGCGCCGGTAAGCCTATTTTACATAGGCTTACCGGCGCGCGCAGAGCCCCGGGACTCGCGTAAGTCCCGGGGTTTTCGGAGGGGGCGTGTCGGGGGGGCGGGCCCGAACCGCGCGGCGTTTTCGGGGCGTGTCGGGAGCGTTCTGGGGGCGGGCCCGGGGGCGTGGCCGTGCCCTCCGGACCCGCCCCCAGATCGCATCCCGGCGCGCTAGTGGCCCGCTGGCGCGCGGGGATTTACTTCTCCCTCCGGGAGGCGTAAATCCCCCAACAAAGGTAAGGGGGGGGTTTAGACAGGGCCGGGCGGGTGGGTTAGGTAGGGGAAGGGAGGGGAAGGTGAGGGGAGGGCAAAAGAAAGTTCCCTCCGAGGCCGCTCCGATTTCGGAGCTGCCTCGGAGGGAATGGGGGTAGGCTGTGCGGCTCGGCGCGCGCCGGCTATACGAAATCGATAGCCTTGCGCGCGCCGATCCCGGATTTCAGCGGCTACGCGCGTATCTACTGAAATCCAGCGTACTTTTGTTTGCGCCTGGAACGCCAACAAAAGTACGCCTATTCGCGGTTTTTGAAAATCTACCCCAATGGCTCTATGCTATTACTGAAAAGCTTAAAATAAATTCAGCGAACGAAGATGGCTGCTCGCGCATGAGGCTCTGCCTTGTTAAGTCATAACATCTTTACTTTTCCCCCGAAACTAACATCAAAACTGGTGAATCGCCGCAGAGCCCGATTCAACACATTGTGCGGACCGCCATCTTGAGGAGCGCGAGATAAGTGGGAGACGGCCTGACCGGGCAAAAAACAGAGCAAATAAAAGCAAACAACAGCAGCACCGAAGACAGCTTACAATAAAAAGCAGTCCTCAGCACTTACTGGTGTGGGGGCGAGCACTGCGGGACAAACAGGAGGCCTGGTGCTGGAATAACGCGCTCTGCCCCTCCCCCTCCTCTCTGGACACGCCGTGGATCTGATGGTCAGAGAAGCAGGAGATAAGTATATAAATTGGATCGCCATAATTACTTGACTCCGGGAGGCGCCTTATCACCCGAGAATGCTGTGTGGGCGGCGGGGCTGAGAGGAGACGGAGGAGGGTTACCCGCAATAGAGTGTTGCAGCCACATGGCCTGACAGAAGGAGCAGGGGAGCTGCGGAGGACAATCAACTTTGCCTCTGTTTCCCTTAGAGGCAGTCAACAGTGCCTCTGCAGTTGTCTCAGCGACAGCCATCATCTATAGGGAAATACATATAACACTGTCAGATTCAGGAACCGGCCACTAGTATAAGGTGAACTGACTTGTTTCAGGGGACAGAAGTGCCAACATCAGGGCCTCCCATTTTACCCCTAACAAGTACTATCGAATAATAACCAAGCAGGCGAGGGCCGGTGCGGAGTGGAAAGGCAGCCTTATCAGAGAGCGCCCGACCATCATGAGCCATTAAATGCAGACGGCGAAAGGGGGGTGCAGGTGGGCATCGCGGCAGGATGATTGATTGAATCACAAGCTTCATTTTCTTTGCTGCCCCCCCTTCTCCGGGTTCATTAAACTCTTTTCAAGACTAGCCTCAACCCTACCAACATTTAACCGACAAATCCAGTAGCATCTTGGGATTAAGATGGCTGCCCGCTGAAAAGCGGCAGATTTAAAGCAATTTGCATTTAGGAAATTAATGGACGAAAACTTGTCTGAGGTGCAAGCGACCCTGACTACTTCCCAGGGAGTAAGGTCTGCTGAAGATGATTTGGGAGAAGCGAGAGCAGAGGGTCCGGATGCTTCAATGGGCACCACTGGTCCAGACTTCCCTACATGGGATGAATTGCAAGGATGGTTTGTTGAATTCCGGTCGGACCTTCGAGCTCACAAAGCGGAAATTCTAGCTTGCATTGAGAATGTGAAAGAGGATCTTGCTTCCTTGGGGACTCGTGTGGATGAGTTGGATGGGAGAGCGGACGGACAAAGCGGCCAGATTGATGTCCTTTCTGCACAAGCAAAGCAGTTCACGACGGAACTGGAAACTCTGGGAGACAAAGTGGAAGATCTCAAAAACCGGTCTCGTAGGTCTAACATACGCATCAGGGGAGTCCCCGAAGAGGAGCAATATGCGGATAGCATGCAGATGGCAATGACAATTTGCAAAGACCTATGGGACTGCTTCGGGACCCCTTCAGGAGAGCGGGACCATAGCTTCCAGGTGGATCTGGAGAGAGCTCATCGAGCCCTAGGGCCTAAGCGAAATAACCAGCCCAGGGATATCATCATCAAATTTCTTCACTATAAACAAAAGGAAGACATCAGTAAGCTGGCTCGGGCTCATCCCCAATGGAAATGGCGCAACCATGACATTGCCATCTATAACGATCTAGCGCCTTCCACGCTACAAAAGAGGTTTCTGCTGCGCGAGGCGACAACCGTCTTACGTCGTGAAGACACTCGCTACAAATGGGCCTTCCCGTTTGCCTTGATTTTTCAACATCAAGGCATCTCTTACAGGGGTAAATCACTAACGGAGGCGGCGGAATGCTTCACGCAAGCGGGTATTAATTTTGATTTCACCCCAACAGCTTGGCCGGCGCCACATGCAGTGATGGATGCAGACCTCCGATGGAGGCGACAGGGACCAGGCAGAGGACAGCTACGTCGGCAATCAGCTGGCCCTAGGAGCTCCAACACAGATAAGCGCTGACGGTGAAAGATCTTATCATGCTTCTAACCTGGGATTAGGAGACAGTTTAGAGGCGGAATGGATTATGCTCTCCTTTCAGACTTCAATGGTTTTATGTGCAAACTGTTCGTTTCACAATTGCTTGTTACATCTTGTCTTAGGGTATTATTAGTGTGCACGGTAGGCAAATAGATAACGATAAACCAAATTTATAGATACATGGCTCGATAAATGGGTGTGGGGGGGACGGGACAGCAGCTGGTCTGGCGGTGGTGTCCACCATGTACCCCCCAGGGATGAATTCGCAGAAGATGGAGAGCGAATCCTTATTTGTTAAGGTGAAGGAGGCGGCAGAGCTGGAGCATTTGGCTAACCTGAGCGACCCAGGAAGCTTAAGGTCGTTACTTGTTAATACAGCCAAAGCTATGATACATTCTCACTCACAGTTCTTTAGCTTAGGGTCAGTTGGGCACCTGAAGGTTGCTTTCCCTAATCTCAAAGCGATGTTACCTTTTATCATTGACAATGGTTAAGATATCCCTCTTAATGTTAAAGGCCTCAACACCCATAGAAAGCGATTCCTCCTCCAAAAAGAGATGCTACATCAAAAGGCAGACATAGCATTCATTCAGGAAACCCATCTGAAACGCAAACATGAGCACTTACTGTCGAGTAGGAAATTTCCACATGTATTTTTAGCTGCTAGGGGGAAAGAGGCTAAATATTCGGGGACAGGGATCTTGATATCAAAGCATTTGGTATTTGAATACTTATCCCATGCTGCCGACCCGAATGGGAGGTTCTTTATCTTAAATATCCAAATTGGCATTAAAAAATACACCCTTGTGTCTATCTATGCCCCAAATCGGGACCAAGGACCCTTCTGGAAGGCACTACATGGAGCCTTATCGTCACATGCGGAAGGGCCAATAATAGTAGGAGGGGATCTTAATGCTGCCCTTAAACCGGACATAGATACTTCTAAATTGCACTCTTCCTTATCTGGGCCCATCAGAAAACTAGTCCGACATTTCATGACTGACTGGAATGTTGTGTATAAGTCTCGATCCTATACTTTTTTCTCAGCACCCCATGATAGCTACTCATGCATTGACTACTTTTTGGTTGACAAACATTTGGGAAATCAGGTTAGGGGAGCAGATATAGATGTCATTACTTGGTCTGACCACGCCCCAATTAGTTTGGAAATTGACCTGGATGATCGGGACGAAGGTAGTCGATTCTGGAAGCTGAATGAATCCCTCCTACAAGACGAGGCCTTTGTGCAGATTTTGGGCACTCAGCTGCAGGAATATTTTCGCCTAAATTCGGATGGGATGGTATCCCCTAGCACTCTCTGGGAATGCTCCAAGGCGGTAGCAAGGGGGGTACTAATATCGCAGGCTACTGCTTGTAAGCGCCAGGAACAGGGGGTCCGCCTCACCTTACTGGATAAAATTGCAGCATTAACGCAGACACATATGAGAACCCAATCTAAGCATTGCTATCAGAAATTACTTGCTCTAAAAGATGAATTAGCACAACTTGATAATAAGCGTATACTTTATGCTTTGGATTCTCTAAAGCAGAAATATTATGAAGGGGGGAATAAGGCAGGACGTTTCTTGGCCCGTCAACTTCGGGCCAGGATCTCCCAAAATACCATCCCAAAAATTAAAAATTCGTCAGGCGACATCCTTACAGCCTCAACGGGCAAACGTCGTACCTTTACGGAGTTTTTTCAGATTTTGTATATATCTGAGGGATCCATTCAGCAAACAGACATAAATGCCTATCTGCATGACCTAGAATTGCCTAATTTGACACCTGAACAACTGCAGAGTTTGGATGCTCTGATCCTTCCCAGTGAAATTGAGCTGGTGATTAAATCCTTGAAATCCAGCAGGTCCCCTGGCCTGGATGGACTCTCTGGGGTTTATTATAAAAAATGTGTGTCGGTAGTAGTGGAACCCCTAGCTCAGTACTTTAATCACCTTAGAGAGGGCAACGGTATTGGATCCCATAATAATGTGGCTGGCATCACTGTTATTGCTAAGACTGGACGGGATCCGGTACAATGTGGCTCTTATAGGCCCATCTCGCTTATCAATGTGGATCTAAAAATCCTGGCCAGGGTCCTTGCTCAACGACTTAATAATTTTCTTTCCCAGCTTGTCCATTCCGACCAAGTGGGGTTCATCCCGCAGCGCATGGCGGCGGATAATATCCAAAAAGTCATTGATCTCATCTGGTGGGTTCGTAGAACTCAGACCCCAGCAGTCTTATTATCCCTTGATGCTGAAAAGGCTTTTGACCTAGTTCATTGGCCCTTATTTTCCACCTTAAAACATATGGCATTTGGGCCCTTCTTTTTGCAATGGGTACGACAGCTTTACGACAATCCCTTTGCCTGGGTTAAAGTGAATAGTGGTTATGGCCCTGCTTTTCCCATAGGAAGGGGAACTAGGCAAGGGTGCCCACTATCCCCCTTGCTATTTGCCTTGTATCTTGAACCCCTAGTGACCAGAATCCGCAAGGCCGCTGATAAACATGGAGTCCAAGTGGGCCCTGAGGAGTACAAAGCATCACTATTTGCTGACGATATTCTCTTAACATTAACGGATCCAGTATCGTCACTGGGAGGGGTTACATGCGAATTACACAATTTTGGCATAGTAGCTCGTCTCAAGGTGAACCTTACTAAGTGGGAATTGCTCAATGTGAACTTGGAACCAAGCCAAGTACAAAATATTCGCAACAGGTTTCCATATAAGTGGGCGAAGTCCCATATAAAGTATTTGGGGATATTCTTAACTGCCAACTTAACCGACCTCTATATTCTAAATTATATACCATTGCTTAATAGCCTCACCTTAGATATGAGTCGGTGGAATAGGGGCATGTTCTCATGGTTGGGAAGAATAGCAATTACCAAAATGACGGTCTTGCCTAAATTTATTTATTTATTTTTTTCCCTGCCAATAGACATCCCCTCTCAGGTGCTCAGACGCTGGCAAAAAAGGGTTTTTGATTTTATCTGGCGAAGACGCCCCCCCCCCCCGCCTGGCGCATCAGGTACTCTATCTTCCAAAGTCTCGGGGGGGGGGGGCTGGGAGTACCCAACCTCCTATGGTACTATAGGGCAGCTCAGTTACGGGCTATACTTGATATCTACTGCAATATTTTATTTATTTATTTAGATTCTTTTTTTATACCGATGTATAGCAGAATGCCTTCACTCCAGTTTACAGTGAAACAACTTCATACATAAAACGTTTTCAAAACACATAAACATTACAATAATGATAATTAACATCTCGGCAAAAGCAGAGTAGAAGAGAAGAACAGATTTAAAGAAAAACGACTTATAAATTGGTCTTGCTGATATTTAACAGGATCTATTGAACAAGCAATTTTAGGGCCAATGGATTTGCAGGCCATATTTTGGCAACCCCGGAATACTTGGAGACCAAAGCATTGCATGGTCCTTACAAGTTACCTTACAAATTTGGAAGCAGAGCAGTAGGCAAGTAGTTGGGGATATATAAGCACTTTTATCAAACTTCCCTTCTTCATAACAGTCACATGCCGACAGGTTATCAGATCTCTCAACTGAACTTTTGGAGGGACAAGGGGGTTACCACCATAGGGCATATGATGTCACAGGGGTCGATCCTTTCATTGACGGGGTTGACGGATGTTTTTCCCTTTAGCACAAAAGATTTTCTGGCGCATGCTCAAGTGGTGCACTTTATCCAAACTCTGCAACGCACCAAACTGCTACGACCAGGACGTTCGCTGTTTGAGTCCCAAGTTCGGTACAGTGACAGAATAAAGGGTGCCATCTCTAAGATATACCAGGCCCTTTTCCCAGACCAGCTGGAGATCAGCAATTATGCGAGACAGTGGGCAGTGGACCTGGGGGAGCAGATGAGCTCTCAGACATGGGAGGTCATATTGCATTTTGCCAGAAGATGTTCAATCTCAGCCGGATTACGTGAGAATTGCTATAAAATGATATATAGATGGTATCTCACTCCAGATAAAATCCATAGGATATATCCGGCGGTATCGGACTCCTGCTGGCGAAACTGTGGCAGTAGGGGGAACTTATCTCCATATTTGGTGGACTTGTCCAAAAGTACAGACCTTTTGGGAGATCATATTCACTTGGTTAAGTAACCTATTCCAAGTTACTCTATCTGCCTCTGCTATTATCGCCTTGTTGCATGTTTATCCTAATGACTTACATTAAGTCCCAATAGTGATTTTGCTCACATACTTTTATAGCTGCCCGTAATTTGATAGCAGTACGGTGGAAGACAGAACAGGTGCCTCAACTACTGGATGTTATAGACAAACTTCATGCATACTATCGGCTGGCCTCGTTAACAGCCACCAAATATGGGAGAATGTCTTCTTTCCTTAAATCTTGGCAACCCTTTCTTGATTATATTGCTCAAATGTAACTTGATATTGTTTGCAATTTTCAGAAGATATCTGAGGGACTGTTTTGCATCTCGGGTGGGAATGTATCACACTACTTTGTTCTTCATGGTGCATTAGAGGTGGCGTGTCTTTCATAAGCATTACACACTTTGATATTCTGGTATGCATATGAGAAGCCACTCTTTATTTCTACTGACTTTGGATCCTGAAGCAGACTGGCCACAACTCCGCTACACCTGTGGGGACAGGGGTGGGAGGGGGGGGAATTGGGGAGTTTTTCTGTATTTTGTATTCATAATGATATTGTTCTAGCAATGTTATGTTGAAAGTTAATAAAATCATTAATTTAAAAAAAAAAAAATAAATTCAGCATTACCACATTGCTACTTAACAAACCCAGTTAACAGCAGATTTTCAACACATTTCAACTTCTGTCAAACAAACTGAAAGACAGTAGGAGTGCAATGCTAGCCTTTCTTTTGCATGGAAATCCAGAAAAAGGTTGCCCATACCACAAGAGACAGATCAAGTGGATCTAAATGCGGTCAAACTGAATATCCAATCTAAAATTAACCAAAGTTGTCCAGGTACAATTAGGCCTGCTATTTGACTGACTAGAGTTACCTGGATAACTTTGGCTGGCCAGGAATGCCCCCAGTGCTGCCTCTTTATCTGGCAACATTTCGTGCAGGCTATGCTTGGTCACACAAAATTTAGCTGGCCAGCGGGAACAGGAAGTGGAACACAAAAGCTTCAACCATGAAAATGTGTCCAGCTAATTCCAAAAGTTAGCCAGACAAACCTTTTGAATATGGACCTCAAGCATTTAATTTCATTTATATTCTGCCTTTTGTGACTGGTCAGCCACTTCAAAGTGGATTATATTCAGGTACATTAGGTACTGCCCTGTCCCCAGAGGGCTCACAATTTAAGTTGGTACCTGAAATGATGGAGGGTGCAGTTATTTGCCCATTGTCACAAGGCGTGTCAACAGAATTTGAATCCAAGCTTCCTTGGTTCACAGCCCACTGCTCTAACCAGTAAGCTATTCTTCTACTCCTTTTTCATGTCATTCATCATTTCAGTTTGTTTTATTTCACAGAATTTCCATTGGGGGAAAAAAGAGAAAAGTCCTTGGAAAACACCTATTTTTCTCCAAATTTTGCCAGGTATTCATATCTCTACACTCACCTCAAGGTTTCCTTCAGAATGGCTCTAATCATGGGCATTTTTGGGACATCTTCTGTAGTAGGGACCTGATCTTTTCCAAAGTTCCTAACAATCTCTTCATACACAGTTTGCTGTACTTCTGGATGTTTTGCCAGAAGGTATGCTGCCCAGGATAATGTGAAAGCCGTCTTAGGAAAAAAAACAACACAGCTGTCAGTCACATTAAACAAAATGGACTGCCTAGTCTCTAAAGCATCCAAGTTTCACACCATCTACATACATCAGCAATGGCAAACTTTAGGTTCCAAGAGCAACAAGTGGATCTGGTTTTCAGGAACATTCATGAGATATAGCTAAGAACCAGATTAGATTGCATTATTTATCTATCCTGAAAACCAGGCCTATTTGTGGCATGTGGGGACCAGAATTTGCCCCCTGTCCTTTATTAATTATCTGAGTGTCAGGTGAGGTCAGAAAAAATGCATGTAGTAATTTTCAGACAATTCCCACTGGAAATGGTCTTAGAGTTAGGGAGGGGTTCTACATAGTAAAGGAGTCCAGAAGGTTCTGTTCTTCCTGTTCTGGCTCTCCTCCAGGAAAGGTGGCTGAGATTTAAGGTCAAAGCCTTCTAGGAGAGCTTATAAGCTTGGAATCCAGGAGGATCTTGAAAGGGAGAGGACCCAGAGGTGATCCTTGTAAGAGGGAAGTTATCCCTAAACTCCTTGTTTGCAGTGGAGATTATTTTATCTGTCTTGAAGTGATTTTACTGTCTGGAGAAAAGAACTCTCCCTCAAGAACTGGCAATGGAAACTCGAGGAGGATTTTCACAAAGGACAAGGCAAGTTAAATTCTTGCAGGTAGAGGGAATCAACATTTACCCAAGGTACCAAAACAAGGAAAGCTCCAGTGGAGAGAACCTCTAAAGAGTACTCTGCTAGGGTTGTGGGAGAAAAGAAGCCCCTTAGTGTTGTTGACCAGTGCCTGTGAATTTTTTCGACTGTTTTAAGAATTTTGTTGTTTCTATATGGATGTCAATGGAAGAAACCATCCACTTTGTAACATTACTTTAACCTCCCTAATAATTCAGGAAGTGTTTCTTTTATGAACAATTGCTGGTGAGGACAGTTGATTTTTTCCCATTATGGTCAATGAGTCATAACCCTGTGGGCCCCTGAATCTTTTGCTTCTTTCCACTGAAGAACCCCATGGGATGCAGTAAGCTAGCTCTTGTGCCCTTTTGTTCTTTCCAAGGGTGAAATGGAGGTTGTACCTGTTATTTATTTCTACTGAAACATATTTTTCTCTTTGCTTTGGTAATACTAATTAAAGGAAAATTGGTTCTTCCCTGCTATTTTTTGTTCCTGGAATACCACAAATCTGTCCAGACAATTGGGTTTATGCATCCCTACCAGCAGATGGAGACAGAGAACAAAACATTGAGGCACTGCTACATATCCGAGAGTGCCACCTGCACTCCCTCAGTATTGACCTGTATCCAAGCCAAGAAGACTAACCCCAATCTCCAGGACCTCTATTTCTAAAAAAGCTGGGGCACCAGTTGCAAACTCCCAACCAAACTGACCCCAGAACTAGGGGCAAGAAAAATAATTCAGTCTCAAACAAGTGAAAACTATATACAATATTATTCTGCAGTACACAACTTAAGTTTGTATCACAAGGAGCATCCAGAATCAGGAGAGGTCTTTCAAAAAGCATTATAATGGGCCTGGATTCTGGACTGATCTGTGGTACTCCAGGAACGAAAATTAGCAGGTAAAAACCAATTTTCCTTTTCTGTTCATACCCCAGATCAGTCCAGACAAGTGGGATGTACCCAAGCCCCTATAACCTAGGTGGCCACTGAATAACACAAAAAGATGGCCAGAGCAGCGAAATCCTTTGGTCACCTTGAGATATCTGAGGAGAACCCGACACACATCCAAAAGATGAAGCTCCCTCACATGGGGAGAATCGGGCAACAGGTGAGAAAACCCCAGCAGCTTCATCATCTGGCTGGTGGCTGGAAAAAGATCAGTGAGTACTGCTTGGAGAAACTTTTAAAACTTAAAATTATTGTGGAGATGTAAATTATTGGGATATATTATTTAGTGTGTTCGTGTGTTTTGTTTTAAATAGGTAGTCAGAAAGCCAGGCAGCAAACAGATTTTTGTGTGTTTTATTTTAAATAGGTAGTCAGAAAGTCAAGCAACAAAAAGAAGTTTGTGTGTTTGTATTTTCCAACCTTCCCACCCCTCTCCCACCCACCCCTAGCTCCCCCTCCTTTAATTTATAGGCAGGTGTCACTTTCATACTTACATTTTTTTTTAAATCAGCCTTTTAACTTAAATTCAAAAAATCCCCATACCTTATCAAGAGTTTGATCATTCCCTTGTAGGTCACTACCAGATATATAGTGAATACACTAATACATTTAAAGGGCCCTAATTGTACACAATCCTACATCCATAGACCTAAAATTTAACTAGGAACCTATCAAATTTAAGATGACTCTTAATAACTGAGAGGGAACACTTTTTAGTATAAATAACAAGTATTTTAATGTATATTTAATTTGTTTTTAATTGGATTGCATTTTATTTCATTTTAATTGCTTATTGTATTTGCTTTTGCTTTTATTTTACTATGTTTTAGAAATAATTGCTCTTTATCTAATTTATTGTTATTTATGTTTTATATATGGAAACCGTTGTGATGGTCAGTCTGAACGACGGCATATAAGAGCTTAATTAATAAATAAGTAATTAAATAAATGACAGCAATCCAGCAGCAAGAGGGGGGCCTCCCAGTCTTTTGCATCGAGTGTCACATGTATGAAGCAGTACATGTACATCTGATGAAAAGAGCTCCTGTCTCTCAGAGAACGAGTCTGATCTCTGGAGGCTAGAGTGGCAGACCTGGAGGAGCTGAGGCAGACAGAGAGGTATATAGATGAGACCTTCAGGGACACAGTAGCCAAGTCCCAACTCCAGCCTGGCATCCCTGGTGCTGCCTTGGAGGAGGAAGGTCTCATGATCAGAGAGAATCAACCTGGTGCAGCAGGAAATGATCCTGTAGCAAGGACCTGCTCTCCAGGTGGTGCATTGTCCTCTTGCACCAAGGATGTCTCTCCCAGGGCTTCTGCCAAGGAAGGAAGGGTTAGATTGGTTGTCATGCCTACCTGGTGCAAAGGTGGTGGACCTCAAGTATCACCTAGATAGGATTTTAGACAGTGCTGGGGAGGAGCCGGCTGTCGTGGTACGTGGGCACCAACGACATAGGAAAATGTGAGAAGGGGGTTCTAGAAGCCAAATTTAGGCTCTTAGGTAGAAAGATTAAATCCAGAACCTCCAGGGTAGCATTCTCTGAAATGCTCCCTGTTCTACGCGCAGGTCTCCAGAGGCAGGCAGAACTCCAGTCTCAATGAAGGGATGAGACGACGGTGCAGGGAAGAGGGATTCAGTTTTGTAAGGAACTGGGGAACCTTTTGGAGAAGAGGGAGTCTTTTCCAAAGGGATGGGCTCCACCTTAACCAGGGTAGAACAGGCTGTTGGCGCTAACATTTAAAAAGGAGATAGAGTAGCTTTTAAACTATAACAAAGGAGAAAACCAACAGTCGCTCAGCAGCGCTTGATTCAGAGGAATGTATCCTTGATGCCCTAACTCGAATGAAGCATTCGAGTTAGGGCATCATAACAGAGAAGTTCCTATAATAAGAAAAGTAGTCCAAGTGCATATAATTAAAATCTCATCTGAGCTAAAATTGTAAATGCAAACAAAAACAAAAAACTCATTTTGAAATGTTTGTATGCTAATGCCAGAAGTCTAAGAAGTAAGATGGGAGAATTAGAGTGTGTAGCAGTGAATGATGACAGACTTAATTGGCATCTAGAGACATGGTGGAAAGAGGTTAATCAATGGGATAGTGCTATACTGGGGTACAAATTATATCGCAATGACAAACAGGAGCATCTTGGTGCTGGGATGGCGCTTTATGTCCGGGATGGCATAGAATCCAACAGGATAAAGATCCTGCATGAGACTAAATGTACAATCAAATTTTTATGGGTAGAAATCCCTTGTGTGCTGGGGAAGAGAATAGTGATAGGAATATACTACCATCCACCTGGCCAAATGGTGAGACGGATAGTGAAATGCTAAGAGAAATTAGGGAAGCTAACCAAACTGGTAGTGCAGTAATAATGGGAGAGTTCAATTACCATGAAGAACAACAAGTGCAGATCAAATTCTTGGATTCAATGTCAGCTCCTCACAGACCTCGGCCTCAAATTCTACCTCTATGCAGATGACGTTCAAATCGTCATTCCCATTCACAACTCTCTCTCAGATGCCCTTGCCTTCTGGAACACATGTCTTGCCAACATCAATGACTTCCTCACCAACATCCACCTCGCTCTAAACTCCTCCAAAACAGAGCTGCTCCTTATCTCTCCTCACCTCCCTCCCAAACCACCGATCTCCAACGATCCAGCTTTCAACGTCATTACACCCCAACCCACAGTAAGAGACCTTGGGGTTATCATAGATCAACAACTCAATCTCAAAAAACAGATCAACTCCATCCTCAAAGAAGGTTTCTTCAAGCTTCACATCCTGAAGAAACTCAGACCCCTCCTCCACTATCATGACTTCCGCACCGTCGTCCAAGCCACCCTTTCCTCAAAGCTGGACTACTGTAATGCCCTCTTCCTTGGCCTACCCTCCTCCACCACCAAGCCCTTACAAATGCTCCAGAATGCCATCGCCAGGGTCATCACCAACTCAAGGAAAGCTGATCACATTACCCCAATACTCAAAGAACTCCACTGGCTCCCCATCGCATCCCGAATTCTCTTCAAAATTCTAACCATAGTGCACAAGTCCATCCACTCGCACAATTCCAATTGGTTGGATGAACCCTTTCGTCCTATACGCACTGAACGACCCACTCGCACTGTCAACAAAGGCACCCTCTCCATTCCCCCTTTGAAAAAAGCCCACCTCTCCTCTACTAGGGACCGTGCACTATCCATTGCAGGCCCTAAACAATGGAACACCCTCCCTACCACTCTCAGGCTAGAGCCATGTTACGCCAAGTTCAGAAAAAAACTTAAAACATGGCTCTTCCGACAAGCCTACCCTGATTAAGTACACCGACTTCTGCAAGTATCTTGCCTACGCCTTGTATATTCCTGTAAATAGTCCGTTGCAGTTTTTATTTATTGCTTTAATTCCTCCACCTCCTGCTCTTTGTATACTCCTCCTTGTTCGCCCTCCCTGTTCATTGTAATTTCTACCTTTAAAGTTACATTGTAAACCGGTATGATGTATGCATACTAATACCGGTATATAAAAGTTTTTAAATAAATAAATAAATTTATTAAGTGTAAACAGATTCAACGGCAACTCCACTGTCAAAATTATTGTATTATTCCAATCACGGGTAGGGGTCCCCCAACACGGACCCCGTGTTTCGCCCACTGGCTGGCACTACCTGTAACCCTGATGTTGAACTCTTTAAAGAATATTGATTATATGGTGCTGTCCCTCCCGACGCAGCCAGTGGGCGAAACACGGGTCCGTGTTGGGGGACCCCTACCCGTGATTGGAATAATACAATAATTTTGACAGTGGACTTGCCGTTGAATCTGTTAACACTTAATAAATATTTGGATCCAAGAATTTGATCTGCACTTGTTGTTCTTCACGATTTCCTGTTCAAAGTGCAGTACCAGCCTATGTGGTGTTTAGATTTCAATTACCCCAATATTGACCGGGTAAGTGAAACATTAGGGCATGGTAGAGAGATAAAGTTCCTAGATGGAATAAAAGTTTTATGGAGCAATTGGCTCAGGAGCCAACGAGAGTGGGAGCAATTTTAGATCTAATTCTCAGTGGAACAAAGATTTGGTGAGAGAGGTAACATGGTAGGACCGCTTGGCAATAGTGATCATAATATGATCAAATTTGAATTAATATCTGGAAGGGGGACAGTAAGTAAATCCACGGCTCTAGCACTAAACTTTCAAAAGGGAAACTTGGACAAAATGAGAAAAATAGTGAGAAAAAAACTGAAAAGTATAGCTACAATGGTAAAAAGTATGCAACAGGCATGGACATTGTTAAAAAATACCATCCTAGAAGCATAGACCAGATGTATTCCATGTATAGCAAATATTGCTTACCTGCAACAGGTGTTCTCACAGGACAGCAGGATGTTAGTCCTCACATATAGGTGACATCACAGGATGGAGCCCTGTACGGAAAACTTTTCTGTCAAAGTTTCTACAAAGCTTTGACTGACTCTGGCACACTGAGTGCACTGAGCATGCTCAGCCTGCAATTATCCCTGTGAGCCACAGGTGTCTCACTCAGTCTCGTCTTATAGCTAAAAGCACAAGCGAAACTAAAATAAAAGTAAAAACATATACAGACCCAACTCCGCAGGGTAGCGGGGGGGTGTTTCGTGAGGACTAACATCCTGCTGTCCTGTGAGAACACCTGTTATAGGTAAGCAACACTTGCTTTCTCACAGGACACAAGCAGGATGGTAGTCCTCACATATGGGTGAGTACCAAGCTGAGGATGCCCAAGAGTGCACCAAATGCACCCAAGACGCGCGAAAGGCGCAATGACGGGGGTGGAATTTGGAATGGAGGGCATCCTTCCACCAACCCTTAACGGGTTGGTGGAAGGATGTTGGGTTCTTAAACCAAAAAGAATAAGAGTAGACGGACTGGCTAAACATGGAGCATGCCGGTTAGTCGTATCTAAGCAATAATGGGCTGCGAAGCTGTGGAGAGAGCTCCAGGTTGCAGCCTGATAAATATGTACAAGCAGCAGCGGCCGAGGGGAAGCTATTGAGGCTGGGACGGGCGCGACAGAGTGTGGTTACACACAGTTTTGTAGTGAAATGCCTGCTTGTTGGTAGGAAAAAAGATACAGACAGTCAATTAGGAGGAATAGGTCTGTTTGCCCAGTGGAACTCGCAGCTTGACTCTTGCCACAGAAGGAAAGAGTTAGGTGGAATTCCTATGGAATGTAGTGCGATCTAGATAGAATGTAAGTGCACTATTATTGTCCAAGAAGTGGAAAAACCCTCTTGCTTTGGTGAGAGAGAGGTGCTGGGAAAAATGGGCAGAGTATATTCTGAGTAAGGTGAGATGCAGCGTCTACCTTAAGAAGGATATGAAGTTGAATACGTAAAACCACTCGGTCACGGAGGAACGCAGGGTCGAATGAGTATGTAACAAGGTGTGTAACTCACTGACCCTGTTGGCAGAAATAACATTTATGAGGGAAAGAATTTCCCATGCCAAACTGTGAAATGAGAGGAATGGAAAGGCTCGAACGGAGAACGTATGAGACTTATAAGGATAAGATATAGGTTCCATTCCATGACTAGTGAAAACAGAGGTGGCTTGATCAGTGGATAATCCATGGTAAGCTGACTCAGAAGGGGTTTACCTTAAATCGGGTATCCCCACTCCCAAACAATACACCAAGTGGAATAGAGGTGTGCCTATGTGGAGGATGTCTGAGGAGCAGAATCCGAGGGAGCAAGAGAAAAGAGTGGTGTAGAAAAAGAAAAAGGGTAATACCCTTTTGTATGCATCATGTGGTAAATCATGCCATTTTGAATGGTAGGATTTATGTATGGAAGGTTTTGTGACGCTACCAGTACCTGAGAACATCAGTGAGTCTACGATTTGAGACTGACTTGTGAGAAGGCAAATTGATTACTGGTGCAATAAATTGAGAAGTATGGGAAACATACTGGTCTCGGCCAGGACCTGGGTCTGAGGAACAGTGAACCCCGTCCCGGTTCAACATTAGAAGAGTGCTGGCTATGAGAGGCAGCAGAAGAGACACATTTAAGAGGCCTTTGATGGAAGAAAGGAGTCTATGGGAACGCATTGGAAACGTGTAGGGAGTAGAATCTGTGCACCGTATGGTTCGATTCGGACGCAGTGGGCAAGTTCGGTTGACCTCAGCGTTAGAAGATTTTTCTCGCTACACATGTAGTCCGAGACATTCGAGAGGATGGAAACCTACATGGAGAAGTTCTGCTAGTGCACTCTTAGATAAGTGGCCCGAGGATGCATGAAGTGAGCAAGGGCCAAGGATAGAGCTGCGCAGCTTCCTTGCAGAGCAGCGAAGATGTTGTGCGTGCTTGTGTGTTGGAAAGCACATTGTCCCTATGCTGTCTGTCTGTATGCCCAAAGATTTGTTGCAGAGGCAGTATTGAAAGGCATAAGGGTATAACTCATGGCTACAAGCTCCAGAAAGTTCATGTGAAACTGTGCCTGGAGTGGAATAGACGCATATTGGGTTGAGAAGATTTTAGGTCAAACTTTACAACCCTGAGTAAATGCAAGCATGAGCAGGATCAGACTAGGTTTTGGTTCTAGATCTGCAATATGGATGAGGGACGAAAGCAGTTGAACAGCTTAGATAATGGAAATTCACTGAATCTAACCCATAGCAGTTTTGGATCTATGAGGAAAGTGCATAGTGAAAAAATCCCATGGCCCGCCAATGAAGAATTGAGGGGCTGAGGTTATGGAAAATGCGCGCAGGGACATGTAAGAATTTATTAGAATGTCTGCGCGTATGCTGGAGAGGAAGGTCATTATGACTGTGGTGTCCAGAAGTGTTGTATAAGGGATTTATGGCAGTGACAGTAATTCCAGGTAGTAAATGTATAGTGAGTCATGAAGAAGTTAGAGCTCCTTGCGTGGATTGACTGTGGTTATGCAGCAGTGCATGCAAGGAAGGCGTGAATGATGTTGTACTCCGTAGAGAATCAGCAGTCAGCGATAGCGATTCAATGAAATACCCTAGTTGCCGAAGCTGGTGCAACCGACAGAGTTTGGGATCGTAATATTGTTGACTCACCATGAAGCACATAGAAAGATTAGAGGTAATGTACTTACTGCGATATGGAAGCATGGTGACGAGAGATACCATTTTACCTGTGCCTTCTGAAGAAAGTTGGTATTTCTGAGGTCCAGGATGGGCGGAAAGTAACTACTTTCTGTTGAAAGAAAGAATAGTGTAATTCTCCCCAACCCCCCCCACCCCCGCGCTTTGTAGCATCTGGGGGAGTGTACCGGGAACCTTGGTACAAAGGGAACAAAGTGGGGTGGCCACTCTGATATCCAGCCAGTTGGGAGACCAGGAGGTGTCCAACTGGAGGGGCTGATGTAATCTGGATATCATGTAAGCTTCTACGGGAGAATGAGCGGTAAAGTCTTACCCACATTTCTGTGTGCTGTACAAGGAGACATCAAGACCTGTTGTCAGGCTTCGAGGTGAACTTGCACTTGAGGTAGTAGTTGCTGGATCTTGTGTTTATCAGATCAGCGAATGCATCTGGAACTTTGGTTCTGAATTAGGAACCAGAAGCCAGAGTATTAATCAGTACAGAGCCCAGTTGCTGAAAATGGGAGGATGTCCTGATGCAATCCCAAAGAAATGATAGAGAGGTTCTCTTGGTATTGTGGCTGACTTAGCTGGCATAGCGATATGTGATACTAATACAGTTCTTGGAAGGTACATGACCTAAAACTTTTCGAACCATGTGGCCCGAATTAGAGAACACATCTCGATGGCAATGCCGCAGAAGCAGGTACTTACCATCCGACGTGGATCGCCGAAGGACGAGCCGGTGAAGATTGCTGGCTCTGTGGATTTCAGGAGTCATCGAGGGAGTAGACGCCCGTCTCAACTCTGATGCCTGGTATGGTGGCGCAGGTATAGAGGAGACTGGCTGAGCGTGGCTGGCGCTACCACTGTAATTAGTGGAGGGCCACAATCCCACACCGATGTCGGTGGGGCACGCCTCGGGAACAGGGGAGCCAATTAACAGCTCGTGAACCCAGCCCTCGTTGCAGCGGCTCAATGTTTTGTGACGCCAGTACAGAATTCTTCGGAACTCGTTCCGGTGTTTCTGGAGCACCAAGGACTGCCAATACTGTGTGGAACAGTGTTGATGGCAGTGGTGATGTTGCTTGGCCTGAGCATTCTCCAGCATCGAGAAGGATAGCACCGATGTGCGGACGGCGTCGGTGGCGGACAGTGACCGTGTTGGTGACTATGCATGCCATGGTGCTCGGCCCGGTCTTTCCCCAGCGCCGAGATGGATGCCCTCGCTGTCTTGGATGGTGACTGATGACGGACTGTCAGCATGCCTGCATTGCTCCTGGCACTATGTAGTGTCATAGGCTAATATGGGGCTTTAATAAGAACATCCAGGCGAGAAGTGCAGATATAGGAATTCAATCCCAAATGACTTTAAATCCAGTTCTTAAAGTACACAGATTGTTTATTTCTTTAGAAATGCGGCAACTCCACTGACTTATAAAGCATCTTACAGGCGTCCCCCGACACAGTCCCGTGTTTCGCCTCGGGCTGCATCGGGAGGGAACACAGACTTTTGAAAAAGTAAGCTGTAAAAACATGTAAACAAATCAGGACAAAGATAATGGGCTTAATGCCGAACAACTTATAATGTAACAAAAGTATATGGGTACAAACTTACCTGGCTGCAGAGTAGGTTCAAATATAACAGGGAGCGCGCGTTCACCCTGAGTACAGGGTGAACGCACATAAGAACCCAAGCATGGAGCACTGTGTTTAGGCGTGGTCATTGTTAAAAAATACCATTCTAGAAGCACAGTCCAGATGTATTCCACACATTAAGAAAGGTGGAAAGAAGGCAAAACGATTACCGGCATGGTTAAAAGGGGAGGTGAAAGAAGCTATTTTAGCCAAAAGATCTTCATTCAAAAATTGGAAGAAGGATCCAACAGAAGAAAATAGGATAAAGCATAAACATTGGCAAGTTAAATGTAAGACATTGATAAGACAGGCTAAGAGAGAATTTGAAAAGAAGTTGGCTGTAGAGGCAAAAACTCACAGTAAAAACTTTTTAAAATATATCCGAAGCAGAAAGCCTGTGAGGGAGTCAGTTGGACCGTTAGATGATCGAGGGGTTAAAGGGGCACTTAGAGAAGATAAGGCCATCGCGGAAAGATTAAATAATTTCTTTGCTTCAGTGTTTACTGAAGAGGATGTTGGGGAGGTACCCGTAATGGAGAAGGTTTTCATGGGTAATGATTCAGATGGACTGAATCAAATCACGGTGAACCTAGAAGATGTGTAGGCCTGATTGACAAACTGAAGAGTAGTAAATCACCTGGACCGGATGGTATACACCCCAGAGTACTGAAGGAACTGAAAAAATGAAATTTCAGACCTATTAGTAAAAATTTGTAACTTATCATTAAAATCATCCATTGTACCTGAAGACTGGAGGATAGCAAATGTAACCCCAATATTTAAAAAGGGCTCCAGGGGCGATCCGGGAAACTACAGACCGGTTAGCCTGATTTCAGTGCCAGGAAAAATAGTGGAAAGTGTTCTAAACATCAAAATCACAGAACATATAGAAAGACATGGTTTAATGGAACAAAGTCAGCATGGCTTTACCCAGGGCAAGTCTTGCCTCACAAATCTGCTTCACTTTTTTGAAGGAGTTAATAAACATGTGGATAAAGGTGAACCGGTAGATATAGTATACTTGGATTTTCAGAAGGCGCTTGACAAAGTTCCTCATGAGAGGCTTCTAGGAAAAGTAAAAAGTCATGGGATAGGTGGCGATGTCCTTTCGTGGATTGCAAACTGGCTAAAAGACAGGAAACAGAGAGTAGGATTAAATGGGCAATTTTCTCAGTGGAAGGGAGTGGACAGTGGAGTGCCTCAGGGATCTGTATTGGGACCCTTACTGTTCAATATATTTATAAATGATCTGGAAAGAAATACGACGAGTAAGATAATCAAATTTGCAGATGACACAAAATTGTTCAGAGTAGTTAAATCACAAGCAGATTGTGATAAATTGCAGGAAGACCTTGTGAGACTGGAAAATTGGGCATCCAAATGGCAGATG
Source organism: Rhinatrema bivittatum (assembly GCF_901001135.1). NCBI lineage: Eukaryota > Metazoa > Chordata > Amphibia > Gymnophiona > Rhinatrematidae > Rhinatrema > Rhinatrema bivittatum. The sequence goes on along the minus strand of NC_042620.1, from coordinate 19,976,611 downwards.
AAATTTAATGTGGATAAGTGCAAGGTGATGCATATAGGGAAAAATAACCCATGCTATAATTACACAATGTTGGGTTCCATATTAGGTGCTACAACCCAAGAAAGAGATCTAGGTGTCATAGTGGATAACACATTGAAATCGTCGGTGCAGTGTGCTGCGGCAGTCAAAAAAGCAACAGAATGTTGGGAATTATTAGAAAAGGAATGATGAATAAAACGGAAAATGTCATAATGCCTCTGTATCGCTCCATGGTGAGACCGCACCTTGAATACTGTGTACAATTCTGGTCGCCGCATCTCAAAAAAGATATAATTGCGATGGAGAAGGTACAGAGAAGGGCTACCAAAATGATAAGGGGAATGGAACAAGTCCCCTATGAGGAAAGACTAAAGAGGTTAGGACTTTTCAGCTTGGAGAAGAGACGACTGAGGGGGGATATGATAGAGGTGTTTAAAATCATGAGAGGTCTAGAACGGGTAGATGTGAATCTGTTATTTACTCTTTCGGATAGTAGAAAGACTAGGGGGCACTCCATGAAGTTAGCATGGGGCACATTTAAAACTAATCGGAGAAAGTTCTTTTTTACTCAACGCACAATTAAACTCTGGAATTTGTTGCCAGAGAATGTGGTTCGTGCAGTTGGATACGTTCTTGGAGGAGAAGTCCATTACCTGCTATTAAGTTCACTTAGAGAATAGCCACTGCCATTAGCAATGGTTACATGGAATAGACTTAGTTTTTGGGTACTTGCCAGGTTCTTATGGCCTGGATTGGCCACTGTTGGAAACAGGATGCTGGGCTTGATGGACCCTTGGTCTGACCCAGTATGGCATTTTCTTATGTTCTTATGAGGGCATTACATGGCTATGTCGGTATTGATGGTGTCGATGACGGCCGAAGCGGCCTCGAGGGTATCGTCAAAAATATATATGAAAAAACATCGATGATCCGGGCAGCAACGATGACAGTGATGGAAGCACTGACGGCATCGGCTTAGATATCTATGAAAACGATGTGGCATCGAATAATCAAAAAAACATCGTTGGTATCGGAAAAACGATACTGGCATCGACGGAGTCGATGACCGCATCGATAGGAACGTCGAAGACACCGATGGAAGCAACGTGGGCATCAATGGCATCGATCTATGGAGGCGGGCGCCAATGGCATCGGTGGCATGGCCACGGACGTCGACGGTATCGATTGGATCGACTCGGGCACCAATGGCATCGTTGGTATCAATGCCACCAACATGGGCATGGATGGCACCGACATGGCACAGATGGACTCGACGTTGGCATGGATGCCATTGATGGAATTGACATTGTCATTGGTGGAATCAACCCTGGCATCAATGCCATCGATGGAACCGACCTGGCATCGATGGAAATGTCCTGGGCATCGATGACATTGATAAAATAAACAATGGCATCGATGGAAGTGCCCTGGGTGACAATGGCATCGACCCGGGCATGGATGGCACCAATGACACAAAGTGTGAGTTGATGGCATCCATCTGGGTGATGATGGCACCAATGAAACCCAAGGAAAAATCAGTGCCATGGATGAAAAACATGGATGGCACTGATAGAAACGATGCAGGGACCGATGGCATCAGTGTACCGTGGGGAGAAGCGTACCGATGGCATCTAAGAATCCAGGACGGTCTGAAGGGGGTTCGGATGGTAGCGATGGGGGCATCGACTGCGTGAGGGTACCGAGAAAATCGAAGGACCTGAAATAGACAGGGGCCCTGGCAGCAACGGAAACCGTGGAAGTCCCTGTCCCACTAGCGCTAATAACCAGGCAAAGTCACAGAGGGACACTCGCAGGCTTTGTGTGGCTAACTGAAAACATAGGGAGAGGGAAGGCCGCAGTCGGTTGGCAGGCCAGGGAGGTGACAGGAACCGACAGAAAAAACAGGGCATAGTACTCACAGAGCGTCAAATAAACGTATGCGAAGGGAGACCAGTGCATGGAAAAGTGTTTGTGAAGTAAAAGTTTAAGTGTTTCCGTGAAGAAAAAGTATTAGAATTTCTCATAGAGCTCCTAACTGCTATGCTTACTGCAGAGCGGAAAAAAGAAGACTGAGGGAGACACCTGTGGCTCACAGGGATAATTGCAGGCTGAGCATGCTCAGTGCACTCAATGTGCCAATGTCAGTCAAAGCTTTGTAGAAACTTTGACAGAAATGTTTTCCGTACAGGGCTCCATCCTGTGATGTCACCCATATGTGAGGACTACCATCCTGCTTGTCCTGTGAGAATAAGAAAGATGGAAGGAAGGCAAAACAATTACCAGCATGGTTAAAAGGTGAGGTGAAAGAGGCTATTTTAGCCAAAAGATCTTCCTTCAAAAACTGGAAGAAGGATACATCAGAAGAAAATAGGATAAAGCATAAGCATTGGCAAGTTAAATGAAAGACATTGATAAGACAGGCTAAGAGAAAATTTGAAAAGAAGTTGACCATAGAGGCAAAAACTCACAATAAAAACTTTAAAAAATATGTCCGAAGCAAAAAGCCTGCAAGGGAGTCAGTTGGACTGTTGGATGATCAAGGGTTACAGGGGCACTTAGAGAAGTTAAGGCCATCCTGGAAAGATTAAACGATTTCTTTGCTTCAGTCTTTATTGAAGAGATGCCCATTCCGGAAAAGGTTTTAATGGGTGATGATTCAGATCAACTGAACCAAATCACGGTGAACCTGGAAGATGTGGTAGGCCTGATTTACAAAATTAAGAGTAGTAAACCACCCCCAAAAGTCAAAATCAGGGCCAGGAAGCACCCTCCCTCCCTTTCAATCTCGCTCACCCCAGAAGTCCCCTCAGGCTTCAGTCCTCATAACTAAGCATCTTGCATTGATCCGACTCCTATCACTATACTCTTACGCAACACACATGGGATTTCTACCCATATAGAATCTACTGAGCATTTAGTCTCTTGTATGAACTTTATCCTGTTAGACTCTATACCTTCCCGGACATAAAGTGCCACACTCCCACCAAGTTGATCCTCCCAAGGGTCCACCTTCCAAATCAGAACAAGGGCTGATGTGCACGGAGCAGGAGAGAGACCTTGGGGTGATAGTATCTAACGATCTGAAGTCGGCGAAACAGTGTGACAAAGTGATAGCTAAAGCCAGAAGAATGCTGGGCTGCATAGAGAGAGGAATATCGAGTAAGAAAAGGGAAGTAATTATCCTCTTGTACAGGTCCTTGGTGAGGCCTCACCTGGAGTACTGTGCTCAGTTCTGGAGACCGTATCTCCGAAGGGACAGAGACAGGATGGAGGCGGTCCAGAAAAGGGCGACCAAAAAGGTGGATGGTCTTCATCGAATGACTTATGAGGAGAGATTGAAGAATCTAACTATGTATACCCTAGAGGAAAGGAGGAGCAGGGGTGATATGATACAGACATTCAGATACTTGAAAGGTTTTAATGATCCAAAGTGAACGACAAACCTTTTCCGTTGGAAAAAAATCAGCAGAACCAGGGGTCACGATTTAAAACTCCAGGGAGGTAGACTCAGAACCAATGTCAAGAAGTATTTCTTCACGGAGAGGGTGGTGGATGCCTGGAACGCCCTTCCGGAGGAAGTGGTGAAGACCAAAACTGTGAAGGATTTCAAAGGGGCGTGGGATAAACACTGTGGATCCATAAAGCCTGGAGGATGAGAATGAAGAGAAGAGGTATGGGGGTGGCTTGCGGGAATGACGGCTACTACTTAGTGATTAATACCCTTATTCAATAAACGTTCACACGGTTAATGCGACTCCAACATTGCTCTATGCTTCAACGGCAAGAGGAAATGTGGAAAAGCAAATGTTGCTTACCTGATGTAACAGGTGTTCTCACAGGACAGCAGGCTGTTAGTCTTCACAAATGGGTGACATCGAGGATGGAGCCCTGTACGGAAAACTTTTCTGTCAAAGTTTCAACAAGCTTTGACTGACACTAGCACACTGGGTGCACTGAGCATGCCCAGCCTGCAATTATCCCTGTGAGCCACAGGTGTCTCCCTCAGTCTCGTCTTATAGCTAAAAAGCGCAAGCGAAACTAAAATAAAAGTATACAGACCCAACTCCGCGGGGTGGCGGGCGGGTTTCGTGAGGACTAACAGCCTGCTGTCCTGTGAGAACACCTGTTACATCAGGTAAGCAACATTTGCTTTCTCACAGGACAAGCAGGATGGTAGTCCTCACAAATGGGTGAGTACCAAGCTGAGGATGCCCGGGATTGCACCAGATACACCGCAGATGCGCAAAGGCGTAACGACTGAGGTGGAAATGGGAACGGAGGGCATCCGCAACACCATAATGGGTTCGTGGAAGGATGTTGGGTAGTGAATTGAAAAAAGTAAGAGTAGGCGGACTGGCCAAACATGGAGCATGCCGGCTAGTCAAATGTAAGCAATAATAGGCTGCGAAGGTATGGAGAGGACTCCAGGCTGCAACCTGATAAAAAAGTACAAGCAGCAGTAACCAAAGGGAAGCTGTTAAGGCTAAGACGGACACAACAGTATGTGGATACCCACAGTGTTGTAGTGAAATGTCTGCTTGTTGGTAGGAAAGGAAATATAGACCACTTAATCAGAAGGATTAGGTCTGTGTGGCCACTGGAAGTAGCAGCTTGACCCTTGCATGAAGGAAAGAGTCAAGTGGAATTCACATGGAATGCAGTGCAATGTAGATAGAATGTAAGCGCAGCATTACTGTCCAGGAATGTGGAAAACCCAGTCTCTCCCTAGGGCGAGAGAGAGAGGTTAGGAAAAATTAATAGAGTATTTCCTGAGGAAAGGAGATACAACATCTACCTGAAAAGGATAGAAAGTTGAATGCGTAGAACTACTCAGTGGCAGAGGAACGGAGTCAGGTGAGTATGGAAAGAGTGCATAACTCACGGACCCTGCTGGCAGGAATGACATTAAGAGGGAAAGAAGTTCCCTTGCCAAACTGTGGAAGAGAGGAATGGAAAGGCTCAAACGTAGAATGTATGAGACTTATAAGGAGAATATATATGTTCATTCCGTGATTAGAGAAATAGAGGCGGCTTGATCAGTGGATAATCCATGGTAAGCCGACTCAGAGAGGATTACCGAAAACGGGAACCCAACTCCCAAAATGATACACCTCCTAAGAGAAAGGTGTATCTATGTGGAGGATGTCTGGAGAACAGAATCCGAGGGAGTAAGAAAAAATGGTGGAAAAGTAAAAGGGGTAATACCTCTTTTTTTTTTTTTTTTTTTTTTTTAGCGTCAGGAGGTAAAGCCTGCCATATTAAACGGCAAGATTTATGTTTAGAAGGTTTTGTGACGCTACCAGAACCTAAGAACATCAGTAAGTCTATGATTTGGGACTGACTGGTGAGAGAATAAAAGGTTACTGATATGATGGATTGAGAAGTATGGGAAAGCATACTGATCTCAGTCAGGGAGTAGGGAAAAGAATACTGAACCCCATCCCAGTTCAACATTAGAAGAATGCTGGCTACGAGAGGCAGCAGAAGAGATATATTGAAGAGGCCTTTGATGGAAGAAAAGGCATCTAAGGGAACGCATAGGAAACATGTGCAGGGAGCAGAACCTGTGCATCGTATGGAATGATGCAGACGCCGAGGAAAGTTTAGTTAAACTCAGCGTTAAAAGATTTGCCCTGTACACATGTAATTGAGACCATTCGAGAGGATAGAACCTACGTGGAGAAGGTCTGATAGAGCGTTCATTAAATCTCTTAGATATGTGGCCCAAGGACGCATGAAGTGAACAAGGGCCAAGGGTAGAGCTGCGCAGCTGTCTAGCAGAGCAGCTAAGAGGTAATGCGTGCTTATGAGTTGGAAAGCACATTGTCCCTATGCTGTCTGTCTGTATGCACAAAGAATTGTTGCAAAAGCAGTATTGGAAGGCATAAGGGCATAACTCATGGGTGCAACGTCCAGGAAGTTTATGAGAAACTATGCTGGAGTGCAATAGATGCATAATGGGTTGACAGCTTTCAGGAGAAACTTTATAACCCTAAGGAATTGCGAGCATGAGTCGAAGGAGACTAGGTCCTAGTTCGAACTGGGATAAGAATCAGGGACGAAAGCAATGAAACCACTTAGGTCCATTGAGTATAGAATGTCACTGAATATAACCCATAGCAGTTTGAATTATGAGAAAAATGCATAGTGGGAAGAAATCCCATAGCCCAACCATGAAAAGTTGAAAGGCTGAGGTTATGGAAAATATGCGCAGGGACATATAACAATGTATCAGAATGTCTGTGCGCATGCTGGACAAGAGGGTCTTAAGACTGTGGTGTCCAGAAGTGTTACAGAAGGGATTTATGGCAGTGACAGTAATCCCAGTTAGTAAATGTATAGTGAGTCCTGAAAAAAGTGAGAGCTCCTTGCATGTACTGAAAGTGGTTAGCAGTAGTCTATGCAAGGAAAGTGAATGATGTTACACTCCGCAGAGAAAACAGCATTCACCAACAGTGATGCAAGAGACAGTTCACTTACCGAAGCTGGTGCCAGCAGCAGAGCTTGGGGTTGTAATGTTGACTCACCATAAAGCACATAGAAACATTAAAATAATGTACTTACTGCAGTATGGAGTGATGGTAACCAAAGATACCATTGTACCTGTGACGTCTAAAGAAAGTTGGATTTTCTTAGGTCCAGGATGTGCGGAGAGTAACTATTTTCTGTTAAAAGAAAGAATAGTGGCAATTAAAAACTCCCCAACCCCCCTCCCTTCTCCCCTCTGCACTTCGTAGCGCCTGGGGGAGTGTACCGGGACTTTGGTACAAGGTGGGGTGGCCGCTCTGATATCTGACCAGATGGGAGACCAGGAGGTGTCCCAATGGAGGATATCATGTAGGTTCCTGCAGGTGTGTGAGCGGTAAGTGGTACCCGCATTTCTGTATGCTGTACAAGGAGACACTGAGACCTGTGGCCAGGCCTCAAGGTGGACTTGTACATGGGGCAATGGTTGCTGAATCTCATGTTTAGCAGATCAGCCAATGCAGCTGGACCTTGGTTGGGAGGGAACCAAGAGTCAGAGCATTGGTCGGCACAGGGACTTGTTACTGACAAGAGAAGAAGCCCTGCTGCAATCCCAAGAAGATAGAGGGGTTCTCCTGATATTGTGGCTAACATAGCTAACATAGCGATATGTGACACTAATACAGTTCTAAAAGGCACATGACCCAGAACTTTTCGAACCACGGTCCGAATGGGAGAACACAACTCTATGGGAATGCCGCCGAAGCGGGGTACTTACCATCCGACGTGGATCGCCGCAAGACGAGCCGGTGAAGATTGTTGACTCCGACGGTCTCCGGAGTCCTCGAGGGTAAGGCCGGGGACGTAAACGTCCATCTCGCTCTGAAACCCGGTATGGTGGCACAGGTACAGAGGAGACAGGCCAGGCGTGAGTGGCGTTTAGACTGCTAAGTGTAACAGATGGCCATAGTCCCACACCACTTGACGGTGGGGCACGCCAGGAACAGAGGAGCCCTAACGGAACTCATGTTCCCTTCCCTCGTCACAGCGGCTCGATGTGTCGTGATGCCAATGCAGAAGCTGTCGGACCTGGATCCGGAAGTTCTGGATCACCAAGGACTGCCAAAACTGTAGGAACAGTGCTGATGGCAGTGGTGATGTCGCTCTGCCCGAGCGTTGTCCAGCCTGGAGAAGGATGGCACCGATGTGCTGGATGGCGTCAGCGGCGGACGATCACGATGTCGGCGATGATGGGTGCCACGGTGCTCGGCCCGGTCTTTCCCCAGCGCCGAGATGGAAGCCCTCGTCGTCCTGGAAGGCGATCGATGACGAACTGTCAGCACGCCTGCTCTGCTCCTGACACAATGGAGTGTCTTAAGCTAATACGGGGCTTAAAAAAGAACCCAAAGCGTGGAGCAATGTGAGGAGGCGAGGGTATTATGTGGCGGTGCTATGTCGGTATTGACGATATTGAAGGCAACCTAAGGGGCTTCGAGGATATCATCAAAATGGGTATGAAAAATCATCGATGACTGGCCAGGAGAATGATGACAGTGACGGGCACTGACAGCAGTGGCATAGGTATCTTTGAAACGATGTGGAATCGAATAATCGAAAAACATTGCCGTTATTGAAAAAGATACCGGCATCGACTGAGTCGAAGTCGAATCAATAGGGCGTCAAGGACACCGAAGGAAAACGGAGGTATCGAGGGCATCGATGCATGGAGGCGGGCATTTATGCCGTTTGTGGCATGGCCACGGGCATCAACTATAGGGCCACAGACGTTGACGGTATCGATTTGGACAGACTCAGATTTCCAAGTGTACATGGCATCGGTGCCCCAGACACGTGTGTCGGTGGCATCGATATGGACACGTATGGAATCGATGGCATGGATCTCCCAGTCGATGAATTCCATCCCGGCATCAACGCCAGTCCTGGAATCGGCATGGGCATCGATGCCAGCCATAAGGCTGGCATTGGCATCAACGCCCATCCACGGAATCGAGCCGGCATGGATACCCACCGATGGGACCCACCTGGGCATCGAATTTCACCGATGGGAGCAGCCTGGCATCGACTGCCCTCGATGGATGCATTCTAACATAGATGCCCATGGATGAAACACCTGGGCATCGGTGTCCATCGATGCAAAAGGACCTGGCACCGATGCCATCGACGGACGGCCATCCGGCACCAATGCCATCGACGGACAAGCCATCCGGCACCGATGTCCATCGATGGGGACCATCCGGCACCGATGTCCACCGATGGGGACCATCCGGCATCGATGCCCACCGACGAATCGATGTGGCACCGATGCCCACCGATGGAAAAGGGCTGGACATCGGTGGGGAGGATGGGGCATCGATGGCATCCCCAAAAGGGGGGGTTGCATCGATGAAGTGACCCTGGGATCGTTAAAAAGTGTCTCGGGCAGCGGTGGCGGCGACCCGAGTATGCATGGCAGTGACTAACGGCGTGTGCGTCAATGGCATGCATCCGGGTAGGGACGGCACCGAGGAAGCCCAAGGAAAAAAACAGTGCGTAGGAGGAAAAAGCCTGGTAGCACTGAAAAGCAAAAAACATGGATAAAGGCATCAGGGCACCGTGGGGGGAGGGGCGCTGATGACATATAAAAGCCCAGGGCGGTTTAGGAGGGTCCCGGTGTAGCGATAGGGTATCGACTGCGTGAGGGTACCAGGGAACGAAGGACTTGAAGCTACAGAGGTCCTAAAGTTAAGGAAAAAATCCCTACCCCACTAGCATAAGCAAGCAGAGTGTCACAGAGATACTCGCAAGCTGTTTTAAAGTTAACTGAAAAATGGGGGAAGGGAAGGCTTCAGTCAGTTAACAGCCTTAAGATAGTGACAGAAAACCGACCGAAAAATAAGAATTAGTACTCACCGAGCGTCGTAAAAACGTACGCGGAGGGAGACCTGTGCAGGGAAAAGTGTTTTTTGAAGTGAAAAGTTAAGTGTTTCCATGAGGTAATTAGTTAAAAAAATCCTCACAGAGCTCCAACCGCTATGCTTACTGCAGAGCGGAAAAAAGAAGACTGAGGGAGACACCTGTGGCTCACAGGGATAATTGCAGGCTGGGCATGCTCAGTGCACCCAGTGTGCTAGTGTCAGTCAAAGCTTGTTGAAACTTTGACAGAAAAGTTTTCCGTACAGGGCTCCATCCTCGATGTCACCCATTTGTGAGGACTACCATCCTGCTTGTCCTGTGAGAAAGAGGATTTGCATTCAGGCAACAACCAACAAGGTAGCATAGTCTGGGTAAACAAATAAGCATGGGAGTAGCTTGCTTGTTACGGCGGTTACTACCCCAAACCAATTAAGCCTGATACTTCACTTTCAATGCATATCCAGCGTAGATCTCTGCTTCAACGGTAGGGAGGGAAAGAAGATAAGAGGATTTACATTCAGACAACAACCAACAAGGACTGAATTGCACAGTCTGGGTAAACAAATAAGCATGGGAGTAGCTTGTTTGTTGCGGCGGTTACTACCCCTAACAAATTAAGCCTGATACTTCACTTTGAATGCATATCCAGCACAGCTCACTGCTTCAACGGAAGGGAGGAATGAAGAAATAGGATTTACATCCAGACAACATCTAACAAGGCATTGATCTGAGCAGTATGAGTATACAAACATCGTGGTAACTTGCTCGATATGACGGTTACTACCCTCAAACATTAAGCCTTATTCTTCACTTTGATGCAGCTCCAACACTGCTCTCTGCATCAATGGTGGGGGTGGAAGGAAATTAGAATAAAAAAGTTACCAATAAGGGCCCTGAACTCAGTGGTTGGAGTAACAGATTATGAGAAAATAAGTGTGAAAGATTGCTGGGCAGACTGGATGGGCTTATTGGTCTTCTTCTGCCGTCATTTCTATGTTTCTATGTTTCGTTCCACCAGGTCTCTGAGATGCCAATTATGTCAATCTCATCATTTACTGCTATACACTCTAACTCTCCCATCTTACTTCTTAGACTTCTGGCATTTGCATACAGACATTTAAAAGTGTGGTTTTTGTTGGTATTAACAACCTGCCTTTCAGTTGATAGGGATAATTTGGAAATCTTTAGCGCAGGTGATTTTTTACATATAGGCACATGGACTATGTTTGCTTTTATTTGAACCTCTCTGTTGGGATGCCATAACTCTCCTGGTTTCATTATTATTCTTCAAGGATACATTCCTCCGAACCATGCACTGCTGAGTGACTGTCGGCTTTCATAAGAACATAAGAAATTGCCATGCTGGGTCAGACCAAGGGTCCATCAAGCCCAGCATCCTGTTTCCAACATAGGCCAAATCAGGCTACAAGAACCTGGCAAGGTTCCCCCTTGTTCTAGTTTAAAAGCTGCTCTATCTCCTTTTTAAAAGTTACTGCTAGCAGCCTGGTTCCACTCTGGTTAAGGTGGAACCCATCCTTTCGGAAAAGTCTCCCCCCTTCCCCAAAAGCTTCCTTACAAAACCGAATCCCTCTTCCCTGCACCATCGTCTCATCCATGCAATTGAGACTCCGGAGCTCTGCCTGCCTCTGGGGACCTGCATGTGAAACAGGAAGCATTTCAGAGAATGCCACCCTGGAGGTTCTGGATTTCAGCTTTCTACCTAAAATCCTAAACTTGGCTTGTGATCTATCTAATGTTTGGTTCTTGCCAGGTACTTGAGACTTGGATTGGCCACTGTTGGAAACAGGATACTGGCTTGATGGACCCTTGGTCTGACTCAGTATGGCATATCTTAAGTTCTTATGTAAGATGAAAAGATGACATTACCTTGGGCAAAAAAGAAGGAACCGCCCGCAACGAGACCCCCTCATCAGAAATTCGCAAAAAAGGTTTTCTGTACGATAAGGCTTGGAGCTCAGAAATCTTATTTTACTTTAACAGACTGCAGGTTTGTACCTCTACTATCTGCTGGAGACAGAGAAATATTGAGGGACTGCAGGTGGCATTCTCAGATAAGTAGCAGTGCCTCAAAGTTTTTTTCTCTGACTCCATCTGCTGGTAGGGATGCATAAACCCACTTGTCTGGACTGATCTGGGGTATGAACAGGAAATATTGTTACAAAGTTTGACTTTAGTCATATGAAGGCCAATATTCAAAGGCATTTATCCAGATAACCAATCAGAACCCTGTAAATGTGCCCAGCTGCTGGGACTGTGGTACAAACGTACCACTTCTAGTGGTGTCATGCGTTGCTTTGACAGCAACGTTGGTAGCATAATTTACAAGTGTTACAGTAGAAGTAGTACTCTTACAGCAATGCTAGAAGTTTATGCTATCAGTGATGCTGCCAAGGCAACACATGATGCTGCCATAAGCAGAAAGCTTGAACCAGTGCCCCAGAAAATGGGGTCATTCACAGGGTTCTGGCAAGGATGGGAGGGTTGGGGTTGGCCTCGAGGGAGGGTGAGAAAAGAGAGGAATGGGGGGAAAATGGGACATTCTTTATTCCTAATCAAATCATTGGGGATGGGGGCTGTCTCGCCTCCATGGGCCTTTTGGCCCACTGATTTTTTCTAACCATTTTGGAGGGCATGTGGGAGTGGGGGGCATGGGCTCACTAGCCCCAGCTTGAACAGTACTAAGGTGGGGTGGGGGGAGGGGGACCCTGGCTGTAGGGCTGAAATTTTTTTATTTTTACGTTGCATGGCGCTTATACGGCTATATTTTTTTAATATAGCTGCATAAGCTTAAACTTATCTGGCTACCTTCAGCAGGATAAATATCTGGCTAAAGATGGCTAGACAATTTTAATTGTCAATATTCAGCAAGACATTTATTCCATTGAATATCCTGGATAACATTTAGCTAATGTTAGCCGGATCAGTTATTTTAGGGATTTTGGAATATTTACCTCATTAAGTAGTTTTAGATAAGAGTCTGCCTAATGTCATTATTATTAACAAAATAATCCCACTGTGCTTTAAGGTCATTTGTGCCCTTACTTGAAGATTCAGACCTTCAATTCAGACAAGATATTTAGAACCCAGTATTCAAAAGATCTGGGCTCCTAACTTTTGGAGTAGGCACTTAGATCTGGCTCTGTAATCTTTTTCCTGGACTTAGCAACTAAATTTAGGGGCATAATTTAAAAGGCAGCTACATTTAGATGCTTTGAAATGGGTGTGGTCAGGTCAGGTGAAAAAAGTTAGGGGCTTAGTGCTAATTTCCAGTACTAGTGTTGCTCAAGCCGCCAGTACCTCAGCATCCTACCTTGCATCCAGCCTTTTTAAAAGCCTAACGATGCCCCAATCTCCTGAAGCTATGAACATGCATGGCACTGACATCCCCCACCCCCAAAAGTCATAATCAGGGCCAGGAAGTGCCCTCCCTCCCTTTCATTCTATCTCTCCCCAGAAGCCCCCTCAGGCTTCAGTCCCTCCAAACTAAGCATCTTGCGTTGCTCTGACTGCTAACAGCTTTGCTATCAGAGCAGCAATAGATGCTGGGAGGACACAGGCTTAAGCTGTTCCAGTGGCATTCTGCGATGCTGCCAAAACAACGCAAGATGCTTAACTGGAAGGATTGAAGCCTGTGTCCTCACAGCTAGGCTGGAGAATCTTTTGGTTGGGAGAAGGGGAGAATCTGGGAAGTGGGAAAAGTAATATTGTGGGATGGGGGGGCTTTCCGGTACTGATTTTGACTTTGAACAGGTGGGAGGAAGCGGGGGTGTCAGCATCACATGTGTTTATGGCTTCAGGCAAGTTTGGAGAGGGCGAATGTCAGGCTTCTTCCAACATTTTTAAGTGACTAGGTGCAAAGGAGGATGTTGGGAGGACTGGTAGATCCCTCAGCCAGCATTAACAATTTAAATTTGCAGATAAGAAGGGAGTTATGAAATATCCTTGGTCCTGTGATATAATTTTTATTGGGTACTTAAAGTCAGCTGAATATAAGATCCTAAACTAGACACCTAATTTAGGAGCCTTGAGGCACTGAGCATACTGTGAATATTGGCCTCTTACTGATTATAAATGCCTTGTCCAGAAACAATTATTACTATTAAAAGGTACAAAGGTCTTGGTTTAAGTTTTACTTTTAACATGGTTTGTAAAAAAAAAAATAAAATAAAATAAAAAAGCAGAAGAGAGAAATATTTTACCAAGTCATTGAACTCAAGCCTTTGTAAGCATTATGACATTCTCACTGTACCACCACCAATCAAGAGTGCTCACAATCACTACATTCATGTGCTGAAAACCAGTATTTCTCTCTCATTCAAAGTTAACTGTTTTTATGTTATGCATCTGGGGAGGGTTTTCTGATCAGATGATTGATAGAGAACATCTTCTGCCTGAGGAAGGGACCTTAGTAGTCAGGAAACTTGCATTTTTGAAATTTAGTTACCCTACATATAAATTCACTGTACCCCACTACTGGGTTGTTTATAGCTAAGCTGGAGGCCCCCACAGAGGGTAGGACTTCAGGCAACGTTGACAGGATGCATGAATAACAGATTATGAATTGAACTATATATTTATTGCATATGCGTTGTCATTTAGTATTTCTACAAGTTGGTGATGGCGGCCTAGAACATCGAAATAATAAATAAATAAATAAGGAGAGTCCTGGCAGAGGGCTGCTGCTGTAGAGGGCAATTTTCAAAGCCACTTATGCAGGTAAAACACTGGAGTGGATAGTTTGGGGAACTCACACTGGCCAGATTTAAGGGAAGCATGGAAGATTAAGATGAAGTAGGGTTACCGTGTCAACCCCAGCCAAGAACATCTCCGTTACATTGGCATAGATCTCTTCCAGCGAGAGCTCTTTGCTGACAAGGAGGCAGGTGAGAAGCCCACCTGTCACTTCTTCTCCTCTCTCCAGTTGGGATTGAATTTCTCTCAGTCTGTTGTCAACATGAATTTGACCTTTTGGAAAAAAACAGAAAAAGGGTTTAATTCTTACAGCTGTGAAGTCACCCTTATTTGAACTGAATTCTTTCACGGGTAATTTTATAATAGCCTACACATTTTAGCCCAAATTTTCAAAGATTTATGAGCATAAATCTGCTTTGAAAATTCATGAGTGCACCTGGTATGCACGCTGATATATACGCACAAACTTATGCCTGCTCCCAAGCAGGCATTATTTTGTGTGTAGATCTCTGTGCACACTTTCAAAAAGAGCAAGACGGTAACTTTCAAACCAGTGCACATTTGCGTACATACATTAGCCCATGCCCAGATACGCAGCCATTGTATAATATATGTGCCCATGTTATAAAATAGCCTGGCTGCATAAACATGTGCGCCAAATTTTAAGTGGGTGCACACATCCCGCTTCTACCACATAAATCGAAGTATTTTAATAGGGGTGCATGCTGACGCCATTCCCACTTTTACCAGTTTATCTCCAGTTCACCCAGTTAAGAGAGAGGTCCTCCAACCCCCCCCCCCCCCCCCCCCCCCGGCCCGGTTTGATAGCCTTCACTCCCCCCAGTTAGCCCCAACACTTAAAACCCCGCAGATCTGCTTAGTTTTCTTTAAATTTTAATTGGCACGGCAACCATACCAGAAGTAAAGTTATGTGGCAGCAGGCTTCAGCGTGTGCTAGGTTGCGCCAATATTTATGCATACATCTTTGGTTCATGTCCTACCCAGACCATGCTCACACCTCGCCCCCTTTTTGAAAACTTTCAAGATGTGTGTGCTGCAGGAGATATGCACATATCTCGACGGTTTTAAAAACCTGTTCGGTGCTTGTGATCCTCTAATTAATGCGCGGGTCGTGCTTTTAAAATTCACCTCTATGCATGTAAATCCTTTCCTTGCCCACCTCCCCACCCCATAATGCCTCTTCCTACTGTAGGCAAAAGTATGCACAAAATCAGGATTTGTGTGTAACTGTGCTCAAACAGCTTGCAGATTGATTTCCAAAGCACAATTTATGCAAATAAAAGGAAAATTAGTTCTTACCTGATAATTTTCGTTCCTGTAGTACCAAGGATCAGTCCAGACAGTAGGGTTATGTCTCCCTTCCAGCAGGTGGAGTCAGAGGTCAAAGTTCTAAGCACCTCCCATATCCCAGGGTGCCTCCTGCGATCCTCCAGTATTTTGAATAACAAAGCAGAAACTCATGAATAAGGATAATCAATGACTAGATCAACTATATATATGAATAGAACAAATACATAACCTGAAAAAAATAACGTAACCATATTCAGAGCTTCTTAAATCATTGCATAGGAAAAATATAAAAAGGAAATCAAAATAAGAAATTAATAGCGAACTCTCCGGAAAAAAAAACTGGGCAGGCGTCTGGACTGATCCTTGGTACTACAGGAACGAAAATTATCAGGTAAGAACTAATTTTCCTTTCCCTGTACGTATCAGGATCAGTCCAGACAGTAGGGATGTACCAAAGCTGCCCTAAATGGGGTGGGATCCGGAGAGTCCCGCCTTCAGCACACTACTGCTGAAAGAGTCGACGTCTGGAGCACGAACGTCCAAACGATAATGTTTGGCAAAAGTGTGCAAAGATTTCCAAGTCGCCGCTCTACAAATTTCTTGAGGTGAAACACAATGACTCTCGGCCCAAAACGCTGCCTGAGAGCGTATCGAATGTGCCTTGAGACCATCAGGAACTGGACGACCGTTACAAATGTATGCCGAAGCAATGGCTTCCTTCAACCACCGTGCAATGGTAGCCTTAGAAGCCTGATAGCCCTTCTTAGGACCGCTCCATAGAACAAAAAGGTGGTCAGAAAATGAAAGACATTAGTGATTTCTAAATAACGTAAAAGCACTCGGCGGACATCAAGTCTCGTGATTGAGAAGAAGATTTATCCAAATCTGGGAAGGCTGGCAATTCAACAGATTGATTGAGATGAAAAGAGGAAACCACTTTGGGTAAAAAGGATGGTACTGTGCGCAATGATATACCTGAATCTGAAATTCTCAAGAAAGGCTCACAGCAAGACAATGCCTGAATTTCTGAAATGCGTCTAGCAGAACAAATTGATACGAGAAACACTGCCTTGAGCGTTAAGTCCTTCAAAGTTATTCGCTTAAGGGGTTCAAAAGGATGAGCACAAAGACTACGAAAAACCAAATTCAGATTCCATGATGGACAGATAGCCCGGATTGGTGGTTTCAAATGTTTGGCTCCTTTGAGAAAACGGACAACATCCTGATGCATAGCAATAGACACACCATTCTCCTTACCTCGTAAACAGCCTATTGCCGCAACTTGAACGCGGAGCGAATTATAAGCCAGACCCTTTTTTAAACCGTCTTGTAAAAAAGCCAAAATGTCTACAACTGTAGCTTTGCGCGAAGACAACCCGGACTTACTACACCAAGCATCAAATACCTTCCATACTCTAACATAGGTGAGAGAAGTAGAAGGTTTTCTCGAACTAAGCATGGTGGTGATGACTGAGTCTGGATAGCCTTTCTTTTTTAATTGCCTTCTTTCATAAGCCAGGCCGCTAGACAAAAGTGAAACGCCTGGTCGAAATATACTGGACCCTGTCGAAGGAGGTTGTTGAGGTGGCCTAGGTGGACTGGACCGTCGATCGCTAAGTTGATGAGATCC
Organism: Rhinatrema bivittatum; assembly: GCF_901001135.1. NCBI lineage: Eukaryota > Metazoa > Chordata > Amphibia > Gymnophiona > Rhinatrematidae > Rhinatrema > Rhinatrema bivittatum. The sequence goes on along the minus strand of NC_042620.1, from coordinate 19,959,561 downwards.
GCATATCATGGTTTGCGAGGCCATTCTGGAGCGACGAGAATCACCGGACCTTCGTGGGATTCTAATTGTCTCACAACTTTTCCTATTAGTGGCCATGGGGGAAACACATAAAGAAGGATGTCTTTGGGCCAAGGTAGAACCAAGGCATCCACCCCTTCCGCTCCATGTTCTCTCCTTCGACTGTAGAACCGAGCCGCTTTCGTATTGACACGGGTAGTTATCAGATCTAACCTGGGTGTCCCCCACCTTTGAATGAGAATGTTCATTGCCTCCCAGGAAAGTTCCCACTCTCCGGGATCTAGATACTGACGACTGAGGAAGTCTGCTTGAAATTTGTCTACTCCTGCTATGTGCGATGCCGCTAGACGGCGTAGATGAGATTCGGCCCAGGTCATTAGCATGTCTGTTTCTATGGCGACGGAGCAACTTTTTGTGCCGCCTTGCCTGTTGATGTACGCTACCGTCGTGGCATTGTCGGAGAGAACCCTCTCCGACTGATGTTGAATAAGTGGTAGAAATCTGCGGAGTGCTAGTCGTACCGCTCTGGTTTCCAAACTATTGATAGGCCACTTGGCTTGTGAAGCTGTCCACCGATCTTGTGTCGAATGTGACTGGCATACAGCTCCCCAACCGAAAAGGCTGGCATCCGTTGTCACTAATATCCACTGAGGAGGCTCCAGGTCCATTCCTTCCTGCAAGTGACGCGGTATCAACCACCAATTTAAACTGGACCGAGCCAGCTCCAGAAGGGGTAGAGGAAGATGAAACTCCTCTGACTTGGGGTCCCACCTGGAAAGCAACGACCTTTGCAAAGATCTTAGATGTGCAAAAGCCCAGGGGACCATGTCCAGAGTAGATGCCATAGAACCAAGAACCTGTAAATAATCCCATACCGTGGGTAAATTTAGATCCAAAAGCCAACGGACTTGAGACATCAATTTGATCATCCGGTCCTGTGGAAGAAAAACCTTTCCCACAGCCGTATCGAATCGAGCACCCAGAAACTGCAAAACTTGCGTTGGGACTAGATGACTTTTCTTGAAGTTGACTACCCAACCAAGTATATGAAGAAGATGCAGAACCTTTTGGATCGCTAGTTTGCAAAGAGTCTTTGACTTCGATCGAATGAGCCAATCGTCGAGATAGGGATGAACCAATATCCCTTCTTGTCTGAGTGCTGCTGCAACTACCACCATTACCTTGGTAAACACTCGAGGCGCAGTTGCTAGACCAAATGGAAGAGCCCAAAACTGATAGTGTTCGTCCAATACCATGAAACGAAGATATCTCTGGTGGGATTCTTGAATTGGTATATGTAGATAAGCTTCTGACAGATCTAAAGAAGCCAAAAATTCGTTTTTGTGGACGGCCGCAATGACTGATCTCAAGGTCTCCATATGGAAACGAGGAACCCGAAGTGACTTGTTTACTTCCTTCAAGTCTAATATTGGACGAAATGTTCCTTCTTTTTTGGGAACAATGAAATAAATGGAGTAACGACCGGTGCGATATTGGGGCAGAGGAACCGGAACAATAGCTCTTAGATCCTGCAACCAATGTAAGGTTTGACAAACAAGTTGCTGCTTTAGAAGAGAACCCCTTGGAGATACTAGAAACAGATCCTTTAATGGGCGTGCAAAATCCAAAGCGTAGCCTTGTTTTATAATATTGAGGACCCAATTGTCTGAGGTAATTTTGACCCATTCCCTGTGAAAACGTGAAAGATGTCCTCCTATTTCTGGCACCAAGGAATGGGCCGGTGCACCTTCATTGTGGAGATTTGGAGGATGGAAAAGTTTGGGAGCTGTTAGAACGGAGAGGCCGTCTCCCACGAAAGGAATGGGCCCAAACCTGAGCCCTTGAAAGCTGTTGACGTGTAGAAAAAGATGGAATTCTACCAGTACGGAATCTTCTCTGGCCCCGAAAACGGCCTCTAAGGGATTGATAGGAACAAGGTTTATCCTCTGGTAATTTATAAACTTTATTATCTCCCAAATCTTTAATTATTTATTTTATTTATTTATTTTATTTAACAGCTTTTAATATACCGGTGTTCGTGCGAGCACATCACGCCGGTTTACAATAAACTTGAGAAAGGAAGAAAGTTACAAAAAACGGGGAGTGGGTGATGGAGCAGGAAGAAAAAAAGGGGTGGGGAGAGAGCGGGAGAAGGTAAAGGTGGAAGGATAGCAGCTGAGAAGGTAGAGGAACGTAACAGTATTTACAAGAGTAACTGATTAACACGGGTTACATATTGTAGCTTAATTACAATGGATAACGAAGGAGGTATAGAGTATAATGACGGATATATAAAGTAGCTTATTTACAATGGTTACAGCGGTTATAAAAGGTGACTTATTTAGCATTTCTAACACTTTCCCAAAGAGTAATGATCCTTTAAATGGAAAAGAACCCAAGCGAGATTTGGAAGTTGCGTCAGCTGCCCAATGACGAAGCCAAAGAAGCCTCCTTGCAGAAACTGCAGAAGCCATAGTACAAGACGAAGTACGTAACAAGTCATATAAAGCATCAGCAGTGTATGCTACTGCTGATTCTAAACGATTGGCTTGTTCAAGTTCTGCTGACGGCAAATCCTGAGAGGTAACTGTTGGACCCACTGAAGAGTTGCCCTCTGCATTAGACTACTGCACACCGCCGCCCGAACACCTAAAGCGGATACCTCAAAGATACGCTTAAGAAGAACCTCAAGTTTTCTATCCTGAAAATCCTTTAGAGCAATGCCTCCAGTTACTGGAATTGTGGTGTGCTTAGCAATAGCAGAAACTGCAGAATCAATCTGAGGGACCTTTAACAAATCCAAAAATTCTTGTGGAAGTGGATAAATTTTATCCATAGCTCTAGTAAAAGCAAGTTTGCTTACCGTAAACGGTCTTTCCGTAGATAGCAGGATGAATTAGCCATGCTGTATGGGAGCTGTCAATCAGAGCCCGGGAGGCGGAGCTTCATAGCAGAGTGTAGATCTTTTTGATCCTCTGCGGCTGCGCGTGGGTTCCCGCGCAGTAGTCAACGGTTCTCCTCAGTCTGTATTTAAGCTTGAGCGTAGCGGGAAAGTCACGACTGCCAGGGAGGTGGGTGGGTCAGCATGGCTAATTCATCCTGCTATCTACGGAAACACCGTTTACGGTAAGCAAACTTGCTTTTTCCCGTCGATATCAGGGCTGAATTAGCCATGCTGTATGGGAGTCCCAAGCTCCAGTACACGCTGTCGTAACGTTCTTTAGCGTGCATAAAGTGTGGTAGTCGTGGATCACTTAGAGATGGTGTGCAGAATGGTTTGTCCCAGTGCCGCATCTCCTGCAGATTGCTTATCTATGCAGTAGTGAGTCGTGAAGGTATGCAGCGAAGACCAAGTGGCTGCCTTACATATATCCACTGGCTGAACGTTATGTAGAAATGCCACCAACGTTGCCATAGCCCTTAGTTGATGGGCTTTTGGCAGCGAAGGAAGTGGAGTTCCTTTCTTGGAATAGCAAAACTGGATGCATTGTACGATCCAACTGGAGATTGTACGCTTTGTTACTGGCAATCCGGGAGCATTCGGGTTGAATGATACAAACAGTTGCGATGTCCTATTAGGAGAATGTGTTCTTCTCTTATAGTACGCTAACGCTCTTTTACAGTCCAAGGTGTGTAACAAGCGCTCTCTATCATTTGAGTGAGGCTTTGGGAAAAATATAGGCAAGTTTATGGTTTGATTGAGATGGAACGTGGAAATTATCTTTGGAAGGAACGATGGGTGAGTCCATAGGACAACTTTGTCATGATGAAACTGTAAATACGGTTCGTAGTGAACTAGTGCCTGTAACTCACTGACCCTGCGTGCCGAGGTTATGGCTACCAAAAACACTACTTTCCAGGTGAGATACTTCATGTGCGCAGATTCCATGGGTTCGAACGGAGGTAGCATGAGTTGTTCCAGAAGCACATTAAGATTCCATGGCACCGGTGGTTTAGACACCGGTGGGCGTAAGTGCAGAAGACCCTTGAGGAATCTAGATAGCAACGTGTGTTCCGCTACGGAGTGGCTATTGAGTGGCCTATGATATGCAGCAATTGCACTGAGATGCACTCGGATAGAAGAGGTTGCTAACCCAGACTCATAGAGAGACTGCAGATAATCTAGTAAGGATGCTGGCGAACAGTCCATGGGTGAAATACTCCTTTCATTACACCAGTTGGAGTAGCGCTTCCATTTGAAGGAGTAGCTTCTTCTAGTGGACGGCTTTCTAGACTTGATAAGAACGGTTTGAACCGTGTGAGAAACTCCTTGTTTGGTTAATAATGCCCGCTCAATCTCCATGCAGTCAGATGGAGGGAGGAGAGGAGCAGGTGAATGAGAAGGCCATCGTCCTGGAAGAGAAGGTCTGGGCGGTCTGGGAAGCGGATTGGGGCTGCCACTGACAGACGCAAGAGATAGCTGTACCACGGTTGCCGAGGCCAAGCCGGCGCGATGAGTATGAGCTGACTGCTGTCTGTGATGCATTTTTGTATCGTTTTCGTTATTAATGGAATTGGCGGAAAGGCGTATAGAAGAGTTGACGACCAAGGAATTAGGAACACGTCCTGAGCTAAGCGGGACGGGCTGGGTCGGATGGAACAGAACTGTGAAGTTGGGAGTTTGCTTCCGTGGCAAAGAGGTCTATGGTCGGTGTTCCCCAACTGTTGAATATCGTCCGCAGGACTTCGGGATTCATCCTCCACTCGTGCGGGTGAAAGATGCGGCTTAATCTGTCCGCTCTGGTGTTTGCTATACCCGGCAGATACGTGGCCTGAAGGTGAATGGAATGTCTGTGAGCGTGAGAGAAGATCTGCAGAGTCTCCCTGCAGAGGGGCCATGAACCGGACCCGCCTTGTTTGTTTATGTAGAACATTGCGACTTGGTTGTCCGTGTAAATCATCACCCTCCGACTGCGTAGATAATCCTGGAAGGTGAGTAGGGCATTGCGAATTGCCCTGAGCTCTAATAGGTTTATTTGTAACACCTGTTCGGATGGGGACCAAAGGCCTTGTGTCTCCAGGAGGTCTAGATGAGCCCCCCATCCCCTCCGAGAGGCATCTGTTATGTGGACTACATTGTGTGGAGGGGGGTTGAAGGGTGCTCCTTTGTCCAGAGTTGGCCCCCGGAGCCACCAGTCGACGTCCCGTCGCATCTGGTTGGTTAATTGTATTCGTTTGTGTAATGGTTGAGAGTGTTGTGACCATTGTCTTTTTAGACCCCACTGCAGGAGTCGCATGTGGAGTCTTGTGTTGGGGACAGTGAAGTTTGCAGCTGCCATGTGTCCCAGAACTCTCAGTATGGTTCGGGCTGTGGTGGCGCGTGCTCTCTGTAGGGATTGGAGCAACGAGCACATCATTATTTTTCTGTCTTCCGGCAGGAACGCCCTGGCCTGAACTGTGTCGAGTTGGGCTCCTATGAATTGTAGAATCTGCGCGGGTTGCAACTTGGATTTTGGATAATTGATGATCAACCCCAGTCATTGCAAACAGTTTATTGCTGTGCTGAGATGAGATTTCAAAAGGATCGGATCCAACGCAACTAGTAGCCAGTCGTCGAGGTAAGGAAATATAGTTAGCCCCTGTAAGCGGAGATGGGCCACCACCACCACCATGCATTTGGTAAATACCCTGGGTGCTGCCGAAAGTCCAAAAGGCAGGACCCTGTATTGGTAATGTTGATTGTGATACTGGAAACATAGGTACTGCCAATAGGATTTGTGGATCGGAATGTGTGTGTACGCATCCTTGAGGTCTATAGAACACATCCAATCCTTGGGTTGTAATAAGGGCAGGATGGACTTCAGGGATACCATCTTGAACCTTTCTCGAACTAGGCACTTGTTGAGCTCTCTGAAGTCCAGAATGGGTCGGGTGCCCCCTGACTTCTTTGGAATGAGGAAATATGGGGAATAGAACCCCTGGCCCAGTAACGCCAGAGGGATTGGGCGGATAGCTTTTTGATGAAGAAGAATTGTTAACTCCTGGGCCAGTTGGGGTTGTAACAGATTCCTCCTTTGCAGGGGGAAGTGCGGAGTAATGGGTTTGGATAGGAAGTGTAACTGATATCCGTCTTTTACGATGTCGAGAACCCACTGATCGGTCGTGATGGCTTGCCATGCGGCCAGACAAGCTGTTATCCTGCCTGGGGGAGCTTCCGGTAAAACAGGTGGTGGTGGTGGTGGCAGTGAGTTCAAAAAGACTATGCAGTCTTTGCTGGGACTGCCGTCTGCTGTAGTTGTTGCTGCTGCTGTGAATGAGGTTTTCCCCTCCTCTGTTGCTGTTGTGGAGGATTATTATTGGGTTGCCTGTGATAAGGTAGATAGGGTTGCGGCCTGAAGTTCTGATAATTTCTGTATGGTCTCCTGGAGAAAGGCTGTCTGCGCGAGGAAGAGAAATATCGTTTAGCAGATGTTGGGGCTGCAAGCGACTGAACCGCTAGAGCCTGATCTTTTAGTTTACTAACTGTATCATGCAGGCGGTCCCCGAAGAGGTTATCGCCCGTGTATGGTAAATTAGCAAGTTTTTCGTGGAGATCTTCTCGAATGGCACTAGCCTTGAGCCAGGCAAGACGTCTGGCTGCTATAGCCATGGCTGAAGCTCTCGAAGAGTTTTCGAAGCCTTCGTAGACCGCTCTCAGCATATGACGAGTGCACTCCTCCATGTCCGATATCGGGGACGAAATGGTCTGCCCCAATGCCGTAAACATGCCCTTGGTGGCTTGTAGGCATTCGTACATATACTGTACCATGTAGAAGTGGTGGTGATGAATTCGTGCAGTGAGCATTGCATTCTGATAGACGCGTTTCGCAAAGTCGTCCAGGCATTTATTGTCCTTCTCTGGGGGGGCAGATGCATGCGCTTTCGCTTTCCGAGACCTCTGTAGTGCAGACTCTACCACTATGGATTCATGTGGTAGTTGAGGGACGGCATTCGTAGATGGTTTTTGTAGCTTGAATTTTAAATCAGTTTTCCTAGATACCGCTGGCAAAGCAAAGGGGGTGTCCCATGATTTTTGCAGGACCCCGTGCAGAACCGCGTGTGGTGGAAGAGCTGACGGTTCCCCCGGGGCGTCGAAAATTTTTAGCAACCCCAACGTCTCCGCTCTCGGTTCCAGCAATTTTTGTACATCTAGTTTTAGGATGTTTCCCATTTTATCAATGAACTTGGGATACGTAAGATCCTCCGGAGGGGAATATGGTTCCGCTGGCTGGTCAGGCGGATCAGATGGGTAACCCGTAGAAGATAGAGGTGAGGAGTGTATGGATATGGAATCTCTCTGAAGAGATGGAGAACAAACCGGAGAGATTGGTGGAGAGCGGGATAATGTGGGCGGTATATCCTGTTGGGCTTGCTGTTGCGGAGGCTTCGCATTGTCTCCCGGGGACGAAGACTCCGGTGGCAGAGTATACGAGGATTGTAGGGTTTCAAAGAAGCCCGCTAAGGACTGTTTCAGGTCCCAAAAGGCTTTTGAAGTCTGGGGTGGCATTGGGGGGCGTTTCGCCAAGTGAGCAGGGTCATGTGTTAAGTCTGAAGGAAGAGGATTAGGACCCCTCTCCTCATCTGATGGATCACTCCACTCCGTTCCGTGGTGACGTGTGGACTGTAGACTCCGTGATCTGCTAGGAGATGGGGATGACGAAATTGGTATTACTCCATGCGAAGTAGAGTGAGAGCGATCAGATCTACTTCTATAATGGGAGGAGGATGAAGATGAAGATATCACCTTCCTGTGATGGGAGACATGATGTCGCTTTGAGTGACCATGGCCTCGACTAGGGGATGGCGATGAGTCAGAATAGTGATGATGTCTCTTCCTTTTAGAAGAAGGTCTGCTGTCTCGGGGATCCTTGTCCGTGTGTGCCCTTCTGCACGAATGGCTATCTGCTCATGGAGACCTGTCGTGTGCCTTCTGCAACTGTCTAGTCCCCTGTGGTGTCTGGTCACGCTCCCTCATCTGGAAGGTAGCTAGTGCTGCCGGTGTAAGCTCCTGCGAGTCCTGTCCCGGCTGTTGCGCATGTACCATTTTGTGTGGCACCTGAAGTGTGGTAGCCGATGGAGATTTGGAGCGCGATGCAGTATGCGCCTCGCTCGTCTTTGATATCACTTTTCGCTGCTCGGACTCCAAGAACCCCTGCTTTGGATGGGACTTATGTCGCGGCGCCGGATGCACAGTCGACGGCTCCGAGCGTGTGGGCTCCGACGCCAATTCTGATCTCTTCAGCCCCGATTCCGGTGTCTTCGGCGCCAGGTGTGTTTTCTTCGGCGCCGATCATGCCTTCGGCGCCGACTGTGACTTCGGCTCAGACTATGACTTCGGCGCCGACTGTGATTTCGGCACCGACTGTGACGTCTTCGGCGCCGCCTCCGATCTCTTCGGCGCCATTTTTGGTATTTTCCATGCCGGTTCCGAGCTTTTATCCCGCTCCGACTGCGGCCTCGGGTCCATGTCCCATGGCATCGACTGCTGCAATAGCATTAATGCCCGCACTGGATTGTCCTTAAGTGGCGTTCGGGAACGGGGCTCAGACAATTGGAAAGGCCTCTGTTTCCCAGCATCAAGCCCCTGGGACTGAAGACCAGGTCCCTGGTCTGCACTATCCTTGGGTTTCCTCTTTGTATCCCGTACCTTCGGGGACTGCGGGTCCCAAGAAGCCGCTCTTTTATTGGAGGCTGATATTCTTGATTTTGGCCCCGGGGAACAATGGGTCGTGGACGCCTTGTCTTCTACCGAGAGCTCCAGCCAGCAATAGCTCCTATGCCAACGAGCTTTCGGGGACATCCGGTCACAATGCTCACAGTTGGACTGGATGTGGTCGCGCCCCAGGCAGCGGTAGCAGCGATCATGCCCGTCGGTGACGGACATGATCTTACCACAAGGGCACGGCTTAAACCCCGACTGCTTCTTTGACATTCTAGCAAAATTTACTTTCTTCTGAGGAGAAGAAGGGCTCCGCGTGTGCTCCGGCACGCGGAAAAAAACAGACTGAGGAGAACCGTTGACTACTGCGCGGGAACCCACGCGCAGCCGCAGAGGATCAAAAAGATCTACACTCTGCTATGAAGCTCCGCCTCCCGGGCTCTGATTGACAGCTCCCATACAGCATGGCTAATTCAGCCCTGCTATCGACGGGAAACCTTAAGACCAGCTTCTGGGAAATCCCATTCTCTAGTAAGCAACTGGAAAAGCTTAGGATGAAAAGGAAAGGATTTAGGCGGAGCCCTAATCCCTGCGAGAACAGGATCCCCAGGAGTGGAATCCGTTACTGGTTGTGGTGCTGGAATTGCCAGTTCCTCTAGTACAAAAGGAATAAGAGGATCTAACTCCTCTTTGTGAAACAATCGCAGTACTTGGGGATCATCCCCTTCCACCAGCGCTGATCCCATAACCTCTTCATCAATAATATCAGCTGATGATCCCAGAAGTGGGTCTTGTAAGTCAGGATCCTGACCCATATTAATTAAATGTGACATAGGTTCCTCTGCATGCTTAGGAATCTTAGCAGAGGGAGGCTGATTACCTTCTGTATCTGCTGTAGCCTCCAAATATGCCTTATGCATAAGCAAAATAAATTGTGATGAAAACGGCTGCTTTAATACACCCCCCGGGGGTAAAGAAGGTTGAATATTATCATTTTCGTTCAAACTAGAGTGCTCTGGGGCTAAAATAGGAGGTGATAAACATTCAATGTGCTCAGATGGCTCTTCGCCGCCAGAAACACAGCGAAAGCACAGACTGTCTCTGGAGAGCCGTGCTGCCGGCTCTCCACAGGCAGAACAGCGACAACCGCGTGGCATAACAAAAAAAAATTAATAAGCAGCTCTGAAAAAAAGAAAGGCTTGAAATAAATTTGTCTTGTGTCCTTCCCAATATTAAAATTTGCCTTGAACTTAACAGTTTTTTTGTTGGTTTTTTAAAACTGCTATACAGTTAATGGAGCTTTCTCTTCAGGGGAATGAAACCTCCCTGGAAATCAACAAAAAATCTCTAAGCTCCCTTCAGAGGCATATAAACTTCTCTGGCACTGAAAGGGGGAGGGACCGGCCCACCGGTAAATCCCCTCTTTGCCCGGGAATAATTAAAGTTTTCCGGGTGTCAAGGCCAACAGACACAGCATCAAATTAATTCTAAATTCTTTTTTTTTTTTTAAACATAAGAAGATCTAGTCAAAGATCAGCCAGGGACAAAAAACTCCCTTCACTACAAATAAAGGTAAATTTACTCAGTTGACCAAAGTAACAGGACCGCAGGGGATGTCTTCCTTCACCTGCTGGAGTCAGAGGAATACTGGAGGATCGCAGGAGGCACCCTGGGATATGGGAGGTGCTTAGAACTTTGACCTCTGACTCCACCTGCTGGAAGGGAGACATAACCCTACTGTCTGGACTGATCCTGGTACGTACAGGGAACTAGGGTTTTATGCATGTAAAGAGCTCTGAAAATCAACCCTAAAAAGCCTAGTGAAGTACTACTGCAATATTTAAAATTCAGAGCATTAATATGTTTAGCTATGTACTAACAGAAAACTCAGGATTCTGGGTGGGCACCACTGCAGAGCACTTTGTAAAGAGGTACAGCCAGAGATACTGCTAAACATTATTAGCTGATCTATATGAAGCATTTTTCCTTCTGTTCAGGCTCCCTGACAGCAAAGGTTCTTCATATGGATTCCCCTACTCTGGCAAGAAGCATCTGTAGTTAGAATTTCTTTAAACTATGTATAATCCTGAACTGGAGTCCTCTTATAGGAATCAATGGGAACAGAGTCCAATTGGAGTCTTCTTATAGGAACCCTGGACTGGAGTCCTCTTAGTTAGAGGAATCCATGGGAACAGAGTCCAATTGGAGTCTTCTTATAGGAATCCTGGACTGGAGTCCTCTTAGAGGAATCCATGGGAATAGTCTTCTTATAGGAACCCTGGACTGGAGTCCTCTTAGAGGAATCCATGGGAACAGAGTCCAATTGGAGTCTTCTTATAGGAATCCTGGACTGGAGTCCTCTTAGAGGAATCCATGGGAATAGTCTTCTTATAGGAACCCTGGACTGGAGTCCTCTTAGTTAGAGGAATCCATGGGAACAGAGTCCAATTGGAGTCTTCTTATAGGAACCCTGGACTGGAGTCCTCTTAGTTAGAGGAATCCATGGGAACAGAGTCCAATTGGAGTCTTCTTAGAGGAATCTTGGACTGGAGTCCTCTTAGAGGAATCCATGGGAATAGTCTTCTTATAGGAATCCTGGACTGGAGTCCTCTTAGAGGAATCCATGGGAATAGTCTTCTTAGAGGAATCCTGGACTGGAGTCCTCTTACAGGAATCCATGGGAACAGTCGTCTTAGAGGAATCCATGGACTCTGTTCCCATGGATTCCTATAAGAGGAGTCCATGGGAACACAGATCTATCAAAGTTAGTGCTAAAGCATACCTTTATTGCCAAGGTAGATTGTGATTTTTGCTACTATGCTAAATTGTTTACACCTTTCTTATTGTGATGCTGCAAATAACCTTTTTATTTTCTATTTTTAATATGTTGCAAACTGCTTTGGGTAAATTTTGTATTCAAAAAGGCTGGCAATAAATCCAAGTAATAAATAAAGTTAACACTGGAACTATTAATCTCTTTACCTCCCATTTAATTCACATAGCCCCATTCTTACAGGATTCAACATGGGGGGCAAGGGGGAAGGATAATCTGCTGGGCCCTAGGCATTATCTTCAACTCCTTTATAGTGATGATAAAAATCCTCACTGGAAACAAATTGGTGTTTCAACACAACTCTACTGGAAAAAAGTTCTTTAAAGGTGAAGCAATGGTACTTCTTACCAGTCCATTTCCTTTTGTAAAATACACCAATCAAGGTTACCTTCAGTAAATCAGTGACATTGGAGTTTCTTTTATTCCCCTTGGACACTGGATGAATGTCCAAGCTGTCTCCCAGATTTTCATTAGGTGGGTGCTGTATCTCTCAAGTGGAAATAGATGAACAAAATAAAAAAAAATCCCAATGTTCAAAAAGGAAGGAAGGGTGGAAAAATGTCCTTCAAAGAAATTCCAAAGTGGTAAGTCATGTCCTCCGAAAAAAAGGAAAACTCAAATCCAGGTCCTAATGTGCAGGGACTAGGATTTCTTTTTAACCAAAAACCAGGAACTCATGAGAAACATGCCTTACTCTCTTAATTCCAATGTAAAGATCCATACATCCACTAGGGATCTTCATCTTGTACAGCAGTGTTCCCTAACCCTGTCCTGGGGACCCACCAGCCAGTCGGGTTTTCGGGATATCCACAATGAATATGCATGAGAGAAAATTAACATGTTATGAAGGCAGTGCATGCAAATTTTCTCTCATGCATATTCATTGAGGATATCCCGAAAACCCGACTGGCTGGTGGGCCCCCAGGACAGGGTTGGGGACCACTGATGTACAGGAACAATCAGCAACCACTGCAACAGCTTCACAAGGGGGTGTTATGAAATACATGTTATGCTCCTCTAATACTACTATACCTGCCTAGCCTCTGCAAAACTACACTTAAGTAAGGATCCCAATGGGGCCCCTTATATGGTTGGTGAAATATTTGACCTTTTAATAGATTCAAATGGGCCAACCACCCTCTCAGAGAGGGGAAAAGATTGTTGAATATTTTCACCTTCTCTTACACTGTTTGAAGATGTTGATTCCATTGAAATCTTAGTTGCCACTGAGCTTCTCTCACGTGAAGACATGCAAAGGCTTGTTGTGAACTATTGCTGCCATACAACTCAACATTTTCATATAGATGCAGGCAGAAATTTGTCACTGTCCTATGATCTTTAGGATTAACTTGTGTAACTCGTTTGCTCTCTGTTGAGGTAGAAACACTTTTTGTGATGTATCTAGATGTGCTCCTCTGTAATCTATTATGTGAAGATTTCATGTAGTATTTTTGAAAACTGATAAGAAAACCTAGGGATTGAAGAGTGTTCATAGTACACAGGATGGACACATGGGCTTCCTGCAGGGAATGGCCTAATATGAGCCAGTCATCAAAGCAGGAAAAAATAAAACATTACTCTTAGGTGAGCAACGAATTTGTAAAGTCTCTGGGTGCTAGAGAGAGAACAAATGGGAGATTACGATATTGGTAGTGACCAACTGCTATGGTGACACATAAAATCTCCTGTGAACATTGTGAATCAAGATATGTGTGTAAGCATCTTTTAGTTCCAGTGAGGAAATCCAACCATTATTTTCTAATTGAAGACGGATGGAACAGAGAATTCACCCTGAATTTTTTTTTTTTTTTTTTTAGGAATTTGTTAAGATTCCTGAGGTCCAAAATGGATCAAAGACCATCTGTCTTTTTTGGAATCAGGAAGTAACTTGAACAGGAGCACTGAATTCCTTTCCTGTAGTGGGACTGGCTCTACTGTCATGGTTCTTAGAAGGAACAATAGCTGCGTGGCTTTCAGAGAGTATTTTGTTGGAGAATTTTTTTTTGGGCGGGGGGGGGAGATCTGGGATTCAACTGGCATCCTTGGTTTATAATTTTTAGTACATAGCAGTGGCATAGCCAGAATTGATTTTTTGGGTGGGCACAAGGTTAACATGGGTGGGCTGTAGGCATGCAGGTCTACTAGTTGTTTTTTTACTGATAAATAATGCCAAATTATGCAGCATAGCATTCACATCTACGCCTAAGTATGAGGTTTACTTAATGATACAAACATAATTCACGGTGATTTGTGGTACTTTAGCCTTCTTATTATTACGATTTTATACACGGCTCCTACCTGTCCATAAATTTTGAGAGAGCGGTTGTGTTGCTTATATTTAAATTGCTAACATCTCAAAATATAGATATATATTTTTACCTTTGTTGTCTGATCTTTGTATTTTTCTAATCAGTTGGTCCTGGTCTCTTTTTCCCATTTTTTCCCTTATAGCTCATTTCCTAATTCCTTTTCAGTGTCTTTCTTCTATTACTGTCTTCTTCCCTTCCACACACACACACACACACACACGCTTTCTCTCACAGACTCCCTCTCACACACTCAAGCTGTCACTCTCATATGCTCTCCCCCCCCCACCCCCCCACAAGCTCACATTCAAGTTCTCACTTTCTCACCCCTCCCCAGGCTTATATTCTTATGCACACACAGACGCACATCTAGGCACCCATTCTCACCCACACACATAAACCCAGACTCCCATTCTCACCCACAAACCCATGCTCCCAGTCTCACCCACACATATTCAAGCTCCCATTCTCATCCATACATATACACATTTAAGGTACTATTCTCATCCACACATACACACATTCAAGCACCTATTCTTATCCACATATTCAAGCTTCCATTCTCACCCACCCACACAAACCCAGGCTCTCATTCTCACCCATATATACACACATTCAAGCTCCCATTCTCACCCACCCACAAACCCAGGCTCCCATTCTCAACCACACATACACACATTCGAGCTCCCATTCACCCACATATTCAAGCTTCCATTCTCACCCACATACACACCCAGGCTCCAGTTTTCACCCACACACACTCCCATTCTCATCCACACATACACATTCAAGCACGTGCACAGCTTCCGCTTTCTCCCCCAGAGCAGGAAGATCAGCTGCCTCTCCTGCTGCCACCGGACTCCTGCTATCTTCTTCGGGCGTCGGGCCGTACTGCCCGCCGAACTTCCTGTCGGGGGGGGGGGGGGAGCGGAAGCGCAGCGCACAACGTCCGCTTCCTCCCTCCCCCCCAAGCAGGAAGATCGGCAGGCCATAGGGCCCGACGCCCGAAGAAGATAGCAGGAGTCCGGTGGCAGCAGGAGAGGCAGCTGATCTTCCTGCTCTGGGGGAGAAAGCGGAAGCTGTGCGCAGCGCTTCCGCTCCCCCAAACAGGAAGTTCGGCGGGCCGTTTGACCCGAAGATAGCAGGAGAACGGGTGGCAGCAGGAGAGGCAGCTGATCTTCCTGCATTGGGGGGAGGAAGCGGAAGCTGCGCGCGGCGCTTCCGCTCCCCCCCGAACAGGAAGACCGGTTGGCCATACGGCCTCAGCAGCGCTTCCCCACGTGTGCCGTGATGGCGCGCGAGGCGTGGGTTCTCTTGTTCGCTGTCGCGGGGATGGGATCCCGCGACAGCCTTGCAGTTCCGGTGCTAGTTGGGTGGGCCTGGGTCTAAGTTGGGTGGGCACCTGCCCACCCAGGCCCACCCGTGGCTACGCCACTGGTACATAGTAGTCCGTTGTTATTAAAGATCATATTTGATTGAAGTTCTGCAGTCTTTCCCCATTCCACTGGAAGACTAGTTTCAACTAAGAAGATTTTTCAAGACTGCAGTGAAAAGTTTTGATTAGCTTTTGCTTACATTTGTTGCAAAGGTATAGACTATGTTCTTTCTCTCGCCTACGGCTTGCTTTGATGCTGCTGCTGCTACTGAGAACAAGGACAGCGATAAGGATATTTGTAGTATCTTCTCCTGTAATAAAAGTATTGCCTCCTATAAGGCTGCTGATGAATCATTTTGGAAGTAGAAGGTTGTTCCATCATAGCTGCTGAAAGGTGGGCAGGGTAGAATACTTCACCTCGGTCATGAATGCAAAACACAGACAGATCCTCACAAAATACAGAATAAGTGATCATAGAAAAATGCAGACAAAAACTAAACTGGAAATCCCAAGCAGCCAGACTCTGTATGCAATACAATACTGGAGACATAAAAACAGAAATGTATTTCTTCCTTTTCTGTGCAAAATACAAAGCCATCAGCTGTGCACATTTCCCAAAGCTAACTGAGAAAATTAAAGACTTCCCACAAAATAAAGAGCAAGAAGAAGTCTTTATAATCCTAGGGGAAAGAGCAGAAACAGCAGCTATAGCAGCAAAATATGTGGTATCCTGCTGCTAAGACCAGAAATAAAACCTTACCAGTGATAATACAGAGCAGCACAAAACCCTGAAACTGTACTTTCTGTAACCTATACCTTATTATCTTTTTGTAAGTTTTCTTCTCTTTTCTTGTCCTTTAACTTTAATCATTCTGTATATTACTTTGGCAACACATGTAGAATAGTCATATGAATAGTTATCTGAATCGGTAGCACAGTGATCGTTAATGGTATCTACTGCTTCTTTTACTTTCTCTCCAAAGAGATTGTCACCCATGCATGGAACATCTGCTAGCTTGTCCACAACATCCTCATGGATTCCTGAAACACAGAGCCAGGCCAGTCTTCTGACTCAAATAGCCACTGTGAAAGTTCTGGAAGAAGTGTCATAAGCATCACAAACTGACCTGAAAAGGTGCTAGCCACACTCATCTGCTTCTTGAATCACTGGCATGAACCTATTCATTTTATCTATAGGAAGTGCTTCTGTTAAGGATTGCAGCTTCTACGTATACTGGATTATGCACACCTGATGAACAGCTATTCTAGCATAGCTGCCTGGAAAATCTTTTTTGCTATGCTATCTAGCATTCTAGCATCCTTACCAGGAGGAGTATTGGAATATGTTTAGAGTGCTTTGCTCTTTTTAATACCTACTCTACTACCACTGATTGGTGAGGAAGCTAAACCTTGAGATGTCCTGGTGATGGTTGCATCCTATACTTAAGGTCTAGCTTTCTTGATACAGAAAGGATAGACAAGGATTTGCCACCTTGATACAGGAAGGATGGACAAAGTGCCACATTTTTGTTTGTAGCTCCTGCAAGAGACTGTATACTAGAACTGCCACTATTTTTTTTTTGAGTGCCTGAATGTATTTAAGCAAGCTAAGCAAATTCTCTCTAAGTTTTGCTTCCTCTTACAGACTAAAGGGAATTTCTCTTGCCATCTTTTATATAATGACCAGGTTTGACCTATCTTCAGGAGCGGATTTATTTATTGGATGTTGAGGCAAAAGGTCTGATGGAAGACATTTGGATTCCTCATCATTGGAATGAGAGAATTTTAAGAAGACTCAAAGCTTTATTGAGAACAGATAAAATAATAGGAAGGTCTTCTGGTGTTGACTTATTTTTGGACAAGGGTGATTCATGAGAAAGGGAAAAGATCTGTGTTTGGATTATTTCATCTCTTCAGTGAAAGCAGAGTTGCTTACCTGTAACAGGTGTTCTCCCAGGACAGCAGGATGTTAGTCCTCACATATGGGTTCATAAGGATGGAGCCCAATCACGGAACTCTTTTGTCAAAGTTTCTAGAACTTTGACTGGCACCCTGAGCATGTCCAGCATGTCACTAACCCTGCATCCAGCTGGGGTCCCCCTTCAGTCTCGTTTGTAGTAAAAAGTACGAGCGAAAAATAAAATAATAAAACGTAAGTGAACCCAACTCCACGGGGAGGCGGGCGGGTTTCGTGAGGACTAACCTGTTACAGGTAAGCAACTCTGCTTTCTCCCAGGACAAGCAGGATGGTAGTCCTCACATATGGGTGAATAGCGAGCTACAGGATGCCAGAGTAAAGTGAACCAAAAGCACCCAACGACATGCAACAGGCACAACAACAGAGGTAGTTTTGGGTATGAGGGCAGCCTGAGTTTCACAGTGGGTTGCAGGAAGGAAATTAGGTTATTAAACTGGAAACAAATTACGCAGGACAGACTGGCCAAAGATGGAATCCTGTTTGCCAGCCTTGTTGAGACAATAATGAGCTGCAAAGGTGTGGAGAGAGCTCCATGTGGCAGCTCTGCAGATGTCAGCAAGAGGTACAGAACGGAGGTGCGCTACTGAAGTTGCCATAGCTCTTACTGAATGCGCTTTCATGCGTTCCTGTAGCAGAAGGCCTGCTTGTTGGTAGCAGAAGGTAAAACAGTCCGCCAGCCACAGGGTCTGCTTGCTCACTGGAACTCCCAGTTTGGTTTTATCGAAGGAGACAAACAGTTGGGTGGACTTCCTATGGGCTGCAGTGAGGTCTAAATAAAAAGCGAGCGCACGTTTACAGTCCAAGGAATGCAGGGCCCGCCCACCTGGGTGTTAGTGAGGTTTCAGAGAAAATGTGGGTAGTATTAAGGATTGATTTACGTGGAAATCAGTCACTACCTTTGGCAAAAATTTAGGGTGAGTGCGGAGTACCATACGATCGTGGAGAAATTTTGTGTAAGGTGGATATGTTACCAGCACCTGGAGCTCACTGCGAGCCAATGTTAAAGCAAGTAGAAAGAGCACTTTCCAAGTGAGATGACGTAGCTCGCAGGAGTGTAGAGGCTCGAACGGAGAAGGTACAGAGAAGGGCTACCAAAATGATAAGGGGAATGGAACAACTTCCCTACGAGGAAAGACTAAAGAGGTTAGGGCTTTTCAGCTTGGAGAAGAGATGACTGAGGGCGGATATGATAGAGGTTTAAAATCATGAGAGGTCTAGAATGGGTAGATGTGAATCGGTTATTTACTCTTTCGGATAGTAGAAAGACTAGGGGGCACTCCATGAAGTTAGCATGGGGCACATTTAAAACTAATCAGAGAAAGTTCTTTTTTACTCAATGCACAATTAAACTCTGGAATTTGTTGCCAGAGGATGTGGTCAGTGCAGTTAGTATAGCTGAGTTTAAAAAAGGATTGGATAAGTTCAAGGAGGAGAAGTCCATTACCTGCTATTAAGTTCACTTAGAGAATAGCCACTGACATTAGCAATGGTAACATGGAATAGACTTAGTTTTTGGGTACTTGCCAGGTTCTTATGGCCTGGATTGGCCACTGTTGGAAACAGGATGCTGGGCTTGATGGACCCTTGGTCTGACCCAGTATAGCATTTTCTTATGTTCTTATGTTTGTGCAAAGGCTGAATCTGGTCATCCTTCCTTGTCCAAACAGTAATGGGCTGCGAATGTGTGAATGTTGCAGCCTTGCATATGTCAGCAATCGGTACAGAACGATAGTGTGCTACTGAGGTTGCCATTGCTCTAACTGAGTGCTCCTTTACACGTCCCTGGAGAGAAAGGCCTGCTTTTCCATAGCAGAAGTCTATACAATCAGCTGCATTGGGAGGGACATCTTAACGTGAGGTTGTTCATGGGGTTCCCCCTTAGTTCAGCATGTTTTTAGTGTACTTAATCTAGCCACCGGCATTTTCCGATTTGGCAGTCTCGGGTTTATTTACTTTTATTTTGAAGGTATGTCTCTTTTTCCTTTGGGGATTTGCATGTATGTTTCATCTGCATTTACAGCTTGTTTTGTTTATTTACAGACGTATTGTATCATTGGCTTGAAGATCCTTGTGGTCTCATTTTCTGTCCCTCCCGATGCAGCCATTGCGAAACACGGCCCATGTCGGGGGACCAACAGCGCTGTTATTCTAATTGAATTGTACTCTCTTAACCTTTATACAAAACAAGACTGCCTGTTATTTGGAATAATATAAATAAACTTATTTCATGCATTAAGCCATTTTGTCTGTAGATGAACTTAAGCATTTGAACACACTCCTCTCCTGTGGACTCATTTCTTGGTGTGTTTATGTCCTCCACTTGAATGTTGGTTTACAACAATTATTTCCACACCCTCAAGGTGGAAATTCTGTCATGTTGTTTGATCAAGAAAGAAAAAGGTACATCTATCATTTAGACTGTTGCTCTGAGAGGTATAAATAATAAACCTGAATGGGCATTTTTTGTGAAGGTGATATTGGGAGGTTTTCTATTTACAGGTTTCTGATTGGATATTGGCCCTGAGTAGGCATGTAAAGTTTAGAGATTGGCTATGGTGATTGCAGATATATCCACTATCCAATCAGCGTCCATATCAGTGAAGGATTAAAAATGTTGTTGATGTGTGAACAAATTTGCTGCCTCTTTGTTGCAGCTCTGCAGAGCAACCGCTGCTTTCATTTGTTTAAATTTGATTCTGAAGATTTGTTTTGTTTTGTCTAGATGTGTTCAGGCATTGAATGTTTTCAAGTGCGGGTCAGGGTATTTAATTGGGTAAGCGTTGGTTTTTGGGATTTTTGAAGTGTTACATTTTTTTTGTTTGTTCTTTGTTGTGTTCTAATCTTTAGTTTCCCCTGAAGCAGCCTTTTCTTTGAGGAAAAACATGGGCTTATGTCGTTTAAAGGGATTCCTTTGGGAAAACTTTACTAATTTTTATTTTTTTAAGATTTTGGGGCACACTGTATTTGTGTAGGGTGGGTTATTGATGTAGTGGGTGGGTGTGCTTGCTTTTTTAACATTTGCTGTTTTTGTGATGAGTGATGTGAGGTGGGTTTATAGATGTATAGGTGTGATTATGGTTTTTTGGGGGATATACGGTATGTTATGTGTATTTATATCAAAATGATGCTATATAAGTAATTTGTTGTAATTCTATTAAATATGTACAATATATTTTTATTTTTTGATTAAAAATTAATGTATGATACATTTTCCATAATTCAAATGCTATTGCTGAGTTATGTAGACCTACCGTATTTGATTGATTTATAAGAATTAAGGTAAGGTGTTTTGTGATAGCCAGATTTTTGGTTTACATGATATTAAGTTCACTAAATTAAATTATCTATGCAAAAGAACTGAAAAACTAGTCCTTAATGTTCAAGTAATGGAACACAATGCTGCACAGTTGTAACATTTTAGTATTTCTTCATAGACTTAAAGGTGATGGAATAGCATGAGCTGAACTAATTGAATCTGGACTTCTGAGGTACAATTTGTATTTATATTAACCATTTTCTGCACTAAGATCAAATATTAGGGATGTGCATTCATTTTGGCCACATGTGCATATATGCCGATCGGAAGGTATGTGCACAAGACTGATTGTGCGCACACGTTCGGGTAAGCGCCCACATGCATACATACCAGCAGTTTTGTGTGCGTGCATGCTGATTGCGAGATATACGTACAACTGCCAAAACAAATGAATTGAATGGCCTTAGAAAACCAACGAATGCACATCCCTGTCAAATATTACTGAGCATTAAATTTATTGAGCAGTTTTTCTTACATGGGAGAAAATCCTTATTAAACCATTTTTTTCTCTATTTCTCTTTCCCCACTATAGATACAGGGGTCAATTTTCAATGGTTTTAGGAGCCTAATTTTGGGAATTAGGCACTAGATCAAGTTCCTTTCACTATTCTCTACACCTGTGCATCTAAATTTAGAGGCCTAAAAAGTGGGTGGCAAAAGGTTGGAGTTAGGGCAGGAGAAAAAAGTTAGGTGCTTATTATTGATTTTCAGCAGTAGGCACCTAATTTACTACAACTTATTTTTTAAAGTGCTACTAGACATATATGGTCCTTGCTCCTTGAAGCTTACAATCTAGTCAAGACAAACTTACATGACAAACATTAGCTAGTATTAACATTTTCTTTTACTGAGTAGTTGTCAATAGTTTTAAGATCATTTAGGTTTTAGATTTGATCTTCACTAATTGCTTTTAGAATAAATATATTGGATTTTAGTTACTATATTATGAAATAATTTTAGGATTATTTAAGATGTATTTCAGGTTAATTATGATCCAATTTAGATTTAATAATGTATTTGAACTGTATTTTAGGTTTAATAATGTTGTACGATGTATTTTAGCTGTATGTTTTATTTTATTTCTGTTGTGAACTGTTACAATGGGTCTTTAGTGACGGTATATAAAACCTAATAAATCTAAATCTAAACAAGAGTCTGTGGGAAATGTACAGAAATATTTAGAATTTAAAAGCAAGCGCTAAAAGGTGAGTTTAGACTAGACTTGAATATGGCCAGACAGGGAATATGACGCCCTGAATAAGGAAGTCTGCTGCATGCAAAGTGGCACACCAACATGGAAAGTGTGGAAGCTGGCAGTGGAGAAGAAGAGCACAGATAAGAGCAACTTACCTGATGAACGTGCGACAGGATGCCCAATTCTGCCCCTTACAAAAAATGGAAGCAGTGCCTTCAGCTGATCTGAGTACCCTTAGTATGTGTCGGAGGTTTCAACCAGACCTTGCTCCCATTGTGAGAGGTCAATTTAGCCTAGGTGTGTTAAGGAAGAGTACCACTTCCCATTGGGAGGGATTTGAGGTTGAATAAAAACTCCTGCATCCATGTGAAGCTGGAGCAGTTGTGGTAAGGATTCCAAGATCTGGAGATCTGTAATGTATCCACCTCCCCACAAGGTGCCCGTGGGCCTTGTCCTTCCACAGACAAGGATAAGGCCCACTGGAGAAAAAGAAAAATTGTTTCTGTTTAAGGAAGGTGGTTGGGATCTAAGGAAGAGGGTGGCCAGGCCTTGCTGGGAGGAAAATGAAAGGAGTCAAGGAGAGGAGAAAGCCTGGGATTCCAACATGTGATGAGAGATGTGCTCCTATGGAAGCTTCTAAGTCTGAGGAGCCCCGTGAAGAAGAGAGTTTTTCAGAGAGAGAGTGTGAGAGGATTGTATTTAGGAGTTTCATAAAGAAGCAGTCTGCCCTGGGAATGTCCTAAGGAGTGCTGACTGACTAATCTCATTAACCAAAGGCTCCTCTGAAGAGAAAGAAAGAAAAAGGAAGAAACCTTGCTCTACCAAAAAGGTACTGGGAGGACCCTGGGAAGAAGGTTACATGACCAAAAGAGCTGATCATTTTGGTGGACTTTGTTGCGTGATCTGGAAAGAGACTGAGTTAATTTTTTGTGTTAACTATTTTTGGACTTTGTTTTTCCCCTGCCATCAGTAACATAAAATTTTTATTTTTTGAATAGCTTCTGAGTGTGTGTGATGTATTAGGTATTTAGGTATTAGTACCTATGGTTTTATACCCCCACTTTCTTTTCCAACTCCCAGTTGTACTCCCTTGTTTTATTGTAACTTTTTCTCTTCCTCTAATTTTACCTCTTGTTAATTGTTACCGTTATTGTTAAGATCTTTGTTCTCTGTAAACCGAGTTGATTTGAATCAAGAAAGTCGGTATATAAAAGCTATAAATAAATAAATAACTAAAATGTTTTTATGACTTTTAATGGACTGGTATACAGGAAGATGCCCTGTGTGAAGAAGAAAACTCTAAGGGCCTTGAAAAGACAGTCTTTTCCCTCTAAGAGGTCAAGGGGCCTTGCATGGTCAATGACCCTTCCCATGTACCCTCATTCCCAAGAGCTGATGGGCTGGGGCTACAAATGGTATTCACGAGGAAGAGTGTAAAGAGAGAGAAAATATAGGTAATGAGGAGCTGCAGGGTAAATGCATTTGTAGGTGAGTAAGAGATACTTGAACTATATATGGAAGCAGACAGGGAGTTAATGTAGCAACTTGAGAAGAGGCGTTGCAAAGTCATAGTGACATTAAACGAAGATAAGTCGTGCAGCCAAATTCTAAATAGACTGCAGTGGAGAAAGATGGTTCAGTAGGAGGCCCACGAAGAGCAAGTTGCAGTAATCTAAGCAGGAGCTGAGAGAGTGAACAGATGAGTGGATGAGAAGATTTAGGATCCTAACACAGACAAATGAAATGCAGATCTCAATTAGGCTCCTAAGTTTTAGATAGCTATAGTTAGGTGAAATTTTAGCCAAAAATTTAGGGACCTAAATTCAGTAAATTTTCAGTCCCTAAATTCAGCTGAAAAACTGACTAAATTTAGATGGCTAAAATTTAGGTAACTAATTTAGCAACCTTTCATTTTAGCCAGCCAACAATTATTTGGATTTACCAAACCCTGTTTTCATTATGCATTGCGTGAGTTGCTGTTAAAATGCAATAAAATGCAATAAAATGCATCTGAGCACACACACAGCACAGTACTGTAAGGATAAAAATGCAATTTCACAATCATGCTGGGGTGAAGAGACATATATTTGAGAGTTATGATTATTTTACTATAACAAATACTTAATAACATGTGTTTATAAAAACTGTACAAATTATAGATGTCTTACTAAATTTGAAGAGTCCATCCCAGGATCTGCAGAACTCATTCCAGGGTTTGGGGACAAATGGTCGAAGCCATTTCGGAATAGCTCCTGCATACATGGTGGTCTTGAACATGCTGAACATCAGCTCCAGTGCTTCAATGTACTCCATTGTCTGCTGTGGGACAACATTTTCCAGACAGCCCAAGCGGCATTCATAAAGAATAGTAGCCACCCCTGGGAATTACAATAAAACAGTTTTAAACTACCTCATCATAAAATACTGGGATCAGCTCCACAAATAAACATGTGGAAAAGAACTTTTGCATGCAGCTTATTACACACCAGTCAATAACAAACTTATTTTGCATAAAAGGTTAAAAGGCCAGACACTCTCCTCCAAGTGCCTCTGGTATTTACCGCATCTTCTCTGCTCCACGGAAGTGAAAAATAGTATAGGCTTAGCATATAAGAATAGGTTAAGGTAGGCCAGGATACTTGGTTTGTCTTCACTTGTACTGGGAACCTAAGAGGTAGGCCTGAAGAAGAATATTAAAGGGACTTTTGGTATGGGACTTTCCTTGCTGAGCAAACAGGAGCCTAACAAGCCAATTGCAGCTTGAGATAAGAACAAATAGCCACTGGTAAATAATCATAAGCCTT
This sequence comes from Rhinatrema bivittatum, assembly GCF_901001135.1. Lineage (NCBI taxonomy): Eukaryota > Metazoa > Chordata > Amphibia > Gymnophiona > Rhinatrematidae > Rhinatrema > Rhinatrema bivittatum. The sequence continues at coordinate 19,935,098 of NC_042620.1, read as the reverse complement.
CAATATTACACATACCTGGATGAGGAGGGGCTACAAATTCCAACAGATGCGGATGTAGGTCGCAAGATAAGAGACTCTCCATTTTGGTACTGAGGGCCAGCCAATCATTATGAGGTCAACAAAGCAGCCCACCTAGACCCCACCAATCATGAAGAAGTCAACAAGATACACTTATAAGCTACCAAAATATCTGCTGATGAACTAAGAGACAGTCTAGTCCAGGGGTACACATACCGAGGGGGGAGGGGCCAAGCCGGAGATTTCTTTGGGCTGCGAATGGCGTACTGCGGGGAAAGGTACATAGGGCCACTGGTGGACCTGATTTCACTGGCAGACAAAAAACAGAGAGAGAGGCTGTGCAGCCACCAGTGGACTTCATCCCATTGGCGGCTAAGCAGAGGACAACCTGTCTGTGCACTTTCTCTATGCTGATTTTGCGATGCACAAGGTCAACATGGAGGAAGTGCTAGTTCTTGCAATTTTTAATATCACGGCCTAGGAGTTGGTGTATGTGTGTTTGTGCGAGAGAGAGAGAATGCGCGTCTGCCTGGGGGATGATGTGCATGTGCGAGAGAGAGACAGAATGAGCGCTTGCTTGGAGGCTGATGCGTGTGTGAAAGAGAGAGATCGAGTGCCTGTGTGTGAAAGAGAGAGAACATAAGAACATGCCATACTGGGTTAGACCAAGGGTCCATCAAGCCCAGCATCCTGTTTCCAACAGTGGCCAATCCAGGACATAAGAACCTGGCAAGTACCCAAAAAATAAGTCTATTCCATGTTACCATTGCTAGTAATAGCGGTGGTTATTACCTAAGTCAACTTAATTAATAGCAGGTAATGGACTTCTCCTCCAAGAACTTATCCAATCCTTTTTTAAACATAGTTATACTAACTGCACTAACCACATCTTCTGGCAACAAATTCCAGAGTTTAATTGTGCGTTGAGCGAAAAAGAACTTTCTCCGATTAGTTTTAAATGTGCCACATGTTAACTTCATGGAGTGCCCCCTAGTCTTTCTATTATCCAAAAGAGTAAAAAACCGATTCATATCTACCCGTTCTAGACCTCTCATGATTTTAAACATCTCTATCATATCCCCCCCTCAGTCGTCTCTTCTCCAAGCTGAAAAGTCCTAACCTCTTTAGTCTTTCCTCATAGGGGAGCTGTTCCATTCCCCTTATCATTTTGGTCGCCCTTCTCTGTACTTTCTCCATCGTAATTATATCTTTTTTGAGATGCAGCAACCAGAATTGTACACAATATTCAAGGTGTGGTCTCGCCATGGAGCAATAGAGGCATTATGACATTTTCCGTTTTATTCACCATTCCCTTTCTAATAATTCCCAACATTCTGTTTGCTTTTTTGACTGCCGCAGCACACTGAACCGACGATTTCAATGTGTTATCCACTATGATGCCTAGATCACTTTCTTGGGTAGTAGCACCTAATATGGAACCTAACATTGAGTAACTATAGCATGGGTTATTTTTCCCTATATGCATCACCTGTATGATAGTGGACCCTTGGCCCGGAAAGAGAGGACACCCGCCTGTGGTACCTAGGTGAAACTTCTCTTCCGGATGGTGGAATCTCCGAAGACCGGCCAATCCACACGGTGACCTCGGCTGGGCCACAAACGCAATCCGGGTACGGCAAGCAGGAACTCAGTCCAGATACCAGGCAGGAGTCAAGGCAGGCAGCAGGCAAAACTCAGTCCAGATACCAGGCAGGAGTCAAGGCAGGCGGCAGGCAAAACTCAATCCCGATACCAGGCAGGGGTCAAGGCAGGCAGCAGGCAAAACTCAGTCCAGATACCAGGCAGGGGTCAAGGCAGGCGGCAGGCAAACAGCGAAGTCCAGGAAGCAATCAAGGGTCGAGGCAGGCGGCAGGCAACACAGCGAAGTCCAGGAAGCAGTCCAAAGTCAGAACAGGAACACAGGAGAGCACAGAACACGATCCAACCACAGAGACCTGTTGTGAAGGCGTCCAAACCTTCACTGAGGGAGTTTAAACCCCCCCCCCCAATGACGTCATCTTCCGGGGCCGGCCTCGATTCTGCGACCCGGCCCCTTTAAGAGGCGGGGCCAGCCGCGTCTTCCCCGATGCTGCTCCTCGAGGCCTAGACGTCGTCACGCCACGGCCTGCGCGCCACGGACCGCTGCAGTGAGGACCCCGGCCAGCCTGCGTGGACGAGGTAGGGGGGTCCGGTCGCGTGTGATCGCGATCGGACCTCACAACAGTACCCCCCCCTCTTACGCCCCCTCCTGGACGGCCCCGGTTTATCGGGGTGCGTAGAGTGAAAGTGCTGAAGTAAGGACTTATCCAAGATATTAGCCGCAGGTTCCCAGGAGTTCTCCTCAGGACCAAAGCCCTCCCAGGCAATCAAATACTCTCATCGTCTATGGTGGCGACGAATGTCCAGAATCTCCCGAACTTGATAAATGGTGTCCTCCTCCGACTCGACGGTAGCAGGCTGACATGGAGTCTTATGGAATGAAGAAGAAATCAGAGGTTTAAGCAGAGAGACATGAAAGGAGTTATGAATCCGGAGACTAGTGGGAAGTCGTAGTCGATAGGTTACCGGACCCAGACGTCTACCGATGAGGAACGGTCCGATATATCTGGGGGCAAGTCGCATGGAAGGGACCCGAAGCCGTAGATGACGGGTGGAGAGCCAAACCCGATCTCCCGCATTGAATTGTGGAGCGGGACGACGATGCTTGTCAGCCATCCGTTTCGCGGTCTTGGCCGCCCGGCGAAGCCGCGCATTGGTGACCTCCCAAAGTTCATGGAGCCGCTGTGCCGACAGTTGAGCTGCTGGTGAAGCCACAGTAAGCAGTAGAGGTAGTGGAGGCCGTGGTTGTTTACCAAATACAATCTGAAAAGGTGATTGTCCAGTGGCCGAGTGTACATGGGAGTTATGAGAGAATTCGGCCCAGGGTAGTAGAAAGGCCCAATCATCTTGGCGATGGTTCACAAAAAGGCATAGGAACAATTTTAACCCTCTATTGACTCGTTCCGCCTGACCATTCCCTTGCGGATGGAAAGCTGTAGTAAAGTCAAGCTGTATGCCAAACTTCTTGCAAAGCGCGCTCCAGTATTTAGCCGTGATTGAGGCCCTCTATCAGAGGTGATATGAAGTGGAAGTCCATGGAAATGGAAAATATGTGTAGAGAATAGATCCGCCAATTCAGGGGCAGAGGGCAACTTGGGTAAAGGCACAAAATGGACCATCTTGGAGAACCGGTCGACAACAACCCATATTACCTGGTTCCCGCTGGATAGAGGAAGGTCAACAACGAAATCCGTGGAAATGTGGGTCCAAGGTTCTTGAGGAGGCGGAAGGGGTTGGAGGGGGCCCCAGGGTCGACCGGTTAAAGGTTTCTGCTGTGCGCACTTTGGGCATGAAGAAACATAAGCCCGCACACCCCCCTTCATCTGAGGCCACCAGTAGTAGGGGGATAGTAACTCCCAGGTTCGTGCTCTCCCAGGGCGTCCTGCAGAAAGAGAGTCATGTGCCCAGGACAGCACCTTCGAACGAAGGTTAAGTGGCACTACAGTCTTCCCAGGGGGTACAGTCTCGGTGACCGCAAGCATCAGCTTGGCAGGGTCTATAATGTAATTGAGAGTCTCAGGAGAATCTTCTGTTTTATAAGACCGGGATAGCGCGTCAGCGCGACTATTTTTGGCCGCAGGACGATATCGAAGTATGAAATCAAATCGCGAAAAGAACAATGACCAGCGGGCTTGGCGAGGGTTGAGACGTTGAGCTCTATTGAGATATTCCAAATTCTTGTGGTCGGTGTAAACTGTGATGGTGTGTTGCGCCCCTTCTAGCCATTGTCTCCACTCTTCAAAAGCCATCTTGATGGCCAATAGCTCTTTATCGCCTATACCATAGTTCTTCTCAGCGGGCGAAAACTTCCGAGAGAAGAAAGAGCAGGGGAATAACACTCCTCGGTCCGAGTGCTGACTGAAAACTGCTCCGACTGCCACTACGGATGCGTCTACCTCTACTATGAATGGTCAATTAGGGTCTGGGTGACGAAGGCAAGGTTCTTGAAGAAAAGCGGTCTTGATATCCTTAAATGCTTGTACGGCTTCCTGGGACCATCTCTTGGTGTCCACCCCCTTCCTGGTCAGGGCAGTAATCGGAGCTATAATGTGGGAGTAATGAGGAATAAAGCTTCGATAAAAATTTGAAAACCCAAGAAATCGCTGGATAGCCCGAAGTCCCGTGGGTTGTGGCCAGTCTCGGATATTGGCCACCTTCTCCAGATCCATCTGAAACCCTGTGGTGGATACAATAAATCCTAAAAAAGGGTATAGATTGTCTCTCAAAGAGACACTTCTCCAGTTTCATGAATAATTGGTTCTCTCTTAGTCATTGAAGAACTTGTTTAACATCCTTGCGATGAGTGGCCAGATCCTTCGAATAGATAAGGATATCGTCCAAGTAAATGATCACCTGTTTATACAAATGTCCCGAAATACTTCGTTCATAAGATTTTGGAAAACCGCAGGTGCATTACACAGGCCAAAAGGCATAACCAGGTATTCATAGTGGCCATTACGGGTATTAAAAGCTGTTTTCCACTCGTCTCCAGGCTTAATTCGAAACAGGTTATAGGCTCCGCGTAAGTCCAATTTAGAGAAGATACTAGCCCCGTGCAATTGGTCTAGTAATTCCGGTATCAGAGGAAGAGGGTAACGATCCTTGCGAGTAATGGCGTTGAGCCCCCTGTAGTCGATGCACGGTCTTAAAGACCCATCTTTCTTAGGTACGAAGAAAAATCCCGCCCCCGCGGGGGACGTGGAGGGACGAATGAACCCTCGTGCGAGGTTTTCCTTAATGTAATCCAACATGGCCTGTGATTCAGGGCCCGAGAGTGGGTAAATTCGCCCCCTGGGTGGGATGGAGTTGGGGAGCAAGTTGATTGCACAGTCAAACCTACGATGACAAGGCAGGATCTCTGCCTTCTCTTTAGAAAAGACATCTATGAAGTCGGAGTATTGAGGTGGCACAATTATTCCGGTAGTGGTCACCGGTATTACCGGTTGGTGTGTCCATTGGATACAGGTCCCCTGACAGTCTGGAGAGTCCTCCAGTCTATAGTAGGAGAATGTCTTTGTAACCAGGGCAGGCCCAGTACAACTGGGTGGACAGCCTTTTCTAAGACAAAAAAGGAAATCTCCTCGTGGTGCAGGACTCCGGTGAGTAATGAAATGGGAGCAGTACAAGAGGTAACCTGTCTAGGAAGGTTCTCTCCTCTGATGGACGAAATGAATAATGGCGTCTTGCGAGGGTGTATCAGCAGCTGTAGCTGGTGAACGAGTTCAGCCAAGATAAAGTTCCCTCCAGCTCCAGAATCAACCAGAGCCTGGGTGGTAAAAGACCCCTGTTCACATAATAGCGTCACCGGAACCACGAATTGAGGAGCTAGATTGCTCCCTAGGGTCTGCTCCTCGGAGACGCCTAGGATCGGTAGTTTCCCGGGTGCTCGGGACACTGAGCGAGAAGATGTCCTCGGTTGCCGCAATATAAGCACAACCCCATCCTTCTTCGGCGTTGTTTCTCTTCCACCGTCAACCGACTTCTTCCTAACTGCATGGGTTCTTCTTTAGTTTCAGCCGGAGCCTCGGAGGTACCGGGAGCCACCAGAGGACGCGAGAAGTTAGGGGCCAAGGAGACCAGTCGACGAGGTGGTCTTGCTTCTTTGGCACGCTGCTGAAGCCGTCGATCAATACGGCCTGCTAAGTCGATGAGCGCATCTAGGTCCTCCGGAATCTCTCGACCTGCGAGTTCATCCTTGATGCAGGGAGATAAACCCTCTAGGAAAATGCCCCGCAGGCAGTCGGAGCCCCACCCTACTTCAGAGGCCAGGGTGCGGAAATCAATTGCAAAGTCTGCCAATGTATGGGAACCTTGACGTAAGTTAAGAAGTTCTGAAGAAGCAGTAGCAAGCCGTCCAGGTTCATCGAACACTTGTCGGAATGTAGACACGAATCTGGTTAAGTCGTTCAGTATCGGATCCCCTCTCTCCCAGAGGGGAGAAGCCCAAGCCATGGCCTTCCCATCGAGTAAAGAGATGATGAATGAAGTCTTGGTCTGGTCGTTTGGGAATTGCTGTCCTTGTAGCGAAAACCTGAAGAAGCATTGATTCAGGAACCCTCGACAAACTTTGGCATCTCCGGAAAAATGAGGGGGTGCAGGCAAATGCGAGACTGAGGCAGAGGTACTCGGAAGAGAAGGAGCTGGAGTGGCTGCCTCAGCTCCATGGCCAGAATCCAGATGCTGGACCAGTCGATCCACCGTAGCTGTTAGTGCCTCCAGACTCAATTGTTGTTGCTGCTGCTGTTGTCGTTGCTGCATCATCTGCTGGGCAAGACCTGGTGTAGCCTGCAGACCGGACAGATCCACCGGGTCCATGGCCTTCACAATCTGTTATGATAGTGGACCCTTGGCCCGGAAAGAGAGGACACCCACCTGTGGTACCTAGGTGAAACTTCTCTTCCGGATGGTGGAATCTCCGAAGACCAGCCAATCCACACGGTGACCTCGGCTGGGCCACAAACGCAATCCGGGTACGGCAAGCAGGAATTCAGTCCAGATACCAGGCAGGAGTCAAGGCAGGCAAAACTCAGTCCCGATACCAGGCAGGGGTCAAGGCAGGCGGCAGGCAAACAGCGAAGTCCAGGAAGCAATCAAGGGTCGAGGCAGGCGGCAGGCAAACCAGCGAAGTCCAGGAAGCAATCAAGGGTTGAGGCAGGCGGCAGGCAACACAGCAAAGTCCAGGAAGCAATCAAGGGTCGAGGCAGGCGGCAGGCAACACAGCGAAGTCCAGGAAGCAATCAAGGGTCGAGGCAGGCGGCAGGCAACACAGCGAAGTCCAGGAAGCAATCAAGGGTCGAGGCAGGCGGCAGGCAACACAGCAAAGTCCAGGAAGCAATCAAGGGTCGAGGCAGGCGGCAGGCAACACAGCGAAGTCCAGGAAGCAGTCCAAAGTCAGAACAGGAACACAGGAGAGCACAGAACACGATCCAACCACAGAGACCTGTTGTGAAGGCATCCAAACCTTCACTGAGGGAGTTTAAATCTCCCTCCCCGATGACGTCATCTTCCGGGGCCGGCCTCAATTCTGCGACTCGGCCCCTTTAAGAGGCGGGGCCAGCCGCATCTTCCCTGATGCTTCTCCTCGAGGCCTAGACGTTGTCGCGCCGCAGCCTGCTCGCCACGGACCGCTGCAGTGAGGACCCCGGCCAGCCTGCGTGGACGAGGTAGGGGGGTCCGGTCGCGTGTGATCGCGATCGGACCTCACAACATCACCTTGCACTTATCCACATTAAATTTCATCTGCCATTTTGATGCCCAATTTTCCAGCCTCACAAGGTCTTCCTGCAATTTATCACAATCTGCTTGTGATTTAACTATTCTGAACAATTTTGCATCATCTGCAAATTTGATTACCTCACTTGTCGTATTTTTTTCCAGATCATTTATAAATATATTGAAAAGTAAGGGTCCCAATACAGATCCCTGAGGCACTCCACTGCCCACTCCCTTCCACTGAGAAAATTGTCCATTTAATCCTACTCTCTGTTTCCTGTCTTTTAGCCAGTTTGTAATCCACGAAAGGACATCGACACCTATCCCATGACTTTTTATTTTTCCTAGAAGCCTCTCATGAGGAACTTTGTCAAATGCCTTCTGAAAATCCAAGTACACTACATTTACCGGTTCACCTTTATCCACATGTTTATTAACTCCTTCAAAAAAGTGAAGCAAATTTGTGAGGCAAGACTTGCCTTGGGTAAAGCCATGCTGACTTTGTTCCATTAAACCATGTCTTTCTATATGTTCTGTGATTTTGATGTTTAGAACACTTTCCACTATTTTTTCCTGGCACTGAAGTCAGACTAACCAGTCTGTAGTTTCCCGGATCGCCCCTGGAGCCCTTTTTAAATATGGGGGTTACATTAGCTATCCCTCCAGTCTTCAGGTACAATGGATGATTTTAATGATAGGTTACAAATTTTTACTAATAGGTCTGAAATTTCATTTTTTAGTTCCTTCAGAACCCTGGGGTGTATACCATCCGGTCCAAGTGATTTACTACTCTTAAGTGTGTCAATCAGGTCTACTACATCTTCTAGGTTCACCGTGATTTGGTTCAGTCCATCTGAATCATTACCCTTGAAAACCTTTTCCAGTACGGGTACCTCCCCAATATCCTCTTCAGTAAACAATGAAGAAAAGAAATCATTTAATCTTTCCGCGATGGCCTTATCTTCTCTAAGTGCCCCTTTAACTCACTTTGAAATGTTTGTAAGCTAATGCCAGAAGTCTAAGAAGTAAGATGGGAGAATTAGAATGTATAGCAATGAATGATGACAGACTTAATTGGCATCTCAGAGGAAGGAGGATAACCAATGGGACAGTGCTATACCGGGGTACAAATTATATCGCAATGACAGAGAGGAGCATCCGGGAGGAATTGTGGCACTTTATGTCCGGGATGGCACAGAGTCCAACAGGATAAAGATCCTGCATGAGTCTAAATGCACAACTTAATCTTTATGGGTAGAAATCCCTTGTGTGTTGGGGAAGAGTATAGTGATAGGAGTATACTACCGTTCACCTGGCCAAGATGGTGAGACGGACAGTGAAATGCTAAGAGAAATTAGGGAAGCTAACCAAACTGAGAGTGCAGTAAATAATGGGAGATTTCAATTAGCCCAAAATTGATGGATAAATGTATCATCGAGACATGCTAGAGAGATAAAGTTCCTGGATGGAATAAATGACAGTTTTATGGAGCAATTGGTTCAGGAACCGATGAGAGAGGGAGCAATATTAGAGCTAATTCTCAGTGGAGAACAGGATTTGGTGAGAGAGGTAATGATGGTTGGGGCCGCTTGGCAATAGTGATCATAATATGATCAAATTTGAATTAATGACTGGAATGGGGACAGTAAGCAAATCTACAGCTCTAGTGCTAACTTTCAAAAGGGAAACTTTGATAAAATGAGAAAAACAGTTAGAAAAAAACTGAAAAGTGCAGCTGCAAAGGTAAAAAGTGTGCAAGAGTTGTGGACATTGTTAAAAAATACCATCCTAGAAGCACAGTCCAGATGTATTCCACACATTAAGAAAGGTGGAAGGAAGGCAAAACAATTACCGGCATGGTTAAAAGGTGAGGTGAAAGAGGCTATTTTAGCCAAAAGATCTTCATTCAAAAATTGGAAGAAGGATCCAACAGAAGAAAATAGGATAAAGCATAAGCATTGACAAGTGAAATGTAAGACATTGATATGACAGGCTAAGAGAGAATTTGAAAAGAAGTTGGCCGTAGAGGCAAAAACTCACAGTAAAAACCTTTTAAAATATTTCCGAAGCAGAAAACCTGTGAGGGAATCAGTTGGATGTTAGATGATTGAGGGGTTAAAGGGGCACTTAGAGAAGATCAGGCCATCGCGGAAAGATTAACCGATTTCCTTGCTTTGGTGTTTACTGATGAGGATGTTGGGGAGATTCCAGAGAAGGTTTTCATGGTTAATGATTCAGATGAACTGAAGCAAATCACGGTGAACCTAGAAGATGTGGTAGGCCTGATTGAAAAACTGAAGAGTAGTAAATCACCTGGACTGGATGGTATACATCCCAGGGTTCTGAAGGAACTAAAAAATGAAATTTCAGAGAGAGGAGTGACGTCATTGGAGTGGATGGCTGACTGAATCAGGGCTCCTGCTCCAGACATTCTATAATCCCTAGCAATCTCCCACATCAGCTCCTCAAAACCAACTAGAAGCACACCCATACCAGGATTAAGAGCTTCCGATGTCAAATCGTAAAAAATTAGCAGATTTACGAAAATTCTCTTACAAAAAACAGGACTTGCTGGAATCAGTGGGCCCACCTAAAATGGCAGCGCTAGAAAAAGGTGCACCTCCGACTTCGCAAACAGAAGAGCAAACTCCGATTGATGATGACTTACCATCCAGAATGGAAATGAAACCCTGGTTTGCTGAACTTCGGCAAGATTTGCAAGACTATAAAAGAGACATCGTGGCATCTATAGATGAGATAAAGGAAGAGATGGACGAAAATGGCCGCCGCATTTTTGAGGTGGAAACAAAAACAGAACCCCTATCTGATTACATAAAAATGGCCCAGGAGGAACGGCAAAATCTGCAAAAAGAAATAGATTCTCTATCTGAAAAGGTAGAGGACCTAAAAAAATCGGTCACGTCGGCAAAATCTTCGGTTTCGCGGTGTACCGGAAACACCAGAATACCGAGACTGCAAGGCTACCATAGAGAAAATTAGTCTCATGTTGCTGGAAGCACAGGAATCCACAGCACCTGAGATTCACAGAACAATTAAAATAGACAGAGCTCACCGAGCATTGGGAACCCAACAAGATAATCGCCCTCGGTATATCATAGTGCGATACCATGACTACTACATCAAAGAAATCATTGCTACAGCAGCCAGGAAACAGGCAACATGGAACTGGGAAGGACATAAAATCATGATTTTTGCTGACCTAGCGCCAATTACCATTCACAAGCATCAAGACTTGAAAACCATAACTGAAACTCTGAGAAAGGACAATGTCAGATAAAGATGGTTATTTCCTTTTGGGCTAGGCTTCACCCTGAAGGGCAACTGTCACAAAATCAAAACTGCACTGGAAGGTGCTGCCATATTAAAGGAAGCTGGCTACACAGGATTTGAGGCAACCATTCTCCAAGGACACACCAATGGACAGCGAGATGATGGTCCCCGATGGCAGAGAGTGTCCAAGGGAGGACAAAGATTGTGATGCAATCCAGAACATGAGTCAACATCATTCACAGCTACCTGAACGCTGCAGGGAACTGTTTTTTCATGATAATTTCATAACAGTGGGGACAAATTATGCAACGACAGCAAGGCACAGCTGACATTTATGACTCACTAGTCACAGATAAAAGATGCTGGAGACACATAAAGGGTAAAAATCTGTTGTTTTTGGGAGATTGCAGAACATGTTTTTACAGTGAAATATTGCATCGAGGATGTTTGGGGGAGGGGCGGGTGGGGGGCTAAGTGTGGGATGGCTGATTCCTTTCTAACAATGGCAAACAGTTTCCTCCAGGGGGATCTGCTTGCAAGGGAATTTTGGTTACAAGGGGTTGCCTTGATGGGATTATTTGAAAAACAGAGTTTGGGAATAATTGTGGGAGATCACATTCATAAGGTTAACTTGCTAGTATCACCATCTTCTAGCTCTCATGATACTGGTAAGCATAAGAAGCTGGAATCCATAATTTCTGGGAGGGAAGGTTTTTATTCCATGTCTAGCTGGAGTAAAATAAAGCAATATCAATGGTTGACATAAACCTGTTATCCCTTAATGTAAAGGGACTTAATTCATATAGAAAGCGCCAATTTCTGTTTGATGAATTGCTTCACCAACACACCTCCATAGCCTATATCCAGGAATCACATCTAAAACGTAGACATGAACACACAATGAAACATGCCCTATTCCCACACCAGAATTGGGCTGCATGCACGAAACATGGTAAATATTCTGGTATGGGAATACTCATACATAAGGATATCATATTTGAAGAAATGTCCTGTGTTTGTGATCCAGGGGGCAGATATATCCTTCTCGTAATCAATATAGGCAGTGCTATACATACTTTACTCAATATTTATGCTCCTAATAGCAGCCAAGGATCCTTCTTGAATAACCTGGAACAAACAATAGAATTTCACGCTGCAGGGTACCTCATTATAGGTGGAGATTTTAACTTGACTTTAAATCCACATCTGGACAACTCCAAGGGACATGGGTCCACCCTGGGCAAGGACAGAAAGCTTTTTAAAGCGTTCCTTAATAAGCATGGCCTCCTAGACTCCTGGAGAGTGCATAACCCCACCTCCAGGAATTACACATACTTTTCAAGAGCTCATCAAACTTACTCTAGAATTGATTTTTTTCTAGTAGAGAGAATTAACATGAATAGTGTAGTTAATCCCTTTATGGACTCCATCACATGGTCAGACCATGCCCCTATCGGATTCACGTTAAAACTAAGCCTATGATAGAGGCACACAATATTGGAAACTTAATGAAAGCCTTCTGGAGGACGAAACATTTTCAGTAACACTTAAGAAGGATATTTTGGACTATTTAGCACGAAATGACAATGGGGATACTTCCCCTATGACTACCTGGGACTGCCTAAAGGCGGTGATTAGGGGGCTTCTAATAGCCAGGACAACACATGTAAAAAGAAAAAAGAATGCAGAAAAAGAACAATTAAAGCGTCAGATTAGAAATCTACAGGAGCAACATAAACGTACAGGCTTCAGTAAAATACTGGCAAGGCTAGATCAAAGCAGACAACAATTAGAAGGATTGGAGGTGGCTGCGATTGCGCACCGCTTAGAATTATTACGACAAATCCATTATGAAGGAGGGAACAAGGCGGGGAAACACCTGGCTCGCAAATTAAAGACTCAGATGTCCATAAATAATATAGTTAAAATAAAAGATGAGCAGGGTAACTTGCTGACAACCAATAGCGACATTAGACAGAGATTCTTACGATTTTATAAGGAGCTTTATACTACTGACACTGCTATACAGAATGAACAGATCCAACAATACAATACAATCACTGCTCCTCTTCCTCAACTATCTTTTGACCAACAAGAAATGAAGGACAAAGAAATTAACGGAGCTGAGGTAACCTGGGCCATCAAAAGTTTAAAAATGGGTAAATCACCAGGCTTAGATGGCTTTACAGCAATATTTTATAAAAAATACATAGAAGTACTGACGCCTCTCTTGGACCGAGTGTTCAACTCCTTGAGGTCCACTGGGTCAATTTCTGCTGTTTCTATCACAGTGAGCATAACCATACTGGCCAAGCCGGGGAGAGATCCCACAATTTGTGGATTATATAGGCCAATTTCTTTAAGAAACCTAGATATGAAATTACTAGCAAAGATTCTGGCTAATAAGCTGAACTCGATTCTACCAGGCTTAATACATCCTGATCAATCCGACTTCATTCCCGGCAGAATGGCGTCAGATAATGTCCACAAATCAATAAATTCCATTTGGTGATCTAAATACAGAAATATACCCAGCCTATTATTAGCGGTTGATGCAGAAAAAGCCTTTGGCTTTGTTCATTGGCCCTTTCTATTTCAAACCTTAAAGGCCATAAAGATGAGAGACTATTTCATTGGGTGGATAAAGAAACTATATGACTCACCCTTGGCCTGTTTAAAAGTGAATGGGGGCTATTCACCCACTTTTCCAATAGGTAGAGGCATGAGACAGGGGTGTCCTCTATCTCCTCTTCTCTTCGCTCTTTTTCTGGAACCAATTACACACCGGATCAGGCATAATGACAAGATAACTGGTATAAACGTGGGAGACTTTTCTTCTAAATTAACACTCTTTGTAGATTTATTTATTTAAGGTTTTTTTTATATACCACGGCACGTTAGAAAACATCACCTCGGTTTACAATGAACATTAAATTAGCAACAGGCTTTACAATCCAAACAATTAGAGAATGGTACATTCTATAATTGACATTCTATCAGATGACATTCTCTTCACTATAACAGACCCTCTTAAATCACTACCAACTATCAGTCATAAGATTACAGATTTCAGTCTTGTCTCTGGTTTTAAAATAAACTGGGAAAAGTCGGAACTCCTTAATATTATTGCCCCGGCGGACATGGTAGAATGCCTTAAGCAGAATCACCCCTTCAGATGGGCTAAATCAAAGATCAAATACTTAGGTATCTATATTGGCAATAAGGACGACTTATTCCAATTAAATTATCCACCGCTAATGGAAAAAATATACAAAAATCTTGAAGAATGGGTCCGCTACCATATATTCTGGGCGGGCAGAATTGCAGTATTCAAAATGAATATCTTACCAAGGATCCTTTATTTATTTCAAACACTCCCCATTGCACTCCCTTCCAAGTTGCTAGAAAAATGGCAGAAGAGAATCTTGAAATTTATATGGAGGGGAACGCATCCAAGAGTGGCGAAAAAAGTTTTGTTCCACCCAAAAATGCAGGGGGGTATGGGTATACCGAATCTCCACTGGTATCATGCTGCAGCACATCTTAAAGCCATAGTAGGCTGGCACAAGAGGGGTAAACAGCCATTGTGATGAAACTTGCCCATGCCATAGTGGGTGCCACGACCCTTAATGCCATGGTATGGTAGCCTAAACACACTTGGCACATAGTCACAACTATTCCCGCAACTGTACAGACAATTTATAACATTTGGCTTCGTTGGAAAAAGCTACTAGAGGGAAATAGGGATAATTACCAAAGCACCCATCTATTTTATAATAATTTATTTACCCCTTGGTCAACATCCGGCGGCTTTTTGAAGTTGGCAAACTAGGGCAATATCTTCACTAGACCATATATGGGAAACGGGAGGAATGATTTCAATCGAAAAGCTAAGCCACAGATATCATTTGCCAGTAGAGAAGTATTCTCCTATTTACAGATTAGACACTTTTTCATTAGTAGGGCAATAGAAGCGGATTTAGCCCTAGGTCTCTTGGACTTTGAAATTATATGTAGACAAGCAGACAAGTCGGATAAGATTATTTCTAGAATCTAACGCATGCTTATTGGAAGACCTAATTACAACTATGCCCACTTGAGGGCCTGGAAACAGGATTTGCCTGAGGTCTTTTCAGAGACAATCTGGACAGATATTTTTCAAAACATTGGCAAAGGGCTTATTTCTGCGGGGCACATAGAGAATGGGTACAAGTTGCTGTACCGTTGGCATATCTCACCGGACAAATTACATCATATGTATCCCAAGGCGTCTAAACAATGCTGGAAACTATGTGGAGAAATGGGTACATTTCTCCACATGTGGTGGATGAGTTCCAAGATCCAAACAGTATAGTCTCAGGTCTCTGATTGGCTGGGGGAAATTTTACAAGTCTCCATTAATATTACAGCGTCACAAGCTCTATTACACATGAGCATCGAAGGTGAGAACAGAGAGACTATGAGATTCATTAAATTTGGGGTGTTGGCTACCAGATGTGCCATCACAAAATTATGGAAAGATAGTGGTGTACCTTCCTTAAAAGATATACAAGCTAGGGTTCATAATATGTACAACTTGGACAAAATTACTGCATATAAACATAAAAGTATACAGGGATTTCTGAAGATATGGGCACCATACGAACAATGGTCTCTAAAATTGGCTTCTTAGATATGCCGGTATTGTAGTTATGGCTAATGAAGTGTATACTAAGTATTGTTGGTTTTCGAATGTTAAGAATCATCACCCAGCAAATTTAAATTTCACAGGCTAACCCGGGGGGGAGGGGGGAGGGAGGATGAAGGGTAGGTTCAGTTCATTTTATACTAGTTCAACTTTACACGGTTCATAAATAATGACTGGACTACATTTTCTGTTTGTAATAGTTTAATTATTGTGTGATTAATCAGACAACACGAAAAGGACAGAAGTGAATGTAACAGTTTTCATATGGATTTTTAGAATTACAGATTATACATGATATCATTTCTGTATATTATACAATGTAAGCATGGCATTTGATTTTATTTTTCAATAAAAACCATTTATAAACAAAAAAAAAAAAAAGAAATTTCAGATCTATTAGTAAAAATTTGTAACCTATCATTAAAATCATCCATTGTACCTGAAGACTGGAGGGTGACTAATGTAACCCCAATAGTTAAAAAGGGCTCCAAGGGCGATCCGGGAAACTACAGATCTGTTAGCCTGACTTCAGTGCCAGGAAATGCAGTGGAAAGTGTTCTAAATATCAAAATCACAGAATATATAGAAAGACATGGTTTAATGGAATAAAGTCAGCATGGCTTTACCCAAGGCAAGTCTTGCCTCACAAATCTGTTTCACTTTTTTTGAAGAGGTTAATAGACACCTAGATAAAGGTGAACCAGTAGATGTAGTGTATTTGAATTTTCAGAAAGCGTTTTGATAAAGTTCCTCATGAGAGGCTTCTAGGAAAAGTAAAAAGTCATGGGATAGGTTGCGATGTCCTTTCGTGGTTTACAAACTGGTTAAAAGACAGGAAACAGAGAGTAGGATTAAATGGACAATTTTCTCAGTGGAGGGTAGTGGGCAGTGGAGTGCCTCAGGGATCTGTACTGGGACCGTGCTTTTCAATATATTTATAAATGATCTGGAAAGGCATACGATGAGTGAGGTAATCAAATTTGCAGATGATACAAAATTATTCAGAGTAATTAAATCCAAGCAGAGTGTGATAAATTGCAGGAAGAATTTGTGAGACTGGAAAATTGGGCATCCAAATGGCAGATGAAATTTAATTTGGATAAGTGCAAGGTGATGCATATAGGGAAAAATAACCCATGCTATAGTTACACAATGTTAGGTTCCATATTAGGAGCTACCACCCAGGAAAGAGATCTAGGCATCATAGTGGATAATACATTGAAATCGTTGGTTCAGTGTGCTGCGGCAGTCAAAAAAGCAAATAGAATGTTAGGAATTATTAGGAAGGGAATGGTGAATAAAATGGAAAATGTCATAATGCCTCTGTATTGCTCTATGGTGAGACCGCACCTTGAATACTGTGTACAATTCTGTCCGTCGCATCTCTAAAAAGACACAGAGAGAGAGCGATTATGAGTGCCTACCTTGGGATTGATGTGTGTGTGTGTGTGAAAGAGAGAGAATAAGTGCCTGCATGGGGGTGTGTGAGAGAGAGAACGAGTGCCTGCCTGGGGTCGGTGTGTGTATGTGTGTGTGAGCGAAAGAGAGCCTGCTTGTGGGTTGGTGTGTGTGAGAGAGAGAGAGAGAATGAATGAGTGCCTGCCTGGGGGTTGATGTGTGTGTGAGAGACAGAATGAGTGCCTGTCTGGGGGTTGATGTGTGTGAGTCAGAGAGAGAGAAAGAATTTGCGTGCTTGATTGGGGGTTGGGGTATGTGTGTGTGTGAGTGAAAGAGAGAGAGAGAGAGCCTGCCTGGGTGTTGATGTGTGTGTGAAAGAGAATGAGTGCCTGCTTGGGGTTTGGTGTGTGTGAGTGAGAGAGAGAGAGGAAGAGAATGAGCGCCTGCCTGTGGGTGGGTATGTGTATATGAGAGAGAGAATGAGTGCCTGCCTGGGTGTAAGTGTGTTTGTGTGAGAGAGAGAGAATGAGTGCCTGCCTGGGTGTGTGTGTGTGTTGTGTGTGTGTATGTGAGAGAGAGAGAGTGTGTGTGTGTGTGTGTGTGTGCGCGCATGTGTGAATGAGTCTCTGCCTGGGGGGGTGTGTATGTGTGTGAGAGAATGAGTGCGTGTGTGTGTGTAAATGAGTGCCTGCCTGGAGGTGTGTGTGTGTGTGAGAGAGAGAGAATATGAGTGCCTGCCTGGAGATGTGTGTGTGTGTGTTTGTGAGAGAAAAAAAATGAATGCCTGCCTGGAGGTGGGTGGTGTGTGTATGAGAAATAATGAATGCGTGCCTGGAGGTGGGTCGGTGTGTGAGAGAAAGAATGAATGCCTGCCTGAGGGTGGATGGGTGTTTGTGAGTGAGAGAATGAGTGCCTGCCTGGGCATGTGTGTGTCTGTGAGAGAGAATGAGTGCCTGCCTGGGGGTGGGTGTGTATGAGAAAGAGAAAAGAGTGCGTGTGTGTGTATGTGTGTGCGTATGTGAATGAGTGCCTGTCTGGGGGTTGGTGTGTATGTGTGAGAAAGAGAGAATGAGTGCCTGTGCGTGTGTGTGTGTGTGTGTGTGTGTGTGAGTGAGAGAGAGAATGAGTGCCTGCCTGGGGGATGTGTGTGTGTGTGTGTGAGAGAGAGAGAATGAGTGCCTGTGTGTGTGTGTGTGAGAGAGAGAGAGAGAATGAGTGTGTGTGTGTGTGAATGAGTACCTGCCTGGGGGTGGGTGGGCGTGAGAGAGAAAATGAGTGTGCACGTGTATGAATGAGTGCCTGCCTCAAGATTGATGTATATATGTGTGTGTGTGTGTGTGTGTGTGTGTGAGTGAGAGAGAGAGAGAGAGAATGAGTGCCTGCCTGCGGGTTGATGAATGTGTGTGTGTGTGTGTGAGAGAGAGAGAGAGAGAGAGAGAATGAGTGTGTGTGTGCGTGTGTGAATGAGTGCCTGCCTGGGGATTGATGTGTGTGTGAGAGAGAGAAAGAGATTGAAAGAGAATGAGTGCCTGCCTGAGGGTTGATGAATGTGTGTGTGTGTTTGTGTGTGAGAGAGAGAGAGAATGAGTGCCTGCCTGGGGGTTGATGTGTGTGTGTGTGAGAGAGAGAGAGAATGAGTGCCTGCCTGGTGGTTGGTCTGTGTGAGAGCTCTATTTTCAGTAGTTTTGAAATATTTATTCTTTTATTAGTATGATTCTAGGCGTCATAGTGGATAACAAATTGAAATCGTCGGTTCAGTGTGCTACAGCAGTCAAAAAAGCAAACAGAATGTTGGGAATTATTAGAAAGGGAATGGTGAATAAAACGGAAAATGTCATAATGCTTCTGTTTCGCTCCATGGTGAGACTGCACTTTGAATACTGTGTACAATTCTGGTCGCTGCATCTCAGAAAGACTAAAGAGGTCAGGACTTTTCAGCTTGGAGAAGAGACGGATGAGAGAGGATATGATAGAGGAGTTTAAAATGATGAGAGGTCTAGAACGGGTAAATGTGAATTGATTATTTACTGTTTCGGATAATAGGACTAGGGGGCACTCCATGAAGTTAGCATGTGGCACATTTAAAACTAATTGAAGAAAGTTCTTTTCACTCAACGCACAAGTAAACTCTGGAATTTGTTGCCAGAGGATGTGGTTAGTGCAGTTAGAAACACAGAAACATAGAAATGACGGCAGAAGAAGACCAAACGGCCCATCCAGTCTGCCCAGCAAGCTTCACACATTTTTTCTCTCATACTTATCTGTTTCTCTTAGCTCTTGGTTCTATTTCCCTTCCACCCCCACCATTAATGTAGAGAGCAGTGATGGAGCTGCATCCAAGTGAAATATCTAGCTTGATTAGTTAGGGGTAGTAGGGGTAGTAACCGCCGCCATTAGCAAGCTACACCCATGCTTATTTGTTTTACCCAGACTATGTTATACCGCCCTTATTGGTTGTTTTTCTTCTCCCCTGCCGTTGAAGCAGGGAGCTATGCTGGATATGCGTGAAGTATCAGTTTTTTTCTTCTCCCCTGCCGTTGAAGCTATGCTGGATATGCGTGAAGCATCAGTTTTTCTTTTCCCCTGCTGTTAAAGCAGAGAGCTATGCTGGAAATGCGTGATGTATCAGTCTTTCTCCCATGCCGTTGAAGCAGAGAGCCATGCTGGATATGCATCGAAAGTGAAGTATCAGGCACATTTGGTTTGGGGTAGTAACCGCCGTAACAAGCCAGCTACTCCCCGCTTTGTGTGTGCGAACCCTTTTTTCTTCTCCCCTGCCGTTGAAGCAGAGAACTATGCTGTATATGCATTGAAAGTGAAGTATCAGGCTTATTTGGTTTGGGGTGGTAACCGCCGTAACAAGCCAGCTACTCCCCTCTTTGTGAGTGCAAATCCTTTTTTCCACATTTCCTCTTGCTGTTGAAGCTTAGAGCGATGTTGGAGTCACAGTAACCATGTGTATGTTTATTGAATAAGGGTATTGTCTCCAGGCAGTAGCCATCATTATGGCGAGTCACCCACTCTTCATTGGCGGCCTCTTGTGTAGCTGTGTTTAAAAAAGGATTGGATAAGTTCTTGGAGGAGAAGTCCATTAGCTACTATTAATTAAGTTGACTTAGAAAATAGCCCCTGCTATTACTAGCAACAGTAACATGGAATAGACTTAGTTTTTGAGTACTTGCCAGGTTTGGCCACTGTTGGAAACAGGATGCTGGGCTTGATGGACCCTTGGTCTGACCCAGTATGGCATGTTCTTATGAGGAATGAAGGTTCTGTTTTTTCATTGTTACACTGTAGACAAAATCTGACTTTTGGACTTTCCATTTCAGTTTTTGTCTCCATATTGCTGGTCCTAATTTGTGATCCTTTATTCTATATTTGGTGAGGGTCAGTCTCTGCTCTGTGTGTGTAACCAAGGGGAGAGATTTTACTAGCCTGTAGTGTCTTTGTAGGGATCTATAGCAATCGGGTTTGTTTTGTTTCCTTAGTAAGTGGTGAATTGGTATTCTGGACTCTGTGTAATATCTACAGTGCTGCTTTTACACAGGTAGGGTTCTTGTTTGAGTTCTTGGTGTTACAACATTACATAATATGTTTGCTGTATAGATTTTGAGTGTCTTTTTTTGTAGGGTTTTGTGGAAGGAGTTTGTGTTGCTGCTGTTACTGTGAGGTGCCTGTCTGGATGTGGTAAATGGAACCTACTCTGAAGAAAGAATGGTGTTAAGTGGAGTGCCACAGGGATCAATTTTGGGACCAATTTTGTTCACTATCTTTGTGAACAACCTGGTGGAAAGGATAGAAGGTAAAGTTTGACTATTTGTGGATGATACTAAGATCTGCAACAAAGTAGAGAATGAAGTGATTTAAGAAAACTTGAAGAGTAGTCAAAGATTTGGCACAGATATGTGTGTGAGAGAGAGAATGCCAAGAAGTACAGAGTCATGCATCTGGGATGTGGCAATCCAAAAGAGCTTTATCTGATGGACTGTGAAAGACTAATGTGCAAGGACTTGGAGAGGGACCTTGATGTGATAATGTCTGATGATCTGAAGATGGTGACGCAATGTGACATGGCAATAACTAAAGCCAGAAGAATGTTGGGTTGCATAGAGAGAGGAATAACCAGTAAGAAACAAAGAGTTGATAATGCCCTTGTACAGGTCCTTGGTGAGGCCTCACCTGGAGTACTGTATTCAACACTGGTGCCCGTATCTCAAAAAGGATAAAGTTAGGACAGAGGCTGTCCAAAGAAGAGCAACCAAAATGGTGACAGGTCAGCATTGAAAGACTTATGAGAGGTTGAAAGATCTGAATATGTACACCCCAGAAGAAAGAAGGTGCAGGGGAGATATGATACAGACCTTCAGATATCTGAAAGATTTTAATGATGCACAATCGTCAAACCTTTTCGAAACCAATAGAACTAGGAGTAATGAAATGAAACTCCAGTGAGGTCAACTCAGAACTAATGTCAGGAAATATTTCTTCATGGAGAGAGTAGTGGATGCCTGGAATACCCTTCTGGAAGAGGTGGTGAAGACGAAAACAGTCAAGGAATTCAAAGGGGCATGGGATAAACATGTGGATCCCTAAAGGCTAGAGGTTGGAAATAACAAAAAGAGTGCATGGGTGTAACTGGGGGTACCTTACTAGTGTGGCAGTTGCTACCCTTAACAATTAAGCCCTTGATGCAACTCCATCATTGCCCTCTGCTTCAATGGCAGTGAGAAATGGGGAATTGGATTCAGACAGCAACCAACAAGGGCCCCAACTTTTACGGTTTGGGGAACAAATAAACATGGGAGTAACTAGCTTATGCGGCACTTACTACCCTTAATCACAAAGCCTGATACTTTTGATGCATCTCCAACATTGCTCTCTGCTTTCACAGCAACTGTTAAGGGAAACTGGATTCAAACAGCATCCGAGGGCCCTGGCCTTTACAGTCTGGTAAACTGATAAGCATGGGGGCAACCTACACAGTGCAGCAGATACTAGCATAAGCTTGCTGGGCAGACTGGGTGGATCATTTGGTCTTTTTCTGCTGTCATTTCTATGTTGCTATGTATGTATCTGACTGCTCCTTTCAGCAACCTGAAGAGAACTGAAACTGGAATTTTGAGCTTCTGGTTGGAGGCATGATTGCCTATTTGGCAAACGATTCAACAGCTAATTGCTTGATGAAAGACTTTGACCTCCACAGAAAAAGGTAAAATTCTTCTTGAAAAGTAGTAAGAAGTACAAAAAACATTTGGTCTATGCAACCTATAGATGCTTTTGAAACAACACTGAGATTCTCTGCTTGAGTCTTGATGCCCATAGGCTCGCATGTTTGTGGGTTTCAGGTTTCAGGGAAGATGTGCAGGAAATGCTTGCGCCATGCCGTAGAGGTAATCGCTTCAGAGATAAGATCAAGGAGGCAATGCATCTTATGAAAGACCATGATGGCCCATTTCAGACTTAAACCACTGCCCTCTCAGCCTTGGGATTCAGCCAGATAGTTAACAAACCCACACACAAAGCAGGTCATACGCTGGACTTAATCTTTGTAAACTCTGGCGTCAAGCAATCTTCTCCCCTGGATTGCAAGAAGGTCCCTTGGTCAGATCATTCACTACTATCAACCAGGTTCACGCTGAAGGATACCATCAATGCCTGCGCTCCCTAACCCCCCTTCCTTTATAGAAGATCCTGCTCACCAGAAGACCTCAGCAACTTACTGACCTCACAACTTCCTCTCATAGAACTCACCAACCCAAACACAGCCCTCCTATCCTGGTACAGCATTACGGAACCCATAGCTAATAAACTTTGCCCTCTTACAACAAAAAAACCCAACTCCAACACGTCCAAAAGACAACCATGGTTCACCATCGAACTCCAAAAACTGAAACAAAGCTTAAGACAGAAAGAGAACAAATGGCGTAAAGCCCCGTGTACAAGCACACTCTCGGCATATAAACTGGCCCTACATCATTACAAGACCTCCACCGCTAGATCTAAAAGGGACTTCTACTCGCATAAGATCCATGACCTGGTCTTTGACGCCAAAGCACTCTTTGCCTTTGTTTCTAATCTAACCCATACCAACGCACCGGATATCCCCAGTAATCAAGCTCAATCAAAAGCAGAAGAACTAGCCCTGTTCTTCCTAAACAAAATAATAATAATTAATCTCCTCACACAGCTGCCCATGACCACCCCACCTTACTCAAGCACTCATCAATTAAATAACAACAAATCCATATGTTTTGAAGCATTCGATCCTATCACCGCAACAGAGATCCAGTCAATCCTAAAGAAAATGAAACCCTCCTCTCATCCTTCAGACCATATCCCTAGCAAACTTCTCCTGAAAATCCCTGACTCCATCTCCAAAACACTGGCGGACATCATAAACTGCTCTCTATCTCAAGGAATATACCCTGACATACTCAAACTGGTATCCCTCAAACCACTTCTAAAGAAGCCAAACCTGGATCCTACAGACCCGAACAACTTCCGCCCGATCGCCAACTTACCATTCATAGCCAAGATCATGGAAAAATTAGTGAACACCCAAATATCAGACTATATCAAAGATAATAAACTACTATTCCCTTCTCAATACGGCTTCCGCAAAGCCTCCAGCACAGAATTGCTTCTAGTATCGTTGACAGACTACCTAATTTTGGGTCTCGACAAAGGACAATCATTCCTATTGATTCTTCTAGACCTCTCGGCAGCTTTTGACACCTTTAACCACTCCATCCTCATAAACCAACTCTCGACCATTGGTATAACAGGTACGGCAATATCCTGGTTCAAAACTTTCCTCAGCAACAGAGGCTACAAAGTTAAAATCCACAATAAAGAATCCCCCCGCCATGACTCACCTGTAGGAGTCCCTCAGGGTTCTGCCCTATCACCCACGCTCTTCAATATTTACCTCCTTCCGCTATGCCAGCTCCTAACAAATCTAAATCTTAAACACTTTCTCTATGCTGACGATGTCCAGATAGTGATCCCCCTTAAAGAATCCCTCTCTAAAACTCTCGATCATTGGGAATCATGCCTTCAGAAAATCAAGAGCCTTCTTGCCAGCCTAAATCTCGTATTAAATGCTGCAAAAACAGAATTACTGCTCATCTCCCCAGAAATCAGCAACACCTCCTCTTCTCCTCCAGCCATCCCACTCTCCACCCAAGTGAGAGACTTAGGAGTTATAATTGATAACAGGATGAATCTGAAAGCATTTGTCAACCGCACAACCAGGGACTGTTTCTACAAACTCCAAGTTCTGAAAAGGATAAAACCTCTATTTCACTCTAATGATTACAGAACAATACTACAAGCTTTAATCTTCTCAAAGATTGATTATTGCAACGCCATCCTACTAGGCCTCCCATCATCATACACCAAACCTCTACAGATGGTCCAGAATGCGGCGGCAAGAATTCTCACCCAACACCAGGAGAAGAGACCACATATCACCTATTCTAAAACACTTACACTGGCTCCCTATACATTTCAGAATTATCTTCAAATCCATCACCATCATATATAAATCCATCCACCACCTTACTACACTTGACTTACAATTCCCGCTCAGCCATCATCACTCCACAAGACCCACCAGAGAAGCATACAGAGGATCCCTCCAAGTACCTCATATCAAATTCACTCGACACATAACTTTAAGAGAACGGGCCTTCTCAACAGCTGGACCAGCACTCTGGAATTCCATCCCTCTGAATCTCCGACAGGAGCCCTGCCTCCCAACATTCCAAAAAAGACTTAAGACCTGGTTATTCAAACAAGCTTTTCCGGACCCCTCCTAATTGCTGCCTTATCAGCTTCCACGACTCAATCAGTACTGCCCTTGTAAATAATACCACGAGATGTTAATCCAATTCAGCATTTCTCTACGCCACTAGTTCGATGTTAATCTACTTCTATATTTCCCTTCTCTCCCAGTTCGATCGCCCTTGTTATTTGTAACTGCAATTTCCTTGCACGTGTTTTTAGTTTTAATGTATTTGCACCCCTGTTTAACTGTAAATCAGCATGATGTGATTGTATCATGAATGCCGGTATATAAAAACCCTAAATAAATAAATAAATAAATAAATTTCTGAACCAGCCTCCACATTTTAGATGTTATAAGGTGGACTGCCTTGTAAACAGATTTTTGTGCAAAATAAATGCTTCCCAGAAACCACTTATCTCAGACAACAGTGCAAGTAGAGATGTTCTGAGCCTTATAACTCAAATAGTCAAGTAGCACATTTAAAACAAATCAGAGAAAATTCTTTTTCACTCAATGAACAATTAAGTTCTGGAATTCATTGACAGACTATTTGATTAAGGGAGTCAGTGTAGCTGGGTTTAAAAGAGGTTTGGATAAGTTCTTAGGGGAGAAGTCCATGAACTGCTGTTGGTCATGTTGACTTCGGGAATAGCCATGGCTTATTACCAGCATTAGTAGCATGGGATCTATTTAATGTTTGGTTACTTGCCAGATACTTGTAACCTGGATTGGCCACTGTTGGAAAGAGGATGCTAGGCTTGATGAACCCTAGATCTGATCCAGTAAGGCAACTTCTTGTGTTCTTAATCAGGGACAGGTTTTTGAATTAATCCAGAGCAAACAGCCAGTAGCTCAGGGGTGGAAGTTAGGATGGAGAAAAAAGTTAGGTCCTTAGCATAATACTGGGTACTTAACTAAGGATCCTATATCTAGGTAAATGAATAGCAGGCATAACTTTAGGTTCCTAAATTTTAGGTTACTAAATTTAGGTGAATTTTCAGCTGAAAATTTAGGCTCTGAAGTTCAGTTTAAATTAGGCACTCGGCTTTTTTTTAAATATCTGTCTCAGATTCAACAGTATTTAACTGGATAACTAGCCAACTAAATGCCAACTTTTGAGTATTTCCACTATTTATCCCACTAAATTTTAGCTGGATAACAGAAGTGTTCTGCACGAGTTCCAGGGCAGAGTTAAGTTAATGGGATAAGTTATCTGGCTAACGCCAGTATTCAGAATTAACAAGATAAATTAGCTGGATAACTATGGTAGTGCCATAGAATAGAATAAGGTTAACCAGATAAAGCTAACTGGCTATCTTTAAGATAGGGAAATTGGTTCTTATCTGCTAATTTTCTTTTCTGGAATACCACAGATCAATCCAGACATGTGGGTTTTGCATTCCTACCAGCAGATGGAGTCAGAGAACAAAAACTTTTCTGAAACTGCTACATAAGCGCTAGAGTGCCACCTGCAGTCCCTCAGTATTGACTTGCACCCACGCCAAGATGTAGACAAATTGAAAAGCTAACCTAACTCCCTCCTCTACATGAGCAGGGGAATAAATGTAGAGCCCATCAACAAGAGCCTGGACAAAATGGTCTGACAAAATGGTCAGACAGATGATGAAATGCTAAGAGAAATCAGGGAAGCTAACCAATTTGGCAGTGCAATAATAATGGGAGATTTCAATTAACCGAATCAAAAAAGTGCAGATAGATTAATTTTAAGTCCCGATCAAAGGATTTCCAAACTCTTTTTTGCAAGAAATAATTTTTATATTTTATTGCGGCAACTCTACTGCATTATATTTCCAACGCAAGAAATATTCAAAAGTCCCCCGACACGGTCCCGTGTTTCGCCGGTGGCTGCATCGGGAGGGACCACAAATTTTAATGAATCTGAAAATTAAAATAGTTAAAGATCAGGACATAACAATGGACTTAGGCCGGCAATGAACTCAAATAAAATCAATAGTTACATACCTTGGTGCAACGCATTTCAAAACATGGCAGGGAGTGCATTAACCCTCAGTACAACCAGGTATTTAAAGACAGAGTTTGGGCGCCAAATTACAGGTGAGTTGATCACAATTTGCATGGGAGCCAATCACCGGTTCCCAAGAGTCTGTGCGCCCCGTAGCAGTGCAAAGACGGACTACCAGAGAAAATTATGGAGGTTAAACAACATGGTTAAGAAAACAGATACCATTCGATCTCCCGATTTAGACCTTTGGGAGACACAGTATTCAAAGTAAAAATCCATTTTTGTTCTTGTCTACCCAAATGTTCTGCATAGTTACCCCCCCGAGCTGACTTAGGAACTACCTCAATGACAAAAAACCGCAAGTCTGCAACACTGTGAGAGAAGCTCATCCAGTGTGAGACAAGAGGTTCTAATATTCGAGCAGTGCTCGATAATCCGGGTTTTGATTTTGCGGGAGGTTTTTCCAACGTAGAAAAGAGGACATGGGCATTTAATAATATAAACCACTCCTTGTGATGTACAGTCAGAATTAGTTTTTAGATAAAAAGTTTTATTAGTAATAGGGTGTTGAACACATGAAAGAGTCTCCGAATGGTGGCATACTATACAGTGCCCACACGGCCGATGTGTATAAGCTCCAGAAGGGGACGCATCAACCCTGCCTCGATATGCATGAACCAGTCTGTCTCTTAAATTACGCCCCCTACGGAAGGTAAACCGCAAAGGGCCTTGGAACGTCTGATGTAAAGACAAGGCATGCCAATGTGAGCGAATAATTTTAATGACTTCTCGACTCAGAGTAGAGAATGGGAGAATGCAATTATTAGTAGGCTCCGATGAGGAGGACTGGGGAAGAAAAAGTAAGTCTCGATTTACAAAAAGAGCCCGCTTGAAGGCATTTCGAATCACTTTTGTGGGATAGCCTCTCAACATAAAACGGGATGTCATGATTTGTGCTTGTTTTAAAAATTCTTCACGGGTCGAGCAAAGACGCCGTAATCTTAGGAATTGACGAATCGTAGATACATGTGATGTTGTGTGGAAATGGGTATGTGTGCATAAATGGCCTGAAGATCTAGAGAACAGAGCCAATCTCTCCGTTGAAGCAATGGAAGGATGGTTCCCAGAGATACTATCCGAAATTTTTCTTTTTGAAGAAATTTGATGAGATTGCGGAGGTCTAAGATAGGGCAAAGGTCGCCTGCTTTCTTTGGAATTAGGAAATAGCGGGAATAGAACCCCTTGCCTTGTTGAGACCGGGGAACTGGTTCGATAGCCCTGGCAGTCAACAAAGTAGAGAGTTCTCCTTGAAGTTGAGGTGCGATGACCATGCTTGTCCAAAGTGAAATGGGTGGCGAATGCGGGGGTATTGTTTTGAATTTTAGACGGTATCCCCGATTTAGTATGGCTAACACCCATTGGTCTTTTGTGATGAGACTCAATTGGTGCTTGAAATGATGGAGTCGACCTCCTACAGGTAAGTGGGGCATAGGGTTGATGGAGAGGCTTCTGTTCTCTTGATTCATTTCAAAAACCAGCTGCTGGTCCAGTTTGTGGTGGTGGCTGGGTTTTTGTCTGTTTTGGTTGGCGTGCACATCCCCTTTGTGGTGGACGGTAGGAACGCGCTAAAGAAGAAGGTGGGCAATATCTTATAGGCCTATAGAAGAGTCTTCTGGTTTCCCTTCTGGTCGATTTTCTTATTGAGGATGGCTGATCCAATGGTAGTCTAGAGAGTTGATGTAGTGTCTTGTGGTGATCTTTCAACTGGGAGACAGTAGCCTGAATTTTTTCTCCGAAGAGATTCTCTCCAGTACAAAGAAGATCTGCCAGTCTCTCTCGGACTTCTTGTCTGAGGTCCGAGGCCTTGAGCCAAGCCCACCTCCTTGCATTAATTCCCGATGCTGATAGGCGGGCAGACGTCTCAAATGAGTCGTAAGCTGCCCGTACCTCATGTTTGCAGATTCAAGCCCTTTTGCAATTAGTGTGTTCAAAGCCAGTTGTTGCTGCTGAGGGAGATCATCAGCAATACCTTGAACTTCCTTCCACAAGTTTCTTTGGTAGTGTGTCATATAAAGCTGGTATGCCGCAATGCGAGATACCAGCATGGACCCCTGAAAAACCTTTCTCCCTAAGGTATCTAAGAACTTCTGTTCTTTTCCTGGTGGGGTAGAAGAGTGTGGTTTTTGTTTCCTGGCTTTTTTCTGAGCCGATTCGACAACCACAGAGTGATGAGGCAATTGAGGTTTTTGGAAACCTGGGGTATGTTGCACCAGGTATGTGGCATCTGTTCTTCTATTTACAGCCTGTGCAGAGCAAGGATGCTCCCATAACCTATGCTGAAGTTCCAACAGGACTTCATGAACTCCTTTGGTGTGTCAACGAATTGTAGGAATTCTAGAGCCTTGGGCCTTGTGTCCTCCTCAGTCAGTAATTCGAAAGGAATTGTGTTCGCCATTTCCTTTATAAAATTTGTGAATGACAAATCTTCGGGAGGGGACTTCCTCCTCTCTTCTGGTGGAGAAGGTTCAGACTGTAATTCCTCTGAATCAGTGTCAGTATCTACATCCTTCCAAGGAGTAAACTGAGGATGATAAGGTGATTCAGGATCATCTGGTCCTTGTGTTTGCAGATGGTGTTTCGTTTTAGAAGCAGATTTTGATAGTTGAGATGGAATCTGCTTTGGTAGCATAGGAGGCAATAAAGGTATCGATGGGGAATCGATGGTTCTTGATGTTGGGCGACACCCAATGGACCGGGACGCAATGGCATCGAGGGGTCCTTTAATGGCATCAATGGTCTTGCCGGTGTTCGGCAATGTTGAAGGCCCGATGGTCCCAGGACGGAATCCGAGTCCCTGTCATCATCCTCCAATGAGCCTGGTATTGGAATCGAAGGAACCATCGGTGTATGTTTTGGCATCGATAGAGTCGATGGCCGCACCGGAAGAGTCGGTGTCGTCAATGCCGGTGGAGGAAAAACTCCAATCAATGCGTCGATTCTATTCAGCAAAGGCTGAAAAATCGACGGATCCGATGTCTATGCCGGTGTTGGTACCGATGGTGGCATGGAGGGAGGCTGAAATTTTCGAAAAGCCTCGACGATGGCCTGCTGGACCATGGAAGTCACTTCTTCCCTGGAGACTGGGACTGGGTCCACTGTCACAGGAGAAGGTAAGACTGATGCTACTGGCACTTCCACGACTGAACGTGGTGGCACAGTCTCTAACACCGATCCCGGTGGACAGCGCCTCGGTTCCTCGGGTACAGAAGGGAGTGTTGGTTCTAGTACCTGGACTCGCTTGGGCATCAGCTCGATGTCGATGCGGGTGCCATTCCATCCGATGGATCGGTGACGGAACGGTGTCTATGGCGTCTTTTTTCTCGATGTTCTTTAGATGTCAAAGAAGACGCTATGGAGGACCCTGATGGAGTCGGTGTCGGACGGTCATCGGTCTTCTTTTTTCCTTGATGTTTTTCAACAGAGAGTGATACTTTCCTTGGAGACTACATCGACAATGACAGAGTGAGTTTCTTAAACAGCTCCTCCATTTTGTCCAATCGGGCACGCCTGCCCTTTGGTGTCATCTGGGCGCAAGTTGTACAAGCCTGGACATCGTGGCCTGATCCCAGGCACAAAACACAAACATTGTGCGGGTCGGTAATTGATATAGTTTGGTTACAATCTGGAAATGTTTTTAATCCGGAGGCCATATTAGAAAATTTAGGCCAAATAACGGTCGATGACCTGCGGATACCGAGTGAAGGTGACAGGAATCGACCAAAAATTGACTCAAAAAAATACTCACCGATTACTATGTCGAAGGGAGACCCGATGACAATTTTTTTGTGACTGAAAATATTATCTTTTCCGTGAGGAAATAAGTGAGGGAAATCTCACAGAACTCCTAATACGCTATGCTTACAGCAAAGCGGAAAAAAAGAGACTGAAGGGAGACCCCTGTGGCTGAGAATATCATGGCATGCTGGGCATGCTCAGTGGGCTCAGTGTGCCAGCCAAAAGTTTCTAGAAACTTTTGATAGAAGTTTTCCATGTCAGGGCTCCATCTGATGATGTCACCCATATGTGAGGACTATCATCCTGCTTATCCTGGGATAAAAAAAAAACACCAAAAAAGAGGGGTTTTAAAATGCACTGATTAGATCAGGAGTTCGTAAACTTTTAAGCTGGGATGCAGTTGCATACAATTTTCAAAGAAAACAACTTCTTAATCAGACTTGACTAATATAACTATTGCTTTCCCCAAAAGGTACAGACCCCTTTTCCCTTTGTTACTTCACCATCATATTAAACTTCAATTTGTTTTGAAATACCCATCCCCTTCACCAAAACAAATCTCTCTTACTCTTTTTTTACATCTTTCAGTTCAATCTCACCCTTCAGTTCCTTGAGACTTTACAGAGATTTCCCTGGATTCTCCCACTCAAATCTCCCTGGAACTCCTCACCCACCCCCCAAGTCTTCCATGACAGCAGAGCTCCATGCTCCGCTCCCTTCTTCACTGACCCAGAATGGGTCACCTGGTTATTTCTTCATGAGGAAAAATACCTCCAAGCCTTAGGCCTTTCCCCTTGAGGGAGAAAGCCCCTGCAGAGTCCCCAATTCAAGAAAAAGGTTCCACCTAATCCCCCCTGCCAAAACCTCAAGCACAAAGTTATATAGTCTCCATATGAGCTTCCCCTAGGGAATTTCTTCTGACCCTCAGTCACATGCATTGTGTAATTTTACCAGACACAATGCTGTCTAGTGGCTGTTCAGTGTAATCACACTATCAGAAATCTCTTTCCAACAATTCACATTATAAAACCACCTATAAATTCACAGGCAGAGTTTATGTGAGCCCCTCCTACCCAAACTCTTCACCTAACAAATCTCCAATGCTACAGGCTCAATTAGGGGGACCATCATTTGACGAGTAGTGAACTGCATTTGATCTTTTGATCACCACTATCTAAGCTGTTCATGAAGTGCAATTATACTTAAAAACTGTAGGGGAATAACAATAATATAAATAACTAATATAGCAAATGTTGCTTACCTGATGTAACAGGTGTTCTCACAGGACAGCAGGATGTTAGTCCTCACAAATGGGTGACATCGAGGATGGAGCCCACCACGGAAAACTTCTGTCAAAGTTTAAACAGAACTTTGACTGGCCCCTACTGGGCATGCCCAGCAAGGCACTGACCCTGCAGCCAGCAGGGGTCTCCCTTCAGTCTGATTTCAAAGCTACAGGCAGTGCCTAAAAAGTAAAAATAAAACGAACCCAACACCGCGGGGTGGCGGGCGGGTTTCGTGAGGACTAACATCCTGCTGTCCTGTGAGAACACCTGTTACATCAGGTAAGCAACATTTGCTTTCTCACAGGACAAGCAGGATGGTAGTCCTCACAAATGGGTGAGTACCGAGCTGAGGATGTCCTGACTGGCACCAAATGCACCCAACGGCGTGCAACAGGCACAACAACTGGGGTGGAATTTGGGAAAGGGCATCCGCACCCTACCGGGAAGGTGGAAGGGTGTTGGTACATTTTATTTTATTTTATTTATTTAGAGTTTTTATATACCGGCAATCATGAAAACATATCTTGCTGGTTTACATCGAACAGGAGTGCATTATAAACAAAAACTAGAACTGTGGTGTCCGAAAGTACAGTTACATTTAACAAGGGTAGCCGAACTTGGAGAAGGAAGAAGAGAGGAGAGAAAAGAGATGGTTAAACAATATACAATTTAAATATAGTATACAGAATAAATGTTATATACAAGAGGAGTGGTGTTTTAGGAGTCATTGGAATGTGTCATTGGGTTGTGTCCGGAAATGCTTGTTTGAATAACCAAGTCTTAAGTTTTTTCCTAAAAGTTGGGAGGCAGGGCTCCTGTCTGAGGTCTGTAGGAATGAATTTCCACAAAAGAGGGCCAGCTGTGGAGGGTGGCGCGATCTCTTATGGTGATGTGTCTGGTCGTTTTCGCTGGGGGAACTTGGAGGGAGCCTCTATAAGCATCTCTAGTAGGTCTGGTAGAATTATGTGTTTGGAGAGGGAATTGAAGATCGAGAGTGGTAAGTTGATGTATAGTTTTGTAGGTGATGGTTATGGCTTTGTACATGATGCGGAAGTAGACTGGTAACCAGTGAAGCTCTTTCAGGACGGGGGATATGTGGTCTCTTTTCCTTGCGCTGTCATGATTCGGGCTGCTGAATTTTGAACCATCTGTAGGGGTTTGGAGTATGATGATGGTAGACCTAGCAATAGGGAATTGCAATAGTCTAGTTTCGAAAAAATGACTGCTTGGATGATCGTTCTGAAGTCTTGAGCGTGGAAAAGAGGTCTTATCCTTTTCAGGACCTGAAGTTTATAGAAGCAGTCTTTGGTTGTTTTGTTGATGTGTGCCTTGAAGTTTAGCCGGTTGTCTATTATTACTCCTAGGTCTCTAGCTTGTGTGGTAGGCAGATCATGTTGGAAAAAGGTTACGCAAGACAGATTGGCCGATTGGCAGATCATGTTGGAAAAAGGTTGGAAAAAGGTTGGAAAAAGGTTACGATTGGCAGATCATGTTGGAAAAAGGTTACGCAAGACAGATTGGCCGAAGATGGAGTCTTGTCTTCCCGCTTTGTCCAAACAATAGTGGGCTGCAAAGGTATGGAGGGAACTCCAGGTTGCAGCTTTACAGATGTCAGGAAGCGGCACGATCGAAGGTGTGCTACCGAAGTCGGCCATGGCCCTCACAGAGTGTGCTTTATTACAACGGTCCTTGAAAAGGAATGCCAGCTTGCTGATAGCAAAAAGAAATGCAGTCCGCCAACCAGGAGGAAAGAGCCTGTTACCCACAGGTTGTCCTAACTTGTTAGGATGGAAGGAGACAAACAGTTGAGTGCTCTTCCTGTGAGCAACTGTACGGTCTAGGTAAAAAGCTAGAGCCCGTTTACAGTCTAGGGTATGCAGAGTCTGTTTCCCCAGAGTTGGAATGGGGCCTGGGAAAAAAGATAGGTAGTATGATGGATTGATTGATATGAAATTCAGAAACTACCTTAGGTAAAAATTTAGGGTGAGTGCGGAGTACCGCCCTGTCTTGCAGGAGTTTAGTGTAAGGCGGATAGGTGACTAAGGCCTGTAACTCACTAACCCTGCGAGCTGAAGTAATGGCCAACAGGAATAATACTTTCCATGTGAGATACTTCAATTCACAGGAGTGCAGAGGTTCGAAAGGTGGTTTCATTAGACGACCAAGAACCAGATTAAGGTCCCAAGATGGGGCCGGAGGACGTAAGGGTGGTTTCAGATGGAGCAAGCCTTTAAGGAAGCGTGTCACCAGGGGTTGTACTGAAATAGGGACACCCTCTATACCTTTATGGAAGGCGGCTACCGCACTGGCATGCATCCTAATGGAAGAGGTCTTTAGACCGGATTCTGATAGGTGCCATAAATAGTCCAAGAACTTAGAGATTGGACAGGAAAGGGGATCAAGGGACTGAGAAGTGCACCATGATGTGTACCTTTTCCATTTATATGAATAGGATCTTCTGGTGGAGGGCTTTCGTGAAGCTATCAGGACACGAGAAACCGAATCTGAAAGGTTAAAAGGCTGAAGGACTAACCTTTCAACATCCATGCCGTCAGGGACAAGGCTTGGAGGTTGGATGGAGGAGGCATCCGTCGTTTTGAGTGAGGCAGATGCGGATCCGTTCCCAGAGGGATGTGCCTGCGGATGGAGAGATCCTGGAGTATGGGAAACCACACTTGGCGTGGCCAGTGGGGTGCTATCAGGATCATGGTTCCCCTGTCCTGGGCGTAGCTTCACGAGAGTCCTTGACAGAAGAGGAAGTGGAGGGAATGCATAAAGCAGACCTGTCGTCCACTTGAGGGAGAAGGCATCCCTCGGCTGAGAGTGTTGGCTCCGAATGAGAGAGCAGAGTAATCGTCCACTTTGTGGTTCTGAGGGGACGCAAAGAGGTCTATTGCGGGGAAAACCCCACTTGTGAAACAGAGAGGTCACTACCAGAGGATCGAGTGACCACTCGTGTGGCTTGAAGACACGGCTCAGCTGGTCTGCCAATACATTGTCTACTCCCGGGCAAGTAAGTGGCCTTGAGGTACATGGAATGGGAGAGGGCTTCTGCCCAAATCTGGCACAGCTTCCTGACACAGAAGGAAGAGCCTGTGCCTCCCTGCTTGTTTATGTACCACTTGGCCACTTGGTTGTCTGTCTGATTAAGATTATCTGATTCGATAGATGATCTTTGAAAGTTCTGAGCGCGTAGCGGATTGCTCGAAGTTTCCAGAAATTTATCTGGTGTTCGGCTTCCTCTGGTGACGCATAAACGCCTTGGGTTTGCAATTCGTCCACATGGGCCCCCCAACCGATGTGGGAAGCATCGGTGGTTAGGATTACCTGTGGAATCTGGTAGAGAGAAAGGGTAAGCCTTGAAGGAGGTTGACTTGAGTTTGTCCACCAGGTTAAAGACAGGCGTAGCGCTTGTGTAACTGTGACAATGGAGGACAGAGGCTGAAAAGCCTGAATCCATTGGTGTCGTAGAGTCCATTGTTGTTACTCTCATGGCTAGTCGGGTCAAGGGAGTGACTTGAACCGAAGATGCCATGTGGTCCTAGGGAGGATGAGGAATTGGCGAGCTGTGGCAGTGTGTTAGAGCTGGAGCTGGCGAGCTAGGGACATGAAGCGTTTGAACTCATTGAAGTGGAAGGTAGGCTTTTGCCTGTAAGGTGTCCAAGTCCGCTCCAATGAAGGATAAGGTTTGAGATGGGACTAAGCAAGATTTCTCGTAATTGACAAGAAACCCCAAGGAAAGGAGTGTGTGAATTGTCAACTTCAGGGAGGATTGAGGCAAGTTGAGGGGTGGAGGCCCTGATTAGCCAATCGTCCAGATAGGGGTAGACGTGGACACCTTCCTTCCTGAGGAATGCTGCTACCCACTACGAGACATTTGGTAAAGACCCGTGGAGCAAGAATGCCAGCCCGAAAGGTAGTACCCGGTATTGATAATGGTCGTGGCCTATCAGAAAACGGCAGATCTTGCGATGAGATTGTGTTAGTCGCAATGTGTGGTATAAGCGTCCTTGAGGTCGAGAGAGCACAGCCAATCCCCCTTTCGTAAGAGAGGGAGCAGGCGCCCAGGGTTACCATCTTGAACTTTCTTTTTGGCAGATACTTGTTGAGGGCTCGAAGGTCCAGAATTGGACGTAGTCCCCCTGATTTCTTTGGTATGAGGAAGTAATCTGGAATATAATCCTTTCCCTTGTTGACAAGGAGGGACGGTTCTATAGCATTTGATTGTAGAAGAAGGGATACTTCTTGTTGTAAGTGAGTCAAATGGCTGGTTAGACTCCATGCCTGAAGGGGCGGGGAGTCTGGCGGAAGAGTTATGAAGTTGAGGTGGTAACCCTGTGCGATAATTGCTAGCACCCACTGATCTGAGGTGAGCTGTTTCCAACGGTGTAAAAAGTGGTACAGACGACCTCCCACAGGGATGTGTGGAAGAGGGATTTGGCATGTGCTCAGTACAGGGAAGTCAAAGGCCCGCCGTAGGCCCAGGAGGTGGGGCTACAGTAGGTCTTTGCTTTCTCGGCTGACGAGGCTGAGGTCTGCTGGAGGACCGTGCAGGACGAGCCCTAGCTGATGGAGGAAAGTAGCGACGTGGTCGAAAGAACGACTTCTTAGAGTCCTTCTTTGGTGGTTGCTTGGAGGACACCTCAGGCGGGACAGATGAGAGTTGTTTCAACGTCTCATGGTGGTCTTTTAACTCCGCCACAATCTGTTGAATTTGCTCTCCAAACAAATTGTCGCCTAAGCAGGGTAAATCAGCAAGACGATCTTGGACCTCTGGACGAAGGTTGGAGGACTTTAACCAAGCCCAACGTCTGGCTGAGATGGCTGTGGCTGAAACCTTCGTGGAAGCATCGAATATGTCATAGGCAGTTCTGATGTCGTGCTTCCCTGCCTCAAATCCTTTGTGAAGAAGGGCTTGAAGCTGCGGTTGGTATTGGTCTGGTAATGTGTCAGCATAGTCTTGCATCTGCTTAAGGATGGCTCTGTTGTACTGAGTAATGTAAAGTTGATATGAAGCTATGCGTGAAATCAACATAGCTCCATGATATACCTTTCGTCCCACACTATCCAGGAATTTATTGTACTTGGTAGGTGGAGTAGAAGAATGTGGTTTCAGACGCTTGGCCTTCTTTTGTGCGGACCTCAACCACAACAGAGCGATGATCCAGTTGAGGCTTTTGAAAACCTGGTGCTGACTGGACAAGGTATTGGAGTCAGCCTTCTTGTTGACTGGGGAAACAGAGGAAGGAGATTCCCAGTTTTTCTTGAGCAGATCCAAAAACACCTGGTGAATAGGAATAGAAGCGATGATTTTTGGAGCATCCAGAAATTGAAGCAGTTCCATCATCTGGTGTCTGTCATCAGCTTCAGATTGTAGTTGAAAAGGTACAACTTCTGACATCTCTTTCACAAAAGTAATGAAAGGTAGATCCTCAGGAGGAGATCTTTTTCTACTCTCTGTAGGAGAAGGTGGCGAAGGCAAATCTGTGTCAGAAGAAGTATCATCATCATCACCCCAGGTATCGTAGGGATCATGTTGGGGCTTGTAGCCCTGATGGACCTGGCTGAGGCTCTGAAGGCATCGATGGAAACCGAGGTGGAATCGGTGCGGTAGGTGGAACCAAAATGAATGGCATCGATGGCTTCGGTGCTGCCGATGGAATCGGTGCCTGGCGCGGAATCGATGAGCCGAAGGTGGATAATCGGTGGAAAATCCCAGAAGGTACCGATGGAACTACCCCCGGAAGGGGGAAGTCGAAACGGTGTTTCTCCTGCCGATGAGAAACCAGTCGGAGACGGTGGTGTTGTCGATGGCACTGGAATCACCGATGGAAGGGCCGTCATGAGTGCCTCCATGCGGCTCAGTAGCGGTGCTAGCGCTTGCACCAACGGCTCGGTGGACGGTTCCCTCCTCGGTGGCGAAGCCGGTGCCGGCATCGGTGCCGGGGGCGGCACTGGAACCGGTGCCGGAGACGGTGCCGATGGAGGTTGTAATTTCTTTTCATCGCTTTCTCGATGGCCTCCTGGACCAGCCGGTCCAGTTCTGCCCGGAGACCAGGGGTAACCATACCCGGCTCGACGGGAGAGGGAGGCTGAGGCAGGGCCGGAGGGACCACCGTAACCGGTGGGATCACGGCCCCCACACCCCGAGAGGGTGAGGGTTTCCTCCTCGATGCCGGCGAACGAGACGTGGAGGGTGTCCGTCTGTTCGCGGCTTCTTTGTCGGTGGCTCGCTTGAGCGGAGGTCGATGGCTGTGGATCCTCGACAGGCCGAGACTTGTGCCGTCGATGGCGATGCTTTTCTTTCCGATCCCCTCGCCCATCCGGGGAAGGGA
This sequence comes from Rhinatrema bivittatum, assembly GCF_901001135.1. Lineage (NCBI taxonomy): Eukaryota > Metazoa > Chordata > Amphibia > Gymnophiona > Rhinatrematidae > Rhinatrema > Rhinatrema bivittatum. The sequence continues at coordinate 19,897,204 of NC_042620.1, read as the reverse complement.
CAGGAGTCGACGGCCGAGAAGCGATCGATGGCGGACGGTCACCGGAGGGTTGACGATGGTGGTACAACTTCGACGGTGCCGGTTCCGAGGACGTCGATGCTATCGATGGTGTTGGGGTGGGTGCTGGAAGAGGAGCCCCATCTTCTCCATCCTGGCTTTGCGACCTTTGGGTGTCATTAAGGCACATTTGGTGCAAGTCAGGACATCATGCTCACTACCCAAACACATTACACAAACCCTGTGGGGGTCTGTGATGGACATAGTCCGGGTACAATCCGGACAACGACGGAACCCCGTTGCCATGGCTGGAAGCCAAAATTTAGGCTGGGGATCGGTAAGTGCCAACAGGCCTCGAGGGCCAAAATCGACGGTAGTCAATGGAAAAGGCAAAAAATTACCGGGTTCCGTAAGATGACTAAAAATTTGTCGAAGGGAGACCCCTGAGGGGCAAATTTTCTTAGGAAATTAATTTCCAAATTCCTGTCAGGAACGTGTTAGAGAGCTCCTTTCACCGCGTGGCAACTGCTGCGCGGAAAAAAGAAGACTGAAGGGAGACCCCTGCTGGCTGCAGGGTCAGTGCCTTGCTGGGCATGCCCAGTAGGGGCCAGTCAAAGTTCTGTTTAAACTTTGACAGAAGTTTTCCGTGGTGGGCTCCATCCTCGATGTCACCCATTTGTGAGGACTACCATCCTGCTTGTCCTGTGAGAAAACCAATAACCAACACATTACACCTATCCTCAGAAATTTGCACTGGCTACCAATCAGCTTCAGAATTTTACACAAGTCCCTCACCATCATTCACTAATCCATTCACAACCAAGCCCCCTTGGATCTTCAATTCCCAATAAGACTTCACACATCCTCTAGACCAATCAGAGAAGCTTACAGAGGATCCCTGCATACCCCCCCAACAAAATCCACCAACCATCTTACCACCAGAGAACAGGCCTTTTCCACAGTGGGACCAACTATTTGGAACACTATCCCACCAGAGCTCAGACAAGAACCTTGCCTGTTGACTTTCAGAAAAAGGCTTAAGACGTGGTTATTTAAACAGGCCTTTCCACAAACCAAGAGCCCCCAGCTGTTACGAACGATCACTCAACAATTTGTAAATAATTGATACAGTTATCTAGTTACTGTCTGCTATTTCTTCCTCTTCCCAGTTCCAGCACCCCTGTTTCATTGTAACTTTTGTATTCTCTATACCATGTTAATAGTTAGTTAGGTTACGACCCTTGTTATTTGTAAACCGACATGATATGATCTGTATCATGAATGCCGGTATAAAAAAGCACTAAATAAATAAATAAAATAAATTTATGAGGAACCTTACTTTAAAAAACCTTTAAAAGTGCACACAATTCAATTTATCTCAACTTCTTGCCATAACTTAACGGACACCCCAATGTTCTTTTTGCCGTGACTTAACAGACACCTCAGTGTTCTAAAACTTGATTGGGAAACAATTTCTTTTTTTCTTTTAATGCTGCCCTGCACGTTGCTCACTTTAATCAACTCAAGTCATGGCAAGAAGAACACTGGGGTGTCTGTTAAGTTACGGCAAGAAGTTGAGATAAGTTGAATTGTGTGCACTTTTAACGGTTTTTAAAGTAAGGTTATTATATATGCATGATTGAAGAAAAAAAAATATTGGGAAATAGTAAATGAAGTGAAATCAAGTGCTACATACACGAAACTGGTTGCAGCCCATTGCAGGCAAGAGCCAGACGACTGTATACATGAGAGCACATTAAAATCTGATACTAATTCCCTTATTATTATAAAAAGAAAAATTGTCATAATATAACTAATTTGGAGTTCCCATAAATGTTGGTTATTGGCTGTATGATTATACGGTGAGGACTTGGTAGCCGAGATTGAGAGATTAATAACTAAATATATACATAAAGTTAGATTGTACTAATGTAATCCATATTTTTTTAAGCAGGGATTTCATTTCTTCTAGCAATTTTATAACACGTATTAGCTGTTGTCTCTAATGCTCTCTACTGCCACTAATAATAGCATGGCTCTGGGAAAAGGTAGATTCTCCAGGCCCTCATACTTACATACATACATACATACAGTGTGCATTTCTATGAACTAAACTGATGCAGATCGAGTTACAACACTAAAGAGGTGGGGTATGATGCTATTATGATGACTGGAGGTCTCCAGTCATCATAATAGCATCATAAACTGAACCTTACCTTCCATAGAATACTTGAAGAAAAGGTTGTTAACATCAGTCACTGTCTCGCCATCTGCTTCTTGGCTCCTGAGTGTGCGGATTCGTTGGAGAAGATCTGAAATGACTTCATTGACTCCTTCAGAGTAAACAGCCACATCTTTGGGTTTGAGGATTTTCTTCCTCAACACACTTCTCATTCTCAGCCAATTCTCCCCCTCCCTGTAAAGGTCAAAAACACAGATATTTATTTTCTTCTATACTGGGAAGAAAACACAGGAATTTCTCAGGTATTTATTTTTCAGTCAACAAATGGCATATTCACTTGTGCATGCAGCTGATTTCACAGAAAATGTAGAGCTCAATTTTTAACCAATTTATAACAAGCTTTTTGATTAAAGAGCATAAAGATACAATCTCCTTCTATTCCAGTAATGATGATGCATTAGTCTTTAAAGCAGCCCTTTGTGGCCAAGTTTACTGGTATTCAAGGGGGGCAAAACTCTCAATGAATAATGAAATTGTGGCCACTTGAGGCCACAAACATGAAACAATGTTGGGATGACTTCCACTCACACTTGGAACCTGGTTATTTGAGAATTTCAATAAGCCTTTTTTTTTTTTTTTTTTTTTTAATAAATCAGAATGAATTTCTCCATTTCACCAAAGTTTTTGGCAAATCCTTTCTTTGGTTGTGATTAAAACAAAAGAGAAATCAAACTAGCTATGTATAATCACTGCGGCTAACCAAACAGAAAGAAATCCAGAAAATCCCCTGAAAATTATTCATGTAATATTTACATAGCAGTAACACTATTGAGTTGTTACAATATGAAATGAGTGACATATTTACAGTTGTGACGCAGTGGTAAAGATATGCAAATTGAAGCACCAGACACTGTAACTCCTTGAGAGCTGGCTTGGCAGGATGAACTAATTCTTTTGCTTCATTTTGCAGATCTTTACTGCCATAGCAGAGGAAAAAGATTCACAAAGACATATATTCTCAGAGAATGCATATAAATTAAATAACGTTTACACACATTCATTGTAATTAGCAAGCATTTTTGCAGTCATTGCTTGATTTTTACAAGTATTTCCCTTTCAAAAGATGTCCTGAAGGTCAACATGAAGAAGAGCAACATTGACAACGCAACTCATAGCAGACTACTGCCCAGGACCCACCGCAGCAGAGAGAGGAAAAAGTCTGATACAAGGACCTTAGTGCTCTGAAACCCTACAACACAAGAGGTGGAAAAGCATGGAGTGGCAGAAACAGTGATGCTAGGCAGACTGAACACCTGGTCACCCTATGCTTGCTCAGTAATGTGCCCAACTTGTTGATCTTGAACCCAAAATAGGGCTCAAGACAAACCATCAATACAGTAAACATAGTAAATGATGGCAGATAAAAGTCAAACTAGCCCATCTACTCTGCCCAGTTGAGATTGTCCACAAGAAATTGACAATATAGACATTCACAGATATGTAAATTAAAGCAATAGGGTGGCTGATCCAGGTAAGCTCCATTAACTTGTGAGGCCAGATTAATGTTTAAAGCAAAAGGAGTGTTTGCATCATTCTGAAATAGCACAGCTTTGGTCCAAGGATACCATTTCCTGCTACTTCAAATCATGCAAGCAAAAGCTTGCACATAAAACACTGTGGAACTTTTGGACAATTCTTAAATGTAGCACTTGCAAATAACATCTGGAAGCGGTGTGAGTTTGTGCTGTGTGTCTGCACACATTTAAGGCCATTAATCTGACATGGAAGCATGTAATGTGATAGTATTTCATCAGCTTGAATGTAGTGTTCTAGAAGTTTACCCTAGTTTAGTTATATCCCTGTCCTCCAAGCTGATAAAAAAATAAACCACTTCTCTTCAGATGGTTTATGTTAAGACAATGAAGCCTGGATCTTACTTACGCAGAAATAAGTCCCGTAGACCTCCCTCGCAAATCTCGGTACTCTTTCCAGGACTCCATGTTTGCCCTTTGTGGTGAAGTCCTCTCTGCTCTTAGCACCTGGGCAACCATGGCTCGGTCGGCAATAGACACCACAAACTGTGGACCAAAGTGAGATTTGAAGATCCTTCCATATTCCTGGGCATGCTTTTGCTGCAACACCACAAGCAAACCAAACAGAAAATATAAAATTTCAACAAAAGGGCAGAAGGGGGAAAAATTCAGTCATAAACCTATTTCATATTTGTTACAAATTAATACAAATTAAATCCGTCATTTGTTCAAAAAGCAACCCTCCCACTGTGTCTTTGTATTTCTAGGAGCTGACACACTACTAAAATCTTAGAAGAGGGATTGGATAGAAGGAGCAAATGAGTAGAGCAGCATTTTCCAATGTGTTTTGCTCTCATTTGATTACAACCCACCAGGGGGCTAATGGAAGGAGAAGCTGAGCAGGATCACAAATAAAAGTTCTAAAATATATTGCTATAGGGGACAAGAGTTGATTTCAGCTCTGCCTTTTCTGCTGAAACTGGCAACACAAAAATTAGCACCAATTGTTTTCTTATACTACATGATGAGATCAAAACTTTAGCAAATGAATGAGGCTGAGTACAAAATGTATGAATGCAGTATTGAACTTACAGTTTTTATAATTCTAGGTGGTGAAAGACATTGGTATTGTACAAAATGCCCCCCCTCCCTTCCCAGTGCTCAAATGGGCAGGAGGATGGTGTCTTTAGAAGGAAGCATTAGGTGGCCTAGTGCCCTAGTACAATCCCTAGTACATAAAACTCTGAAATTTGCACAGCCAACTTTAAATCTTGTTTCTATAAGCCATTTGATCTTAATCTCTTCTTGGATTAGAAGATCCACATTGGGGGGGCCTGTTAACCATGCAATGGATTTTGTGCAATTTGTGTTCATGGACGGCACTATAAAACTCTAGCAATTCTGAAGAACCTGTGAATCTTTGTACTTTCAGATTGCAAAGAAATAGAAATATTAAAGAACAGCAGTTGAAATAATGTAAAACTGGTCCTCTCTTTTACATCAGTATCTTCTCAGTAATGTTTCCTTACTCCTCCTCATCTGGTTTTGAGATCATCGCAACTCAGAACTGGAAATATCTTTAGAAAACTTAGACACCATCCAAAATTCTTAGGATCGAGGGGGAAAATTCTTTATAGCATTTTTTTTTAATCATTATTCTTCTTGCTTCTTTTTCTTTTGATGTGTTTTGTTCTTCCATTCCCCTCCCTCTCCCAACATTTTTTCTCTTCCCTTGAGCCTCTCTTCCCTACTTTCTCCTTTCTTCTGCAGTCTGACCCTGGAGGCTGTTGATCCTGGTCCCAGTCCCAGACCACCCAGGTTTCTCCTGGCCCCAGGTAGCTGCTGATCTTCCTGGTCCCAACCTGACAGCTGCTACATCTTTCAGCCCCAGCTCCTCTGCAAAGAGAAATTACTACTTACCTGATAATTTCCTTTCCTCTAGTAAGGGCACGTCAGTCCTCACAAGTGGGTTATGCACCTCTGCCAGTAGATGGAGCAAAAGGAGACATCACAGCCATATCACGCCCCAACATCAGCCCGCCAGTATTTTCTGGAAAAGCTAAACTGTGAACAAAACTGATTATACTTGAACATTACTATTAACAATCAACCATTCATGTTTCCGAACCAACAGGAAGACTGAGCTTAGCCAAAAGAAGGAACATAGCTAATAAACTAAGGGCTAAAGAAGCCACTTACTTCTTTTCAATGAAGAGCAGGAATCATACCCCTACTCGCCTGAAGAAAGGCTAACTACAAACTAAAACAGTGGCAGCCGAGGGCAGGTTGGGGATTGACCTGCCCTTAGTAGAGAAAAGCAAATTATCAGGTAAGTAGTAATTTCTCCTTCCTCAGCATTTTGGCAGGTCAATCCCCATGAGTGAGATGTACCATAGCTAATCTTGAGAAGGGCGGGAGGCTGCCAGCAGTCCAATCAATACTGCCCATGTAAACATGGCATCCTCCCTAGCTCTAACAACCTGCTTAGAGGAGGTTTGCAAGATAACCATATCGCCACTCGGCAAATTTCAGCAGGCAACAACAAATGAAGCTCTGCCCACGCAACTGCCTGAGCCCTTGTCAAAGTCAGGTTAAACTGTATTCTACAATGCCACCTCAGCAGCCACAAAGGCTGCCATAATGACTTCCTTAACCAAGCAGGCAATCATTGACCATGTTGCCAGTGCTCCCTCCACTGAGCCTTTTCAATGGACAAACTAAGATAGAATCGATCTGGATCCTCGTGCAGAATGGGCTCTGATATAACAGATCCATCTGAGATGGTAGCCAAAGGGAACTGCCCACCAGAAGTCTGGAGATCTGCGTATCAAGGCCTTCAAGTAACTAAAAGGACAGTGTTGGTTTGGCTTGCAATCTTCGTACCAGCCTACCTATGAAAGGTCAGGGCAGGAACGCATACAGCAGGGCACCACTTGGCCACTCCTGAACGATAGTGTTTATGCCCATCGCTTTAGGGTTCTGCCTACGACTGAAGAAACATGAAATCTTCGCATTGTTGAAGTTGGCCAACAGGTCTAGATCTGGTAGGCCCCAGCAGTTCACCAGGAGTTGAAAAATCTCTTCCGCCAGCTCCCATTCGCCTGGGTCCAAGCTTCTCCTGCTGAGGAAATCGACTCTGATATTGTACTTTCTGGCAATGTGAGAAGCAGATATGCTTAGGAGATGCTGCTCTGCCCACACCATGAGCGCATCTATCTCCTCCAACACCTGCTGACTCCTGGTTCCACCTTGATGATTGATGTAAACCACCATCATCGCATTGTTGGCCATTATCTGGACCAGCCAAGTCTCTAGCCACTCAGCAAACTGCAGGCACACTAACCAAACTGCTCATGCCTCCAGTCTGTTGATGTTCCACTGCCGTTCTGCTGCATTCCAGTACCCTTGTACCACTAACCCCGGAGGCTTGTATCTGTTGTGAGCACCAACCAATCCAGCGACTTCAGGGAAACTTCCTTCCTGAGATGATCTGCCTGTAATCACCAGTAAAAGTGGGCCCTCACCTCTAACGGAAGGAGCAACCTCACCACATAGTTCTGCGACTGCAGACTCCATTAGGAGAGCAATGTGCATTGAAGAGGCTGCATTAAGCCCTCATACAGGGAACCACTTCCAATGTAGCAGCCTTCAACCCCAAGAACTGCAGATAAGACCACACAGTTGAATGAACAGAGTTCTGTAGGGATCGAATTCACATCATCAATGTGTGGATCTGAGACTCCAGAGGAAATACTCTGCTCTACCTTGTATTGAACTGTACCCCGAGGTACTCCAGGGTCTGCAACAGCTACAAATTGCTCTTGCCCAGATTCACCACCCAGCCTAGCTCCTGTAGTAAGGAAACTACCCTGCCAGAAGCACGAAGATTCTCTTGCACATCCTTGGCTCAAATCAATCAGTCGTCCAGATAGGGATGAAATAGAATGCCATCCTTGCGGAGGGCTGCCACTACCACCACCATGATCTTGGAAAAAGTCCTGGGCGCCTTGGCAAGCCCGAAAGGCAAGACCTGAAACTGGTAATGACGATCCAGAATAGCAAACTGGAGGAATCGCTGATGTTCCCGAAGGATGGGAATATGCAGATACGTCTCCGTCAGATCTAGAGAAGTGAGGTACTCCCATGCTTGTACTGCCATTATGACAGAGCATACACTTTTCATCCTGAAATGCTTGACTTATAAATGTCGGTTGATGCCCTTGAGATCCAGTATGGGACAAAACAACCCTTCCTTCTTGGGCATGACAAAATTAATGGAATAGCGGCCCTTATTTCTCTGCAATTCGGGAACAGGAATCACCGTGTTCAGGTTCAACAGCCTTTGTAATGTCGTTTCAACTTCTACCCTCTTTGCAGCCAGAGGAATGTGATGAAATTTGAGAGCATACCCATCCCAAACCACTTCGAGAACCCATTGATCCGAAATAATATGGACTTCCCTATGATAAAAACAGAATAGGTGACCACCTGTTTTCTGCATCACCAGGTGAGCCCATAAACCTTCACTGGGAAGACAGAGAGGCTCTACCCTGAAGCCTGCATCCCTTCAAGATCCTCGGGGGCAAAAGGACTGAGACTATGGAAGGGACAGGGATCACAGGGAAGAATCTATTCTATAAGGCTGAAAACGCCTGTAGTCTCAAGAGTGGCCACCTGCCCGAAAAGACTGGGCAATGGGTTTCTTGTCCTCTGGCAAATGAGGGGCCTGGGTCTCTCCCCATTTACCTTCCAGTTTTTCTAATTCACTGCTAGACAAAAGCAAGCCTTGAAGGGCAGCTTAGCCTTTGAAATAGTATCCACCAACCAGTTGAACAGCCACAGATGCCACCTGGCCACAATAATCAAAGCAATTCCTGTGGTGGCTGTCAAAGCAAGTCACAGCCCATATCAGCTAAGGTGGCAGCCCCCGGTTCTATCATAAGTCCAAGAACGGACATGGCGCTAGCAGAATCTTGACAAAGACGCAAGGTAGCCTGAGCTACCAAAGCGAAACAAGAAGCAATTTTCAAGTTCATTGTCACTACCTCAAAGGCTTGCTTTAGAATAGCCTCAGTCCTTCTATCCTGAGCATCTTTCAGTGCCTCACCTCCCTCCACCAGGATGGTGGTACATTTCGTGACAGAACACACAAAGGCATCCACTTTAGGGAAACGCAACTGCTCTCTGGCCTGCGGATCCAAGGGATATAAACCCACCAAGATTCTTCCTCCTTTAAAGGATGCCTATGGCACACTCCATTCCAGATCCAGAAGGGGAAAGAAACAGGAAGCCTTGCGTAGGGTGACTAGAATGGGATCTTTCTTCTGCATCCCCAAGGGGTCAGACCCAGCCACTCCGAGGATCTTCAAGGTCTGAGAGATCAAGCTCAGCAACCCATTTCTATGAAACAGAGAAGATTTCTATAATGTTCAAAATCTGGGGGAAATCTCCCCTTTCTCATCGGAAGAGCCACCACCATCAGCATTGGTATCATCTTGATCCACCTGCATTCAAGCCTTGTCACACTGTGCTGCGCCATGGCACTTGACCGTGGAGATAAGCGGAGGAGCACTCTGAGCGCACGGACCTACATTAGCAGGTATTACTGACTCAGAAGAGTGCCCCAGTAGAAAAATCTGCAATCCCTGGAAGAATTCTACCCAGGAAAAGGAGGACAGGTCCATTCCAGGCCCCATATGCCCGAAGCTGAGATCCTGAGAGCGAGTGTCTCCTAATGACTCGGTCCATGGATCAACCGAGGGAGGAGACACCCCCGCAGACTGAGGAGATAGACCATCGTCGGCAAAATCAGGAGGTAAATCTCACCGAGCGTCCAGGCAGTGCTGTCACAGGCTTAAAGACAGCTCCAGCTGAATGGCTCTGATGTGGCATGCAGCACAAATGATTAAGCACTTAGACTTCTTCACTACGAACGTCATAGTTGTAAGTGTGCAGAATGGTTAAAGCTTTCACCTAGATTATGTGCGCATAAAACCCACATCCAAAATGGATGCACAAAAAATGTGCACGCTGGGTGTCATAGTGGATAACACATTGAAATCGTCGGTTCAGTGTGCTGCGGCAGTCAAAAAAGCAAACAGAATGTTGGGAATTATTAGAAAGGGAATGGTGAATAAAACGGAAAATGTCATAATGCCTCTGTATCGCTCCATGGTGAGACCGCACCTTGAATACTGTGTACAATTCTGGTCGCCGCATCTCAAAAAAGATATAATTGCGATGGAGAAGGTACAGAGAAGGGCTACCAAAATGATAAAGGGAAAGGAACACCTCGCCTATGAGGAAAGTAAAGAGGTTAGGACTTTTCAGCTTGGAGAAGACGGCTGAGGGGGGATATGATAGAGGTGTTTAAAATCATGAGAGGTCTAGAACTGGTAGATGTGAATCGGTTATTTACCCTTTCGGATAGTAGAAAGACTAGGGGGCACTCAATGAAGTTAGCATGGGGCACATTTAAAACTACCGTATTTTTCGCTCCATAAGACGCACTTTTTTCCCCCAAAGGTGGGGGGAAAATGTATGTGCGTCTTATGGAGCGAATATAAAAAAAAACCAAACAAAAATCTAACAAACACCCCCCCGACTCCCCCAAGACCTGCCGACTTAATTTCCTACAACCCCCCCCCCCCAAGACCTGACAAATTAATTTCCTGCAACCCCCCACCCTCCTGACCCCCCCCAAGACCTGCCAAACGTCCCTGGTGGTCCAGCGGGGGTCCGGGAATGATCTCCTGGGTGTGGGCCGTCGGCTGCCAGTAAACAAAATGGCGCCGACTGCCCTATGCCCTCACTATGTCACTGAGACCGACCGCTGCTATTGGTCGGTCTCAGTGACATAGTGAGGGCATAGGGCCGTCGGCGCCATTTTGTTTACTGGCAGCCGACGGCCCTATGCCCTCACTATGTCACTGAGACCGATCGCTGCTATTGGTCGGTCCTCAGTGACATAGTGAGGGCATAGGGGCCGTCGGCTGCCAGTAAACAAAATGGCGCCGACGGCCCTATGCCCTCACTATGTCACTGAGACCGACCAATAGCAGCGGTCGGTCTCACTGACATAGTGAGGGCATAGGGCTGTCGGCGCCATTTTGTTTACTGGCAGCCGACGGCTCACGCCCAGGAGATCGTTCCCGGACCGCTCCTGGACCCCCGCTGGACCACCAGGGATGTTTGGCAGGTCTTGGGGGGGTCAGGAGGGTGGGGGGTTGCAGGAAATTAATTCGGCAGGTCTTGGGGGGGTCAGGAGGGTGGGGGGTTGCAGGAAATTAATTCGGTAGGTCTTGGGGGGGTCAGGGGGGTGGAGGTTGTTAATTTAAAGGGTTGGGATGGGGGGGGGTTTTTGGGGGTTCCCACAGAAAGAAAAATTTTCTGATCTGGGGAGTGGACCGAAATGGCCCTCCCCAGACCCGAAAACAAAATGGGGAGAAAAAAAAAAACTATGCACTCCCCTAATTTGCTCCATAAGACGCCCAGACGCAGAGCCGGTTTAGCACAATTTTTTTTTTTTAAATTTTCCCCCTCTGAATCCTAGGTGCGTCTTATGGTCAGGTGCGTCTTATGGAGCGAAAAATACGGTAATTGGAGAAAGTTCTTTTTCACTCAATGCACAATTAAACTCTGGAATTTGTTGCCAGAGGATGTGGTTAGTGCAGTTAGTATAGCTGTGTTTAAAAAAGGATTGGATAAGTTCTTGGAGGAGAAGTCCATTACCTGCTATTAAGTTCACTTAGAGAATAGCCACTGCCATTAGCAATGGTAACATGGAATAGACTTAGTTTTTGGGTACTTGCCAGTACTTTTGGTACTTTTGGCCTGGATTGGCCACTGTTGGAAGCAGGATGCTGGGCTTGATGGACCCTTGGTCTGACCCAGTATGGCATTTTCTTATGTTCTTATGTATATGAGCTTAGGCCGCATGCCCAATTAGGTGCCAAAACTGAGTGCCCAGTACCAACACCAAGAGACGGAGCTGGGCGCACAACTGGATGTGCAGGTGTACACCTACTGCCTGCAACAAAAAATGAGCAAAATTAACTCATGGCCTACCACACACCAAGAGTAGAGAGGCCTGGGAGTTGGGCCTAGCCAAATGGCTTCTCAACCTACTGTGCCTGCACTACCTCCTCACTTCACCGAACTCCCCAGAGACGTGAATGGGATGGCCAAACACTGAGGTAACAGACCCTTTTTCCTGCTTTCTTTCTTCATCTCACTGTTTTGTTTTTTTAAAATAAAACCTTTTACTTGAGCTCAGCTCTTCCTGCCTGAGAGCAGGAACGGGTCCTAGCTATTGGGGGGGAAAGGGCTAAAAAGCCTTCACTGCCGAGCCTCTCTTGGCCTGCAGCTGCTAATTAAAATTTTAGGTCTACACCAGTCAAGGCTACTGGACTGGGGACACTCTACTAAGGGAGGGACCGCACAGTATGACATCTTGTCTTTCTCCTTTCGATTCCTTATTTTTTTTTTTTTACTCACAGGCAATCCCCTGAAGAGAAATGCATGTCCACCATCTGCTGGAGACAGAATACTGTTGGACTAATATCAGGGTGGGACTATATGGTCATGACATCAGCTTTTATTTTGACTCCATCTGCTGGCAGAGGTGCATAACCCACTTGTGGGTACTGACCTGCCTGAACACTGAGGAAGCATCAATTCTAGATGCTTGAACATGGCACCCTGTTTGTTTCCAGCCCTGATCATATTAACAGAGGCCTCCAGTACTGTACAAGAGGAAATGAGAGGAAAAAAAACAGGAAAAGTACTGCAGCACTTTATGGCAAAGTAGGAATGATGCAGCTCAGATAAGAGCTACTACCACTGCTGTTCTTTGGCTAACTTTGCCAAGAGAAGTACTGATACATCTCCCACAGAACTGTAAATGACTGTTTAGCAGAACTACTCTCACCAACCTGAGGACAAAAGCCTGAGCTAGAACTCACATCCAAGTATCCCACCTGGATAGCCTCTATCCAATTATATTCCAACCCTGGATCTTAAATGCATACACACACCTAGGAGTGGTAATCTATTTGTAAAGTCCTCCCAAAGTAAGAGGTCTTTGTTTTACTGTATAGCTCTTTAAAAGGTGAACACAATCACATCCCAGAAAATCCAGTCCTAAGCCCTGACATTTATTTTATTTATTTATTTTTAGTTTTTCTATACCGATTTTCCTGCATAAAATGCATATCAAACCGGTTTACAATAAAACTGAATACGCAGGAAGTGAAATTCCTTAGTCTAATACATTTAAACATTTAATATTTAAACATACCTAGAGACAAACATTTCACAGGTTGGTATCACATCACTTTGACAGCTATATAATTCCAGTGTTACTGAGAAAAGAGCTCCACTCTAAAACCACATTTCTGGAATGCTTCCCACTCATAGGTGATAAGCATTTGGTTTCATGTGAATTCAAACCAAATGTTCATGGAGTTGCATTCAACATACTGGTGTTAATCAAAGCAGTAGAAGGTATGCTTGCAAGCTGACTTGGAAAAGGGGATGTTACATGGAAAATTTAAAGGTTTGTTTTTATTTGACTTTTAACAGCAACTCCTATTTAACTTAACAATTCTTAAAGCACCTCTCTTTCTTCTTGGGAACTCTCTTGCCTTTTGGAAAGACACAGGTAGGATAAGAGAAAGCTCAAAAAAGGATAGTTATATTTCTCGCTCCCTCTCCCACTTCCCCCCTTACCCGGACTGTCTTATATAGCAGATGGTTTAGCCACTGGAAGGAGAGTAAAGTGTGGTGCACAAGTTAGCTCTCCAGCTTTTTGAAATGTCTTCTGTAAAGAATGCCACAGAACTAATTCTAGTCTCCACATCACTTACCTTCCAGTGCTTAATCATTGGCTATAGCATGAGCTGGCATTAGGTACTTAAAGAAAATGAGGTTTACCATTCCTGATTCTAGACATGCCGAGTACCCTCTCCTTTGTCTTTTCGGACAAACAAGAGAAAGCCATAATCTTGACTCCATTACATTAGCTTTGTAAAATGTTAAAATTAGGAATCTATTAAAACCTTACTGTCCGACACATGCATTACGTTCAGAGAACCAGCTATTGTGGGTGACTTCTTCAGCCAAAGCAACTCGGTTACAACAGACCAGATGCTGTGCCTTTAACTTTTGCTGCTCCTTTGCTTTGGAATGCCCTTCCGTTGGAATTGCGTGAAATCATAGAGTACAAGTGTTTTAGGAAAGCACTGAAGACATATTTGTTTAGATTTGCTTTTAATTGAGATGATGTTTTTAATCTTTTAATGTTTAATTGCTTTTTCAGTATTTTTGTATTTGATAAGATTGTAATCTGCTTCGAACAAAATGTTTTTGGTAAGGATGTGGAATAAAAATTATTGTAAATAAATAAATATTGTAAATAAATGATCCAAATTGTATTTCTTCCTGTGACTGTTTGGAGAAGTTCCTAAAGCAAAATGCAACTGGAAATTTAATAGTATCCAAAAATTGGATTGTGCTAATGATTATCCAAACTCTGTCCCTCCAGCCCCCAATCCAAATATGTCTGGGGGCTGTGAATGTAAATTATCCAGACACAGCAGAACTATGATAAAATTCCCTATCATGTCAGGTACTTACTTCTTTACATCTAAAGTTTACCCAGCTGCAACAAAGTAATCTTGAATCACAAAAAAAATAATCCAACTTTTCAGAAATATTTATTTATTTATTTATAACTTTTATATACCGAGGTTCAATTAACAGGGTTAATTATCACTTCGGTTTACATTACAACCAGCAAACAACAACAGTGACAAAGACTTGTCTTACATTGAACAAGGTAGAGAATATCTAGATAAGAGGTCAAGTTTTGGATGCTAATTAATGCAATCCACTTTTGTCCCATATCTACTTAATAGTGTAAGGACCCCTTGAGTTCCCCATCATTGTTACTTCCCCTAGAACAGGGAATGCAATATTATCTATATAGAGCTATGAGACATATGTAGCACTGTATAGACACATATAAGTCAGTCTCTGTTCCTTGGAGTTTACAATCTAGTCAAGACAGACAGACAAGCCCATGCCTAAGGCTATCTCCTTTAAATGTGCACAGAGTGATCTAAAACAAAAAGAGACCTTGGTAGGACAGAGTCTGTTCTAAGAGAAGGATAAGATAGAATCTCTTCTATCCAGGAGAAGAGAGTACCTTGTACCAAAGAAGAGTAAGAGGAGGAAAACCCTCTATATTTATGCACTTATAAGGATTTGTTACTCACTTCTCTACTGGAGTACTCAAAGCTAAGTTCAGGATTACTAAATAATTTACAGGTACAAAAGAAAAGACATATATAAATAGGGGTAAAATTAAATTACACATGCAACAGTAACCATACTGTTTAAAAATTGTGTAAGAGTTGTCTTCAAAAGGTTTCCAGAGACATTCTAGAAGACACAAAGATAACTGATAACTGCTATAAGCCAAGTGGAGAAGGAGGGACTTGTGTAATCCTGTCCAAGTACCTATCCGCTACAACAATTAATAGAGGAGTCTTTTCTTCAGTGTGAAAGAAATTCATTGATAGGATCTCCATGTATTGGAGTATGTTGAATGGCATCACGAGGGGAAAAGGGGAATTGGATTCAGACAGCAACCAATGAGGGCCCTGACTTTTATGGTCTGGGGAACTGATGCGCAGACATAAGGGGAAAAAAAACACAGGACTGCTTCTATGGCCAAGTCCATAAGCAAAGCACATCAAGCAGCACTGTCTGAATTTTCAAAAAGGTTCCTCACCCAGCTGAAAAATTTTATGGGTTATCATAAGGCTTAGGGATAACTGCACGGAGCAGCAGTTGCTACCCTTAAGAGAAACATGAGGTAACCTGCACAGCGTGGCAGATTCTACCATAGGAAGCTTGCTGGGCAGACTGGATTGACCATTTTGGTTCTTTTTTGCCATTATTTCTATGTTTCTATGATAAAGAAAATCCTCAGGGGAGTTATCAGGGAGGGAAACAGCTGTTTGGTGATAGCAGGAGGTGCAAAGATCCCTACTGGTATTTCCCAGTATTTGGAAACATGTATCTCTGGGCAGAGATGGTCCTGAAGTCTGAGTATTTACCAGGATTATTCACTAGAGGCGAAATTATATGCATCTCATAGGTGTAGCCAATAGAAATGGATTGTTTGGATGCCACTTAAGTTAAATATACTGTCTGCAAGACTATTTCAATTGTTTTTTGAGTTAAGAATTTTTCTTGGAACACCAGTGGAAACTGGACACCAACAACCTTTATTCCAAGTTAACACCCCCTTCCTAGAGAGCAATATTTCTTAACCATCGATCTGTGAACTGGCAGAATTTCTGCTAGTCTGAGGAACAGTAGTGATTGCAGGAGGATGAGGAGGAAACAAGACCTGTCCTGCAGCTGCACATGCTGAATTGCACACTGCACCACAGCTAGCATAGACTTTTCCTAACCATAGCCCCTCCTCCACCCCACCCTACAGATCTTTCTTTTTACACTTGGGTCTGGTCCTGAGGCCGCATATCTAGGAGGGGTGCAGCTGAAGTTGAATGTTAATGAGCCAGTGTAACACTGAGCTGGTGTCTGCTCTTCTCTCAGACCCCACCCCCTGTACAGAAGCCAAGAGGGGATGGGGGTCTGAGAGCAAAAATTGATTGTCTCATGCTGACCCATCAACATTTTGCTGTGGTTGTTATTTTTCCAGAGACTGGGCCTTTGGTACCAGCACCAACTCGAAAAAAAAGTCTACAGGGCAGTAATATTAATTATATTAGTGTTGCTGGCTGGCGGGGGGGGGGTAAGAGAAAAAGAAAGGGATGGATTTTTTTTTTTTTTAAATGATAGAGTGGTAGTTGACTGGCGAGAAGGGAAAGAGGGATTTTTTTCCTCTTTTTTAAATCACCAATTTATGGCTGCCTGGATGAGGGAGGGAGAAGGGATTTTTTTTTCAATGCTCAACTGGTGGCTACGCTAGGCAGGAGAGGGAGGTATTTTTTTCTTTTCTGAGAATACTGTTGGCTAGCTGGGATAGGGAAGGAGGAAGATAGAGGTGGAGGAGGTTTTTTTGTAATACGTTTTAGAAATGGAGAAATTACTTACCTGATAATTTCATTTTCCTTAGTGTAGACAGATGGACTCAGGACCAATAGGTATTGTGCTCTCCTGATAGCAGATGGGAGACGGAGTCAGATTTCAAAGCTGACATCACCCTACATATACCCGTGGAGCAAGCTTTGCTCTTCAGTATTCTCTTCGAAAAGCCAGTGTGGATATATGTTGCTTAATACTTGATTACACTTGATTAACCTTGAACTGGATCAACTGATTTTATATATATATATATATAAAACTTTTGAAACTGGAGACTGCCAGTATACTCAGACAATAAACACAGACACCGGGCAACTGCGGGTGTCTTGAATTAGGGGTAGGCCGTGGCTTACCCGTACTTGCTCAGACTCGAGATTTGATATCCAAGGTTCTCGATTTCTGGAGCAGCCGTGGGTGGGATGCTGAGTCCATCTGTCTACACTAAGGAAAACGAAATTATCAGGTAAGTAATTTCTCCATTTCCTAGCATATAGCCAGATGGACTCAGGACCAATGGGATGTACAAAAGCTACTGCCCTACAGGGTGGGAGGCTGCCCATGGCCCACTTAGTACTGCCCTTGCAAAAGCTGTATCCTTCCTGGCCTGAACATCCAGGCGGTAGAACCTGGAGGTGGTGTGTAGGGAGGACCATGTCTCCGCCCGACAGATCTCAGCTGGCGAAAGCAGCTTGGTTTCAGCCCAGGAGACTGCCTGGGCCCTTGTAGAATGCGCCTTGACCTGTAGAGGTAATGGTTTTCCTGCCTTTATGTAGGCTGCCTTGATTATTTCTTTGATCCAGTGGTCTATGGTCGCCCGCGATGCCGCTTCCCCTTGTTTCTTCCCGCTGTGAAGAACGAACAGGTGATCAGTTTTGCATAAGGGTTCCGATCTTTTCAGGTATCAGACTAGGATTCTGCCGACATTCAGGTGGCGAAGGAGGCGCGAGTCTTCCGAATCCTTGTGCTCATCTGGGGATGGTAAGGATATGGTATGGTAAGAAGGATGGTACCGTACGTAGCTGTATGGTGCCTGGGGTGAACCGGAGGAACGGTTCCCGACAGGATAGTGCTTGAAGTTCGGAGATGCGCCGAGCTGAGCATATTGCAACCAAAAATTCTGTCTAAGGTCAGGAGACGTAGAGACAGACCGCGTGTTGGTCTGAAGGAATCCCCTGCTAGGAAGTCTAGTACTAGGTTGAGGTTCCATAGAGGCTTGGCCATTTTAGGGGTGGTCAGAGTTGCTTAACTCCTTTCAGGAAGCGAGACACATCAGGATGAGTTGATAGTCTGATACCGTCCACTTCGGACCTGAAACAGGCCAGTGCTGTGACTTGGACCTTGAGGGAGTTGAGAGACAACCCCTTCCTCATGCCGTCCTGTAGGAATTCTAGGATCGTGGGAATCTTGGCTGTCCTCGGGAAGAGACAGCGGTCTTCACACCAGGCTTCAAATACTCTCCAGATTCGTATGTAAGAAAGAGATGTGGAGAACTTGCATGCCCGGAGCAGGATGTCAATCACGGCTTTTGAGTAGCCGCGCTTCTTTAGGCTAGTCCTCTCAAGGGTCATACCGAAAGAGAGAAACGAGCTGGGTCTACGTGGGAGATCGGTCCCTGCTGAAGAAGGTCCCTGTATGGCAGTAGACGCAGAGGATTCCCCGCCAGTAGTCTTCTCATGTCCACGTACCATGGTCTTCTTGGCCAATCCGTGGCGACTAGTAGAACTAGTCCCCTGTGGTGCTCTATCTTGTGGATGATCCTGCCCAGTAGTGGCCAGGGTGGGAAGGCATACAGGAGGTCTTCCTCTGGCTAGTTCTGGACGACAGCGTCAATTCCCTGAGATTGTGGTTCTCGTCTGTGGCTGAAGAACCTGGGGACTTGGGCATTGAGATGAGACCCCATCGATTTACTATCAGCTGGAAGGCCGTGTCCGCCAGCGACCATTCCACCGGGTCTAGGCTCTCTCTGCTGAGGTAGTCCGCTGAGATGTTGTCTTTTCCCGTGATATGGGAGGTCAAAATCCCTTGCAGATTTATTTCCGCCCACGCCATGAGGGCGTCTATTTCCAGAGACACCTGCTGGCTCTTGGTTCCTCTCTGGCAGTTGATGTAGACAATGGTTATCTCGTTGTCTGACATGACTCTGACAAACTTGCCTCGGAGTCTGTGGTTGAATCGTAGGCAGGCTAGTCTGACCGCTTGAGCTTCCAGGCGGTTTATGTTCCATCCCGCCTATCCTTGTTCTATTCTCCTTGGGCCATCAGTTCCTGACAGTGGGCTCCCCACCCTCGCAGACTCGCGTCCATGGTGAGCAAGATCCAGTTCAGTGGGGATAGGTTTATGCCTCTGCTTAGGTGGTCTTCCTGTAGTCACCATTGAAGCTGATCCCGAACCTCTGTCGGTAGCTGGAGGCGAATTGAGTAGTTCTGGGACATTGGGTTCCATCGTGACAGTAGGAAACGTTGCACCGGTCGCATATGGGCCCTTGCCCACGGAACGATTTCCAGAGTTGATGTCATGAGGCCGAGGACTTGAAGGTAGTCCCATACCTTGGGGCGAACAGAGGTCAACAGTTTTTGCAATTGACCCATCAGTTTCCTTCTCCTTGGAGGGGGAGGTAGACCTTGTTCTGTTTCGTATCGAACTGGACTCCCAGGTATTCTAGTGACTGGGAGGGCTGTAGACAGCTCTTGGCTGTGTTCACGACCCACCCGAGTTCTTGTAGTAGGTTCTTGACTCTGGTGGTCGCGTGGCGACTCTCCTCAGAGACTTTGCCCTGATCAGCCAATCGTCCAAATAAGGATGTACCAGGACTCCTTCTTTCCTCAATGCTGCCACCACTACCACCATAATTTTGGTGAAGGTTCTGGGGGCGGTAGCTAGTCCAAAGGGTAGCGCCCAGAATTGATAATGATGACTCAGTATCGCAAAGCGCAGGAAGCGCTGGTGGTCCTGATGGACCGGGATGTGAAGGTAGGCTTCGGAGAGGTCCAGGGAGGTTAAGAATTCTCTCAGTTATACCGCCATTATAACGGAACGTAGGGTTTCCATGCGGAAGTGTGGTGCCTTTGGGTAACGGTTGACGGCCTTGAGGTCCAGGATGGGCCGGAATGTTCCTTCTTTCTTGGGAACGATAAAATAGATGGAATAGTGACCAGTATTTTGTTGAAGCGTGGGCACCGGGGATATTGCCTTCAAGCTGAGTAGTCTTGCTAGTGTGGTTTCCACTGCCAGTCTCATGGAGTGGGAGTGGCAAGGTGATCTCATAAATTTGTCTGGAGAGAAGATTTGGAATTCCAGAGAGTACCCCTCTCAAATGATAGTTAGGACCCACTTGTCTGATGTTATCTCGACCCATCTTTGGTAGAAGAGGGCAAGTCTGCCCCCTATTTATTTTTATTTATTTTATTTAACGTGTTTTGTATACCGTCATTCGGTTTCGCCATCAGAATGGTTTACAGAATTATGTAACAAGTTGTATAAACATCATCACAGTATCTTATCATGTAGTGTCAGTTGATTACATATAACAGGTATTACTTGTGAGGCTCATTATATACATTAGAGGTATTACATACAGCAACGATATTACATATACACTGTTATAAAGATATTACATATACACTGTTATAGATAGGCTTGGGTTAAAACGTGGGGAAGACAGGAATGTGTATAGGTTGGGTGAGCTATTATACATTTAGATCTTTAAGAGCGGGGGTTTAATAATTCTAATTATCTTTATATTAAGTGATATATACTATATGATGTTGGTTGGGTGATCCATTGTTAAAGGTTCTTTGGTGGTTCTGTGGATGTAGCATTTTTCTTGTTGTTGTTGTGTTGCGTGTGTACTTGGTGGGCAGGTTGGTTGAGTGAATCTGAGTAGGCTCTGGTGAATAGCCAGGTTAAGAACATAAGAACATGCCATACTGGGTCAGACCAAGGGTCCATCAAGCCCAGCATCCTGTTTCCAACAGTGGCCAATCCAGGCCATAAGAACCTGGCAACTACCCAAAAACTAAGTCTATTCCATGTTACAATTCTTTCTTGAACATTTTTATGCATGGTTGAGTTCTTATTCCAATTGGAATTGAGTTCCATAGTGAGGGGCTGGCGATGGATATGGCTCTCTCACGTGTTGTGTTTAGTCGAGTGGTTCTTGCGTGAGGGATTTTGAGGAGACCTTTATTCACTGGGCGTAGGTTCCGTTTTGGAGTGTGTATTATGATGGATTTGCTTAGCCAATTGTTTGGTTGTCCCATGATTATTTTATGCAGGATTGTCAGTACTTTGTATTCAATTCTGTATTTTATTGGGGGCCAGTATAATGAGATGAGTGTTGGTGTGATATGTTCATATTTTTTTGATCCAGTCAGAATTCTGGCAGCTGTGTTTTTCTTCCTGTGGATGGGTCTGCGTCTTCTCATTGTGGGGTATGGCCAGAGCCTGCTCCCCTCTTAATGTGCCCGTACCGAAAGGAATGAGACCTTCCTGAAGGGCGAGGTGCTTGGGACTGTGTGTTCTTATAAGGTCTAAAACATTGCGATCCTCTACCCTTGGTTCTTCTGGGGGAGAAGCGCTATGTTCTTTTGTTCCTGTCTTCAGGTAATCGGGGTACTGGAGATTCGCCCCATTTGTTGGCTAACTTCTCCAGTTCGCTTCCGAACAGGAGAGATCCTTTAAAGGGCATTCTTGTGAGGTTCGCTTTGGATGTCACGTCAGACGACCAATTCCGGAATCATAGTTATCTTCTGGCCACCATTGCCGTGGCGACACCCCTGGCTGAGGTGCGCACGAGGTTTGCGGTAGCACCGGTGATGGAGACCACAGGCTCCATTGTTTCTCCGGACATGGTTGCTTCTCTGGAGAGGAGCAAACAGGATCGTGCCACCAATGAGCAGCGGGAAGCAATTTATAGCATCACTGCTGATACATCAAAGGACTGCTTAAGGATGGCTTCCAGCCTTCTGTCCTGGGTGTCCTTCAGTGCCGCTCCTCCTTCCACAGGGATTGTAGTGCGCTTTGAGAGTGCACAGATCATAGCTTCCACTTTAGGGAAGCTATGTGCAGGTTATCCCCATGCCTTCTATTTAGGGCTGCAATTGCCACTCTACACAGGCCACCCCCATGCCAATGTTACACATACAGTTACCACATCTACCCCATTTTTTCCATTTCCAGCCTTTAGGCACTAGGGATCTTCTGTGTTTATCCCACACCCTTTTATATTCTGTTACCATTCTTGCAGCTCCTTCAGGAGGGCATTCTATGCATCCACCACCCTTTCCGTGAAGAAATATTTCCTGATGTTGTTACTGAATCTTCCCTCTTGGAGTTTCATATCACAATCCCTAGTTCTACATTTTCCTTTCCACAGGAAAAGATTGATTCATGTGCATTATTAATTCCGTTCAGGTATTTAAAAGTCTGTATCATGTCTCTCATATCTCTCCTCTCCTCCAGGGAAAGTGGACAAAGCCATGGGGGCCTGATGAGGTCCATCCCAGGATACTGAGGGAGTTCAGAGATGTGCTGGTGGGTCAGCTGAAGGACCAGTTCAATGGATCCCTGGAAATGGGATTGGTGCCGAGTGACTGGAGAAGAGCAGTAGTGGTCCTGCTTCACAAGAGTGGGAGCAGAGAGGGGGCTGGAAACTACAGGCCGGTTAGCCTCACCTCGATGGTGGGAAAATTAATGGAGACTCTGCTGAAGGAAAGGACAGTGAACTATCTACAGTCAGGAGAATTGCTGGACCTGAGGTAATATGGATTCACAAGGGGATGGCCCTGTCAGACAAATCTGATTGAATTTTTTGATTGGGTGACTAAAGAATTAGATCGAGGAAGAGCACTCAAAGTGATCTATTTGGATATCAGCAAAGCTTTTGATACAGTCCCGCATAGGAGGTTTGTGAATAAAATAAGAAGATTGGGAGTGAGCACCAAGATGGTGGCATGAATTACAAACTGGCTGATGGATAGAAGACAGCGTGTAATGGTAAATGGAAGCTTCTCTGAAGAGAGAACAATGTTAAATGGAGTGCCACAAGGATCAGTGTTGGGACCGGTCCCTGTTCAATATCTTTGTGAGCGACATTGCAGAAGGGATAGAAGGTAACGTTTGACTATTTGCGGATGATACTAAGATCTGCAACAGAGTTGACATGCCGGAAGGACTAGAGAGAATGAGACATGATTTAAGGAAGCTTGAACAGTGGTCGAAGATATGGCAGCTGGGATTCAATGCCAAGGAGTGCAGAGTCATGCATATGGGGTGTGGTAATCCAAAAGAGCTGTATGTGAAGGGGGGGGGAGGGTGAAGGGTTGTTGTGTATGGAACAAGAGAGGGAGTTTGGGGTGATAGTGTCTAGCTAACTGAAGATGGGGAAGCGATGTGACAAGGCGATAGCTAAAGCCAGAAGAATGCTGGGCTGCACAGAGAGAGGAATAACCAGTAAGAAAAAGGAGGTGATAATGCCCTTGTACAGGTCCTTGGTGAGGCCTCACCTAGAGTACTGTGCTCAGTTCTGGAAACTGTATCTCAAAAGGGGCAGAGACAGGATGGAGGCGGTCCAGAGAAGAGCTACAAAAATGGTGGTGGGGAGGGGGGGGGGGGTCTAAATCAAATGACTTATGAGGAGAGGTTGAAGGACCTAATTATGTATACTGGAGGAGAGGAGGTGCAGGGGATATATGATACAGACCTGAAAGATTTTAATGATGCACAATCGAGAAACCTTTTCTGTTGGAAAGAAATCAGAACTAGGGGTCATGTAATAAACTCCAGGGAGGAAGACTCAGAACAATCAGGAAATATTTCTTCACAGAGAGGGTGGGCCCTGACTTGGAAGTTTTGGAAATTAAATATGGGGGAGACCTGTATGGAGCAGCAGATGCTACCAAAGGCTTACTGGGCAGACTGGATGGACCATTTGGTCCTTTTCTGCTGTCATTTTTTATGTTTCTGTGTTAAGTCCTCCAGTTTCATCTCACTGGAGGCAATCTTTAACGTTTATTGCATAAACTCCAATGGTAGAACTAGAAACTGAGAACATTCAGGGCTTGATTTTAAAAAACATTTACACGAGTAAAACTGGGTTTTACACATGTAAATGCACTTTACTTGAGCAAGTGGGCTTTTAAAAATAGCTATAGTATATGCCATCAAATTGTACATAGGATTTACTCCCATAAGGCACTTTACTCTGAGTACATGGCTTTTGATAATTGCTACGAAAGCAACTCCTTTGAAAATTACCTCCTTTGTGTATTTACATATCAACAGCGGTAAATGAAAAACTAGATTCAAAATTAAATGCTATTTAACATATTCACTGAACATGAATATTGAACCTCTGGCACTAAATGAATGTGAAGGGGCTAAGACCAGTGGCTTTGATGGAGGATTTACATTTGAATGGAATGTTAACAGAATAATGGCAATCCAAAGAGGTCACATTATATTACCTGCGAGTAATTAAGTAGTATAATCACAGAGGGATTTGCTACATAATTAGTAAAACATTTTTCTACTCTACGAGGTACATTTTAACGCTGCAAGCAAGCAGCCGCAGAATATACAACTCTCGCCCCAGCTTTCCACGCACCTTTTCAACCGAATCTTGGTAGCGCCCCCTCCCCAGAAGACACTAGGGGGGGGAAAAGTTACATAGTTATTCCATTCGGAATGACACCCCCGTCGTATTTCACGACGAACAAGCCGTGAGCTGAATAGGTGTCAACCTGTCGTGCAAGTCCTGATTTATTTTGGAGAATTGCTTTGTTTGTAGGCATAAAACAAAGACGAAGTCCAAAAAACACAGCTCCTCACAGGGAAAACGGGAGTGGGGGGGGGGGGGGTAACGACCACTGCCCCCTCGAGCCCGAGCGACAGGTCAAGGCTCGGCAGCAGCTGCTCGCAGCCTTCCGCCTCACGAGCCAAAGCCCGGCGGCGCGGACCAATCAGAGCCCAGCCCCTGAGGAGGACGTCAGGCACCGGCGAGGAGGTGGGAGGTTGCTACGTGACCCCGCTTCTCCATGGCAACGGGAGAGGTAACCACGTGGAAATGGAGCAGTGCTGCCGAGACTCCTCTTTTTATTTTAGTTTATTCTTTACAACTCGAAATGACAATTAAAGCGAAAATTGTAAACAAAAAAAGAACACAGGATTAGGGTTCCATTTCACCCGATCAAAGGCGAGGCGCTAGCGTACATCACCTTTCTCCTCCGTCAGAAAGCAAAGGGGCAGCGCGCGAGCTCATCTCTTTTGGCGTTGGAAGAGCAGGCTCAGCGCCTTCGAATGCGCTCGCGACCACCCAGAACAAGCTGGTAAGGCGTTCCAACGCCAACCGCCGTTCTCGCGAGCGCCCACCCCCCCCCCCCCCTCCCTTTCCTTTCTCGGATTGTGAGGCATTGACCGTCACTAGTTTACCGGCAACCAACAAATTCATAGCGGTAGTCAAACAGAAATATGTTTAGAATCTTTAAGGGGGTTTTCATAAAGTAGAGCCATTCGGGAACGACAAAAGCTTACTCGCTCGGAGGCTGGGTGATTTAAGTTTCCCTTGTAGGGATGCGACGAACAGGTGAGCGGGGAGCAGCCGGAAAATCTGTGCGGCTAATCCGAAAGGCTCCGGCCGCCTCTTTGCCAGTCACTGGGTGCTCCGGGGCACACCGCGGGGAGAGGGGCAGGCCGACTGGCGCTCGCATGTCCAGCCTCCAGCCCTCTCATTTCCCCGTGCGAAAACATGGGGGGGAAAAGTTCAGCAGCGCACAAAAGCCGCCGCATCAAAAACTAGCCCCTTTGCCCGTACCTACCCGGCTCCTGTGCGAAATACAGTAAAGGAAAAAACCAAATCAAAACCTCGACAAACAGAAAAGCCTTCATCCGGTACTAGCAAAAAAAAAAAGGTTTAACCCATTCAACCAAAAGGATCCGGAGAAAGGCTTCGGAAGCGAGCTTACCTGAATTTCGTGGATGCGGCTGAAGCCGTCTTTGCAGAAAAATTCCCGCAGGTTGGTGAGCGTGCCGGGGCCGGGCATGTCCTTCAGGCTCTTCAGCCGGACGTGTGGCCGCGGGCTTGCCCTCCGGGCTTCGTGGGGACCGGGCAGCAAGACCTGCCGGTCCTTGGCCCCCTCCTGGCTTGGAGTGGCGACGGTGCCGGAAACTTTGGGGAGCTGGTGAAAACCTGCAAGGACAACTAAACGCCCCAAGCTCGCCGACGCAAGCCAGCAAGGGGTTTTGAAGATATTGCTAACAAAAGTCATCGCTGTGGTTTTTGTCCCAGCCATGGGGAATGGATTCAGGTTTATTTTCCCCCTTTTGTTTCTGCACCCCCTTGGTTACTCTTTTTTTTTTTTCCGCCCCAAGACTAGACCTGATTTCTGCAAACACATCCCCCTCCCACGAAGGTCTCTGCTGTCTGCTGGAGCATCAGTTTACAGACCATTATTTAATGCGCCCTCCCCCAAGGTTGGCAGAAAGGGGGGTGGTCTTGGATAAGAACTGGATTCTGATCAGATCAAATTTTTCAAGCTCTACATGGACATACATCGGTTGTTGTTAAGGTTTAAAGAATTAAAAAATAATAAGGGTAGGTAGAGCTTATCTGATCCAAATAACTTGTACACCTGCCTATACTTTATTTTGTCTGAAGGTGGCTCTGAGCTTTAAGTTCAAGATAGAGGTTGAGAAATAAAAAATATATATACATTTTCCATAGGTTTAGTAGTTTATTTAATCTTTACCACCCCTTAAATACCTGTTTTCCCATGCTGTTTTTCTCTGAAGTATAAAGGATGGAAAAAAAGAGAAATCTTAGAGGTGACAGAAGTGATATAGGAGGGAGGAATCAAAATATGACGGGAAAGTGCTAGAATTAGCAAAACATCGTAAGTACTGTAAGAGTACTTTTATAGTAAAGTTGTATTGAAAGACCAGGATTCTCATTATGTCCATTCTTCTGAATGCTTAAGGGCTATCTCTTCTTGTTAATGTAAAGGAAGGTAAGGAAAACACACTGTATAGCCAATTTGAATCACACTAAAAACAAAAGCCTTTAGCAATGGTTACATGGAATAGACTTAGTTTTTGGGTACTTACCAGGTTCTTATGGCCTGGATTGGCCACTGTTGGAAACAGGATGCTGGGCTTGATGGACCCTTGGTCTGACCCAGTATGGCATTTTCTTATGTTCTTATGTAAAATTTCCTCCCTGATTACACATAGCACAATCTGTATTTTTCTATAGACACCAATTTTTTTCCAGAACTTTTGTCCAGTTTTCTTATTTTGACTATGCTGACACAAATACTTGATATTTTCACCATTCTTTTTGAAATATTTTCATTCAATTATCAAAAGTAATTGCAAGTAACATACTTGTTTCAGAAAAAGAAATCATGAAATATCAAGTCAGTATACATAAAGGTACACAAAAACATTAAACATCTCCAGCATTTTACAAGACCACAAATAATCGAGAGAAGATAAAAATAAAAGGAAAACTAGTACAAGAAATAAGGAGCAATTAGCGATATAGCAAGGCATTAACAGACTAAGATTATTTATTTATTTATTTTTTAACTTTTATATACCGACATTCTTGCATTAAATGCAAATCATGCCGGTTTACAATGAAACAGAAAAAGCAGGAAAAAATTCCTTAGTCGAATACAATGAAACAGCTTAGTTAACAAAGGAAACATAAAAATAAATTTTTACATATACACAAAGGTTTGCAAGAAGGGGTGCATAAAGGGGAGAGCCCTTTATGCACTTTATGCCTGGTGTTGAGGCTGTCTTAACTGTCCGATGTTAGTGACGTCATGGGGGGGCGGGTCTAATGATCGCAGCACTTACATCGCTGCTTCTTTCCAGTTCCAGGTAAAGATCAAGATAAAGATCTAAAAGTTGGCCATCACTACTATGTCTACTTTGTTCTCCGTCGATAGCAGGGCTGAATTAGCCATGCTGTCATGGGATCTGTCAATCAGGTCCGGGAGGCGGAGCTTGATAAAGCAGAGGTTAGTTTTTTGTATCCTCTGCGGCTGCGCGTGGGTTCCCGCGCAGGAAGTACAGATTCTCCTCGGTCTGTTTCTTCCGCGCGCGGGATCGCACGCAGAGCTGACATTCTCCTCATGTCGAAATCAGGATTCAAACGCTGCCACTGCAATCGAGTAATGTCGGTCACAGACGGTCATGACCGGTGTTACCGTTGTCTCGGTAGCAATCATGACGTTCCAAATTGCGAACATTGCGCCAAAATGGCGCCAAGGGCCAAACGGCAAAGGGCCTACCGCTTACAAGAGCTACTAAGCACTTCCGAGCTGTCGGAGGCCCACTCTTCACCGGGACCGGTGAAGAAATTGAAGTACTCGGCCCCGAGGGCTTCCTCGGACACCTCGAGACCCAGAGACATTCAGGTACAGGGGGACCAGGGCGCTGTAGCCCCCGACCACAACCGTTCTTCCAGCCACTCGACTTCCAGCTGGGATTCGAGAAAAGGAAGATAGCCGCGCCGCCACACGCACAAAAACAAACAGCGCACGTCGGCGCCGACAATGGAGCCGTACGAGGCGGGGCGCCATCTGACGCCGGAGAAGGCGGCCCACCACGTGGCGCCGATACCGCCACATCACATTGTGCAGAAGCCATCGCGCCACAAGGAACCGACAGCACCGCGCCCTACGCCACAGAAGGTATCGGGTCCAGTGGCGCCAGAACCACAGCGCCCTACGACAAAGGAACCACCACGTCAGGCGGCGCAGGAATCACCACGCCAGGCGGCGCAGGAGCCACTGCGCCATGCGCCAACGAAGCCGTCACGCCATGCGGAGCCAAAACCACCGCGCCATGCAGCACCGGAAGCACCGCGCCGTGGGCCACCGGGCGCCGGCACCAAAACGGAGGACAGTATCAAGCACGCAGAAGCAACTACCGCCTAAGACGGGGTCATTTGTTATGGTGCAAGCTGAAAGGAGATCAGAGTTATATTCCTTATCAGGACCAGCGGTTTCCACTACAGAAAAGGGAAGTCGCAAGCGCAAACAACCGAATAGCCGGAAGTCTACTTCAAGCGACTCTAGGCACCGAAGATCCAGTTCTTCTCCTCACAGCTCAAGGAGAACCCATAGCCATCCAAGTCCAATACTCGACACCACAAACGAAAACGGGTTCAGGAACCACACAGTCATCCTGGTGTCAAACCTCACAAGGCCACGGATATCAGTCCTTCCACCTCTATGTCGTCATTACTGTCTCATAGACGTAGTCACGATTCACCCATCTGCCTCACATCGTCTCAGACTTCTCCATCGCCGACCAGTGCCTCGGAGCTACCGGAAGAGACTTCTAGACCTCTGAAAGATCAACAATCCCAGAGACCAACTAACCCGCCTATGCCAAAAGCGACCAAAGATGCCTTCTGGCAATTATCACAATCCCTGGCAGGGTTTTATGAAGCGATAGAAGCATCATTTACCATAGACAAAGATCCTTCCGATTCGAAACCAGAACCGAGGGTTTCACCCCCGATAGACGAGGCAGGCGAGAAACCTTCCTCCCCTACAGAACCGAATCCACAGCATTTGCCTACACGTTCCGACTCACGCGATCATTATGACTCCCTCTCTGAGTCCCCCACCTCATCAACTGGGTTTCCCTCAGAACCAGAAGGCCAACAGGAACCTTATTCTCCACCTGAGGATCTTTCATATCCACTGCTCACTCCTTCCCCTAAGCCCATACCCACCACCAAGTATACTCAATAAAACACTATACAATGCATTATGGGAAAACAGGCCGCAGCTGTTATTGACTAGTAACACAAACACAACTGTCACGGTACCCGAGTCACACGTGGATACTACAAACCCCAATCCGGGCATTGAACCGGCGTCCACCTTGTCACAGCAAGAAAGCCTTGGCCCTCCGGCCCCTTGCCACATATCCAAGCATGGGGCCATCACATCTGGGCAACCCATGCCCACCGGAAATACTCATACCGTCCTATAGGACCTGCAGTTCCGCCAAATCCGTCACCCACCTGCAAGTGACCTAATGACTCTGGTACCCCCCCACCACAGGCCTGGGATAGTAGCGGGGGGATACCCTAACTACAGCCTGGCCAAACCTAT
Organism: Rhinatrema bivittatum; assembly: GCF_901001135.1. Lineage (NCBI taxonomy): Eukaryota > Metazoa > Chordata > Amphibia > Gymnophiona > Rhinatrematidae > Rhinatrema > Rhinatrema bivittatum. Next base: position 19,867,241 of record NC_042620.1, on the reverse strand, counting down.
GCCCCCCAAAACTCTCTCCAATGCTTCCTGAACAGTGTTATTAAATAGTTCCTGTCCTATGTCAGACAAATGTATTTTGTCCATCCTGTACAAACCCTCACATAAATCGTCTGCCCATTTATTCCTCATCTGGTGACCACCCAACTTTTGCACCCAAACCCCTACCTGCCTGTTCATCTTCTTCCTTCCCTTGCCCTATAGCTTCTGAGCTCTTCACTTAATGTGAGGTATGATGTCTGACCAAATCAACTGGGCCGTGCAGATCAATTTTTTTTTAACACCACCATATCCCTCTTTTTTTTTGCCATCATCTTTATTAGAGATTTCTTTAGAAATACATACATAGAGCAATATATACATATAGCGAAAGATACAAGTACATATTCAAGCATAAACATTGCTATAATTCTATAGTGGACGTTGAATAGCTACGAATAACTGTCTTTACAAGTATAAATTCTGTAAACATTATAACTTAGTACAGCTCGAATAGTTTTTACTCACATATTCGAAATCTCGATTTTACTCCCCTTATACCCTATTCTCCCCCTGCCTTCCCTCCCCCACTTCAAGCTGGGTTTTCTTCTAGTTCTGATACAAGGAAGGTCAAGATACATCAGAGAGATAAAATACCAAGCAGAACACACAAGAACACTGCAGATTTCGCTTGGCGACTCAACATTGTTACAGAGGGTGCCTGAATTTTGTGGAGGTAAGGAAGTGCCTATAGGTCATGTAAGATATCATGGAAATAAAAGGGTAGGCTTTGCATTGCTCACTATGGTTTCCCCAGTTTGAGTATTTCCATAGATTCTTATCCCCTTGGGCAGCTTGAACCGTTTCTGTGCCTCAGCTTTTTCCTCCCCTCCACACTGATGGCAATGGCAATTGGGGGTTGCCCACTGATATTTAAATTTGTTTTGATTGTAGGAGACAAATATTCATAAAAGAGTTGCCATGTTTCCATCATTGCTCAGAATCTTTTGAAAGAATTCCGCTTCGCAGAAAGAAATTCAAGTGCGAGCAGTCTAATCATTTTTTGAAACCAATTTTCTTCTGAGGGGGATGTTTTCAGCAACCAGTGGAATAGAATGACCTTCTTCCCTCTGAGACCCATTTTTGCAATTAAGTGTCGATTATATAAATTTCTGTCTGAGTTATCGTGAGGTCCCCTGCCACAAAGCCATGTATTTGGGTCTTCAGGCAGACTCCGGCCTATGATCTTTTGTGCTTTATTGTGTATGCGCTGCCAAAAATGCTTGATGTAGTAACATGTCCAGAACATGAGGATTTAGTCTCCTGGTGCTCCATCACACTTTGGGCACCTGTCTGTGATTGAGTGGCTTTAAATGCCCTGGTAGGAGTCCAATAAAAATACCAGAGAAAGTTTAGCTGGGTTTCTCTCAATGTAACGTTTTCAGATATCTTTGTAATATCCAAAAAGCACTTTTGAAAAGTAATAAAGGATAAGTGAAAAATCAGACTAGGCCACCCATTTTTGGTGGAGTGGTTGCAGATCTCTGTTTTGAATAGTTTGTATAAGCATTTTACGGATAAAGGCTATAGCTGGTTTTGGATCTTTTTTGGGGACAGCTAAAATAATTTTCCGTAATATAATAGAGGAATTATAGGTGTTTGGGTAATTGCCAGGTTCTTGTGGCCTGGTTTGGCCTCTGTTGGAAACAGGATGCTGGGCTTGATGGACCCTTGGTCTGACCCAGCATGGCAATTTCTTATGTTCTTATGTTCTTAATTCAGTTCCTGGAACATCATTCCCAAGGTCTCTGCAAAATGGCGCGCTTGTAGGTAACCATAAAAAATGATGATTAGGGATTTGAAATTTTTCTTGCAATTCTTAAAAGCTATGGAATTGGTGAGTCTCTGGGGAATATAATTGATAGAAAAAAATGAGTCCTTTTGCTTTCCAGTTACTGAACACAGTTGTTCCTAAGCCCGGGGAGAACAATGGATTTTGACTTAAAAGTAGTAGGGTAGACATGAGCTTCGGGTGTCTTGCTATCTGGCACAGAAACTCCCATGCCTTCCTGCAGGAAATAATTAGCATGTGGGATCTTAAATGTTGAGGTAAAGCCTTGAAATCACTTAATATTACAAAATTTAAGGATGGTGTCTTATACACACTGGCTAAGATGGGCATGGGGGATGCACTTGGCCGAGTCTAGGATAAAATCTTAAACCCACCGCAACATTGAGGTTAGATTGTACATCCTCAGGTTAGGGCATTCAATCCCTCCCTGAGCTAATGGTCTAGTAAGAATCTGTAGAGTGATGCGGGACTTCTTCCCATTCCATAAGAAAAGGTGGAATAATTTGTCAATTTCCTTATGGTTTCTTTTCGTGATCCAAATTGGGGCCATTTGAAAAAAGTAAAGCCATTTAGTGATGATCATCATCTGGAGGAGTTGTACTTTCCACCAGAGAGAAAGAGGCAAAGCTTTCTATTGGGTGAGTGAAGTGGTAGTGGCTTTAATCAATGGTTTGATGTTTGCTTCGTACAACTGGGATAGGTCAGCCAGGATGCGTACGCCTAAGTACTTCATTTTCCCTCCCACCCATTTCAGTGGAAATGTACCGGGCCAAATGAGGCGTACATTGCCACAGTCCTCTAGTACCTCAGACTTATCCTGGTTGATTTTGAGCCCTGCAAATTTTCCAAAGGCTTCCTGAATTTGAAGCAGAGGAGGGAGCGAATTGAAGGGGGTCTGTAAGAAAAATCAGCACATCATCCACGAATGTTATCTTAAATGTAATCGGGTCCTGGGAGAAGCCAACAACTTCAGGCGTGGAGGCTACTTTCCGCAGCAGCGGGTCAATAGATAATATGTAGAGCAGGGGGGAGAGGGGGCACCCCACTCTTGATGTTCACTGTGGAAAATTTGGATCCATTGGCCAAGATAAAAGAGGTTGGATTGTGGTAGAGAAGCGATATGTAATTCAGAATTTCCCCCTTGTACACAGTATTCAAAGTGCAGTCTTCACCATGGAGCGATAAGAGACATTATGACATCCTCCATTTTAATCACAATTCCCTTCCTAATTATTCCTAACATTGTTTGTTTTTTTTTTACTGCAACAGCAAACTGAGCCGACAATTTCAAAGGTTTATCTACTATGAAACCTAGATCTCTTTTATGGGCGGTAGCTCCTAATATGGAACCTAACATCGTATAACTACAGCATGGGCTATTTTTCCCTATATGCATCATCTTGCACTTATCCACATTAAATTTCATCTGCCATTTGGATGCCCAATTTTCCAGTCTCACAAGGTCTTCCTGCAATTTATCACAATCTGCTTGTGCTTTTACTACTCTGAATAATTTTGTGTCATCTGTAAATTTGATTACCTCGCTTGTCTTATTCCTTTCCACATCATTTATAAATATACTGAAAAGCACGGGTCCTAGTACAGATCCTTGAGGCACTCCACTGTATACCCTCTTCCACTGAGAAAATTGTCCATTTAATCCTACTCTGTTTCCTGTCTTTTAACCAGTCTGTAATCCACAAAAGGACATTGCCACCTATCCCCTGACTTTTTACTTTTCTTAGAAGCCTCTCATGCCTTCTGAAAATCCAAATGCACTACATCCACTGGTTCACCTATATCTGGATGTTTATTAACCCCTTCAAAAAATAGTGAAGCAGATTTGTGAGGAAAGACTTGCCTTGCATAAAGCCATACTGACTTTGTTCCATTAAACCATGTCTTTCTATATGTTCTGTGATTTTGATCTTTACAACACTTTCAACTATTTTTCTTGGGACTGAAGTCAGGCTAACTGGTCTATAGTTTCCTGGATTGCCCCTGGAACCATTTTAAATATTGGGGTTACATTAGCCACCCTCCAGTCTTCTGGTACAATGGATGATTTTAATGATAGGTTACACATTTTAACTAATAGATTTGAAATTTTATATTTTAATTCCTTCAGAACCCTATGGTGTATACCATCCGGTCCAGGTGGTTTATCACTCTTCAGTTTGTCAATCAGGCCTACCACATCTTCTAGGATCACCATGATTTGCTTCAGTCCATTTGAATCATTAACAATCAAAGCCTTCTCCGGGTGCAGGTAGGTTCTGTCTCGGCTACAATAACCCGTATGCTGCCCAAACCGGCACAACCGGCCACTGAGGCAGGCCAAATGCCTGCCCCTGCATACTGGGCCAAGCACATTGCGCCGAAACCCATGGCCTCACCTTGAAATCCTCAGAGGTCACTGCCGCTTGTCCCGGCTGCATAAGCCACGCTTGAATCATCATTCCGCCAAGCCAGCACTGCAGCTGTGACTTCTCACTCCGCTTCCTGCACACTCTCGCCTATTTGGCCGCCAGGTGCTACCCGCCAATCCCGCTCCCCCATGGCATTGCACTCCCGCCGCTCAATAGACCTCCAAGCATTCAACCTTGTACCGAGCCTGCCTCCCCCCGCTTCACATGTTGTACGCACGCGCTGGATGTCTTGTGAGTGATTGTCATTGCCAGCACCAGCTTTGGATCACAGGCTGCATCCAGACATAATGGTCGAGCCCCATCGCAATGGCTAACCGCTGATGTACGTCCCATTCTTATCCTCTAGGGACAGGCACTCGCCGATGTCTGCAGGGGGAGGGGCTGGGGCGCTGACAGCACGATCCCAGGTATCGAGAGAGTCCCGGCCCAGCTTCCCCTATTTAAACTACTGGTGGGCGACATTCGCCATATTATTGGCCTGCAGCCACATTGTTGGTGGTTTGAGGCAGTAATCGTCAATTGGGAGGGCTGCGTAGCTAGTTGTTGCAAGGCAGTGGGGGCCATTCGGATTAGTTTAGCCTATATCTTCACCACAACACAGATAAAAGACTGGGACATACATCGACTGTTAGCCATCGCTATGGGGCTCGACCGTTAAGTCCGGAAGCACCCTGCGAACCAAAGCTAGTGCTGGTGATGACAATCGCCCACAAGACATCCAGCGGGTGCGTACTCCCGCTTGGACTCTCTTATAAGGGAGAATCTATTTATTTAGCAAATGTTGCTTACCTGATGTAACAGGTGTTCTCACAGGACAGCAGGATGTTAGTCCTCACAAATGGGTGACATCGAGGATGGAAGCCAACCACGGAAAACTTCCGTCAAAGTTTCTGGAACTTTGACTGGCCCCTACTGGGTATGCCCAGCACGGCACCAACCCTGCAGCCAGCAAGGGTCCCCCTTCAGTCTTGTTTCAAAGCTACAGGCAGTGCCGAAAAATAAAATAAGAAAACGAACCCAACACCACGGGGCGGCGGGCGGGTTTCGTGAGGACTAACATCCTGCTGTCCTGTGAGAACACCTGTTACATCAGGTAAGCAACATTTGCTTTCTCACAGGACAAGCAGGATGGTTGTCCTCACAAATGGGTGAGTACCGAGCTGAGGATGTCCGAACGTGCACCAAAAGTACCCAACGGCATGCAACAGGCACAACAACTGGGGTGGAATTTGGTAGAGGACATCCGCACCCCACCGGGTAGGCGGAAGGGTGTTGGTACGTCATGTTGGAAAAAGGTTACGCAAGACAGATTGGCCGAAGATGGAATCCTGTCTTCCAGCTTTGTCCAAACAGTAGTGGGCTGTAAATGTATGGAGAGAACTCCAGGTAGGAGCCCTGCAGATGTCAGGAAGCGGCACCGATCGAAGGTGAGCTACTGAAGTCGCCATGGCCCTCACAGAGTGTGCCTTAACACGGTCTTGAAAAGGAATGCCAGCTTGCTTATAGCAGAAAGAGATGCAGTCCGCCAACCAGGAGGAAAGAGCCTGCTTACCCACAGGTTGCCCTAACTTGTTAGGATGGAAAGAGAAGAATAATTGAGTGCTCTTTCTGTGGGCAACTGTACGGTCTAGATAGAAAGCTAGAGCACGTTTACAGTCGAGGGTATGCAGAGTCTGTTCCCCGGAGTTGGAGTGGGGCCTGGGAAAGAAAATAGGTAGTATGATGGATTGATTCATATGAAACTCCGAAACTACCTTAGGTAAGAATTTAGGGTGAGTGCGGAGTACCGCCCGGTCCTGCAGGAGTTTAGTGTAAGGCGGGTAGGTAACTAGGGCCTGTAACTCACTAACCCTGCGAGCTGAAGTGATAGCCAAAAGGAAAATCACTTTCCATGTGAGATATTTAAGGTCATAGGAGTGAAGAGGTTCGAAGGGTGGTTTCATAAGGCGACCAAGAACCAGATTAAGGGCCCAAGATGGGGCCGGAGGACATAAAGGTGGCTTCAAATGGAGCAAGCCTTTAAGAAAGCACGTTACAAGGGGTTGTACTGAAATAGGGACACCCCCGATACCTTTATGGAAGGCGGCCACCGCACTGACATGCATTCTAATGGAAGAGGTCTTTAGACCTGATTCTGACAAATGGCAAAGATAGTCCAAAAATTTAGGAATTGGACAGGAAAGGGGATCAAGGGACTGAGAAGTGCACCATGATGTGTACCTTTTCCATTTATAGGAGTAAGATTTTCTTGTGGAAGGCTTTCGTGAAGCGATGAGAACACGAGAAACTGAATCCGATAGGTTAAGTGGTTGAAGGACTAACTTTTCAACATCCATGCCGTCAGGGACAAGGCATCCGTCGTTTTGAGTGATCAGATGCGGGTCCTTTCCCAAGGGAATGTGCCTGCGGATGGAGAGATCCTGGAGTATGGGAAACCACACTTGGCGTGGCCAGTAAGGTGCGATCAGGATCTTGGTTCCCTTGTCCTGACGTAGCTTCACAAGAGTCTTCGACAGAAGAGGAAGTGGAGGGAATGCATAAAGAAGACCGGTTGACAACGGGAGGGAGAATGCATCCCTGGGCCAAGAGTGCTGAGTCCGAATGAGAGAGCAGTAATTGGCCACTTTGTGGTTCTGAGGGGACGCAAAGAGGTCTATGTGGGGATAACCCCATTTCTGGAAAAGAGAGGTCGCTACCAAGGGATTGAGTGACCACTCGTGTGGTTGGAAGACACGGCTCAGCCGGTCTGCAAGACATTTTCTACCCCCGGCAAGTAGGTGGCCCTGAGGTACATGGAACGGGAGAGGGCTTCTGCCCAAATCTGCGCAGTTTCCTGACAGAGAAGGAAGGAGCCTGTGCCTCCTTGCTTGTTGATGTACCACATGGCCACCTGGTTGTCCGTCTGAATCAAGATTATGTGATTTGATAGGCAATCTTGAAAAGCCCGGAGAGTGTATCGGATTGCTCGAAGCTCCAGGAAATTTATCTGGTGTTTGGCTTCCTCTAGAGACCAGAATCCTTGAGTTTGTAAATTGTTTACGTGGGCTTCCCAGCCGACATTGGAAGTGTCGGTGGTGAGAATTATTTGAGGATCTGGTGGATGAAAGGGCAAGCCTTGGAGGAGGTTGGATTGATTTGTCCACCAGGCAAGAGACAGACTGAGTGTATCGGTGATGCAAACAATGGTCGACAGAGGCTGTGTGGCTTGGATCCATTGTGATTTCAGAGTCCACTGCATGACTCTCATGGCTAGACAGGCCATTGGAGTCACATAAACTGAGGAGGCCATGTGTCCCAGCAGAATGAGGAATTGGCAAGCTGTTGCTGTGGGTTGAGACTGCAACTGGCAAGCTAGGGACACAAGGGTTTGGACACGTTGATGAGGAAGGAAGGCTTTTGCCTGTAAGGTGTCCAAGTCTGCTCCAATGAAGGATAAGGTTTGAGATGGGAGTAAGTAGGATTTCTCGTAGTTGACAAGAAATCCTAGAGAAATTAGAGTTCGAATTGTCAGGGTCAGGGAAGACAGAGCGATCTGCTGGGTTGTGGCCCTGATCAACCAATCGTCCAAGTAGGGGTAGACATGGACGCCTTCCTTCCTGAGGAACGCTGCAACCACTACGAGACATTTGGTGAAAACTCGTGGTGCGGATGCTAGACCAAATGGGAGTACTCTGTATTGATAGTGGTTTTTGCCTACTAGAAATCGGAGGTGTTTGCGATGAGACTGAGTTATCACAATGTGGGTATAAGCGTCTTTGAGGTCTAGAGAGCAGAGCCAGTCCTCTCTTTGCAGCAGAGGGAGAAGCGAGCCCAGGGTTACCATCTTGAACTTTTCTCTGTGAAGGTACTTGTTGAGGGCCCGCAGGTCCAGGATTGGTCGAAGTCCTCCTGACTTTTTTGGGATCAGAAAGTACCTGGAATAGAATCCTAGTCCTTGTTGCGAGAGAGGAACGGGTTCTATAGCGTTGGACTGGAGGAGAAGAGAAACTTCCTGCTCTAGAAGAACAGAGTGGTCGGTAAGTCTCCACGCTTGCAGAGGTGGAGAGTCCGCAGGAAGAGTTAGGAAGTTTAGATGGTAACCCTGTGCAATTATCACTAGCACCCATTGATCTGTGGTGATGTGATGCCATTTTTCTGTAAAGTGGCTTAGTCGACCTCCTACTGGTATGTTTGGTAGAGGGATTAGGCATCTGCACTCTAAGTGAAAGTCAAAACCCCGACGCAGGGCCTGGTTGCGGAGCTGTTGCGGGCTTTTGCTTTCGAGGTTGGCAAGGCTGAGGCTTTTGATACGGCCTCGTTGACCTGGACTTGGTGTGTGGGGGATAATACTTCCGTGGACGGAAGAATGACTTTTTAGGTTCCTTCTTAAATGGTTGTTTAGAAGGGAAGTCAGAAGGAATGGATGAAAGCTACTTAAGGGTCTCGTGATGATCCTTTAATTCAGCAACTATTTGTTGAATTTGCTCACCAAACAAATTATCCCCTAAACAGGGCAGGTCGGAGAGCCTGTCCTGAACCTCGGGGCAAAGGTCAGAAGACTTAAGCCAAGCCCAGCGTCTTGCCGAGATGGCTGTAGCAGACAGTCTAGTGGAAGCATCGAAGATGTCATAAGATGTTCTTATCTCATGCTTTCCAGCTTCAAACCCTTTAAGCACGAGGGTTTGAAGGTGTTGTTGGAATTGTTCTGGTAAGGTATCTGAAAGTTCTTGTATCTGCTTAAAAATGACCCTGTTGTATTGGGTCATATACAGCTGATAAGAAGCTATTCTAGAAATGAGCATGGCCCCTTGGTAAACTTTTCTGCCTATACTATCTAGGAACTTGTTCTCCTTAGTAGGAGGTATGGATGAGTATGGCTTCATTCTTTTAGCTTTCTTTTGAGCCGACTACCACAACAGAGTGGTGGTCTAGCTGAGGTTTTTGAAAGCCAGGTGCTGACTGTACCAGGTAAGTAGAGTCGGCTTTTTTGTTTACTGGAGCAACAGATCCAGGAGTTTCCCAATTCTTTTTTAGAAGGTCCAGAAAAACCTGATGAATTGGAATGGAAGTGATGACTTTTGGGGCATCTAGAAATTGGAGTAACTCCATCATTTGGTGCCTGTCATCTTGCTCTGACTGAAGCTGAACAGGGACCAGGTCCGACATTTCCTTCACAAAATTGGTGAAAGAGAGGTCCTCGGGAGGAGAACGCTTTCTGCTTTCAGCAGGGGAGGGTGGTGAAGGTAAATCATCGGTATCTGTGGAAGTATCATCACCCCAGGTGTCATAAGGATCAGGTTGCTGACCTGTAGGACCCCGAGAGGTTGAGACTCTGAGAAACCCGAAGGAATCACCGGGGGCATCGAAAATACCCTTGGAGGCATCGGTGCCGGCATCGAAGGCATCGATGGAGCCGATGTGCGTATCGCCCCGGTGGAATGTATCGGTGGCGAGGGATGACACGTCATCGATGGAACCACTCCCGAAGGAGGAATTAGATACGGTGTTTCTGCACCCGATGAAGTTGGCATCGGGGAGTGCACCGGTGCTGTCGGTGACCCGGGTATCACCGGAAGGGCGGTCATGAGCACTTCCATCCGGGCGAGCAGCGGTGCCAGCGCTGCTGGAATCGGGTCGATGACTGGTTCCACTCTCGGTGGCGGAGTCGGTGCCGAAGGAGTCTGGAACCGTTGCATCGCTTTGTCGATGACCTCCTGGACCAGCCGGTCCAGTTCTTCCCGGAGACCTGGGGTAACAATACCCGGCTCCGCGGAAGAGGGAGGCTGAGGCGGAGGGACCACCGTCACCGGTGGAATCGCGGCTCCCAAACCCCGATGGGGTGAGGGTTGCCTCAATGTCTCAGAAACAGAAGTGGACGGTGCCGCTTCTGATCGAGACTTCTTCGGTGGAGGCTCGGGCGGTACCGAGGTCGATGACTTAGATTCCTCGACGGTCCGAGACTTGCGATGTCGTTGACGATGCTTTTCCCTCCGATCCCCACGATCCTCGGGGGAAGGGACGGGAGTCGATGGCCGTGGAGACGTCGATGGAAGGACTTAGACAGTGCCAGTTCAGAGGACATCGATGCGATGGACGGCGTCGGAGTGTGAACATGGAATAGGAGTCCCATCTTCTCCATTCTGCCTTTGCGACCTTTTGGTGTCATAACAGCACATTTGGTGCAAGTCAGGACATCATGCTCACTCCCTAAGCATAATACACACTCTATGAGGGTCTGTGATAGACATGGTGCGTGTACAGTCTGGGCACCGACGGAACCCCGATGCCATGGCCATTGACCAAAAATTTAGCCGCGGGACGGTCGACGGCCCACAGGCCGCGAGGGCCGAACTCGACGGTAACCGGCAAAAAAAACGTACCGAAATACCGCAGGCTAAATTTAGATAGAGGGGGGACCCCTGTGGGGCGAATTTTACTTCAAAGAAGTTCGAAAAGAAATTCCTGTCAGGAATGTGGAAGAGCTCCTTAACCGCGTGGCAACTGCTGCGCGGAAAAAAGAAGACTGAAGGGGGACCCCTGCTGGCTGCAGGGTTGGTGCCGTGCTGGGCATGCCCAGTAGGGGCCAGTCAAAGTTCCAGAAACTGACAGAAGTTTTCCGTGGTTGGGCTCCATCCTCGATGTCACCCATTTGTGAGGACAACCATCCTGCTTGTCCTGTGAGAAATTTTTTTATAAACAGCACTGTACAAGGAGTCTTGATCCAGGTAGTTCACAAGGTTACAAGCATAAAATTCAAGCAAAATGGAGCATGATACCAAACTAAAAATTCATATCATAAAACATTATAAAGATAGACAAGTACGAATCACACCTCATATATATATGGCAGATGAAAATAAACCTAATGCTATACTGCATTGCCAAAAGCTAATGAGCAAAGATAAGTTTTCAAGTTTTTCTTGAACTCCTTAGTATTCGAGTTGACCCAGAGTGAATCAGGCAAGGCATTCCAGTGGATGGGACCAGTGACAGAGAAGGCATGCCTTCTGTTGAGATCAAGTCTTGCTAACTTAATTGTGGGGCATCAAGGAGATTTTTATTCATTGATGCAGGGATTGACTTCCACAGCCCAGCTTTCAGAGGCCCCGCAAGGTTTGCAGTAGAGGAGGACCGGAAGCGAGCGCCATTAGGCGCGCGAATCTTGAATCCTTCCATTAACTGAGTGAAGATTAATTTAACCGTGGTTTAAGAGGATTGGTAAGTATAGTTTTCAGAAATTTTTGGGCTTAGAAAAGTTTGGTGAAAGGTGAAATTAAGAGATATATTCTTTAGAGTTTGTGTGTGTCTGAGGTAAAAAAAAGCAAGCCAGAGATAGTTAATTCTAGTGTCTGTCTTTCCCACCCACTCAACCCTTGATTTTTAGGCACAAGAAACTCTCATTAAAAATCAACCAGGATCTTATCTAAAACATAATACTGTACCAGCCCTTATTGAAAGTTTAATCATCCCCTTGTAGGACACTAGCTGATTAAATTTACAGGTAAATTTAGTAATTAAAGTACTCTCATTCCAACTCCCTTAGTATCCTAAACTTAACTAGGAACTCAATAAAACTAAGATGAAGGCAGCAGTCCAGCAGCAAGAGGGGGGCTTTCCAGTCTTTTGCATTGAGTGTCACATGTATGATTTTTTTACCCGCTGGTGAGAGATTGTATGTGTGCACTCGGTGCAAAGAGCTCCTGGCTCTCAGGGAACAAGTACGATCTCTGGAGGCTAGAGTACCAGATTTGGAGGAGCTGAGGGAGACAGAAAGGTACATTGACGAGACCTTCAGGGACATAGTAGCCAAGTCCCAAATCCATTCTGACAGCCCCAGTGCTGCCTTGGATCAGAATGGTCTCCCAATAGGAGAACATCACCCTGGTGTAGCAGGAAGTGATCCTATGGCAAGGACCTGCTCTCCAGGTGATGTATTGTCCTCTCGCACCGAGGACAAATCTCCCAGGGCTACTGCCCAGGAGGGAAGGGTTAGGCCGGTCATCATAGTTGGTGATTCGATTATTAGAAATGTAGATAGCAGGGTGGCTGGTGGACGTGAAGACCGCCTGGTAACTTGCCTGCCTGGTGCGAAGGTGGCAGACCTCACGCGTCACCTAGATAGGATTACAGACAGTGCTGGGGAGGAGCCGGTTGTCGTGGTACATGTGGGCACCAATGACATAGGAAAATGTGGGAGAGAGATTCTGGAAGCCAAATTTAGGATTTTAGGTAGGAAGCTGAAATCCAGAACCTCCAGGGTGGCATTCTCTGAAATGCTTCCTGTTCCACGTGCAGGTCCCCAGAGGCAGGCAGAGCTCCAGAGTTTCAATGCGTGGATGAGACGATGGTGCAGGGAAGAGGGATTCAGTTTTGTAAGGAACTGGGGAAACATTTGGGGAAAGGGGAGACTTTTCCGAAAGGATGGGCTCCACCTTAACCAGAGTGGAACCAAGCTGCTGGCACTAACTTTCAAAAAGGAGATAGAGCAGCTTTTAAACTAGAACAAGGGGGAAAGCCGACAGTCACTCAGCAGTGCATGGTTTGGAGAAATGTATCCTTGAAGGTTACTAATGAAACAGGAGAGTTAGGGCATCCCAACAGAGAGGTTCCATTAAATGCAAACATAGTTCCCTGTACGTACCAGGATCAGTCCAGACTCCTGGGTTTTGCCCCCCCCTCTAGCAGATGGAGACAGAAGTTTACAAACAAAACTCCACCTATATCTAGGCTGGTGCCACCTACAGTCTGGCAGTATTCTTCTGTCTCCTAGCAGGTGGAGAGGGTGCAAAACCTACAGTCTGTATTGAACTTAGTTTAGAGGTGCTAGAATTAAAAAAAAAAAAAAAAAAAAAAGAGTAAGGTAGGTGTTGTTTAGCGTAGGGGAAGGACCGCAGAGGCTTGCCTGCGGGTCCCAATCCCCGCCTCCCAGGGGACGGTTAGGTCCTGAGGGGACCATTCCCCCTGGTTGAGGCCGCCGAGGAGTGGGGGAGCCCCACGTACCGGCGTACCCGTCCTGGGGGTGATACCGGGGAAACCGGCTCACTCCCCCCAGCTGAATCCAGATCCGAGGTACAGTTTTTCTTGATTTTTACTGAAAAAAAAAAAAAAGTCTTGTGCCTGTGTGCTGTTTTTCCTGCCGTGCTTTCTCTCTCTCTCTCTCTCTCTCGTTCAGGGCCGGCTCTGCGCGGAGGTTTGAGGGGGGTTCGTGGTGAATTTTGTTTTTTCTTTCGCGGGCTCCTGCTCTACTGTGTGCGGCAGGTCATGCCGCGGCAAGCTGCTTGCCGGGCCTGCGGCAGCACGGCTGTCACGGTACAGCCTTTGCTCCGCTTGCGTGGGAGGGGGAGAGGGAGGATCGTCGGAGGCGTCGGGGACCCGGGGAAATAGGAAGCCTCGGGTCGGGTCTGCCGCGGCGCCCGCTGCTTCTCCGGGGGGGGGTTGTCTTTGCCGCTCCTGGGAGGCGCGATTTTGGCGGGAACGGCAGCCATTTTATTGCCTCGGGGTGCCGAAGCAAACGCGGACCTACAGGAAGGCGGGGAACGGGTTCGCCCGCCGCGTTTGTCCCCCCAGCGGGGACTCCATGGGGGGGGGGGGGGGGGGACAGGCCCACAGTCCCCAGAGACTCCGGGGAAAATTCCTCGGGGGAAGGCAGTGACGAGGAGGACTCGTCAGATTCGTTTAATTCGCGGTTTGTGCTCTTGATGCACAAGGCCTTTAAGGCCCGCCGCATGGCGGGCCTTAAAGACCTATTCCTCTCTCTGCCACCTCATCTCCAGTCTTGGAATAACTTTCTTTCTGTACGCCGACGACATTCAGTTCATCATACCTGTCACCAACTCAATAGAAGACGCTCTTCGCATAGCTGCCAAACACCTAACCACAATTAGAAATATGCTCAACAAGTTAAAATTATGCCTAAACATGAATAAAACTGAATGTATCCTCATTGGAAGAAACGTCTCAGACCAAACCATCTCCCACAACTCTCTTCTAATCAACAACATCTCCATACCTCTAAAAAGCTCAACAAAGGACCTCGGCGTATGGATCGATAAAGATCTCAACCTAAAAACATACATAGCAGCCAAAACCAAGGAAGGTTTCTATAAACTTCATGTACTAAAACACCTAAAACCGCTCCTCCACCATCAGGAATTCCGAACAGTACTATAATCCCTGATCTTCAGCAGCTTAGACTACTGCAACTCAATGTTATTAGGTCTCCCCAAATCCACCTTAAAACCGCTACAGTTACTGCAAAATGCCGCTGCAAGAGTACTGACCGGAAATAAAAAATCGGATCACATCACCCCAATATTAAAAAGTCTACACTGGCTACCAATCATTCAGAGAATTGAATACAAAACCCTGACGATCATCCACGACGCATTACACAATACAGTTAACTCCGCAGTCAGTAAAATGTTCCACCCCCACAAACCTCAACGGAACACCAGAACTTCTGAAAAACGTCTACTCGAAATACCCACATATCCCATGGCTAAACTTACTAACACCAGAAATAGAGCTCTCTCCATAGCGGGACCAAAACTCTGGAACGCCCTACCATGCTACCTCACCACTATCATCGAAAATAAATCATTCAAGAAGGAACTGAAAACCTGGATCTTCAGCCAGACTTTCAATGATGATTTAAGCAATCCACAATTGTGATGCCTTTTGCCTCCCATCCTTCCCCCCTCTTCTCTTCTCCGCATACCTACCCCTTCCTCCTTCCATTGCCTACCCCATCCCCCCCTTTTTTCCTTCTTTTCCCATTCATACTTTCTTGTATTCAGAGCACGAGTTTGTATATACCTTCCTCGTTTTTCGTTTCTATTTTCATTTTCGTTATTTGACTTAAGTTATTTTTAGTTATTTCCTGTTACAATCTACTCCATATGCTATTTGCATATACTTTTGTTTCTCAAATTGTTCTATGTATCATTGTTTCGTTTCAATGTAAACCGGGGTGAAGGCATGTGCTAAACCTCAGTATATAAAAGCTTCAAATAAATAAATAAATAAATAAATGGCTCGAAAAAGGGCCCAAGGGACCCCACCCTCGGAGGGACCCTCAGAGATAACCCCCACGGGGGAGAAAAGGCCGAGGTCCGGTCCGGGGGGCCCGCCGAGGTCCAGGCCCCTGTGGTCCCGAGGGGACGGGGGTCATCAGGACTCCTCTTCAGACTCCGGGGAGCCGGAGGAGCAATCAGAGGATCCGGAGTTCCCGTCCCAACCCCCGAGGGGGATTGAGGGGGACGGGGAGCCGGGAGCCAAGGGTTCCGGTAGGCTGCACGGAGAGGAGGGGGATGATCCAAAAGTGGTCAGATTGTTCCGGAAGGACGAGTTAGGGCCCCTCATTCCGGAAATCCTAGGGTAGTTGGGGATTCCTCTCCCGCAGGTTGAGTCTCGGCTCGGTCAGACGGATCCCGTCGTGTTAGGTCTTCGGGGACCACCTTCGGCCTTTCCTTTACATTTCTTGGCCTCAGATTTGTTATTTAAGGAGTGGGATACTCCGGAGTTGGGGCTGAAAGTAGCAAAGGCCATGGATAAGTTATATCCCCTGCCAGAAGACGTTCTGGAGCTGTTGCGTTTGCCGAGGATAGATTCGGCGGTGGCAGCGGTAACAAAGACGACCACTATTCCGGTAACCGGCGGGACTGCTCTTAAAGATGTTCAGGATAGGAAGTTGGAGGTTCAACTTAAGCGAATTTTTGAGGTCTCGGCGCTCGGAATTCGGACGGCCATTTGCAGTAATTTTTCACTGAGGGCTGGTCTGCGTTGGGCGCAGCAGCTGTTGGCTAATGAGTCCCTGTCTTCTGATGAGGTACGGCAAAGCAAGTCGTTTGGAAGCGGTCATTGCCTATAGTGCGGATGCATTTTATGATCTCTTGCGCACCTCCGCCAGAACGATGGTGTCAGCGGTAGCTGCGCGACGCCTGCTGTGGCTCCGTCATTGGTCGGCGGATGGGACCTCCAAGGCTCGGTTGGGTTCCTTACCCTTTAAGGGGAAGTTGTTGTTTGGCAAGGAATTGGAGGACCTGATTGAATCGTTAGGAGAGAATAAGGTGCATCGGTTGCCAGAGGATAGACCGCGGTATAGGGGGGCTCCGGCCTCTCGTCCTCTGTTTCGCGGCGGCCGCAGGTCAAGAACGTCTCGAGGATCCAATTCTTCCTTTCGCCACAGTGCTACTCGTCAACAAACTTATTCTCAGTCCTTTCGCGGGCGCCGTTTCGGTCGTCCGGGAGCCGGTCAAGGTGTGCAGGCAGGGAAGCCAGCACAATGATGTGAGGCCGGTCCATTCCTTCGTGCCCAAGATTGGCGGCAGGTTAAGCCGGTTTTACGAGGAATGGACCAGAATCACGTCGGATCAGTGGGTGCTAGAGGTGATAAGAAGCGGCTACGCCTTAGATTTTTCACGCCAGCCACCCCAGGGGTTTCTGGTGTCGCCTTGCGGTTTTTCAGAAAAGCGCAGAGCAGTGCGATCGGACCCTAGCTCGACTGCGCGATCTCGGGGCAATTGTACCGGTCCCTCCCGACCAGCTGCGGCAGGGCCAGTATTCCATTTATTTCGTGGTACCCAAGAAAGAAGGAACGTTTCGTCCCATTCTGGATTTGAAAAGCGTCAACAAGTGTCTGCGGGTCCCTCGGTTTCGGATGGAAATGTTGCGTTCGGTGATCGCGTCCGTAAGGAAGGGGGAGTTCCTAGCCTCCCTGGATCTCACGGAAGCATACCTTCACATCGGTATTCGTCAGGAGCATCAACAGTTCCTCAGGTTTGCGGTGCTGGGACAGCATTTCCAGTTCCAGGCGTTGCCGTTTGGCCTAGCAACGGCCCCTCGCACGTTCACCAAGATTATGGTGGTGGTGGCGGCGAGGCTCCGCGAAGAGGGACTGTTGGTACATCCGTATTTGGACGATTGGCTGATTCGGGCCAAGTCGAAAGCGCTTTGTCACCTAGCGGTCCAGAGGGTGCTACAGCTGCTACACTCCCTGGGCGGGGTGGTGAACGAAGCCAAGAGCCATCTGGAGCCGTTGCAGTTCCTGGAATATTTGGGAGCTTTGTTCGACACATGTCAAGGCACGGTGTCCCTCACGAAGGATCGTATGGTCAAGTTGCAAGCTCAGATTCAACGGTTGTTAAGCAAGCCAGTACCGATAGTGTGGGATTACTTGCATGTTTTGGGGTCTATGAACTCTACGCTGGAGTTGGTTCCATGGGCGTTCGCTCATATGCGTCCTTTACAGTCAGCATTGCTCTCCCGATGGCGCCCACTATCGGAGGAATATTTCCTCCCATTGCCGCTGACCCAGGACGCCAGGGACAGTTTGCCTTGGTGGCTCTGCCCGGACAATTTGAGTCGAGGAGTTTCGTTGGAAACGCCATCATGGACGGTGGTTACCACGGACGCCAGCCTGCCTCGGGCAGTCAGTACAGGGGAAATGGTCTGCCCGGGAGGCGTCGTGGTCCATCAATCGGTTGGAAACTCGAGCGGTGCGCCTGGCTCTTTTGAGGTTCCTTCCGCTGATCCGCGGGCGGTCAGTGAGGATACTGTCGGACAACGCGACTACGGTGGCTTATATCAATCGACAGGGGGGAAACTAGGAGTCAGCCGGTAGCGTCCGAAGCTCGGGCGTTGATGGTTTAGGCGGAGTCCCATCTGAGCAGCATTGCGGCCTCCCACATAGCCGGGGTAGAAAACGTCCAGGCGGATTTTCTCAGTCGCTATTGGCTAGATCCCGGAGAGTGGGAGCTCGCGGAGGAAGCATTCCAACTCATTTGCGCTCGGTGGGGCACGCCGGCGATGGATCTGATGGCTACCTTCAAGAATGCGAAAGCTCCCCGGTTTTTTGCTCGCCGTCGGGAGATGGCAGCGGAAGGCGTAGATGCGCTGGTAGTGCCGTGGCCGACGGATGTCTTACTCTATGTGTTTCCTCCGTGGCCACTCATAGGAAGAGTGCTACGGCGCATCGAAAAGCATCCGGCGGGAGTGATAGTCGTCGCCCCAGAATGGCCGAGGAGGCCGTGGTTCGCGGACCTGCTGAATCTGGCGGTCGAAGGACCTCTCCGGTTTCCGTATGTTCCGGACCTCCTGCACCAGGGTCCCGTTTGTTTCGACCTGGTGGATCGCTTTTGTCTAGCGGCATGGCTTTTGAGAGGCGACGGTTGAGAGCCAAGGGTTACGCGGATACGGTGGTATCTACCCTACTGCGCTCGCGGAAGAAGTCTACGTCGCTGTCGTATGTGCGAGTGTGGAGAGTTTTTGAGTCCTGGTGTATTGAGCACGGGCTGGTGCCTACCCGGGCGGCTATAACAGACGTACTTCTTTTTCTTCAGGAGGGACTGTCCAAAGGTCTTTCCTGTAGTTCATTGCGGGTGCAGGTGGCGGCGTTAGGCTCATTGAGAGGTCGGATTCATGGCACATCGTTGGCGGCGCACCCGGATGTAGTGCGTTTTCTTCGGGGGGCGAGGCAGCTGCGGCCTCCGTTTCGGCAGCCTTGTCCGTCCTGGAATTTAAATGTGGTCCTTAGAGCATTGTGTGCGGCACCTTTTGAGCCCCTTCGTAGGAGCACGCTTAAGGATTTAACTCTAAAGGTGGTGTTCTTGGTGGCCATGGTCTCGGCGCGACGGATTTCGGAGCTCCAGGCTCTGTCGTGTCGGGAGCCTTTTTTACGGATTTCGGATTCGGGAATCTCGTTGCGAACGGTACCATCTTTTTACCCAAGGTGGTTTCCTCGTTCCACGTGAATAAGACTGTAGAGTTGCCATCTTTTGGGCAGGTGCAGTCTTCAGATCCTATGGCTAAGGATCTTCGTAAGTTAGATGTGCGTTGCGTGCTGCTACAGTATTTGGAAGTCACAAATGCCTTTAGAGAATCCGACCACCTAGTAGTGATCTATGGTGGTTCAAGGCGGGGTAAGGCGGCCTCCAAGACTACGATTGCGCGGTGGTTAAAAGAAACCATTCGTTCAGCGTATCTTTTGCAGGGGAGGTCGTTGCCCGCGGGGCTGCGAGCCCACTCTACTCGCGTCCAGGCTGCTTCCTGGGCAGAATGCCATCATATTCCTACAAAAGAGATCTGTAGGGCAGCCACCTGGAAGTCGGTCCACACTTTCGCCCGGCACCATCGTTTGGATGTGAAAGCGCCAGGGTCGACGGGGTTTGGAGAAGGGGTGCTTAGAGCAGGCCTCTCCGGCTCCCACCCTACGTAAGGTAAGCTCTGGTACATCCCAGGAGTCTGGACTGATCCTGGTACGTACAGGGAAAAGAAAATTAGGTTCTTACCTTTTGCTAATTTTTGTTCCTGTAGTACCGAGGATCAGTCCAGAGTCCCGCCCAGTGTTGGGATTTTGTGCCGGGAGAGGATGTGTGGTCTTGTGTGTGCGTTACCTAAAATCAGGAAGAATTGTTGTTGATTACCTCGAGTTCGGTACCCAGTTGGGTGGAGTTATGCTTAGTTTTGCATAGTTTGAGGAGAAAATTGTAAGCGTTTGAAGTTTTATATGTTGGAAGTTGTCCTGCTGCTTTGACATTCCGTAATACTGCCAGACTGTAGGTGGCACCAGCCTAGATATAGGCGGAGTTTTGTTTGTAAACTTCTGTCTCCATCTGCTAGAGGGGGGTCAAAACCCAGGAGTCTGGACTGATCCTCGGTACTACAGGAACGAAAATTAGCAAAAGGTAAGAACCTAATTTTCTTTTCATATACCTATATGTAAAAAATCACCGAAGCTAATGATTTCCGAATTATCCCAAACAACTGAAAAGCAGGTTGTTAAAACAAACAAAAAACACACTTTGAAATGTCTGTATGCCAATGCCAGAAGTCTAAGTAGTAAGATGGGAGAGTTAGAGTGTATAGCAGCAAATGATGAGATTGACATAATTGGCATCTCAGAGACTTGGTGGAAGGAGGATAACCAATGGGACAGTGCTATATCAGGGTACAAATTATATCGCAATGATAGGGAGGATCAACTTGGTGGGGGTGTGGCACTTTACGTCCGGGAGGGTATAGAGTCCAACAGGATAAAGGTCATACACGAGACTAAATGCTCAGTAGAATCTATATGGGTAGAAATCCCATGTGTGTTGGGTAAGAGTATAGTGATAGGAGTATACTACCGTCCACCTGGACAAAATGGTCAGACAGATGATGAAATGCTAAGAGAAATCAGGGAAGCAAACCAATTTGGCAGTGCAATAATAATGGGAGATTTCAATTACCCCAATATTGACTGGGAAAATGTAACATCAGGACTTGCTAGAGACAAAGTTCCTGGATGTAATAAATGATTGCTTCATGGAGCAATTGGTTCAGGAACCAACAAGAGAGGGAGCTATTTTAGATTTAATTCTTAGTGGAACGCAAGATTTGGTGAGAGAAGTAACGGTGGTGGGGCAACTTGACAACAGTGATCATAACATGATCAAATTTAAACTAATAACTGGAAGGGGGACAATAAGTAAATCTGCAGCTCTAACACTAAATTTTAAAAAGGGAAACTTTGATAAAATGAGGAAAATAGTTAGAAAAAAACTGAAAGGTGCAGCTGCAAAGGTTAAAAGTGTTCAACAGGCATGGACATTGTTTAAAAATACAATCCTAGAGGCGCAGTCCATATGTATTCTGCGCATTAAGAAAGGTGGAAGGAAGGAAAAACGATTACCGTCATGGTTAAAAGGTGAGGTGAAAGAGGCTATTTTAGCCAAAAAAACATCCTTCAAAAACTGGAAGAAGGATCCATCTGAAGAAAATAGGATAAAACATAAGCATTGCCAAGCTAAGTGTAAAACATTGATAAGACAGGCGAAGAGAGAATTTGAAATGAAATTGGCCATAGAGGCAAAAACTCATAATAAAAACTTACCTGTGAGGGAGTCGGTTGGACCATTAGATGACAGAGGGGTTAAAGGGGCTCTTAGGGAAGATAAGGCCATTGCAGAAAGACTAAATGAATTATTTGCCTCCGTGTTTACAAATGAGGATGTTGGGGAGATACCAGTTCCGGAGATGGTTTTCAGGGGTGATGAGTCAGACGAACTGAATGAAATCACTGTGAACCTGGAAGATGTAGTAGGCCAGATTGACAAACTAAAGAGTAGCAAATCACCTGGACTGGATGGTATGCATCCTAGGGTTCTGAAGGAACTCAAAAATGAAATTTCTGATCTATTAGTTAAAATTTGTAACCTATCATTAAAATCATCCATTGTACCTGAAGACTGGAGGCCAATGTAACCCCAATATTTAAAAAAGGCTCCAGGGGAGATCCAGGTAACTATAGGCCAGTGAGCCTGACTTCAGTGCCGGGAAAAATAGTGGAAACTATTCTCAAGAACAAAATTGTAAAACATATAGAAAGACATGATTTAATGGAACATAGTCAACATGGATTTACCCAAGGGCAGTCTTGCCTAACAAATCTGCTTCATTTTTTTGAAGGGGTTAATAAACATGTGGATAAGTAGATGTAGTGTATTTGGATTTTCAGAAGGCGTTTGACAAAGTCCCTCATGAGAGGCTTCTACGTAAACTAAAAAGTCATGGGATAGGAGGCGATGTTCTTTCGTGGATTACAAGCTGGTTAAAAGACAGGAAACAGAGAGTAGGATTAAATGGTCAATTTTCTCAGTGGAAAAGGGTAAACAGTGGAGTGCCTCAGGGATCTGTACTCGGACCAGTGCTTTTCAATATATATATATAAATGATCTGGAAAGGAATATGAGTGAGGTTATCAAATTTGCGGATGATACAAAATTATTCAGAGTAGTTAAATCACAAGCGGATTGTGATACATTACAAGAGGACCTTGCAAGATTGGAAGATTGGGTTCCAAATGGCAGATGAAATTTAATGTGGACAAGTGCAAGGTGTTGCATATAGGGGAAAAATAACCCTTGCTGTAGTTACACGATGTTAGGTTCCATATTAGGAGCTACCACCCAGGAAAAATATCTAGGCATCTTAGTGGATAATACTTTAAAATTGTCGGCTCAGTGTGCTGCAGCAGTCAAAAAAGCAAACAATGTTAGGAATTATTAGGAAGGGAATGGTTAATAAAACAGAAAATGTCATAATGCCTCTGTATCGCTCCATGGTGAGACCGCACCTTGAATACTGTGTACAATTCTGGTCGCCGCATCTCAAAGATATAGTTGCGATGGAGAAGGTACAGAGAAAGGCAACCAAAATGATAAAGGGGATGGAACTGCTCCCCTATGAGGAAAGGCTGAAGAGGTTAGGGCTGTTCAGCTTGGAGAAGAGACGGCTGAGGGGGGATATGATAGAGGTCTTTAAGATCATGAGAGGTCTTGAACGAGTAGATGTGAATCGGTTATTTACACTTTCAAATAATAGGAGGACTAGGGGGCATTCCATGAAGTTAGGAAGTAGCACATTTAAGACTAATCGGAGAAAATTCTCACTCAACGCACAATAAAGCTCTGGAATTTGTTGCCAGAGGATGTGGTTAGTGCAGTTAGTGTAGCTGGGTTCAAAAAAGGTTTGGATAAGTTCTTGGAGGAGAAGTCCATTAACGGCTATTAATCAAGTTTACTTAGGGAATAGCCACTGCTATTAATTGCATCAGTAGCATGGGTTCTTCTTAGTGTTTGGGTACTTGCCAGGTTCTTGTGGCCTGGTTTGGCCTCTGTTGAAGACAGGATGCTGGGCTTGATGGACCCTTGGTTTGACCCAGCATGGCATGTTCTTATGTTCTTAAGCTTCTTGAATATTTGTTAATGTACTGGAGTGTTTAATCTGTTAGTGGTATATGATGTTAGTGCAAGGTTTGTTAAGGAATTCATATATGTATTAGATTTTTCTGTTAGAAAATCTTTATAGCTATTCTTTGAAATGGACATGTTGTCGTCAAAACTACCTCTGACAATATCTTAAAAATGAAAGTATTAAAACATTCTAGCACAGGGGTCAGATCCTATGACAGGATTGAAAATGGCTGCTGCAACAGTGCTGGCCCCTATTGATTAACCAGTGGCACTAAAGGGAAGGGGTTCCTGGCTGCTCAGGCATGATCATTTCTATGGTGACATTAAAGACCACTGCTAGTACTAAAGAGTTAAATTGCTCTCCCACCTCTAGGGTACATGAATGACCACCAAAACTAACTAACCATCTTAGTTCCTGTGTTGGATGTCACAAGGTTTAACAACTGATAGCAACCATCTGCCCTAGTTTTAAAGATTTAAAAAAAAAAAAAAAAAAATTTAAATTGTTTTCCAACATTTTTCTCTCTCTAAATTTTTTGGGACCAGCTCAGTGCTCGTGCTGCATGCTAGAAAACAGGAGACTTGAGTCCAATTCCCAAGGCTCATTTCTAATCCTCAGTCTAGCTGAGGCTGGAACGGATGCAGATTCAGCACTCACAGCCCATGGGTCCCAACTATTACACAACAGTGAGATCTAATAGTCCAGACTCATAGTACAGACGTATGGGGTTCCAGCCCTTGTTTGAAGACAGTTGCTGGGCTAGATTAGGAGAAAGATTAAAAAAAAGAGTGGGTTAGAAAACCCCCAGCCTAGTTATTTATTTATTTATTTATTGTCTTTTTTATACCGATAGCTGTTCACACATCGTATCGGTTTACAATTAAACAGGAACCATTGGGTTCTGTTTAATTAATTCTGTTTAATTTAATTCTGTTTAATTTAATTAGTTATGAATGAAAGTTTATGACAATGCAGCATCAACAGAGGCTTAATCTAATTGAGCTAGAGGAAACTGTCAGGCCAGGAAGTGCCATTTTTTATTCCTTATTTTTTTTCTATTCATTGCTTCCTTCCTTCTCTCCTGTTTCCTCAGACTATGATAACAAGATTTGCAGAATTTTAAGGATGAGGAGAGGTAGAAGATGAAACGTCAGTAGGAATCTCTTGAAGGATAAATACTTGGTGTGGATGGGCCATAATAGTCTTTTTCTGCCATCATATTTCCCATAAGACATTTTACAAAATCAAATTATAACTACCATTTATGCTGCTCTGCAAGGTTTCCCCCCCTCCTGTTCATCTGGCTAGTGACAGCCAGGACTCCTTACACAGTTCTTTCCAAAAGACTGATATACCTGATGAACAAACTTTTGGAGATGTGCGAAAACCTACAGAACAAACACAAACACCCAAAAACCTACTGCACTTATTTAACCAAGATTTCTACAAAACCTTTTATTGAAATGTCTTTAAATATTTGACTTGATCAATAGAACATCAGTTAGAAATATATGGTCAGGCAACAATTCTTTTCAATGCTCCAATAAAAGGCTTCCTTAAAATTCACATTCTACTTACAAATATATAGATAACATTTCCTTGGAAATGTTATTCATAAACCAAGGACCAAATAACTAGTAGTATTTGGAATATTTTTTCTCCATTGCAGTAAAAGGTTCCTTCTCTCATCCCATCTCGAGTTGACAGGAACAGGAGAAGATACACAGAAAAGTCTTAAGCAATCCTAGATACAATTCATGCTGGCACTCCACAGAAATGGAATCATGTTCCTCATTCTGTGGCTGTTCTGCTCATCATTTTCTGAACCTTTTGAAAAGTGGATGGATGTGTTTGCCAGAAGAGCCCTTGCTGCGGGGGGCTTGGTACTCCATATAAATGGTGTCATCTGCCCCAGACATGGAACTCATGGTGCCAAAACGACGAGCCACCTGTCAGGAAATAGAGGGGTAGAAAAACAGAAAACAAATGTCAGCTATTGAATTTTTTTAGGAACCAGGAATCTTTTTCCTTTTTGAAAAATTCTATTTTGTTGACTTTTTTTTTTTGCTGCTTTTCTTTTATTTGTACTTTTTTTTTTTTTTTTTTTGCTTTCCTCTTCTCCTTCCAGCCACTCTCTCTGCTTCTCCCTCTTCTCCTTTCTTTGGCACAGAGCTCAGCTCAGAATAACAGATTCTCAGATAGGACCCCTATGGTGTCAGCATCTTCTCCTTTTGGGCCAGGTTCCTAATATCTGTGGCAAACATGACCCCCTTGGTCTGAGTCCAGGCCCAGGGGCAACTGCTAGGCCCCAAATTTTAGGTGCTTGGGTGATGACACCCAGCTTTCTTCTGACTAAATAAGACTGAAAATAGCATGCTCTGGATTCTGATTCAAGAGATCGTGCATATATACAAATTTTCATTCTACTTCTAGACAGTCGCTTCTTAAGAACTTCTGTTTGGCCACAAAGGAAAATAAAAATATAGTTTAACTGTCCCATGGTGTAATACTCCTACAAACTGCTAAATGAAGTTTTGACATTTACATTTCCTAAAGGAGAAGTTACAGCAGAATCTTAACAAATCATTAATCCCAGTTGTCTCATATATAAAATGACAATTATAATTTCTGAAAACATTCAAAACAACAAGACCTCCCCTCAGGTGATTTATGTGCTTTCATTTTTGTCAGACCCCCAAGAATACAAAAGTTTATTTAAGAACATAAGACATGCCATCCTGGGTCAGATCAATGGTCTGTCCAGCCCAGCATACACTCTCTGACAGTGGTTAATCCAAGTCACTTAGAAGTACTGGTAGATCCATTCCACATTGCTTATACCCCAAATCTAATTTTTACATTTTTAAACTCAGCTATACTATTAATTTTGACCGCATCCTCCCACAACAGATTCCACAGCTTAAGTATGTCTCACTGAAAAAACTATTTTCTTAAATTTGTTTTCAGTCTGCTATCAGTTTCATGGCGTATTCTCTAGTCCTAGTATTACCTCAAAGGGTAGATAACTGCTCCCTTTTAACTTGTTCCTTACTACCTAGATGCCTCCTACAGACCAGATAATCCTATCATTGTCAGTGATGTTATATGCTACCATTAGGCCTCCAGGCAGGTGGTATCTGAGTTAACTTACAACTTTACATTTTGGTCTCAACAAATACACCTGATTTTAGCCATCGTCTGCCATTATTACCATCAACAAATCTTACGTCATAATGATTTTTACCTCCACTAAGTTTTAAAATGAGAAATACCAAATTTGCATACAAAAGAAAAATGAAACTTAAGAAAGTACTGGAGGCAGAGTGTTCAAAGCTTTCAGTTCAGGTAAATTAATACTTCCAAAATTCACCACCCACCCCCACCCTCTAGAGGCATGTGGCTGAAGGTACACATGCATTTTTAGCCATAGTGAAAAGGGACAGGGAGAGGAAATCACCTGCAGGAATTACATTTTTAAATCCCTGTGCATATTTTAGTGTGTGTACTTTCCTGGCAAGTCCCAAATTTTCCAAAAGGAAACCACACCTTTTTTATGTGGAGTTTTCCTGCTCACACATTCAGACTGGAACTTCATCTGTTTGAGTTGTTTTACTGTGCTTGTTTTTAGTTTGACTGATTTATCTGTTCTAAAACTGTTTATGTATATTATTAAATTGTAAACCACTTAGAACTTTAGTGATTGCGTGGCATAGAAATATTTGAAATAGATGCATTTCACAGCGTGTGTGAATGATATATTCTGCATATCCAAGTACTGAAAAACAAAAGGACACAGTCTTACTTGTGTAGATTTTGGACCAAATTCTCCTGCTACCACCTCCTCCTCAGCATCCAGGTCTGATGCAGCCAGTACTTTCTGGAGAAGCTGTTGCTGATCTTCTTTGGTTGAAAAAGAAAGCTCTTCTTCTTCCATCCCTGCAAGCTTTGTAATCACCTAACAGGAAATATAAACGGGAATTAACTGATTCTGCTTTACTTGTAAATATGGTTTGTATAATTTCCCTCCTCCCACAAACTGGCCAACTCATTCATTTTGATTTTTTTTAAACCCAAACTATTGTTGTTCAGGCAATGTGAAACACAAATTGCATAGTACATAATTTGTCCTTTTACACACCCTGCATCCAATACATACATCAAACTATTGTAAAGCTTGTTGCTATGTTATGTTACAATGTGAACCGGGGTGATGTTTTTTCCTAACGTGCCCCGGTATATAAAAAAAATCTTTAAATAAATAAATAAATAAACAAATAAATAAACAAACAAACATATCATGGAACCCGCAAACCCCTCCTCCTTCCTCAGCCCCTTCCCAGTCTTTTGCAGATACAACTGACTATTACCAAGGAACCTTAGGGTTGAACAACAGATTAAGCAGAGTTGCTTACCTGTATAACAGGTGTCCTCCAAGGACAGCAGGATATTAGTCCTCACATGGGTGACATCATCAGATGGAGCCTGGCACGGATAACATTGCGCATGCCCAGCAAGCCATTAACCATGAGTTCACGCGGGGTCCCTGTTCAGTCTTATAACAGAGTTCACGAAAAAAATAAAATAAACCATGAGAAAAACCAACTCTGTAGTGTGGCAGGCGGGTTTCGTGAGGACTAACATCCTGCTGTCCTTGGACAGCAGGATGTTAGTCCTCACGAAACCCGCCTGCCTGCTTACCTGCTTACCTGCTTACCATCCTGCTTACCTGTAAGCAGAGTTGCTTACAGGTAAGCAACTCTGCTTTCTCCAAGGACAAGCAGGATGGTAGTCCTCACACATGGGTGACTGATAAGTTCCAGGCCTCTCCGAACATGTGCAGCAGCGAACAGGTGCCAATGTGCACAACAACTGGAGCTGCAGCAACTACAGGAGCAGGCCTGCACCCAAGGATAAGGCCCACGGAGGGAGAATTTACGGAAGAGATTAGAGGATGGACTATCCAAAACGACTGTCCTGTAGGTTATCCTTGTCCAGGAAAAAGTGTGGCGGGAACTCCAGGTTGCTGCTCTACAGATCTCATGAATGGGGGCTGCACGCAAGTGAGCCACCAAGACTGACATGGCCCGGACAGTGAGCTTTGACATAGCCCTCCAGCTGCAAACCTGCCAGTGCATAACAGAAACCGATGCAATCTGCTATCCAGTGGGATAGAGTCTGTTTGGAGACAGCAACTCCTAATCTGTTCTTGTCAAAGGATACGAAAATCTGAGTGGCGGCGTGGTGGGGCACTGTCCGTTCCAAGTAAAAGGCAAGCACCCTCTTGCATTCCAAAGTGTGTACAGCAAGTTCACCCTGGTGAGCGAGGCCTCGGGAAAATAGAAGGCAACACAATGGACTGGTTGAGATGGAACTCCGAAACCACCTTGAGAAGGAACTTCAGGTGTGTCCGTAGGACCACCTTTTCATGACAAAACTTCGTATAAGGCGGGTACGACACCAGAGCTTGTAGTTCACCTACCCTGTGAGCTGATGTGACCACAACCAAAATCACCTTCCAGGAGAGGTACTTGAGGTCACAAGAACGTAACTGTTCAAACGGAGGTTTCATGAGTTGTGAGGACTACAGTGAGATCCCAGGAAACCGCCAGGGGGTGAGTGGGGGGCTTCAATTGTATCAAGCCCCTTATGAATCGGCCCACTAGCAGATGGGAGGAAATTGCAAAACCATCCAAACCCTGATGGTATGCCCCAATGGTACTGAGGTGAACCCTCACTGAAGTGGTCTGCAGACCAGTCTCAGAAGGGCCAAGAAAACAAAGAGGTAGGCGATCTATAATAGCCTTTTATTGAAGCAGAGACATGTTCATAAAAATGCCCGACTCAGGCCGAGTTTCGCAGCTCAACAGCTGCTGCCTCAGGGGCTCAAACACTCCGAAATCATGAATAAAATACAGTAGTGTAGTATATACGAGCAGAGATGACACCTTGAATGCTGGTTTGCAAGTTGTCTTACATTGCTGATACACAATCATTGCTCATTGGATGATACTACACTATTTTATTTTATTCATGATTTCGGAGTGTTTGAGCCCCTGAGGCAGCAGCTGTTGAGCTGCGAAACTCGGCCTGAGTCGGGCATTTTTATGAACACATCTCTGCTTCAATAAAAGTATTGAAAAAGATCAAGGCAACCAGTCTCGGAAGGGGACAACAGGTAGTCCAAGAGTGTGGGAGGGGAGCAAGAGAAGGGATCCAGACTGTATACCTTGAACCAGGATGAAAAACGCTTCCACTTCAGATTATAAGACTTTCGGGTGGAAGGTTTTCTGGACTCCAGAAGCACACAAGATACCCCTTCCGACAGGCTAAGAGCTCTTACTGTCAGCCGGTCAACATACAAGCCGTGAGACCTAAGGCCTGCAAGTTAAGGTGGAGCCTGCCCTGGTCCTGAGTGATGAGGTCTGGAGCCGTCCCCAATCAGAACTGGGGGCTCAAAGTTAGGTCCCAAAGGGTCAGGAACCAGATCTGACGGGGCCAGCAGGGGGCGATCAGAATCATGGAGTTCTGATCCTGCTGAAACTTCTGGAGCGTCTTGGATATGAGAGGAAGGGGAGGGTAAGCGTACAGCAACCCTGTGCCCTAGTGGATTGAGAAGGAATCCGCTATTGATTCCTTGCCCCTCTTGCCGAGGGAGCAGAAGCACGACACTTTTTTATTTTCCATGGAGGCAAAAAGGTCTATGTCTGGGGTCAATAAGCACTCTTGGTATTGATTAGAAAAACTAAGCAATATTGACAGATGGCTGTCTTAATGTGGATTAAAGTAGAGAGGGGTGAGATATCAAGCATCCGTTCTGCCCGATGACACTTCCTCAATTGGGCAATTCTAAACCCTCTTTCATTCATGGCTTTATCATCTATGCTCAGGATAAATGTGCTTTCTTACCTCTCCAAAGAAAATGCCTCAAAACCCTTTGGACATAACCAAAATCTTTCTTAGCCAAAAAAAATGGGAGGTGGTCAAAAACATTAGTTCCATTTTGTGAGAACTGTCATTTTACAAAGGTATATTTTGCCCAACAATGACAATGGAAAAAAGTCCAACTCTGCAAAGATGCTGTGGTATTTATCACAATGGATATATTTAGTCTATGTATTTGAGATGGATCTCTTGGTAGTATTATGCCCAAATACTTTAATGATTCACCTACCCACTTAAGAGGGAAATCTCCATTCAATAGTCTCTGTCCCTTATACCCAACAGGTAATGCTTCTGAATTGTCTAGATTTAATTTTATTCCTGCCATCTCCCCATATTTGCCAAAAGCCTGCAAAATCAAATCTAGAGAGAGTCTTGAGTTAGTCACAAGTACTCAGATATCATCAGTAAAGGCTGCTAATTTAAAAGGTTGCATCCCAAATGGAATCCCAGTAATTGCTTCCGAACTCCTAATCATCCTTAGGAAAGGTTCCAAGGAAAGTACAAAGAGCACTGGGGAGATGGGGCATCCCTGTCTGGTCTCTATTCCTCTGCAATGAGATATCAGATGAAAGAGAGCCATTAATTAAAATTGTTACCTTAGGGACTTTGTAAAAGTTTTCTACAAAGTTCAAAAAATGACCCCTGAATCCAAATTATTTTTTTTAGGCTTCAAAAAGAAAAGTTCACTTGACCCTATCAAACTTTTCCAGTGTCAAAAAGCAGTAAGAGTCAATCTATCATTTTGATTATTCAGTTGAGGCTATGACTGCGTACATTCAATATGGTGTGTCTTTCTTTGACAAAGCCTACTTTCTCTGGTATAAACAAACTGTGCAACATTGTTGATAGAAATTCAGCCATTATTTTAGTTAAACATTTGATATCCATCTTTAGCAATGAGCTTGGTTTGTAAGATACTAGTAGCATAGGGTCCCTGCCATATTTAAGCAATATTATGATAATTGCTTTATTCACCCCACAGTTAAATTTACCCCTCTATTAACTTCTCAAAAACAGTCCCCAAGGGCAAGCATACATGATCAATAAGAATTTTATAAAAACTCCCCCGTAAAGCCATTTGGGTCAGGTGCCTGAACATTATCAATTCCAAGGTTGCATTTATTATTTGAATTTGTTCAACAGATAAGAGTGGGCAAAATGAAGAAATTACTTACCTGATAATTTCGTTTTCCTTAGTGTAGACAGATGGACTCAGGACTAATGGGTATAGTGTACTCCTGCTAGCAATTGGAGACGGGTCAGATTTCAATCTGACATCAGCCCCTAGTACATATACCCCTGCAGGAAGTGCAGCTCTTCAGTATTCTCCTCGAAAAGCATTGTGGATATATGTGTGACTGACTGATTAACTTAATAATTTGGATAACTTGAATATTTATTTATTTAAACATTTTTTATATACCGGGGCACGTTAAAAACATCACCTCGGTTCACAATGTAACGTAACATAGCAACCAGCTTTACAATAATTTAATGTAATGCAAACAGTAAGAAAACTAAGTCAACGTGAGATAGGTGGTTACATAATTAATTCTTAAGGAGAGTAGAGTAGAGAAAGGTTACATAATTAACTCTTAAGGAGAGTGGATGAAAGAGTTTTTAACTATTAACAAGGTGACAGGATGTAAGGGATGAGTGAGAGGTGGAGGGATAGTGGAGGGGGTGAGGGGTGGGAGGGTGGGAGGAGGGGGAATAGGAGGGGGACAGGAGGAGATGGTTGTTCAGTTCGATGGAGGCGTTTCAGTCGGGGGGGGGGCGTGAGGATCGGGAATGTATCTTTGTGAGTAAACAGTTAGTTGGGGTATGCTAGTTTGAAGAGCCAGGTTTTAAGATTCTGTTTGAATTTTTTATGGCAAGGTTCCTGGCGTAGGTGGGGTGGCATTTTGTTCCAGTGAGACGTGCCTGCTATGATGAATGATCTTTCTCTGATCGTGGCATGTTTGATGACTTTAGGGGAGGGAGTCGGGAGTTTGGCTTGGTGTTGCTTTCTAGTTGGTCTGGTTGGGTTGTGGAGATGGAGATGTTCGGGGAACCAGTGCATGTTTTGGTTGTGGATGGCTTTATGTATGAGGGTGAGGGATTTGTAGATTATCCTGGAGGTTACTGGGAGCCAGTGTAGGGATTGAAGAACTGGGGTGATGTGGTCATGACGGTGAGTATTTGTGAGAATGCGGGCGGCGGCATTTTGTAGGAGCTGTAACGGTTGGAGGGTATTTTTTGGAAGGCCTATGAGGATAGCGTTGCAGTAGTCCAGTTTGGATAGGATCATGGCCTGCAGTACTGTTCGGAAGTCGGAAGTGTGTAATAGTGGTTTTATTCTCTTCAAGGTGTGGAGTTTGAAGAATCCGCTCTTTATAGTGGTAGATATGAATTTTTTGAGGTTAAAGTGGTTGTCTATCCATATGCCTAGGCTGCGTACAAATTGTGTGGGAGGGCAGCATGGTGGTAAGGGGGAAGGAAGGCTTATTGTGGGAATGTTGGGGGGCGAGAGGATGAGTAGTTCGGTTTTGTTGGTGTTGAGTGCCAGAAAGTTGTCAGTGAGTAATTTGTTTATTTCAGACAAAGCAGAGTTCCAAATCTTCATTGCGTTAGGGATAGAATCGGTTATAGGTATGAGTATCTGCACGTCATCTGCATATATGAAGTGCTGGAAGCCCAGTTTGGAGAGCAGAAGGCAGAGGGGTATGAGGTAGATATTAAAAGGGTTGAGGAGAGGGATGAGCCTTGTGGTACTCCTTGTGATAGCCTGACTGGTTTGGATTCATTGCGACCAATTTTTACCGTATAGCTCCTGTCGTGTAGGTAAGACTGGAACCAGAGAAGGGCAGTGTCCGAAATGCCAATTTCCTTGAGGCGTTTAATGAGTATGTTGTGATTAACTGTGTCGAATGCCGCCGATATATCTAGTAGTGCGAGTATGTGGGATTGTCCTTTGTCCAGGGCTTTGAGTATGGTTTCTGAGAGGGAGATAAGTAGGGTTTCTGTGCTATGGTGCTTACGGAAACCAAACTGGGATGATGAGAGGATATTGCGGTCTTCTATGTAGTCTGTAAGTTGTCTATTAATTATTTTTTCAAGTATTTTGGAGAGGAATGGGAGGTTTGACACTGGGCGATAGTTAGCTGGATCAGTGGTGTCTAAGTCTGGTTTTTTGAGGATAGGTTTTATAATAGCTTGCTTAAGTTCAGTTGGGACCTGGCCCAGTGTGATAGACTTATTCAGTACGTTTGCGATGTGTTTGGAGATTGAAGTGGGGTTTGTAAGTAGTGTTTTGGTGGGCAGATTATCTGAAGGATGATAGGCGGGTTTGATTTTTTTGATAGTGGTTTCAATTTCTAGCGCAGATGTGTTTTCGAAATTTGAGAGGGTGGTGTTTGAGGTTTGTGTGGATGGATGCAATTGTGTGACAGGGTCGGAGTGGTCGGTCGGAGTATTGTTGGGTGTTATTATGTTTGGAAGAATGGGGTGAGGTGCGAAACGTGCCATAATGGTTTGTACCTTAGTGTGGAAGTATGCTGCTAATTTTTCACATTTTGTTCCATCGTCGTTGTCAGGGTTGTGTTTGTCCGGTGATGTGATAAGGCTGGCTACGTATTGGAAGAGGGCCTGTGGGTTGAATTGGAACTGATGGATTCTTGCGGCATAGAAGTCTTTCTTTGCTTTTTCGGTGGCTTTTCGATAGGTGTGTAGGAGGGTGCGAAACTGTGCTAGGGTGGTGGGGATTTGATTTCTCCGCCAGGATTTTTCAATTTTGCGAAGGTCGAGTTTCATGGTTTTAAGTTCATTTGTGTACCATGGTTTCTTATTATTTTTGTTTGTTTTGATTTCTTTGGTGTGGGATGGGCAGAGTCTATCTGCTATGTTTGTGGTGATTTGAAACCATGAAGATATTGCTGTGTTCGCGTCAGTGAGGTCTATGTTGGGGAGTTCTTTTGAAAGGGCCTCAAGGATGTCGTCAGTCTTGCCTTGTTTGCGAAAAGTTATTGTTTCTTTGGGTTGCGAAGGGGGAGGGGTGTCTTTGATTGTGCATCGTGTGTCTATTCGAAAGTGGTCTGACCAAGGGATGGGTGTGCAGCTGGGTTGGTCAATTTGGATTAAGGAATTGGTAAAGATGAGGTCAAGTGTATGCCCAGCTTTGTGCGTGGGTTCTGAGACGTTTTGTTTGAAACCCAGCGCTGTCATAGCTGTCAAGATAGCTTCACAAGAAGGGGAAAGGGGGTCGCGGTCTACATGAATATTCAGGTCTCCCAGAATTATGGCAGGTTTGGTATTGTTTATGTGTTTAGAGATGTATTCTATGAGTGTGGAAGGATTTTTTTCGAGAAGGCCAGGGTGGGCATAGATTAAGCAGAGTTGGAGGGAATTAGATTTGAAGATACTGATTTCCAGTTTTGGGGGGGGTAATATATTTTGGAGCGTAAGGTTGAAGTTCTTTTTGGCAGCCAGGAATAGTCCACCTCCTTTTTTTTTGATTCTAGGTATGGAAAATAAGGTGTATGCATCGGAGGTGAGTTGGTTAATTAAGGCGGAGTCGGTATCCTTTAACCAGGATTCCGTGATGGCGCATATGTCAGGGGCTTCATCTGTAAGGATATCATGTAGTAGAGTTGTTTTTTTTAGAATGGATTGAGCGTTGAGTAGTAGAATGGAAAAGGACAGCATACCCAGGATTTGCGTGAGGGGGGAGGCCATAATGGGGATGAGTGATCTGTGTTGTCGAGTTATGTATGTGTGACTGATCGTTTTGTAGGGGGCGTGGAAGTGTTTTATGGTGGGGATGTGTTGTGGACTCATTTTGCAAAGAACGTGGACTCATTTTGCAAAGAATGTGGACTCATTTTGCAAAGAATAACTTCATAACTTGGTTAAACGTTAAAACTTGATTAACTTGAACTGGTTGATTGACTATAGCTGGAGACTGCCAGTGTACTTAACCGGTAAGCGTCGACACCCGGCAGGGTGGATGCCCTAGGTAAATGAAAACATGGCTTACCCTTGAATCATTTGAAGGACCATGTGTGACGGCAGCCAAGGGTGGGATGCTGAGTCCATCTGTCTACACTAAGGAAAACGAAATTATCAGGTAAGTAATTTCTCCATTTCCTAGCGTGTAGCAGATGGACTCAGGACCCGGTTCCCACCACCCCCGTCTCTCCCTCCCTACCCCCCCCCCTTAATCGTTCCTACGTGCACCTGCCCATGTCCTACTGTAAA
This sequence comes from Rhinatrema bivittatum, assembly GCF_901001135.1. Classification (NCBI taxonomy): domain Eukaryota; kingdom Metazoa; phylum Chordata; class Amphibia; order Gymnophiona; family Rhinatrematidae; genus Rhinatrema; species Rhinatrema bivittatum. The sequence continues at coordinate 19,832,093 of NC_042620.1, read as the reverse complement.
TAAGTTTCATATACTAAATATCCCAAGTGCACATGCCAACTAACCTTGTATATTGGTTCTTTTTGTAACGCTGCCTGTCTGACTCTCCTCTCCTCTACTTTGTATATCACCCAGTTAACCCCTCCCCTGTTTATTGTAATTTCCTTTCCTTTCCTTTCTCAGTTATTTGTAAACCGACATGATGTGTCCTACGAATGCCGGTATAAAAAAAGTTTTAAATAAATAAATAAATAAATAAATAATAATGGGATGTATAAAAGCTACTCCCGAACCAGGTGGGAGGCTGCCCATGACCCACTTAGTATTGCCCTTGCAAATGCCGTGTCCTCCCGAGCCTGAATGTCCAGACGGTAGAATCTGGAGAAGGTATGGATGGAGGACCATGTAGCCGCCCTGCAGATCTCTGCAGGTGACAGCATTCTAGTTTCTGCCCAGGATACTGCCTGGGCTCTGTTACAATGGGCCTTGACCTGTAGAGGTGGTGGCTTGCCAGCTTCTACGTAGGCCGCCTTGATGACTTCCTTGATCCAGCGGGCGATGGTTGCCCACGAGGCCGCTTCTCCTTGTCTCTTTCCGCTGTGAAGGACGAAAAGGTGGTCCATTTTTCGTACGGGTTCGGACATTTCCAAGTATATATATTGAACAGAGAACGCTGCACGTTCTCTGTTCAATACTTTGTCTATTGTTTAATGTAACGCCTTACCGGCGACAGTTTTGTTATATGGAAACCGACTTGATTTGATATGTATATCGAGAATGTCGGTATATAAAAACCCTAAATAAATAAATAAATAAATAAGTAAGTATCTGGATAGGAGTCTGCCGATGTTGAGGTGGCGCAGACTACGGGCTTCTTCCGAATTCTTCGAGCCATCCGTCGTTGGTAGCGAGATTGTCTGGTTAAGGTGGAAGTGTGAGACCACTTTGGGGAGGAAGGAGGGAACCGTGCGTAGTTGGATGGACCCCGGGGGGAGCCTGAGGAACGGCTCACGGCAGGACAGTGCTTGTAGTTCCGATATGCGGTGGGCTGAACACACAGCCAGCAAAAACACTGTCTTTAAGGTTAAGAGGCGGAGGGACAGGCCTCGGAGGGGTCTGAAGGCGGTTCCCGCTAGAAGTCCAAAACGAGATTGAGATTCCACAGAGGTACTGGCCACTTTAGTGGTGGGGGAATGTGCTTGACTCCTTTCAGGAAGCGTGACACGTCCGGGTGATAAGCTATGCTGTCGCCCTCGCTCTTGGAGCCATAGCATGACAATGCGCCACCTGTACCTTGGAGTTAAGGGACAGACCCTTCTGTAGTCCGTTCTGTAAGAATTCCAGGATCACAGGAACTTTAAATGAGCGTGGCTTGATGTTGTGGTCTTCGCACCAGGCTTCAAATACTCTCCAGATCCGTATGTACGTTAGCGATGTGGAGAACTTGCGTGCTCGGAGGAGAGTGTCGATTACTGCCCCCGAGTATCCGCTCTCTCAGGCGAGCCCTCTCAATGGCCAGACCATAAGAGAGAATTGAGCTGGGTCCTCATGGAGGATCGTACCTTGTTGTAGCAGGTCCCTGTGTGGGGGCAGGGGTAGGGGGTTCCCTGCCAGCAGTCTTCTCATGTCTGCGTACCAGGGTCTTCTTGGCCAATCTGGAGCCACCAGAAGAACCAATCCCTGGTGTAGTTGTATCTTGTGAATGATTGCGCCCAGTAGTGGCCACGGCGGGAAGGCATATAGTAGAGTCCCCGGGGGCCAGGGCTGTACCAGGGCATTGATCCCTTGGGACTGCGGTTCCTGCCTGCGGCTGAAGTATCTGGATACTTGGGCGTTTGATCTGTTTGCCAGAAGGTCCATGTCCGGTGTCCCCCACCGATTCACTATCATCTTGAAGGCTGCAGACGACAGCCTCCATTCTCCTGGGTCTAGACTTTCCCTGCTGAGGAAGTCTGCCGTGATGTTGTCTTTCCCGGTGATGTGGATGGCGGATATCTCCTGGAGGTTTGCTTCCGCCCACGCCATCAGGGGGTCTATTTCTAGGGACACCTGTTGGCTCCTGGCTCCCTCCTGCTGGTTGATGTAGGCTACTGTCGTGGCGTTGTCCGACATTACTCTGACCGCTTTGTTTCGAAGTCTGTGAGCGAACCGCAGGCAGGCTGACTGCCCACGCCTCTAGGCGGTTGATGTTCCATCCCGCCTCTTCTGCGTTCCACTGCCCTTGGGCGGTTAACTCCTCGCAGTGTGCTCCCCATCCTCGTAGACTGGCATCTGTGGTGAGTAGGGTCCAGGTTGGGGAGGATAGTCTTGATCCCCGGCTCATGTGGCTGGCCTGCAGCCACCACCATAGCTGGGTCCAAACTCTGCCCGGGAGTGATAGACGTACGGTGTAGTTCTGGGACTGTGGGCTCCACCGTGATAGAAGTGAGCGCTGTAGGGGCCTCATGTGGGCTCTTGCCCATGGCACTACTTCCAGTGTGGATGCCATCAGCCAGAGGACTTGCAGGTAATCCCATGCTGTGGGACGAGGATCGTTGCAGGTAATCCCATGCTGTGGGACGAGGATCGTTCAGCAAGGTTTGCAGCTGGTTCCACAATTTTGATCTCCTTGTGGGGGTCAGGCTTACCTTGTCCTCTTTGATGTCGAATCAGACTCCTAGGTATTCCAGCGACTGTGAGGGCTGTAGGGAGCTTATGTGTGTGTTGACCACCCATCCTAGGCTCTCCAGTAGTTATGACTCTGCTGGTTGCTTGGTGGCTTTCCTCTGGCGACTTTGCCCTGATCAGCCAATCGTCTAGGTAAGGGTGAACGAGGATTCCTTCCTTCCTCAGTGTTGCCGCCACCACTACTATTACCTTGGTGAACATCCGGGGTGCCGTGGCTAGCCCGAAGGGTAGTGCCCGGAACTGGTAGTGACGGTTCAGGACTTTGAAGTGTAGGTAGCGCTGGTGCTCCTGATGAATAGGGATGTGCAGGTAGGTCTCCGAAAGATCCAGGGATGTGAGAAACTCTCCTGGTTGTATCGCCCTTATAACGGATCGTAGGGTTTCCATGCGGAAGCGGGGAATCCTGAGGTGGCGGTTGACCGACTTGAGGTCCAGGATGGGTCTGAATGTTCCCTCTTTCTTGGGGACGATAAAATAAATGGAATAGTGTCCAGTATTTATTTCCTGTGGAGGCACTGGGGTTATGGCCTCGAGGGCCAGTAGTCTGGACAGTGTAGCTTCCACTGCCGCCCTCTTGAAGGGGTTGTGGCAGGGGGACTCCACGAACTTGTCTGGAGGGGTTCGTAGGAAATCCAGGTAGTACCCTTCCCGAATGATAGCTAGGACCCACTTGTCCGATGTTATCTCGACCCATCTGCGATAGAATAGGACTAGTCTTCCCCCTATGGCTTCTTCCCTTGGATGGGTCGGCTGAATCTCATTGTGGGGTGCGGCTGGGGCCTGCACCCGAGCTGGTTCCCCTCTTGTTGTGCTTGGTCCGAAAGGACTGGTTCCTGCCCTTAGGGCGGGGGGTTTGATAGTTGCTCCTGTAAGGATTGAAGCGCTGTGAACCTTTGCCCCTAGAGGACCTGGGGAAGGGTCGCTGGTTTCTCTTCGTCTTATCCTCTGGCAGGCGCGGCAATGGGGATTCGCCCCATTTGTCAGCCAGTTTCTCTAGTTCACTGCCGAACAGGAGGGATCCTTTGAAGGGCATCCTTGTGAGGCGCGTTTTGGAAGATGCGTCGGCCGACCAGCTTTGGAGCCAGAGTTGCCTTCTGGCCGCCACCGCAGATGACACTCCTCTGACCGCTATGCGCACTAGGTCGGAAGCAGCGTCCGCAGGGAATGATACTGCTGGTTCCATGTATTCTCCTGGGGTGTTGTTCCTGGTTTGTGATAAACAGGCACGTGTCACCACGGTGCAGCAGGCCGCAATTTGTAGAGACATAGCGGCTACGTCAAATGACTGTTTGAGGATGGACTCCAGACGCCGGTCATGTGTATCCTTGAGCGCAGCTACTCCCTCCACTGGGATAGTGGTGCGTTTAGAGACCGCGCAGACCATGGCATCCACTCTTGGGCATGCGAGAAGATCTTTGGTTGCCGGGTCCAGGGGGTACAGGGCTGCCAAGGTTCGTCTCCCTTTGAATGTGGACTCTGGTGCTCTCCATTCCAGGTCAATCAGCTGTTGTGCTGCTTGTAACAGAGGGAAATGTCGAGAAGTCTGTCGGAGACCCTCCAGCAGGGGGTTCATTTTAGGTTCCCCCGAAGTCCCTGGGCCCGGGATAGCGAGCTCCGTCAGGCATTGGTTGACCAGGTCCGGGAGCTCGTCCTTTGTGAAGAAGCGTCTCATGGTTCGGTGAGTCTCTGTCCCCGGGGGAGCTCCCCCTCCTCTAGGGGTTCGGCTTCCTCTTCAGAGATGTCCGGGTCCCCATAGGTGGGGCTTCTGGGTAGTGGAAGCCTGTGCCTAGGTCTTGAAGGGCCTGGGGCATGAGGGTCCTCCGGTGGAGCATGTGGCTGGACAGCCAGAGGTTCAGTTTGCATTTGAACAAAGGTGTGAATCCCCTTGAAGAACTCCACCCATGAGATCGAAGCTGGGTCGAAGCTGAGGGGTGCTGGATCTTTGGGGTTCCCCGTCTGTGGGGAGGTCCGCCTGGCTAGGTCTGGGGTACCCCCTGAGAAGCTAGAACTCGGCCCTGGGTGGGACTGGCCATGAACTGGATCTCCCAGGACCTCCTCGCAATGGGTGCATAGGGCGTTCGCCTCCTTGCTTTGTGCGGCTCTGATGTGACATGCTGGGCAGAGGCCTTGAGCTTTTATCTCTGTTTCTGGAGGTGCCATGGCTGTCGACGCATAAACTTCTTATGCGCACCGGTGGGCTTAAGGTAAGCGTGTAGTTGTGCACGTAGCTGTGCGCCCAGCCGTAGATATGCGCCTGGCTCTGCGCGCAAGACCTGATGTGCGTGTAAGGCTATGCGCACACGTGCTTTGTGCACTCAGGCCAAACGGCAAATGGCGCAGCGAATAGGGCCAAAATGGCGACGGCGAGCACGCGGGCAATATGGCAACCCCCTCTGAGGGTCTCCACGTGGGTAGACCCTTGGAAATAACCGGGGCCTGGCCCTGCTAGGGCGGATCAACCCAGTGGCACTGGTCCCGGCCGGCGACCTGTGCTCCTCCTCGATCCTCTGAGACCGGTTCAAGCAGATTTCTACCTTACCTTGTCTTTGGCGATTCCCAGTTGCATCCCGGGCGGTCTCCGGCTGTGGGGGGAGAGGGCAAATACCTTCACCGCCGCGCTCGAGGATGCACCCGCTGCCTCTCAGCCGCACCAGAGGGTCGGGGGCTAGGTCCTCGCCGTGATTCGGCCGCTGGACCGAGGCTTACCTCCGAGGGACCACGGAAATCACCTCAGGAATCTCAACTGGGAGAGGGACCCTAGGGTATCACCGCAGGAGAGCGGGGCTCGTCTTCAGGTAGGTTTGTTCTTTAAAATTTGGATTTTCTTCTTTGAATTTGTTCGAACGCTGTGAGAGCATGCAGATAGTCCCTAACTGCTATGGAGACGGAAAATACTGAAGAGCTGCACTTCCTGCAGGGGTATATGTACTAGGGGCTGACGTCAGATTGAAATCTGATCAGTCTCCAACTGCTAGCAGGAATACATTATACCCATTAGTCCTGAGTCCATTTGCTACATGCTAGGAAATTGAAGATTCAAAATTGAAGATTCAATTAGCCTGTCAGAAGGGGCATCTTGTGTCCTTCTGGAGTCCAGAAGATTCAATTCAAAATTGAAGGTTCGTATCAATGGGTTCTTCTTTTTATAGCTCAGAATAAAATTCCTGAAACAACTGATATACAGTGTCCTTAGTGGAATTCACAATACATCCTTCCCAGAGTCTTCAAGGTAGCTATGTTTGGTACCTGCCCAGGAACTGGTAACATTCACCAACATCCTCCCTGTTTTATTACCATATGCAAAAATAATATAGTAAAACCTGTTTTGTTTTCTGATTCCTCACAAACCAGAATTTATACATTTTCAATTTCTTGTTATTAATTTCCTTTTTCTTACCACATACAAAATCACCTCCCTTAACACTGCTTTAGCTGTTTCCCCAATTTAACAGTGGATTATTTAGGCATACTGCATTTACAACTGCAAATTCTTTCCATTTTAAGCTATTACATTCTTGAAAAGTTTTTTTCATATTAAAGATGTGTTGAGAATCTCCAACGCTTGTATATTACTAAACCCCATAACATGCATCCAAACTGGCACATGGTCAGAGATTTCTAATGGACCAATATGAGGCCAGTACATAAAGAAAAATTCTGCATGTAGATTAACAAGTAGTCCAATCTGTTCATAGTGTCATACGCTCTAGAGATAATGAGTGTGACCATGTTCAGAGGAATAAAGACATCTCCAAACATCTATCAGATCCAGATGCTTACACAGCAGTGGGACATCTTTCAATACAGCAAAAAAGGTATATGACTGTAATAAATTAATTTCATAAAAAAGCCATGGGTGTAGACATTCAGAGCATAGAGAATACAGAGCAGCATGGGCCTACCAAATAAGAGGCCCTCCACCACGATAAATCTACTCTCAGAGTCCTTTATAGTTCTAATTTCCTTAAATTACACAGATTTGCTTATCAAAATTGCAACTCTCACCTTTTTCTTCCCTGGCTGAAAATACTTCAACTACCCATTGCTTAATTTTGAGTATTCCACTTCATCTAGCCATGTTTCTTGTAACATAGCTATTTTGGTTTTTAACTTTTTCAGGGCTTGTAATATTTTAGAGAGTATAACTGCCAATCCAGTGCCACACATATTCCAAATTACGCAGTGTATGGTATTAGTCATCAAGAAAGTAGATAAATTCATAATCGCTCTTTGTAGTATCATGAAAAGTTAAAAAGATGGAGGTCCCCACCTCTGCCACTCTTCAATAAAAACAAAACACAGGTCCCAGTTATTATAAATAGTTCAATATCAATCGGGAGTATATTCCCATTTCTCACAGGACAAGCAGGATGGTAGTCCTCACATATGGGTGACGTCAGTGGATGAAGCCCTGCTACGGAAAACTTTTCTGTCAAAGTTTCTATAAAGCTTTGACTGACGCTGGCACACTGAGTGCACTGAGCGTGTGACCACAGGTGTCTCCCCTCAGTCTTCTTTTTTCTGCTCTGCAGTAAGCATAGCTGTTAGGAGCTCTGTGAGAAATTCTCACAACTTACAAACTTTTACTTTACAAACGCTTTTTCCTCCCCTCGCGTATGTTTTTTTTTTTTTTTTAAATTTGTAAAGTTTTATTAACTGGCAAGTATAAACATTACATTTAGTTGAATGTATCAGGATATACATCAAGTAACAAATAGAAGAACTGCGTACAGGAATCCCAACATAGAGTACATGTAAATGCCAGAAATTAACATTTATTTTAATCCTATATGCTTCACCCCATTCCCCCATCCCCCCTTGCTTCTCAAGAAAAATCCACAGATTTTAACCACTTATGTATATCTTCATACGCAATTAACCCTTGCATCGAAGACTATAGCTGCATAATACCATCAAAGCAGCTACGAGCCATTTGTCCATATCTCCCACCTGCAAGTATGAGTATGGTACCTCCCGGTATCATACTCATTATCCCCTCGCGTATGTTTAACTGACGCTCGGTAACTACTATGCCCTGTTTTTCGGTCGGTTCCTGTCACCTCACTATGGTTTCCCCGGCCTACCAACCGAATTGCAGTCTTCCCTCTCCCTATGTTTTCACAGTTAGCCCCACAGCCTGCGAGTGTCCTCCTGTGACCCTCTGCCTGGTTATTAGCGCTAGTGGAATAGGTACTTCCACGGTTACCGTTGCCGCCAGGGCCCCCCTGTCGAATTCATACCTCGCTACTTTCGTGCAGTCGATGCCCCATCGCTACTGTCGGTACTCCTTTCCAGGCCATCCTGCCTTTTTCGACACCCCTCCCCCAGCGGTCCATCGATGCCATTGATCCCCGCATCAATTCTTTCAGTACCATCAAGGTTTTCATCCATGGCGCTGATTTTTCCATCGGTGTCATCGATGCCCGGGCGCATGCCATCATTGATTCTATCTATGCCATTGACGCCCAAGTCGATGCCCAGGTCAACGCCATCGATTCCCATATCAATGCCATCGAAGATGTAGACACCCATGGCCATGCCACCGATGCAGTCAGTGCCCGTCTCCATCCATAAATGCCGTCGTTGCTATCGATTCCCATGTCAATGCCATCGAGGATGTCGACACCCATGGCCATGCCACCGATGCAGTCGGTGCCCATCTCCATCCATAGATGCCGTCGACGCCCACATCGTTTCCATCGGTGTCCTCATCGTTCCTATCGATGCGGCCATCGATTTCGATGCAGACATCAATTTCCCGATGCCATCGATGTCTTTTCAATCCTTTGATGCCACATCATTGCCATTGATACCTATACCGATGCCTCTGTCACTGTTATTGCTGCTCTGCTCGGCCATCGACATTTTTTCATATATATATATATATTTTTTTATTTTTTTTTTTATGATACCCTCGAGGCTGCCCCATGCCATCGATACAGTCAAGACTGAAATAGCACCTACACGCAATGCTCTCACCTAAACACAGTGCTCCATGCTTTGGAGTTTTTACTACAGCCCCATATCAGCCTACGACACTACACAGTGCCAAGAGCAGTGCAGGCATGCTGACAGTCCGTCATCATTCGCCATCCAGGACAGCAAGGGCGTCCACCTCGGCGCTGGGGAAAGACCGGGCCGAGCACCATGGCACTCATTGTCACCGGCACAGAGATCGTCCACCACCAACGCCATTCAGCACATCGGTGCTATCCTACTCTGTGCTGGAGAATGCCCAGGCCAAGCAACATCGCTACTGCCACCACCGCTGTTCCATACAACACTGGCAGTCCTCCATGCTCCAGAATGACCGGACAGAGTTCCGAGGAATTCTGCACTGGCGTCACGATACATTGAGCCGCTGCAAAGAGGGCTGGGTTCATGAGTCATAATGGCTCCCCTGTACCCGAGCCGGGGTCATGAGTCATAATGGCTCCCCTGTACCCGAGGCGTTCCCCACCGACACCGGTGCGGGGTTCTGTACCTCCACAAATTAATGTGGTAGCGACAGATACGCTCAGCCTGGACTCCTCTGTACCTGCGCCACCATACCAGGTTACAGAGTTGAGTCCCGCTTCAGCGACAATTCCATTGAGACCTGTTCTCTAAACCGGGCCATATGGTTCGATAGGTTCTAGGTTGTCTGGCCTTCCAAGAGCCATATTATTGTCACATATCTCTATTGCCAGCTATGTTAGACACAATACCAAGAGAACCTCTCTACTAATCATTTGGGATTACATCAGGACATCCTCCCGTTGTTAGCAACGGGATTCTGTACTGATTAATACTCTGATTTCTGGTTCCTAATTAAGGACTGAAATTCCAGATGCATTCGCTGATTTGCTAAACACGAGATTCAGCAAACACTGTCTCAATTGCAAGTCCACCTTGATACCTGGCGACAGGTCTCGACGTTTTCTTGTATAGCACACACAAATGCGGATACGACTTTCACCACTCACGCTCCCGTGGGAGATTACATGATATCCTGATTACGTCAGCCCCGCCAGTTGGACACCTCCTGGTCTCTCAACTTGCCGGATATCAGAGCGGCCACCCCACTTTGTACCAAGGTTCAGGGTACAGTCCCCCGGACGCTTCAAAGCGCAGAAGGGGGGGAGTGGGTGGGGGAGTTTTAATCTCACTATTCTTTCTTTCAACAGAAAGTAGTTACGCTCCGCCCATCCTGGACCTCAGAAATATCAACTTTCTTCAGAAGGTGCAGGAAAAATGGTATCTCTCGTCACCACGCTTCCGTACCGCAGTAAGTAGGTTGCCTCTCTATTTTTTCTGTGTGCTTCATGGTGAGTCAACAATATTACAATCCCAAACTCTGCTGGTTGCACCAGCTTCGGCAACTGGGGTATTTCATTACATCACTAGCAGTGACTGCTGTTTTCTCTACGGAGTAAAACATCATTCACGCTTTTCCTTGCATGGACAGCTGCATAACAACAATCAACCCAAGCAAGGACCTCTACCTTCTTCATGACTCACTATAAACGTACTACCTGGGATTGCTTTTCACTACCATAAATCCCATATAGCACACTTCTGGACACCACAGTCACAATGACATTCATGTCCAACAACCGTGCAGACAATCTGACAAATTCTTATATGTCTCTGCGCGCATACACGATAAGCTGAGCCCCTCAATTCTTTCATTGTTGGGCCACGGTATTTTTTCACCATGCATTTACTCATGGGTTAAAAAAAAATTTTTTTTGCTATGAGTAAGGTTCAGTGAAATCCAATTATCAGTGGACCTAAGCTGTTCAACCGCTATTGTCCCTGATCCATATTGCAGATCTAGAGCCAAAACCTAGACTGGTCCTGCTCATGCTCGCATTTACTCAGGGTTGCAGAGTTAGAAGTAACATCTTCTCAACCCAATATGCGTCTTCTCTGATCCATGCAGACTTTCACATTAACTTCCTGGAGCTTTGAGCCATGAGTTATGCCTTTATGCCTTACAATACTGCCTATGCAGCAAACCTTTGTGCATACAGACAGACAGCATAGTGACATTGTGGTATTTCCAATATACAATGCACAACCTCTTAGCTGCTCTGCTAGGAAGCTGTGCAGCTCTACTCTTGGCCCTTGCTCACTCCATGCATCCCTGGGCCACTTATCTAACAGACTTACTGAACGCACTAGCAGACCTTCTCCACAAAAGTTACATCCTCCCGGATGGTCTTGGATTATATGTGTAGCCAGAAAAATCTTCTACCACTGAGGTCAACCGAACTTGCCCTCTGTGTCTGAATCAAACCACACGGTGGACAGATTCTACTCCCTACACGTCTCCAATGTGTTCCCATGGAAGCCTTTGCTGCAACAAAGGCCTCTTATGTGTGTCTCTTTCAATGCCTCTCATAGCCAGCACCCCTTTTTATGCTGCACCGGGATGGGGTTCACTGTTCTCAGACCCACGTCATGGCCGAGACCAGTATGCTTTCCCATACTTAATCTATCATACCAGTAACCAATTTGCCTTCTCACAGATCAGTCTCATATCATGGACTCACTGATGTTCTCAGGTACTGGTAGCGTCTCAAAAACCTTCTACACATAAATCTTACCATTCAAAATGGCATGATTTACCACATGTCACATGCCATCATCAGTGCCTCCGATAATTCCTCCGATTCCTTCGGAGCCTAGACCGGGTCCTTCAGGTATCCATCCACCCTGTCTCCCTCTAGTTCCTAGAGGGACGGATGCGGATCCTTATGATACCTGGGGTGATGATACCTCAACAGACACCGATGATTTACCTTCACCCACAGAGTAGAAAGCATTCTCCCCCAGAGGACTTTCCTATATAAATTTTGTAAAGGAAATGTCTGAATTGGTTCCCTTCCAATTACAGACGGAACAGGATGATAGGCACCAGATGATGCAGTTGCTCCAATTCCTGGATGCCCCCAAGGTAATCACCTCTATTCCCATCCATCTTGATCTCCTCAAGAAGGATGGGTCCTTCTTGATCTCCTCAAGAAGAACTGGGAACATCCTGGATCAATTGCTCCAGTACATGGGAAAGCTGACACTACCTATTTGGTACAGTCAGCCCCAGGTTTTCAAAAATCACAGCTTGATCACCACTCGGTTGTGGTAGAGTCTGCACAAAAGAGGGCGAAAAGGTCAAAGCCTCACTCATCTGTTCCTCCTGGAAAGGAACAGAAGTTCCTAGATAACATTGGTCGCCGAGTATTCCAAGGAGCCATGCTCATCTTCCGGATTGCCACCTATCAGCTTTATATGACCCAATATAACAGGGTCATTTTTAAGCAGATACAGGATTTTTCAGACTCCCTGCCTCAGCAATTTCAAGAACAATTACAAACCCTAGTAAACAAGGGTTTTGAGGCAGGCAAGCATGCGATTAGAACATCTTATGACATATTTGACACTTCTACCAGAGTGTCTGCAGCTGCTATTTTGGCGAGACGGTGGGCCTGGCTCAAATCTTCTGACCTTTTCCCAGAAGTACAAGACCGGTTATCTGACCTGCCTTGTGTCGGAGATAATCTGTTTGGCGAACAGATTCAACGGACGGTGGCAGAATTAAAGGACCATCATGAGACCCTAAGACAGCTCTCTTTGATGCCTTCCGACTTCTCCTCAAAACAGCCATTCAGAAAGGATTCTAAGAAGTCTTTCTTCCGCCCGAAGAAGTCTTACCCGCCACCAACCAGATCCCGTGCCACGAGACCTTTTCAAAAACCGCAGTCTCGTCAAGCCCATAAACAAAAACCACAAGCAGCTCCTCAACCAGGACCTGCTTCCGGTTTTTGACTTCCACTTAGAGAGCAGCAGCCAGATTCCTCTGTCGCATATACCAGTGGGAGGTCGATTGTGCCACTTCCACAACATGTGGCATTCAATCACATCCGACCAATGGGTATTGGCAATCATTGCTCAGGGTTACCATCTGAACTTTCTCGCCCTGCCACCGGACTCCCCACCTCTACAGACGTGGAGAACATCCGAACACTCCATTCTTCTGGATCAAGAGTTTTCCCTCCTTCTCCAGTCAAGAGCAATAGAACCCGTTCCATACTCTCCGCAAGGCCTAGGGTTCTATTCCCGGTACTTCCTAATCCCCAAAAAATCGGGAGGCATCCGTCCTATTTTGGACCTACGGGCCCTCAACAAGTACCTCCAGCGAGAAAAGTTCAAGATGGTCACTTTGGGATCGCTTCTATCTCTTCTACAAAGAGGAGACTGGCTCTGCTCTCTGGACCTCCAGGACGCATACACTCACATTGCGATAAGTCCAGCTCATCGCAAGTACCTGAGGTTCCTTAGTAGGCCCCAAGCACTATCAATACAGAGTGCTTCCATTCGGCCTAGTATCTGCACCGTGAGTCTTTACAAAATGCCTCGTAGTCGTCGCAGCCTTCCTCAGGACACAAGGTGTTCACGTCTACCCCTATCTGGATGACTGGTTAATCAGGGTTCCCACTGAGCAAGCTGCTCTGTCGTCCCTCAATCTAACCTTACACACGCTAATTTCATTAGGATTTCTCGTCAATTACGACAAATCCTACTTCGTCCCATCTCAAACCTTGTCGTTCATTGGGGCAACAAAAGCAACAAAAGGTAAGTTGGCACATGTCGAGCCGCTTCGGGAGGAGGGGATTTTCGGTTTTTAGGTTTTCATGGGTTAAAGTTGGGATCCACTTCATGGTGCCTGTCATTTGAAATGACAGGTACCAGCGCACCCAGGATACTGTATAGGCGCTGTATTAAGCGCCTATACAGTAAAATGGGTTGCGCGGGGCCTAACGCTTCGCCTAACGCTTTGCAGACGCGGCTTGCATTTGCAAGCAATTTAAATAGAGTATCGAGCGGTATGTGATCAGAACAGTGCGTGGGCAAACGAGGGTGCACCCGGCACTGCCGCACTCTAACGTGGCCTTACTGTATCGACCCGTGAATTGGCTAAGTTTTAGTAAGATATTCAAAACTCAGCATTTAGCAGGATACAGTAACTTGCATATTATCAAGTTAAATGCCTTTGAATATCTATCCCATTATCTCTAATACTGTTTTAGCCTGCTATTAGTGCCATATACATCTGGAAGGCTAAGATTTATAGGGAGGTATCCGAATTGAGGACATTCCTTTCTGGAATAGTTCCAAAAATATAAATTTCAAAAATACTCAAAAAACATACTTGAGAGCATTTTTACCTTGAAGCTGTAGCCTTGATCAACTAGAAATCTCTGTCGTTTAGTGGAGTATGCCATTTCTTGAGTGTCTTGAGATACAAGAGAGTAGAAAAAAGCATTGTATTCTTCTGCTATCATTCCTAGGGACAAAGAAGAAGCATTTATATAGAGTTTGATATAGTAATTGATTAGCGAGCGGTGCATGTGTGCAAGACAGAAGAAACTTTCCTAGGTAGCGTCACACATTTGTTGGCTTTTTCCTATTTCTGGCCCCATCTCTCAATGCCTATCACCGGGGAAGTCGACCTTTCAAGGCAGCAAGAATTCCTGAACATCTCTATCTCAGCTCACTACTCAAGTGTATATCTGGTGATTCAAAATATTTTTTTTCTTTTTTTGTTGTAACAAGATGGAAGACTTTCTTCAGCACCACCCCAGGACAAGATCCCTGCTTCTCTTTTGGGCCCCAGACATGAAGCATCATTAGGAAAGAAAGACCAGAAAGTTGTAACAAATGGACCACAGTGGTTTTGACCAGTCAGTTTTCTCAGCTCCTTTGGGCTCCCACAGTTCTGGCACTACAAGTCTTCATCTGTAGCTACCTGGGGAATTTCTTCCTCTATTCTATTTTATATCCCCTTCCCCTTGTTTTAGTACAACCCTTGGCCCTGAACCCTGCCATCAGGGGCCATAACTCTGATCACTAGGTGCCTCCACCATGCAGCGACAGACTCCCTTTGCCCCGTCTCAGGGGCTGTGAACTCTGCAGCATTCACAGCCACAGAAGACCTAAACTGGCAATCTAACTCATGCCTTCCGCATGGCAGTGCGCAGCACTATCGCTGACTGCAGGTTTCTGATACGTCTGACCTGACCTGAAAGCACCAATGAGGTCTAGGTCTAGTACCAGCCTGAGAAGTGGAGGAGTGGATGTTTTATAATTACACCATTAAAAACTGATTTTTTGGGGTAATCTGATTCAGAGAATTTTTTTTGTAATTCAATTGAGGGGTCCCATTTACTTGAATGTCACAAATGTAAAAAGTTGGGAAACTACTGACCTGTAAAAACGGAGTCATTTAGCACTTTTCCTTTATTAAATAGCAGCACTGAAGGTAATGACTAATGGTAAGAAAACACCAGCATGCCAGGCTGAAACTATAGTAATTTTGCTTTAAATGTTTTATAGAATGCAATGTATCAACTAAAATAATGCTCTATCAGACAGTTTGATATAAAACTCTTTTATGCATCATATAATCCAACACCTCTTTTAGTAGCAAAGGAAGCCCAATCCAGTCCTGGAAAAGAGCCCCCTGCACACCAGCACAAAGTCGGATTACGATTCAGAATCCTCTGAAATGGTGACACAGTTGGGGCTACAAGAATTTGTCACCAACAGGGTAAGGGTCAGCCGGCTGAGAAGAGGCTGTGCTCTTTTCATTGTAAGAAGGGCTTTTGTTTTCAGGTTAAAGTTGTCACAGCGGACATGACAGCAACACAAGAAGATTTCATTCTAACTATTTTTAATTTATCAAATGAACGAGAAACAGGAGGGGCAAAGAAAAATTTGGTAGGTTGTTAGAAAATAAGAAAAACAAAATGCTGAATATCGAGAAAAGGCAAAATAATTTGTAATCATATATATATATATATATATATATATATATATATATAGCGCCTTGCATTTACACAGAAAAGCAAGGTTCACATACCAAAACAAACAGCACCCAAGCTTCAGCTAGCTCTTGCCCAACTTGGTAACTGGTTTTAAACTGCAACCATCATGGAATGCAATGAATTTCAAAAAGCACTGTAAGTGGAGCCAGCCCAATGGCTCAGTGACAGTGTTGTGTGCAGGCATATAGGAGACCAAGGTTTGATCGCCGTGTCCAGCAATCCAGCTGGAACTAACTCAAAGGCAGCAATTTTTAGCTCCTTGGGCAGGAGTCTCTGCCACTGCAAAATAGCCAAATTGGATGGCTAACTGTAAAACATGCATGTATGTGGGCATGTGGAAATCTATTTTGGTATTTTATAACCAGCTGGTAGATGTATGCAGGTTATAAAATACATGTAAATGTACCCAGCAACATGACACATATAAAAAAAAGCCACACAAATACATTATTACACTTATCCAGACAAGTTCCGAGTTATCCAAGTAAGTAGTGGCACTTATCTGGCTACGTCTTAAAATGCTACTTATCCAGCTAAGACTAAAAAGCACTACTTATCCGGCTATCTGACTTAGCTGGGTAAGTGGCATTTTAAGACTTCTTCAGCTAAGTAACGGCTTTCCTGCTACTTTGCCGGACAGTCAGAACTTGTCCGGATAAGAGATGATTTCAAGATTTAGTCAGATAAAATCATAATTTATCTGGATAAACAACACACAATTGCTATACTCATGTATTTTTGTGTCAAATCATAAAAATATACATGTTGAGATTTTACAGGCATAATTTCCACCCCTCCAAGTCAGCTTTTACACATGTAAGTCGGGAGATTTTCTAACATGTGCAAGGCAATGAAGTTACCAGTTTTATCAGTCTACCAGTTCATCTGAAGGTCATCAAGGCCCTCCTGGCTGTTGAGCCTGAACTCCCATTTTCCCCAGACCCCCTACCCAGTCAGCATTTCACTTTTAAGACGTTTACGATTACTTACTCTAGATATTGAGGAGTAAATACACGCAAGGAAGCTGCCAAATCTGCATGTATAAATTGCTTATAAAATAGCAACTTACATAAATGTTGGCCCCTCCTGGAAGGCCCCTGGCCCATCCCTTTTTTTTTTTATATGTACAAAATTTATTCGTGTACCCTTATTTATGCATGTATGTTGAGGTTTATAAAAAAAGCACATAATGAGTATATGCTATTTACACACACAACTCACTGAAAATTCACCTTTAAAATCATGCACAGACAGCAAGTTTCGGCAGAAGTCGCAGTCTGTGACCCCTGGCTGTGACGACTGGGCTAATCAGAAGGGCAGAAAAGGGATAAAGGGGTCATTGTGCATAAAGGCTCACTGCACTGCATCTTCTGCATAGACCTGTTCCAACTGAGCTGAAAACCCAAAGAAACAGGAAGAAACTGCTGGGACAGCAAAATAAAAGAATCACTCAAAGAAAGATGGAGGAGGAATTAAATGACTGCTCCAAGTAAATTGTCAGTAAGACACTGCCAGAGCTTAGGTAGGAGTGCTCAATGCAACACTGCCTCTCTTTTATTGTCAAATTACCTTGATAAAAGAAAACTCCAAATATACTGTACAATACTTCTTAAGTCACAGGGCAGATGTTAATTTTAAATGCTTCTTTAAATATGTTTTTACTTTTTCCTTATGAGCCTCTTCTGCTTTTTAATGGATGGCACACACTACGCGTTATATCCCAGAAACTGTATTAATCAATCAGATTCCACTTCCCTTACTGTCCATGCCAGACCAGATGAGCAGGATATATCCACCTGTCAGCAGATGGAGACAGAGAAAAAGCTCACAGCTGACTTTACAGGGGTCTGGTTCAGTATTTCTCTGTTTCCAGCAGATGGTGCAGCAGCAAAGAGGAGGCCATTTCTGGGAAGGCTATAGGCTCAGGTAAAGTCTTGGGGGTGTTCTGGTGACGTCCAGTTAGGACTGCTTCTTTCTTCCCCCTGGAGAGCTGAGTCAGATGGGGTCTAAGTCCCCATGTCTATTGGTCAAGTACAGGTGGTCCCTTGGGACTTTGCTCCCTTGGTGGGTTCCTGCAGCAGAAGCTACTGACAGCAACTCTCCCCTCTACTCTTGGAGAGCAATGGGGAGGCAGTAAAGTTTTGGAGAAGAAAAAGGCTTGAAGCATGTCCTCTTTCTGCAGATCTGGACTCTGTCATGGGTGTTTGAGGTGTTCACCCTTTCCTCTCCGACCCTCTGCTTGCTAATTTCTGTGAAAAAAAAATAAGGTGCTGCACTTCTGCAGGTAAGTCATGGCAGTTGATGCATTATGCTGGCTTCTGAGTAGGTAGGTAAGATCCGCAGAGATTTGGCACCCTGCCAAAAGCAAAACTCTATGGGAGCCCCAAACTGAGCTCTGGCTCCTATGGGGAAAGTAGTGCTGTAGTGAAAATAGAACAGAGCTTGTTAGCACTCATGCCAAAAATAAATAAGACAAGCATACCAGGCTTTTTACCTCCCTCTTCCCTCCGATGACAATGGTGAAGTTCTGGGGGGGGGGGGGTGGTATTTTTTTTTCCTTGGGCATGGGAAGCCCTCTCCTGTCTAAAAAAGAATGTGGCCTTATGGCCCTGAACTTCTAGGACTCAGGCTTTACTCCCGGTGTCCAGTTTCCATCTCTACCCTGAGAATGATCTGATCTGCAATTTTTAGGTTCCAGGACAATGGATCTGAATGTTGTACCTTGTGCACACACACATGCATCTCAATCAATTCACATGCCTTTCAGGGTGATATCCAGTTGTCCAAGGTGCTACTCTCCCTCTTTCTAGGGAGGTTAGAAGGAGCCTGAGCAGATGTCTCCTGCAGGGAATGGATAAGGAATCTCTCTCATGGTTATTTCGTGCCATGGGCATTGGCCTAGCTGAAGCAGACACAGGAGTCTTAAAAGAGAACCAACGGGTACAGCTCTAAGCCAAGGGTCTGAGCCAGATGTCTAGTGCTCCAGAAATCCTGGCCTCTATTTTGGGAGAAGGCAACCCTGATGGGAGCAGTCAATGCAACACCATTAGCAGATGCGAACAAACAGCGGGAATCTAGTAGCCCTCAGATACCCTAAGTGAATTAGATTTGGTCTGGGAATAAGTTCCACTACAGGAGCCAACAGCAGCTCACAAGGATGTCACTGTCAGCATACAGATGAATTACAAATGTATGTTTTGAGTTGACACTCTTGAGACCCTGACATATAAGGGGTGGCAAAATGGGCCTTTCCCCTTCGAGGGAGCAGGTAGGGCATTTTTGTGAGTGGATTTCAGATCAGTCTGGCAAAGATCCAAGACTAACAAGATTCTTCAGCCAAAACTGGAAAGTAGGAGCCATGGGTTTGGCTATCTTGGTATCTGCTTGTACATGGGTTCCTGTCTGGATCCAGACATTCCCTAGACCAAATTCTGAAGTGTACAAGCATGGATGTCCCTTTACCTTTTTCCCCATTCAGAGGAATACTTCTATTCTCTTTTGCAACCTTGGCTGTTAAAAGAAATAGGCTACACAGCAAGGATACTTAGTGTCAGATTACAGCCTTTGATGGTGTGAACGTGAACCATGTAGTGGACATGACAGAGTTTGGAGCCTCTGCAAGTTCAGTTTATGGAAGAGACAATATGTCCTTTGAGGAATCCACTCCTTCAGTCTTGTCCTTCCAGAGGAGAATGGGATGAAAACATAATCCACAATTCTCCCAGAGGGCAGAGACTGGCTCTGGCTTGTTACAAGGGACAGTCATAGAAGCTCTCTTGCTACTCTCTCACAGGAGATACTGGCTTCCAGGAAGTCAAACATACAAGTTCTCCACTAAGGGATGTCTCCTCCACTTGGAACCCAAGCTCAATAGTCAAAGGATCTGGCCTCTCTTCCTCTCAACCAAGTCTTATTGTTGAAGTTGGTCTCCTTAGTGGCCTTCAGTACATTTAAAGGAAAGGATCTCTCTGCACCCATTACTCTCCCTCTTCTGAGGGTACTGTTTCACTTCTGTCAGAATCAGGCTTCTCTCACTTATGATGTTTGCAGATGACCAGTTTCTTCTGAATGTCAAATAGGTCTTCTGGCTATTGATGTGTCCTGTTAAGGTACAGTTGTTTCTAAGACATCAATTTGAGGAGGAATTAAGGAGATGAGCACTTCAGCCCACTCTAGCAGGATTTTGCAGATCCCAGAGGGCTGGTGAGCTTGCTCGGTGAAGAGTCATTGCAGGCAGAATCAGAATTTGTCTTTCCAAAGGATAAGGTAGGGAAGCGTCATATCCTCCATTGCATACCTGCTTTAAGCACCTCAGGGTGGGGGTGCAAGCCAAGAGAAGGTATGCCTCAGGCACATGAGTCTTAAGAGCTATTGTGACTTACTTATGCTGGTATGGGTAGAGCTTGGGTACGTCCCACTCGTTTAGATTGGTCAGGCATGAACAATAAGGAGGGTGAAATTTAAAAAGATAATTTCCTTTCCTTTAATCCTGCCAGACCTTTAAAGAACCCACTCCGGGAGCCGCAGCAATCAAGAACTCTCAGCTGGATAAGTTAACAGTGAATATGCTGTTGCTTACTCAATGTAGTTGACTTAATCGTGCCCTTGGTGAAGGGATTATCTAATTCCTGGGTTAAAGTTTTTTTTTCACTGCACTGTGGTGTCAGTTTGGAAACCAAAACAATTGCCTTCAATTGTCTTAGCTTTGTCATTGGATACTGAAGTGCTGAAGGTTGCACCAGACCCCAATAAGGAGAGTGAAGTCAATTTTAAGCTTCTTTTCGGTCTCCATCTACTGGCAACATACTCATCTGGTCCAGACTGGCAGAACAAAAGGAAAGGTCATTAATAGCTTAAATTTCACCTTGTGCTGCATAATCCAAAACACTTCCACAAATGTAGACTGCAGAAGAGCAACTTAAAGAAATGGAAAAACTACACAGGAAGATTTGAACAGAGTCAGATTGAGTATTACTGCACACTGTGTATGCATCTCAAAACCCACATCTCTTCCTGCGAGCTGTATATGGAGCTTTCAACACTGGATGGGGTACACACAAGGCGTCACACAACCTCGTCAACTCTAGCAATGCTTCCTTAAAAACTAAGGCCAAAATGTTTTATTTCTATAAAAATATATATAATAAAGCAGGGGTACACACAAAGAATTACATTACAACTGAATTTAGTGAACAAACATCCGTCTGTTACTGTTCTTTAAAAAATGTAAATTGCTTTAAAGCAGGTCTCTCCTCTAATTAGGCCTGCTTTGCCTTTAAAAGACATGGCTAAGGGTTGCCAGCAAAGGCCAGAAAGGGGCACATTCAAAAATATATCCTTGCTATTTACTTTTGTCTAATATTCCCATGCTGGTGGGAGCAGCTCACATAAATCACTTCGAGTCTCCGCTATGGAGAATGAGGCAGTATATAAGTGTAAATATAGAATAGAATATGACCCAGGGACCAGAAAGCTGCAAGACTCCTTACAGGAAACTAATCCAGAATGCCATGGGCATTTGAATCCTTGCATCAATCTCTTGCTGGCAATTTGCAAATGAACTGATGGCTCCTGCTCCCCCCAGTGAGGGAATAATAAAATAAAGTTAGATTTATTTCTCAATGTGCCCCCTTCCTGGTTTTCCCCTGATCCCTTTTGTCTTTTCTTTTAAAGGTCAAGGGGGTGGAGTGGGTAGGGGGATCAGCAGAGAGCTCCTTCCTGTAATGGTTTGTGTTCATATTATAAACAGGTGAGGCCAGGATAGCTGCACTATTTCTTCACTGTTCTACTGCAATCAGCACAGCTCTTTAAAGTCCATTACTGTTATTGAGTGATTCCAATAAAAAAGTCTCGCCTGTATCTTGTTTGCAGACTCTTATTTCTATAAATTCAAGTGGACTGCCATGGTAACCGCAATACATTGCATAAAGTAGTTAGAAAATCTGTGCGCCCCACTAGGAGGATCTTTCTGAAACTGGCTTAAGTTCCTCTCTGAAGAAGGTGAAATTACTTTTTACCTGATAAATTCCTTTCCTCTAGGGCAGGCAGGCCAGTCCACACAAGTGGGTGATGCACTCCAACCAGCAGATGGAGACTGAGCTCACGACACGCTGATGTCACTCTCATATAGCCCTGTATAGACATCAGCCTGCCAGTATTTCTGCAAAAACCAACTGTGGACAACTAAACAAACAAACTTTAACAATCAGTTCAAACTTTTGTTTTTGGTCATCCCGAAGAACTGGAAGTACTGGACTCAGCAGGAAGAACATAAGAAAAAAGTAAAAAAAACAACCCCCCCCCCCAGTAAGAACATCTATCCTGCAGAAGGCAGACACTTACCAGGTCCTGCAGTGACCCAGAAATTCTCAGTAGTCCTTGCTCTGTCTGTCTTCGACAAAACTCCTGACAAGGACCAAAGAAAACAGGATAGGCCAGAGAGTAGCAAGGCAGGCCAGAGCAGGAGTGTGGACTGGTCTGCCTGTCCTAGAGGCAGAGGAAATTATCAGATAAGAAGTAATTTCACCTTCCTCTCCATTCAGGCAGTCCAGTCCACACAAGTGGGATGAACCAAAGCTACACCCCGGAAGGGTGGGAGGCTGCCTGCGCTCCCATCAGAAACGCCCTGGCAAAAGACACGTCTTCTCTTGCTGCCTTACCTAAACAATAATGCCCAGCAAAAGTATGCAAAGAAGACCATGTCACTGCTCAACAGATCTCCACTGGAGAGTTCAATCGCAATTCTGTCCAAGACATCGCCTGTTCTCTGGTAGAATAAGCCTTAACTTGCTTAGGCAAAAGCTTCCCCGCATTCACATAGGCCACCGTGGTGCGTGAAGCCATTTCCCCCTTCTTTACATCTCCATGAAGGAGAAAACGATGAAAGGTTTTGTGAAACTCTGTAACCTTATGATACCACAACAGATGCCACCACACATCCAGAGATTGCAAAAGCTCAAATTCTTGCGCATGCAAACACCAATCCAAAGATGGTAATGAAATGGACTGATTTAAGTGAAATTCAAAACCATCTTCAGCAAAAAGGCAGGCACAGTCCTAATCTGCACCCTGTTGGGGTAATGACCAAGAAGGTCTCTCAAAATAGAGCCTGCAGTTCCAAAGTCTACCTCGCTAAACATATTACGACCAGGAACACTGTCTTCATGGTCAGCAAGCACAAGGAAAGCTGCCAAAGCTGATGAATGGTGGGACCCATCAAAAAAAAAGACAGCACCAGATTAAGATCCCAAAAGGGGCACCGGTATATGTAATGACAGCTGAATATGCTTCACTCCTCTCAAATCTGGAGACATCTGGATATGAAGAAAGAGGTCTCCCCTGCATATGACCCTTATAACACACCAACACCACCACTTGCACCTTCAGTGTATTCAGGACCACCCCCTTAACCAGACCTTCCTGTAGAAATTACAAGATTAAGGGAACCAATGCTTTCAAGGGGAGACAAGACCGACCCAGGCACATTCTCAAAGTTCTCCAGACCTGCATGTAGGCCAATAAAGCAGAACATTTGTGAGCTCTCAACAAGGTGCTCACCTCCACCAACGAATAACCATGCTTCAAGAGTCAAGCCCTCTCAAAGACCAAACCGCAAGACAAAATTGACCTGGATTTTTGTGAAGGACTTTACCCTGATGCAGTAGATCCTTGCGCAGCGGCAATTTCAACGGCTTGTCTACCCTCAGATACCGAAGATCCACGTATCCTGGCCTTCGCGGCCAATTCAGGGCCACCATCAGCACTAAGCCTGGATGCTGTGTAATCTTCTGCAGCAACCTGCTGATCATGGGCCATGGAGGAAACACAGAGCAACTCGTCTCGTGGCCATGTTTGAATGAGCACATTGATTCTGAGCACTTGCATGTCCCATTTGCAACTGTAAAAACAATGCGCATTCGTGCAGCTTGCATCAGGTCCATGAACGGCTACCTCCATCAAGCAATGATAAGTTGATCATGCACCAGCTCCCCTTCTCCTGGGTCCAAGGTGTGGCAGCTGAGATAATAGGCCTGAACATTATCTACTCCTGCTACATGCAAGGCCAACAGCGATTGAAAATGCTGCTCTGCCCTTGGCAGTAGGATATCCATTGCCAGAGAGACCTGTTGCCTCAGAGTTCACCATTGATGGTTGATGTAGGACACCTGTATGGCACTGTCAGACATCGCTTTCCCTGTTCTCCGGGTCAGCTGGCCTGCAGACTCCAAGAATGCCAAATCAAATCACATGAGCCTCCAAGTCAATTGATGGACCAACCCATCTCCTCGGGAGATCACTGCCCCTATGCCACTAACTCCTGGCAGTGGGCTCCCCAGCCTTGGAGACTCTTCTGTCTTGACCACTATCCAATCGGGAACTTCCAAGTCCACCCGACTGCTGAGATCTCTTTGCATCCATCAGAGCAACTTCTGTTTCACCTCCAGCGGCAAGAACAGCTGTACACTGTACTCCTGGGACTGAGAACTCCACTGAGCAAAACACAACTTTTGAAGTGGGCGCCAAAGAGCCCAATGCCTGCAAGTATGTCCACACTATTGCACAGTCTGTTGCCCACAGGGCCCAGATTTGCTCCCAGAGCTTCTGGATATGCTGTTCCAGGGAAAAATACCTTGCCCAGAGCCGTACTGAACTAGAATCCTAAACACTCCAGAATCTGGGAGGGTTATAATATGCTTTTGGCCAGATGTACCACTCATTCCAACTGCTGAACACATAGATAAACATAGTTTAATGAGACAAAGCCAACATGGATTTAGCTGAGGAAATCTTGCCTCACATTTGCTACATTTTTTTTGATGGCATAAACAAACATGTGAATAAATGTGAGCCAGTTCATATATTGTATCTGGATTTCCAAAAAGCTTTTGACAAAGTCCTTCAAGAGAGACTTCTTAGCAAATTAAAAAATCATGGGATAGGGGGCAGTGTCCTATTGTGGAATGCCAACTGGTTAAAAGAAAGAAAACACACAGAGTAAATTTTCCTAATGGAAAAAAGGTAAATAGTGGAGCGCCCCAGGAATCTGTTCTGGGACCACTGCTTTTTAATATATTTATAAATGACCTGGAAATGGGATCAAGTTTGCCAAAGACACAAAATTAATCAAGTTGTTAAATCACAAGAGGATTGTGAGAAATTGCAAGAGGACGTTGCAAAACTGGGAGACTGGGTGTGCGAATGGCAAATGAAATTTAATGTGGACAAATACAAAGTGATGCACTTAGGGAAGAGTGACCCAAATTATGGCTACATAATGCAAGGTTTCACATTAGGAGGCATCACTAAGGAAAAAGATCTAGGAATCATTGTTGAAAATATGTTGAAATGTTCTGCTCAGTGTGCAGCAGCAGCCAAAAAAGCAAACAGAATGCTAGGGATTATTAGGAAAGGACTGGAGAATAAAACAGAGAATATCATAATGTCTCTGTATCACTGCATGGTGTGACCTCATCTTAAGAGTATTGTGTGCAGTTCTGGTCACCACATCTCAAAAAAAAAGACATAGCAGAATTAGAAAAGGTACAGAGAAGGGCAACTAAAATGATAAAGAGATGTAATAATTCCCCTATGAAGAAATGCTAAAGAGGTTAGGACTCTTCAGCTTGCTATCACTGAAGCTACTCCACGAGCCGCTATACCTGCTAAATCAAGCTCACATCAGCCAGGAAAGCATCCCCTGGCTCTAAATAAGGGCCACTCTCTCCCAGCACTTCCTGAGTGAAACACAAACTGGCCCACGCTATCATGCAATAAGCAAGCGGATGATCTGTATTTTCATGGCCACTGCCTCAAAGGCCTGTTTCAGTACAGCCTGGGCATCCTTCAAAGCCACTCCAAATTCCATCGGGATGCTGGTCCTTTTAGTTACTGAGTACAACAGCACATCCATCTTCGGAAAACAAAACTGTTCCTCGCCTTAGGGCCCATAGGGAAAATATCCACCAAGGACTAACCTTTAAAATTAGCCTCTTGAGCACTCCAGTTCTTGCACCGCTTCGTGGATAGGGGAAAAAAACCAAACCAGAATGCCTTCCTCAAGCTGGCCATAATAGGATCTTTCTGGTGTGTTCTAGTCAGATCCGGAGCTGCTTCATCACACCCCAGTACCTTTAGTGTCTGAAATATCAGCCCAGACAACCCAGCCTGACGAAACAGCCATAGCCCAGTTCGATGCGGCTCAATATCCGGGGGAATTTCACCATCCCCCAACACTACGTCTCCAGCATCTGCAGTAGAGGAGCCAGACTCTTCGAAGGAGTCCTCAGACTCCTTCTTCTACCCCCCCCCCCCCCCCCCCCAATTCTCCCTTTGTCCCTTCCGCTGCTTAGATCACCTGGAAAGAGAAGAGGGAGGGGCTGAGCGCTTTCCAATCACAAAGAGTGACTTCAGGCTAGACCCTCCAGAAAACACGAGCATGGCCCCCTCCTGCTCTGCAAAAAGACTGAAGCCCTTTAAAAACAAATTCTATCCATGAAAGGGACAAAAGATCCATACCCAGCAGCAATGAGGTGGACAAGAATCTCGAACCCAGGAGGAATAGGCATTAGCTGAGGAGGGGCGAGCTCCTCTCCTGCCAGGGGAGGATCAGCTGACCCTGGGAGGCAGCCTCCACTAGCTCATGCATCTGTGAATGTGAACCCCCACAGGGGTAAATTCACCTGGAGGCACCTCCCCCCTGTGCTTCCAAACACTTCTTGCACAAGCTGAGGGCCAATTTCGGGCTCACCGCTCATGTGGCAGGCTACACAAATCAGTAGTCGTTTCCTGCACTGACCGTCAGGCGCCATGTTGATTCTGCCACACGCGGATAGCCTGTGTCTGAAATGGTGCTCGTTGCACTGTCCCTGCTCTATCTACAGCGCTCTTAGGCTACTGCTCTGATCTCCCCCACCGGAGGCTAAATCTCTCGGGCTTTGATGGCTTTTTCATTCCCCCCCCCCCAAATCAACTTTGTTGGCCACCCGTGCACCAGAAGCGTTTCCCCCGCTTGCCTGGCACCCACGGGTCCCAACCAGAGAAGGGGAAAGGAGATAGGCAGCGAGTAAAAGCAGGGGTAAGAGGAGAGCTGAGCCCAAGGCTGCAAAAGGACAAGGGTTAGAAGCCTTCATCTTTCATCATCGGTCAAATTTGGAAACTCCAGAGGACATTCAAACTGAGGAAGACCTCGCTATCACCTCAGCGCCCTGTCATCCAACCTGCCCCACGCCTGGCAGGCCTCCGTATGCATGTACACCTTCTGCTGGAGATGGAGACTGACTGTGCAGGGCCATAGGAGTGAAATCAACGAGTCCGTGATCCCCATCTCCATTTGTATGGACTGGTCTGCCTGAATGAAGAGCAAACCATCATTCAAAAAAGTAAACTGGATTTAAAGCTTTTTATTTTACAGACAGCCTGATTTCTTCTATCTCTCAGGATTTAATTTTCTAGGAGATTTTCAATTCTATTTAGTATTTTTAAGTAGATTCTCAATTTTGAAGTTCAGGGAAAGAAGAGGATCAGTAAAATTCATGGTCAAAAGAGTATCAGTTGAATGGAAGCTGACAGTGATGGAACATTGCATGCCAAATAAGTTAAGATTGCAGAAAGGGAAGAGAGAAAAAAAAGCAAAATCCTTGAGGGCTATGGTAAAAACTTTCAAAGCCCCAGAAAATTCAACCAAAACCTCAAGACCTGGCTTTTCAAACAGGCATACACTCTTGATCTCCATGCACCTCTCCCCCTCCCGGCAATCACTCAAGATAGCAGACATCCTGGCACTTAAATATCAACCCCCCCCCCCCCTCAATATAAGTTCCCTGGTAATACCCTCCCCAGTTAGTTCACCCAATTTCTCTCTGTTAAAGCATTGCCTTTAACTTATTTTTGATCTGTACTTATTCTCATCATGTAGTCTCTGTTAATTTATTAATTTTTACTATACAGTTCCTGTTAATTCATGGATAGAAAGGGATCCTCTCCTCCTCCCTTAGGCCCCTTTGGGACCTCTTCTTCCCATGTGGATTTGCAGAAACCGCTGGAGTAAAAAAAAGAGACCTCCCCCAGTTTGTGGGGACCCCTGCCCTTTGCAAAAGGCCTGCAAGCCTGGGAAAAACTTGATCGAGGAAAGAGAAACCGCCTCTGTTCATGGGGCAGGCAGCACTGGAATGGCTGGGTGAAGGGGGAAACCCCCGTTCCTGCCTGTGTGATGGCAGAGGAGGAAGTCTGGACTCCTGACCAAGGCCTTCCCACTCTAATATCTAATATGACTGGAGGGGGGTCATCCCTGATTCTGCTGACCTAGAACCCCCGCTGTCAGAACTCACAGTTTGGCATTTCCCCCTGGCTGCGGAGCACTCTTTGCATTGTCTCTGTGCACTTCCAGGCAGAACAAAAGGAAGTCTGCACAGTGCTCAGCCTGTGCAACTGCTAAATCAGGGTCCCCAGTATCCACTGAGCAGCCCTCACAACAAGCAGTTCTCTCCGTCTGCACTCGAGAGTATCGCGGCGCTTTGTTTTTTTATTGCTCTGTTAGAGTGCTGTGAAAAGGTTTTCCTATGAAGCTATTACTGCACAACGAAATTACTGTAAAACTATTCAAGGTTGCTGACATGACAGAATATGCTGAAATGCTAAAATGTAGGCCAGAAGTCAAAAAGTATGTCTAGGTCAACCTTAAGTTTTGTTCCTGCCTTTTGAGCTCAATTTACAAGAAATTACATGACTTACAGGTATCCCAACCTCATTAACATATAAAATAAAATTATATTACCACCTTATTAAGAGGATGTTGTGGTAATGTCAACCGATTACAAAAATGTTATACTAGCTTATTGGTGTGTATTTAATCTATTATGTAAACAATGCTCTGGAAGACTGCTTTTGAATTGCCTTGCTAGTAATCTCACTCTCCTGGAATATTCCATACTTTAATCTGAATAAAGATCTTTCTTTAAAATGCCAGTATTAAATGTTTCTTTTGGTAACCCACAACATTTCCCTGAAGCAGATAATCAACAAATTGAAAGGAACAGCAGTCTCCAACGGGCCAAGAGAATACAAAGACTGTTTTAGGAAGGCAGGGGATAGGGAAGAGCAAGAGACAGAAAACAGACAACCTTACGCTCCTGGAAGCTCTTCCGAAATCTGCCTGCTCCACAGAGGGGATCTCAACATCACCTCTGGAGTCCCCCAACCACTCAGGCAGGGCCCTGCTCAACTGAGGGAGGGAGGCTTAGCTGTCACCTCAAGAGCCGAACACCGCATTTCAGTCAGCTAGGCCTAAGTCCACAGACCAGTAACACACGTCAGCATATAGGAGTATATAAGAGGTGACATCGGTGAGCTTCTTGACCCCGGTCTCCATTAGCTGGCTGGTATGCATAACCTATTTGTAGGGACTGTCCTGACAGGATGAAGAGGGAATAGATTATTATTTAGAAATTAGCAGATGACCTTGCATAACACACACATTACCTTTCTTTGCTCTCAGAACTCTCCCCAGTCTCTGAGCCTCTTGTCTCCGAGACCCGCCATGGGAGGAAATCTGAATTAGAACATTGGCTTCTGGCAGGTCAAAAGATGTGTCGCCCACCTACAAAGAAAAGACATCCCTTAGCAACACGCAGTTATCTGGAAAATTAATAAAACCCCTAGACCTCAGTACAACCACTCTGAACAGAAACCGCACCCTTGCTCAGAGGAAAGGGCCGAAGAAATCACCTTTTAGGCTCAACAGTTGCAACTATTACGAAAATACTGTTTTCACTTTCCTTCATATGGTGATTTAAGTTGCCTACCGTATTCTTCTTGTGGACTAGACTGTACAATTATGTGCAAAAGTGTAGGCATCCTGGTCAAATTGTTTCAATGAATCTCTACGTGGTCATAGGCATCACTATGGAGTGGCAAATACCACCCTCCCCCCCCCCCCCCCCAAAAAAAATAGCTGCCATCCCAGTTTCAGACATCGAATCAGTGGGGATAACCCAAACCCCTGCCTGATGCACCGATTTTGATGCTTGCCATGGTCACCAATCCTTCTCCTAAGTGCCTCCCCCACCGACCTTATGAGCCTGCAACAGGACCAGCATTTAAGTGAACGTCATCTCTTGCAGCAGTGAGCTGGTCTCACCGGTCCTATTACAAGATGGCCCGGTGGCAGCGGGAGATGACATCTGCTTAAATGCTGTCTACTATTTCCTGGAAGAGAGAAAGTGATGGGGGACTCATGGGGAGGAGGCAGAAACTGATGGGGGTCTAATAGGGAAGGGAGAGGAAAGAGAAAATGGTGGGGAGATA
Source organism: Rhinatrema bivittatum (assembly GCF_901001135.1). Taxonomy (NCBI): domain Eukaryota; kingdom Metazoa; phylum Chordata; class Amphibia; order Gymnophiona; family Rhinatrematidae; genus Rhinatrema; species Rhinatrema bivittatum. Next base: position 19,802,277 of record NC_042620.1, on the reverse strand, counting down.
ATCTTGTGAGCCAGCAGGAGGGGAAACCGCCTTGAAAGGGACAGGATGAGAAGGGGGGGGAGAAAGTCAAGAGGGTGAGGCGGGGTAAGAAAGAGGGAACAGCCTCTCCAGCAGTGGTTCTCAATCCAGGCCTTGGAGACCACCTGAGAAGTTAGGTTTTCAGATCTGAAATGAATATGTTTGCATATTAGGAATAACCTGAAAAACCAAACGGGCCAAGCAGTCCCCGAGGAATGAATTGAGAACTACTGCTCTATAGGGAGGGAAAGGGTCGACTGCATCTGGGAGGAGAGAGTGAGAAGACTGGAAGAGGCTCATGGGACGGAGTGAGGAGGGCGAATGCGTCTCGAGGGAAGGATGGAGAATTGGTGTGAAGGATCTGGAGGGGAGAGGCAGTATATGGAGATGACTGTGAGGGGTAAGAGAGGCGGGGGGGGGGGGGTGGGGGGGGGGGTGAGTGTGTGGAAATGGGTCTGAGGGGGAATGGACAGCTTGATAGGGAGTAAGATAAAGAAAATAAAGTCTGAGTGACCGTACAGGAGATGGAGCAGGTGAGGAAATGGAGGTAGAGGATGGCTGAAGAGGGAGGTGAATAAAAAGGGAGGATGAAAGACAGCAGGGGGAATGGGATATGGAAAGCTGGTAAGTAGGCGAGAAGAGGAAACTTGTGGATAGCAGGTGTGAGAAGGGGAGAATGGGGGGCAAAATCTAGTTATGAGTGGGTAGAGAGGCAGAGAAGAGAGGAAACAAAGATCAATGTCTGAGACAGATGCAGAGAAAAGGAAGGGAAGAGGATGAGAGGAGAGAAGAAATGAAAAATGTATAAGAAACCCTGGAAAAGACCAACAACAAAGTAGGAGAGAGAGAGATTAGGACCAACCCAGTTAGGAAAAATGCCCAAAAGTAGAAAAGAAAAAAAAAAAGCAATCTCTATTTTTAGAGCTTGAAATATGTCAGCTTTGGGAAATGCATACGGTATATATATATATATTTTTTTTTGTATTTTGCAAAGTTCAGAAGGAAATACATTTCTGTTTCTCTTTCTCCAGGGTTGCACTGCTCAGTCTGGATTTTTGTCTCTCATTTCAGGTTTTGTCTGCATGTTTCTTACTAATTCGTGAGCCTTTATTTTGTATTATTTTTATAGTTACATGAATTATATTCCACCTTTCAGGCAGCTGAAAGTGGATTACAATCAGGTTCTGCAGATATTAGGTGAGTGGTCTGTCCATGCTCTGCATGGGTGATCAAGGTAAGGGATTCTGCTCGTGTGCAGTTCCTGATTATTTATTTAACCTTTTTTATATACCGAAACTTTCGTAACAACTTCAAGCCAGTTTACAGTTTTCTAAAACAATTCATAATAATTCCTAAAATAGTTCTCCAAAAGCATAATTAGGGCTCTCTAGCAATCCCGGTTGTTCTGTTTGTCCAATAGTAGGTGTATTGGTATTCTTGGGCCCAGTGTAATCTTTATAGTGCTGCCTTTTCAAAGGTTATTGCTACTGAAAGCATTTTTTGTGCATATAAAACATTTTTATACAGATAACCTGATTTGTGCACATAAATCATGTTTTGCTGTGCACTATGTCTTTTCTTTGCACACATTATCTGGTTTTTTATGCATTTTTTTAACTCCCAATTTATTAGCATACCATTAGCTTACTGTATCAGCAGTCAAAAAAAAAATGAGCTTGTGTGTTAAAGTGTGCGCTGGATTTCAGCACAGAATTTTAACATTCAGCTTTTAAATCAGCCTCAGTATTTGATTAACAGAAGACCTAACGAGTCAATAAGGCTGAAAACGTTAAAAAAAAAAAAAAAAAAACCACACATAAACCAATCATGAATCAACTAGAAGGGTCTCCCATACTTTTGTATGTGCCCTTTTCGATCTATTAAAATCAGTAAATAAATAGTAATGTTGCATTAAATATTGCAGAAAGGTGTTGTGCTTAACTCTGTGTCAGCGTTTATTCGCTTAGATTCATTGAAATGTACAATTTGAGCAGGGGTGCCTGTATTTTTGCACACAGATGTATATGGGCTGAGATCTCTTTACATACATATATGATGGCTGTAGCACAGCACTGCAGGAGATCTATGCTTGAATCTCCTGAGGAGGGGGGGGAAGGATGACCTCAGCCAGCAAGGGAGACCACAAGATGGACAATGGGAAAAAGGAAGAAAAGGCCTTCAAATAAATCCCTGGCTTTTTCACAAAACACTACTGGTCACCTATGACTGCTACTTAATATTTCTATAGTGCTACTCGATGTCGCAGTGCTGTACACACACACACACACACACACACGAGACGTTCCCTGCTCAGGAGATCTTACAATCTAATCTGCTTTAGGAGGGCTCCCGGTTTTATGCCGTCTTTCATTCCCTGCCCCATATGTTTTCCCCTTAGAATAGTGTGAATCACCACTTCTTTGGATGACTCAGAACCTGACGCAGCCCCTCCTGCACGACATTCTATTCTTATGGCTGCATCTTGTCTTATGATTCATCAGAAATTGCCAAAAAACAAGATTTAGACAAAATGATAACTAAAACCCTACGCTGTTCCACATATATTTCTTCATTGTTGGCTCTCTGTAGACATCAACCAATTAACCGGCTTCTTAAAATAAGAGAAACAATTTGGGTTTTTTTGTACTGTGTTTTAATGACTAATTTGTTACAGTTTTGTTTTTCTGGCCATGCCTTCTCTCTCTCTATCGTTTCCTTCCCTTGCACCAACGCACATCTAATTTTAAACCAAACTAAAATAGGAAAACAATGGCTGAAATATAAGCCGGGCCCTAGCAGAAAATTCAATGCAGCCAGCAGCCTCCGATGCCTCCTCAGCCAGGACACCTTGGATTCCTCCTTCACCTGAGCCCAGGAGGCACCGCCACTTCTAACCTTGCTGGGCCTCAGGGGTGGATGCTGCTGCCTCCTCCCCTACCCATGCGGGATGTGCCGCTGATTCCTGCACGGCCTAGGGGAAATGCCGATGCCTCTCCAGCACCGGACAAAGCAGACACTGGTAGAATGAGCCAGGATCAAGGCTGCAAACATGAAGACTAAAAAGTTTGGAAAACAAATTTTTTGCAGAAATCCCTGTCTTCTGTTAGGGCCTATCCGCTACATAAAGAAACAAACATGAATTCTGCTGCTCTCTGCCCTTAAAGTAGCCTGCACTGGTGCAAAGCACATGGGCACTTTGGACCTTACAGCTAATATTCCGAGGGAAGCAGCATGAGTAGGTCCACAAGGTATACAGGCACACGTTGCACCTCCTCGTTCTGTGAGCAGCAAAAAATAGGCTAAACACTATGTATACATTTAAAAATCACGCACTTCACATCTTTGGAATGCCTCTTTATAATCCAGCTAAATGTGCGGGGCTTGGGAAATCCCAAATGCACTTTTAGTGGGTCTGAGGGAGGGCAACTTTCCACCAGGGCAGTCTAGCCAGGTGTCTACTTACTTACTCACCTAAATGCCTTTGAAAATTGTCCTAAAAATGGAGGATCAAGAGCCCGATTTCTTGGCCCTGCAGTCAGTTCCTTTAATATGATGGCAGAAAAAGACCGTGTGGCCCATCCAGTCTGCCCATTCATCCAATTAATTTAGCATTATAATTCCCACCACTTCCTTAGAGATCCCCTGTATTTATCCCATGCTTTATTTGTTTTATATACCGGTATTCTGGTACAGTCATACCGGTTTACAACAATATAAAATATATAAAACACATGAATATAAAAAACTTATAGAAAAGGCATCAATAATAAAATCAACAAAACCAATAATCATTCAAAATAAAATAGTAGAAAAGACTATCATAGCTCTGAAAATGAGTAATTGATAGGGATTCAATAAATATTCTTAAAGATAGAATAGCATAAAATTTATATCCTCTAAAACACCTTTGTATTATTCTCCCTCTTCTCCAAACGCTGGTCTAAAAAGCCATGTTTAAGATTTTTTTTCTTTTTAAAAGGACTGAAAGTTAGTTTCTAATCTTAACTCCATTGGTAAAGAGTTCCATATTTTAGGCCCAGCCAGTGGTAGAGATCTCTCTCTCTCACTTTGTTCAATCATGCGCTTTTCAGAGATGGAATGGTTATAAAAGCCCTATGTTCCCTGACCAGAGGTTTCGCTGTGGAGTATGTATATGCAGTGAAGCATTTAACCATTCGATATTATTATTAAAAGGATTTGTGAATTAAACATAGTACTTTATATTGAGCTCTATATGTAACAGGCAGCCAATGCAACGCTCTTAGTATCAGGGTAATATGGTCAATTTTCAAGAAAGACCTGAAAACTTGGCTGTTCACCACAGCCTACCAAGACACCCTAACACAAGCGACCATACCAACACAACAGACCACCTGAACGACCAAACACTTATCCCCCAAGAAACTTAACACCCCAATCACACAGGACTACCTTTCTCCAACATAAACACGCTACCGTTCTGTTACCCAACTCTGTACTTTGACCTGATTGCACTTATGCATGCTGACCTGATCCGATTATGACCTATGTAATACATATAAGAACATAAGAAATAGCCATGCTGGGTCAGACCAAGGGTCCATCAAGCTCAGCATCCTGTTTCCAACAGAGGCCAAAACCAGGCCACAAGAACCTGGCAATTACCCAAACACTAAGAAGATCCCATGCTACTGATGCAATTAATAGCAGTGGCTCTTCCCTAAGTAAACTTGATTAATAGCCGTTAATAGCGAAGCTGCCAGGGACATCTCTTTCCCTTAGTACATGTATCCCATCTAGCCCCATCATCTTATCTACTTTAAGTTTAATTAGTTCCTCATAAACACACTGTTCTGAAAATTGATTGAGATTTACCTCACTTCCAGTCTTATTTGTGTTTGTTTTATGTGGTCCTGCTCCAGGCCCTTCCACAGTGAACACCGAACAGGTACAAATTTAGATTGTGAGCCCTGTGGGGATAGGGAAATACCTACAGCTCCTGAATGCAATCTGCTTTGATGTACCCTTTGAAGGGCTGAAAAGCGGAATATAAACAAATATTTGTTAAGCAATTTTGCTTTTTCCTCCTCAGCCTCTATACGTGCCTCCCCTTCACCTTAGAAGGAAATGCAAAAGTGGCATTGTGAGAGTCAGTCACTGACATATCTAAAAAGTCAGTCTTGTCCCCTTGTTTTACCGTATTTACTATTTTTTCTTCTATTTCAATTTCTGTATTCCTGACTATTTTCCCAGCTTGTCTTAATGTTTCCAGATATTGTTTCCTGTCTTCCTCTTTCTGCGATCTCTTGTAGTTTATGAATGTAACCTTTTCTCCCTTACCTTTTCAGCTACTTCTTTTGAAAACCGTAATGGTCTCTTTTTCCTCTTCCCTTTCTTTTCATTCCTAACAAAAAGATTAGTTGCCCTTATATCTCCTTTTAGTTTTGCCCATTACCCTTCTACTTCCCCTAGCTTTTCTCATCCAGTTAACGACTCCTTGAGGTCCTGCCCCATTTTGTGAAAGTTAGTTTTCCTGAAGTCTAGGACCCTCGCCTTACAATGAACCTTCATCTCTTTGCGTCCTAATATCACTCCATACGGTGGTCACAGATTCCCAGAAGATCATCCACTATAACATGAGAAATACTGTCCCCGTTGGTAAGCACCAGGTCCAGTATCGCCCCCCTTCCACGTGGGTTCCATTACCAGTGGACAGAACAGTTCTCCTTGCAGATAATCCAAGATCTCCCTGCTTCTAGAAGATACTGCAGTTGGGATGTCCCAATCAACATCTGGAAAATTTAAATCACTTAGCAGCAGCACCTCCCCTTTCACAGCAATCCTGTGAATATCCTCCATTAAATCTCTATCCATGATGGAGGTCTATGTTCTCGTTCCATTACCTCTAGCCAAGATTTATTATTGGTAGAACAATGGTAAAAGTAAGGTTTTAATTTAGACAGAAGGTCAAGGACGCTCTCTAAAATCACATACAAGTTCGTACAAAGATTATGCTAATGATAATTAAAGCATACCTGGCTACTAATCCATAAACACTCACACACTGCAGCTCTATCTGATCTGAATTAGTCAGCCCACCTTTGATATAAAGATAGTGTTGATCTTCGGGTTGTGCTTGAAATTTTGTAATATTTGCATCCTCTCTCCTTGGGATGTAGGACCGTAGATATAGGGCCTAAGAATAAAAAAGAAAGACAAACTTTAGCATCTCTAGTCTTTGGAATAGCTTTCTAGAGGACCTCCATGGAAAGTAGGATCTGCAGTGGACGCACAGCTCCAGAAGATTCTGACAGACATGAAACAGGAAGAGAATATCTAATGCCAGCAATTCATGTTTATTGTACAATAAATACATGCAAAGTGAATTTTGAGTAACTATGGCTTTTATGTTACAGAACTGTTTCATATAGGCAGCCTGACAGGTTCACTGGAACAAGACGACTTATTAGTGGAGGCTGGCTTTAAAGTCACGCATTAGATCTTGTCTAGTCAAGGTAATGATTAAAGTCATCCTACTAACCAATGACCCCAATTCAAATATAAGCACTGTTTTTCTACCTCACGTGACCATTTTTTCACACTTGCTGTCAAATTTCTTTTGATTAATCAAAATGAACGCGTCACTTCTTGGGAATGCCGGTAGTTTTGTGCATGATTACTGTTTTCCTCTTGAGAAACTTCATGGATCGGAGGGTCTCCTAGGGGAGCTGGTCCTGCTCCACATCAGGACACTGGATCTCTTCTGTAGGTAAGCAGATAGCATTTTTTTTTCCAGTCGCTGCTGTGAGGCTCAGTTTACTCACAACACTGAACAATAACGTTCCAGAAGCATCATTCTGGCTAACCTTTGTCAAACAGATTTAAGAAAGGCTAAAGAATAACTATCCACACCCAAGTCTGAAATCTAAAACTCTTCTAATGAAGCTAGTCTTGATAATTGTCAAAACAGCAAACAAAGCTCAAAGGAGAAAACTCTTCATAATTCCAGTCAATGCCCAGGAGCAGAAATCAGTTGAAGACAGTTTGAGAGAAAACCTAAATTCATCATCTTTAAATATGTGCCTGTGAAATGGTTAGAATGCAGACAGCCCTCAGATTTTAAACTTTACCTCCCCTCTACAGATGATAATCAGCACAAAAGCAGACAATTCTGTATGGTTAGCTGCTGGTGGTCAGGGTGAGCACAGACAGAATATTAGTAACTACGATACAGTACAGTGTGCTCTGACGGAGCGCACTGTTAACCCGCCATTGGACGTGCGTTTGACGCACTAGCGTTACTCCTTATTCAGTAAGGGGCAAAAAACGCGTGTCCAACCCACCGAACCTAATAGCGCCCTCAACATGCAAATGCATGTTGATGGCCCTATTAGTTATTCCCGCGCGATTCAGAAAACAAAATGTGCAGCCAAGCCGCACATTTTACTTTCAGAAATTAGCGCCTACCCAAAGGTAGGCGCTAATTTCTCCGGGCACCGGGAAAGTGCACAGAAAAGCAGTAAAAACTGCTTTTCTGTGCACCCTCCGACTTAATATCATGGCGATATTAAGTTGGAGGTCCCGAAGGGTAAGAAAAGTAAAAAGAAAAATAAAAATGAAGTCGGCCCGCGACTGTCGGGCCGAAAACCGGACGCTTAATTTTGCCGGCGTCCGGTTTCCGAGTCCGTGGCTGTCAGCGGGCTCAAGAACCGACACCGGCAAAATTGAGCGTTGGCTGTCAAACCCACTGACAGCCGACGCTCCGGGCCAAAAGGAGGCGCTAGGGACGCGCTCATGGAGAAACCATGAGGGCATGCTATGAGCACGCAAGCTTTTCCCCGCCCATCAGTGGCCAGTTACTTTTCTTGCTCGCCACTTACTTGTTCAGCCGGACAGCATACTCCTTCAGGGCAAAGACATTGTCCGCAAACACAATGATCTTGTCATTCCTCCGTTCATGGAACTTGACCAGAAACTGACACGCACGGAATTTATTTGGGTTCATGGTATACAGCAGTATCCGTTTTTTCGTCTTAATAGCCACATATTCCCTATAAAATTCAGGAGACATTGGGCACCAGACCTGGAAGCATAAAAGGTAAAATCATCTTAGGCAAATAATCTTATCTGCTACTTAGAGCAGCCTGGCCTCAGAGCTGCACCAGACATTAGAAATCCCATCCTTTCTGCCAACAACTACCCTGTTTCCCCGAAAATAAGACCTAGTAGAGGTTTTGCTGAATTGCTAAATATAAGACCTCCCCCGAAAGTAAGACCTAGCAAAGTTTTTATTTGGGAGCATGCCCGTCGCACAGAACACCAGAGCATGCAGCTGTGATTTTTTTTTTTACCCTGCAGGATTCACAGTTAGTTGTCATCACAAATCAGCATAACCAGACAACTATTCAGAATATAATAAATGTTCTTTTTTTTTTGTTCAACAATATATGTGAATTCTTCTTCATGGAAAAATAAGACATCCCCTGAAAATAAGGCCTCATGCATCTTTGGTAGCAAAAATTAATATAAGACACTGTCTTATTTTCGGGGAAACACGGTATGTACTCCGTAGAGGTGAGAATTAGCAGCTCTACAGCAGTGCCAGTATAAGATGGAATAAATGTACAATACATCCTAACATCTAATCAAATTAAAACGTAAGTGCTGGATGTTAATATGGAATACACCACTGAGGTTAACAAGTGTCAGCTGTTCTCCGAGTACTGACATATTCGTGCTTCTCTACGGGTTCTCTGGCACTCTTTGGGTCATGTCATATACTAAAAGATAATTGTCCCTCTCTGAAAGGAAATACAGCAAGATTCTCCCCTACATCTCATATGCACATCTATGCATGGGGCGGATAAACATCTTCTACCTTTCCAACTACAAAACAGATGTGAAACTTATATCACAAAATGAGATGTAAGCAATTTGTTACAAACAGGACCATCTCAGTGCAGTCACGCTGGGCTCCGTGGTGGTCACAGTCTCGCAGGCCTACAGTCAGCCAGCCAGCCAGCGACAGGAAGAGCAGGCTCTGCATAGGGCTGCCAGCGGGAGAAGAGGAAAAAACAGGCTCCCGTGAAGGCCACTGATAGGTAGGAGATGCATGGCAAGAGGACGGGAGAAGGGCAACAAGAGGTGAGGGACGTATCTGGGGCAGGAATGAAATAAGGGGCTCAGGTCCCAGTTACCAGTCCCTTGTCTGCACGGCACCAAGAGCACTGCTAGAACCTATTGCAATTTGCAACTGGCAAGATCTCTAAGGGAGACATCTTTTGTACAAAGGGGTGTAAATAATTTGTGTTATTACCACCTACAAACCCCGGAAGTAACCTGCCATTTAATAGCTTCACCCGAGGCCAACTTTCTTACAAAATCCTAAATATGCAGAGCCACAGGAAACCATCATCCCCCCAGCAATCCTTGTCAGTTAATACCTTCTCTCTCTAAATCACCTGGACTTGTGCCTTTCCACGTGCCTGGAGGATATATCCCATCACATGTGAAAGTATTGCTTCTCTCCGCAGCAGCAACTTCTTTATTTTGTAAGAAGGGGAAATTAGCTGTGCCGAGCTCTCAATAGAAGAGCCAGGAATTATCCGGCCAGCGCCACCTGCTGGCAGAAATATTACTTTTTCTCCCACACTGACAGGCCCATGTAATATTCCAGGTGCTAAGTAAATGTGCACTGGTTTTTAGTGCATATTTTTAAAACGCCCAGATATTTTTTAACCCTTCATGCAGTAAGCTAATGCATCAGGAGTTTAAAAAAAAAAAAGCTAAAATCTTAAAATGTACTTTATTCGGCTAAGCAGCGGTGACCCACATCAAATAGCCAGATAAGCACAGACTTATCCAGCTATCTGGCAGCTGCTTCTGGCTGCTAGACAGATAAATCAGCATTTATCCAGCTAAGTGCCAACAGCCATCAGTAATTATCCAGTTAAGTGGTGCTGGCTACCAGCACTTACCCAGCGAGTTCAACTTTTTTTATTTTAACTTTACTATTTTTTTTCCATAATGCTGGAACTACCTCCAGCTCTGACCCAGGAGTTACGTTTCCAGTGTTAAAGATGGTGAGCTGGCAAGGTGCAATCTCTCTGCATCGGGAGGTACTGCTTGATGCCCTCATCTGCATGGGATTTCCATGTGAGCATGCTAAGTAGTTAAAGAAAGAGCATTTTCTGCCTGCAAAACTGCTTGCTGCATGAGGGATAAGTTTTGCGCCCAGAAAATGCACGCTCAGGAGCAGGCAGAAAGGTGCCTTCGACTGAACGCACTTTTCTGCATTGGCCTGTGAAAGAGCAAAAAGAGATGCAGAACTCTGAATACCTGGAATATTTAAAATATCATAAAGCTTTTACAACTTGCACCTGTAATTTCCCGTTTTGGGCTGGAAAATGTCCAGAAAAGGTAAGGTTATGGTGCGGGTGGTAGGGTGGCAGGACACTGCTCTATAACATGCACTCGTACAAGTTGTGAACTTGGTCCAAGGAGCTGGGGGGCTGCATCTGAGGAGGAAGCGCTGGAAGCTCGCAATGCAGACCATACAGACATCATCAGGCTGGGGACAGGGTATAATACGGCTGCGCAGGAACCTCCTCACAACGAACAAACTCGTTACCACCGCACCAGTGGCTGTTTGTGAGGAGATCATTGGCCCCTTAAACTCCAAATGCAAGTGGCTAAAGATAATCTTGCTCTTCCTCTAGCACACCCTTTCAAAACTTTTACTCCGTCCTGCTCTCGGAAAAACGTGCCACCGGGGCATCTCCCCTCCGAGATGGCTGTGCTTAATAATGTGCGGGAGGTACTCCTGAGCTTCCAAAACTTAGAGAAGATTCCTCACACAAATCCCAACTGCTTCTCCTCCAGTCAGTTCTGGTTACCGCATCCCTGTTACAGGAGGCTGTGACCTGGCACTGCTTTCTTTGGCACCTGGGTTGAAGAGTGAGAAGGCTAAAGCTGAGATCAGCATTCCAAGGGGACGTTATTTCTGGAAGTCGGATTTAACCCAGGCGTGAGAACCCCAGCCAGGTAGGCTCAGCGCTGGCAGGGGGTGTCCAGCTCAAGGACCAGAGGTGACACCTAACAGCTGAGCGCAGGGAAGCGCACGGTTAGTATGCTCTAAAACAAAGGGGGCGGTCGGTCAATCTAACTGTTTGATTTAACACTTTCACAGGCTCCGAATCCCAGTGAGCGCTCCCCACTGTGGTGCATTTTTAAACGAAAATAAAGCAAAACACAATTGAACGTATAAGTCGCCAAGCTGGTGCACTGTGAGATGACGGGCGTTATTAGCCGCGGGTATCACCGCATGCCCACAATGCACCACCTACTCATTCACAGGTCACCCCCACTTTCAGGCATCTGCAAAACGCTTATGGCTTCCTGCCCTAGGACATTTAAGGAGCAGGGAAAGGGAATAAGTGAAAGTTTAAAAAAAAAAGGAACATAGCAGCAGATATTTTCATTTAGGGGAGAATAAAAAGGATACAAGGGGGCAGGAAAAGGAGATTTATAGACAAAGACTGCCTTGGGGGAGTGAGCGTAAACGAATCTCATTCTCCACACTTCTGGAACGCCATCCAAACGTGAAGCTCGCAAAGCTCACCTCCGCACACTGGACTTTCGCGATGTAGCCGTTGTTCTGCAGCTCCATCCAGTTGGCCTCGTACAATTTTGGTCCGATCAAGAAGTTCAAGTCAACAATTTTGTCGTCCTCTCGGACCAGGGTGGCAGTCAGCCCCAGCTTGCAGTGCGCCTGCACTATGGTGAGCACGCGGCGGAACATCTTGGCTGGAAAGAGACGTTTCATTCATGTCACAACTTCTGCTCTCTCATAACCCTGCGGATTTTTCTCTCTTCTAAATAAAGAATACGGTTCACTGAAACCTGACAGCCCTCCGCCTGAACAAGTAAAAAACAAACATTTAGAAAGCTAATATGTTACATAGTAGATAAAAAAAAAAGACCACCCTGTTTACACTGCTAAGGGCACATCCCAGCTGCCAGCCACAGAGCACCACTGCCTGTAGGATATCGTTCCGTAACCAAAGACGGCTTTTGTCATGCAAGATCCCTTTTTGTGTTCACACAGAGAACCCACACAGCCTTCAAGCTGTTACCTCAAATTTCAGGACGCCCCAGCCCCCACCACCAACCCTCTGCACTGCTCCAGTCAACACAAGCAGCACGCGGCCGGCCAGACAGCCGTGCTACACGAGTGCCTGTGTTTCTGCTGGGACTTCCGGTATTTACTGTACTCGCAGCCTGCCAAACCGTCTCTTCACATTTTTGCAACTAAAAATCCTCTGCGCTTATTCCATGCCTTTCTGAAGTCTAATTACAACAAGCACGTCGCACAGACTGTACTTTCAGTAATGCACGCTGGATATGCACTACCAGAGGGAAGTGAGCTGCACATGGCAGGCCAAGCTCGGAAGAAAGTCACGCCTTGTTAGTAGGTTTTAGTCTTTCAATTTAAGGACACACGATTTCAGCTTACCCAGGAAACACATGCTATAGGAACATGCCAAAGCAAAACATGAGAGTGGCACTCCTAATATATTCCAAACGACACCCAAGCGCAGTGCATGAAACCTCTGGATACCATCTCTGGCAATTTGCCAGGGGTAGATGGGAAGCAGGACCTGAGATTGGGCCGGCTCAGTGCTATAGTGCAGAGATGGCCAAACTTCTTCTGCACATCATCTGGGCTCTCTCTTTCATTTACAAAGTTTCATTTTGCAGTCTTGCACTCTGCTACCTGCCAAAACTCCATTAGGAAATCGCATTTAATAAGCTTCAGAGCAAGATGTGTCCCTGAAGTGATCTGCACAGTGCCAGGCAGAGATGGAGGCACCGCTCAGAGTCGCCCGCCTAATGATGGTGACTGCGGGCGGCCGTTCTACAGAGGGCATTTTTTTGTTTTGTTTTTTTATCATTACTTGCTTTTGTTTTAATTACTTAGCTCTGATTCATTTTAGAAAAGGCTAAATTAAGGAGGGAAATTCCATCCTTAAAGATTTCTGGGACAGCTGAACGGACAGAGGGGGAAACAGGTAGGAGAACTGCCAAAGTCTGCATTTTTAACCAGGGAAAAGGGGTGAGCTGCACACACTGACACTCAGAGAAGCCTGCAATACAAAAACGGCAAGCCCCTGGAAACCGTATAAAAAAAAAACAAAACACATCCCCCAAACAAGCAGCAGTCTGGAGAATACATGCCACACCCACGGCGGCGTTACTGCGGTTGGATTGCTATAAAACGTCCTTACCGGGAATGGTGTGCACCTCGTCCAGGATCATGAGGCCCCACTCTTGGCTCTTCAGCCACTCCATAACCCTCTCCGCTTCCCAGGACCGCTTGGTGGTGTGACCCAGCATGGAGTACGTGCTAATGGCAACCGAGCAGCCAATCGGCTTGTCCTTGGCGTCCGATGTGAACCGGCAGATCTGACTGTCGTCTATGGTGGACCACATTTTAAACTGGGCCTTCCACTGCTCCACTGAAACGGCAGAGTTACCCAGCACCAGGCTCCGCTTCCGCACCGTGCAGGCAGCTGTGACGCCCACCAACGACTTTCCAGCACCTGCAGCGAAGGGGCAGGGGGAGAAAAGGAAAAGGAAGAAACAGAAGCGCTCTACATCCCAGGCTTTGCAGAGCACACAGCCTAACTTTTCCTGCCTCAGTCCATTTCATCAGGGAGTGGTCGCCGGGGACACAATACAGATTTTGGCAAGTTACTTTTGTTTGTCTCCATCTGCTGGACAGGAGGCTCAACCCACAGTCTGGACTGATCCGGGGACGTACAGAGAAACAGATTTTGGCAAGTTACTACTGCAGTGGCCAAAAGAGGCTGCAGCTCCCTTTACAGCGGATGCAGCGTGCCGTGCACCATCAGGGCCACTGCAACAGAAGTTCCCAGGGGCCTGGGATGTCACCAACAGGCAGCTCCTCCTCTCCCATCACCTAAAGCAGCCCTTGAACAAGAACAGGTTACAACAAGCATGCTCTCAAATCCCCTCTCTGCCCTTAAATTTACCTGTAAGTGTGTTTAACCGTAAGCACTGTAGAGCAGTGACCTACCGCAGGGGAGCACAATAACGCCAGATCTAGCGCGCCCGTTGCCAAACATCTTCCGAAGGCTTTTCTCCTGGTACGGCCGGAGGACAGCTGTCGGCTTGAGGTCGATGTTAATGTCCGGGTTCACAGAGTCGTTCCTAAAATCGTACTCTGCTAGCAAAGGGTATTCCAGGTGAATACAGCGCTTCTGAAGCTCTTCAATCATTTCCTAAAGAGGACACAAAGCGCCCTGGTAAATCCTCACTCTTCCTGCCCCAACAGCAAAGCGAGGTACAGAGACGACCTCCACCCCCCCCCCCCCCTCCCCAGGAATCCTGGCCGTAAAGTCTGCTTCCTGTTACTCCCCAACAGGAGGTGTTCACAGCCAAGCTGCGCGACTGCCTGCAATGTGCTGGAGACCGACAACTGGTGTATCCCACAGCATCATATGCTCAGGAGGTGAGGTGCATTGTCCCCTTCCAAAATCCACAACATAGTAAAGCCCTTGTAAATGTGAAACTGACAGGAGCTTTGTAACACGTTAGCATGTATGGTATAAAAGCTCATTCAAGCATTAGCAGTACCCATTAACTTACAGCGAGGTCGCTTTATCTAATGTAAAGGAAGAAAACAGCTGTAACCGGGACAGCAGGATTACAGACTCCTCACAGAAACAAATCATTACAATTCTGCTTGACAGGGAGATTGGCTGCTCTAGCTTTACTTATTTATTTTTATATACACCGACATTCGATCTGAGATATCACATCGGTTTACATTCAGGTACTATCCCCATGTCAAGGGCTGACAGGATACGGCACGCAGAAAGGCTCGTCTCAGAGCGGTTTCTAATGCCCTGTAAACAGAGTCTGCGAGGAAAGCAAATTGAACCATATCCTCCAGGAACTTTCCCAGGAGATGCACGCGCCATCGGGACCGAGCCGGCCACGGGAAGGACGGATTATTGAATCATAAGCCATCCACACCATGGACAGAATCTGAGGCCGAGATCTCGCTGTTCACCTGTTTGACTTCGAATGATACAGTCTGCGTTTCTTCCTCCCTCCTCCTCGTCTTTGTCCATCTGCTCATAAAATTCAAATAAGTCAGACGGCACGTCGCCTTTGCTCTGACCCTCAGGTCCCTGTGATGTGGAGGGACCAAATCCAGCCTCGCTGGTCTTTGAAATCTGTGGCAGACGGAGAGAAATGTCAGGAACAAAGTCACACGTGGGGAATCCTTCACGCCACTCATTCATAAGGCATGAGGACAATCCATGAAACTAACGAATTGCGGATTTAAAACAAAACTGGAGAAAGGATTTTTCACTCAACATACAATCAAGCTGTGGAATTTGTTGCCAGTGGATGTGGTTAAAGGCACCTAGCATAGCTGAGTTTAAAAGGAGGCTGCGTAAGTTCCTAGAGGAAAAATCCATAAAGAATTATTAGCCCGATGGACTTGGGGGTAACCACTCTGAGACCTGTCTGGTACTTCCCAATCACCTGGACTGGCCACTATCAGAGGCAGGATGCTGGGCTTGTTGGACCTTTGGTCTGACTCAACACAGCACTTCTTATGTTCTTCTAAGCTAATACTGTCCAAAATTCCTCCAGGACTTACTCGCTAGGGATGAACTGCACTATGTACTCACCACCTCCTGCCCCCATAAATTTCCAGCAGGGGAAGGGGAGCTGGCAGAAGTACATGGGACAGCATGTGTTTCCCTGGTTAAGTGCCTGCCCTCCCACCCCTCTGATACTGCCTCTCTCCCCTCTCCCCCCCTCTCCCCCCCAAAACACACTCTCCACGTGCCCCTCAGCCATCTCACTCTCCTTCCAAGCCTGGATAGGGGGCCGAAGATTTCTATGACCCACAATAGATGCAATCTCCTCCCTCCTCTTCTCCCCCTCTTTCTAGGATTGGGTGGGAGCTAAGGATGCTGCCACAGCTGCTTCCCTCTTACCAAGCCCAGGCCGGCTGAAGATACAACCACCACCTTGCCTGCAAGCCAAGATAATCTTTTCATCCCAGATGAATGGGCAAGGAGATTTTCAAAACCTTGTACATTTGTTTAAAGGAAAGAGAGTAAAGATAATCTGAGTAGACAAAATTAAGTTTGTAAGAGTTTCAAGTTTGGTATGAGGTTTACCACAAGCTTTCTTTTTGAGTTCAATTAAACTGAACCAGAAACTGTTCTATAGCATTTTTCTTAAAGCTGAAAAACTATTGCTTGATATATAAAACTTAAAATAACCACCATATCTCACTGGAAGCTGGATTTATCTGGAGTCAAAAGGCTGGGTATAGGAAAATTGGTTACCAGTTAATTTTCGTTCCTGGAATACCTCAGATCAGTCCAGACTCCTGGGTTTCCCCTCCCTGCCAGCAGATGGAGACAGAGAAGAAAAGCTTTACTGACACTGCTACTTAACCCAGTGCGCCGCCTGCAGTCCCTTAGTATGACCTGTACCCAAGCCAAGATAAGAATAACTATAACAACTGAGAGCCTCAATCTCCCTCAATGAGCAGAAGGGAGGCGGAGCCTCTAGGGAAAACTCATTCCAATAACATGAAGATGATCATGTAACCAAATTGCCATGATGAGTGGGTTTTACTGAACAGGCAGGGTTCTAGACTGCTCTGTGGTACTCCAGGAACAAAAATTAGACGCTAAGAACCAATTTTCATTTCCTTTTCATACCCCAGATCAGTCCAAACTCCTGTAACGTATCCAAGCTTCCCTATACTGGGCGAGAATGCGACAGCCTCTCTCCAAACCCCCCAGAGTCCGGATTCTGTTATCCAACAGATAATGTCTGCAGAAAGTGTGTGACTACTTCCAAGTAGCCGCCAGACATATTTATTGTGAAGAAACCAGCTGACACTTGGCCTATAAGGTTGCCTGCGCCTGAGTCGAGTGAGCCCTTAGTCCCTCCGACACTAGATGGCCTTTACAAATATACAGAGCGCTAATCGCGACCTTCAGCCATGGATGCCCCGCACCCTTTTCTTGGCCCATTCCAAAGCACAAAAATATGATCCGATCTCCGGAAACTATTAGTCACCTACAGATACAGCACTTTGACAACCCCGCCATATATATATATATATATACACACAACACACACAGTTCCTTCGAGTGCGGCACAGACGAATTCAAATTTGGAAAGGTGGGAAGTTCCACTAAGATGAAAGGCTGAAAGAACCTTCAGCAGAAATGAGAGCACTGTTCACAAAGGTTACCCCATTCTCCGTAAACTGAAGAAAGGGATCTCTACAAGGCAACACCTGAAGCTCTGAAATTCTTCTGGCAGAAAAACTGCCACCAAAAAAACCCCAAAACACTTCCAGGGTTAAATCACTTAGAGTTGTCCCCGCAATGACTCGAATGGAGCCTCACGCAACACCCTCATCACCAAATTAATATTTCACAAGGGACACGTCTTCCGCATTGGGGGCTGCAAGTGTTTTGCCCTCAAAGAAAACAAAACACAGCCAGATGTGAGGCCAAGAACACTCCCTGTACCTTATCCTGAAGACAGCCTAAAGCCGCCACCTGTACCTGAAGGAAATTATAGGCTAGACCCCTCCCTAGACCTTTTTGTAAAAAGGTCAAGGTATGGCAAATTGAAGCCCAAGTAGGCTACACACACTGTTCATCACACCAAGCCTCAAAAATCCTCCACACTCTTACATAAGCCAAGGATGTGAATGGCTGTCCGGCCTGCAGTAAGGTGGCAATGACATCTTCAGAATACACCTCCTATCTCAAGGGGTTCCTTTAAAAAACATTGCCGTGAGACAGAAGCAATCCGCCTGATCCGCAAATATGGGACCCTGACACAACAGTGTTGAAAATCGGAAGGTGACCAAACCTTAACGGACCGTCCACTGCAAAGTTTATTAGGTCTGCGAACCACGGCCAACATGGTCATTCCAGAGCCACGAGAATCATTTTGCCTGGGTGTCTCTCTATAGGTCGTAGCACCCTGTCCAGCAATGGCCATGGAGGAAAGCCATAAAAAAAAGAACCTACGTTGGCCAAGATAGCACCAGAGCTTTGATTCCTTTTGTTCCGCGTTTTCACCTGAGACTGTAAAAGCATGCCGCTTTGGAATTTTGTCTCAACGCCATCAAGTGCATTTGAAGCATTCCCCACCTGGCCAAAACGAGACGCATTGCTTCGTCTGACAGCTCCCATTCTCTAGGGTGCAACTTTAGCCTGCTGAGAAAATCTGCCTGCATGTCATCCACCCCAGCTATGTGAGACACGGCCAGAAATGCCAGGTGCTGCTCCATCCAGTGAACCAACTGAGCCTCCTGAGAAACCATCCGACTTTCGGTCTCTGCCTGTCAGTTGATATAAGTCACCGTCGTTGCATTGTCAGATAGAACTCGCACTGCCCGACCTTGTAACCTTGGCAAAAAGGTAAACAAGGCCAAGGGCACTTCTCTCATCTCTAAATGATTAATAAGACCATGACGCCTCCCTCCTTTGACCACTGACCCTGTGCGGTCTGGCCCAGACACACCACTCCCCAATCGGAGAGGCTGGTGTTGGCAGTCCTTATCACCCAATCTGGGATTTCCAATGCCATCCCTCGTTCCAGATTAACCCGACAATGCCCCCCAACCCCCAAGATGAAGAGGAATTTGTAACTCCTCCAATAAGGGGATCCAACAGGAGGGGAGCACTCTTTAAAGGGCCGCATATGCACAAACACCCAGGGAATTAGATCTAGCGTTGATGCCACAGACCTGCAAATAACCCCAAACTCTGGGCCCCTTGAGTCACAACAGGCAGCAAACCTGACTCTGCAGCTTAACCATCCTGTCCTCCACAAGAAACACCTTGCTAAGTTGAGTGTCGAATTGAGCTCCTAGGTACTCCAAGGAGTGGGGTGGCATTAGATGGCTCTTCGCTAGGTTCACCACCCAGCCCACAGCCCTTAATCTTTCTAGGATTCGCTGTACTGCCAGCTGGCAGAGGTCCGCTGACTTTGCCGATAGGACTGGGAGAGAGAGGGCTTACTGGCTGACGTTCCATCCGGACAGGGGCAAGTGAGGTCGCAGACTGCGCCTGTACGAAGGCCTGAAGACCCTGGAAAAATGACATCCAAGAGAAGGCAGCCAGGTCCATGCCTAGCCCAGGAGGTACTGAGGTAGGTGCCACTGAATTTCCCTCTCCCATGGATGACCCAGTCCCAGGGTACTTCCTGTTCAGGCTGTGGCCGACCCATCCTCTGAATGCGAGGAGCCAGGCTTAGCAAAGTCCGGGGAGGCCAACTCTCCCTGGGCTTCCTCACAGCGCTGACATAAGTTGGAATCCAGGTCAGACTGTGCAGCCCTAACACGACAAGCAGCGCAGAGAGAAAGGCGCCTTTGTTTCTTGGCTGCTGAAACCACTGGCAGCAGTAACTGTGTGTTCTGTTGGCTCACAATTAAAATTTTAAGTGCACAGATTTTGGGCACCTAAGCAGGACGCAGTGAAACGCATGCACAGCCTGGCTTAACCTGTATTCTGCGCTTAGTAGGTTGTGCACATAGGTATATGCGATGTTATGCGCACTGTGTGTACCGACGTTCTATGGAGGGCAATACGGCACACACAAAGACGCATGCAAGATGGAACCGCTGTAGCCTACCATGTGGTGTGCCGACGAAGCCTAAAGTGGGGCATAGCTACTGAGGTATGTTGATGTTGGTATGGCACATCGAGCAAGGATACCAGAGGAAGACTTATCGAAACCCCTTCAAATGTCTCTGAATCGGGAGGTAAATCATCTTCTCCCTTTTTTTTTTTAAACTTACCTGGGCTCAGCACTTACCAGCTGAGTACAGAGATGGTCTCTGGCTGTGGGGGAGATGCTTTGGCCATCACCACGACGCTTGGCTTCCTGCACTTGCTGCCTTTCAGCTTAGGCAGCAAAGTCCATGCCAGGAACCGGCTACTGGACCAAGGCACAGCTCTGAGTGATCTCAGAAATCACCTCAGGAATTCTCAACTGGGGCAGAGACCTTTAGGTATCACCGCAGGAAAGCGGGGCTCCATCTTTCTCCAATTTAAAGGTAAATTTTCCTTCTGAGTACTGCAATCCCACTAGACCACCAGTGCTGGTGTAGGGAAACACATCCACATCTGCTAGGAGACGGAGAGATACTGAAGGGCTGAAGTCACTACAGGGGTATATCTAAGTGACATCAGGTTTGAAAACGGATTCCGTGTCAATCTGCTAGCAGGGGAGCATATAACCCATTGGTCCTGAATCCATCTAGCTACACGTTAGGAAATGTACATTTTGGAAGGAGAAATTCTACGGCAATCCCCATAGAGAAAGGTACATCCACCATCTGCTGGAGATGGAGAAATACCGAAGGGCTGAGATCACTGCGGGGGTTTACCTAGGGCGACATCAGCTTTGAAATCTGACTCCGTCTCCATTTGCTGATAGGGGAGCATAACCCATTGGTCCCGAGTCCATTTGGCTACAAACTAGGAAAATTCAAGATGGCTGCCGTTCCCACACACGCAGGCTCCCGACGACCTCTTAGGCTTTTCACGCACTGAAATGGAGTCTGAAATCTTACGTGTTGAAAACGGAGCCTTCACCGGCCGAGCTGCCTTCTCCCCCAGAGACACAGCGCACACACAAATTCGTGCATATTGCTAGACGAGCAGCAGGGCCTGCTGCGAGCCTTGGCTGGCGCCATGTGTGTCCCACACACGCTGTCTCCTCATCGCTCACCATGGCGGCCTCATCAATGCCAGGACCCTCGGCTACCACTAGCTCTCACCTGTGGTCTGGTTTGATCACTGATCACACACAGAGCCAGCCAAAAATCAAGAAGCTTTCCAAGCCGCTGTGTAAAATCCATATTCCTCTTTTTTTTTTTTTTTTTTTAATTCCAGACTGCAGATTTTAAACTTCTACCATCTGCTGGAGACAGAGAAGTCTGGAATTAAAAACAAAAAAAAAAAAAGAGTAAATGCAGGTAGCACTCTAGGTTAAGTAGCAGTGTCAAGTAAGGCTTCTGTCTCCATCTGCTGGCAGGGAGGCAAAATCCAGGAGTATGGACTGATCTGGGGTAAAAACATGAACAATTCATTTTGGCTTTCTAAACCAGGCAATGTTACAAACCCTAATAAGAGACCGCAGTCAAGGCATGTGTGGAGATGGTCTTCAACTATTTAGCTGCAATGCCTGAAATTTCTCTTTTTAGACTGAGAAGATGCATTAGACCTACGGCTGATTTGCTAGTGAAAGTTTCCATGATGAGCTCAGTTTCTTCTCCTTCTGCATTTCTTAGCCGACAATCCCTAATGACAGAGTCCTGAAGAAGCTGCTGGATCACTTCTGGGTGCATACTTTCCACAAAATACCTACAAGAAAATTGAGTGGTTAAATTGCTTTACCCTGACACAAACTACCAAGGAGCCTTTATTACTTCTACAGAGCCTGTTTCCAAACACACACAGTTGAAGAAGCCCTTTTCAAACGCTTCAGTGTTTTTACAAGCCGCTATAAACAGTCAAAACAATCCCAATGCTGTGGACTATAAGTCTTCCCGGAATACATGTTTTGAGAGGTATAGATTGTATGTCAATCTGTGGGCCTCCCGCAACATTTTTACAGAATTTTGATGATCTTTGATGAAACAAACTTAGAGGAAGTGCTGCAAAGCATTTAACACTTCTTGGAGTCTCAAAATATCCAAAGATGGTTCACTGGCAGTGCTGCATGCTGCCATGCAAAGGATCTGACTGATTCCCAGGCCAGAACCCTGCTCAAGGATGGGGATGCAGCACAAGGAGGAGGCAGTCACAGCCACTGCTCAGCAGCCCAGAGGTCAGACTCAGAGAGAGTCCACGTTAGCAGAGTGCTGGGGGAGAGTCATGGTCTGTAGTCCCCTGGGAGGCTCACTGCAACAGCTGGGCAGAGCTGGGAGGATTTAAATGCAGGGGCTCCTGACACCCTAACCCAAATGAAATCTGTCTGCAGCGGAGCAGGAAGAAACTGCTGGGGAAAAAAGAAAAAAACCATATCCAGAAGAGTCTGGCTCATCTCAGGCTGCCATCTGAAAGGGAAAAACGGAAGTGTACAACAGGGGTAAATCAGAAGAGGCCATGGCAGAACGATTTACTGCAAGTCCGCGCACACACAATCATGGTATCGCTGGAAGAGAAAAACTGAGTTTGGGACAACTAGCCCATCTTCTATTTGCTTGAAACCCCCCCCCCAAAGACTTGCTATGCAGCATGTCTCTCTCTCTCTCCCTTCTTCGGACATTATTAGGCTGAAAAAACAGGTCATAAACAGCAGCTCATTTTGCTAATCTAGACGGCAAACATTCAGAAAAGGGCCAAGAATTGTACTCCTCCTCCTCCTGCACCAGCATAAAAAGAATCCACTGAAATCTGCTTCACAAAAACTGCAACAGAATATGCACTTAAATTATTATATACAGGTATTATGTTAATGTATGCAAGATTAATTACTTTTGGGGTGAGAAAAAATTCAGTTTCCTTATGTAATTTTTTTTTTTTTTTTAATTGTGTGCAATATGTAACCTAAGGAGAAATGACTACATTCCTAATAAATTTCCTTTTCCTTAGTACAGACAGGTGAATCCAAAACCCGTGGGTTATGCACCTCTACCAGCAGCTGGAGACTGAGCAAAACCGACATCACGGTATATATACCCTAGCAGTGAGATCTGCCCACCGGTATTCTCTGCGAAAGCCAACTGCGGACAGACTAGCAAATCTCGATTAACAGATACACCTTCCAGCACTCAGCAAACAGGAAAACACGGAGCTCAGACAAAGAGGGTAATAACACTAGTCTAAGGAGTGGATCGACACTTACCAGTACTCCCTGGAACACACAGCCATGCAGGAGAACCATAACACAACCATCCAGCAGCCAAGGATGGAAAGTTGGCTTCACCTGTCTGTACTAAGGAAAAGGAAATTGTCAGGTAAGTAGTAATTTCTCCTCTCTTAACGCACAGACAGGTGAATCCAAAACCAGTGGGATGTACCAAAAGCTACTCCCGAACAGGGCGGAAAGCTGCCTGCAGTCCAGACAAAACTGTCCGTGCAAAAGCAGAGTCCTCCCAGGCCTGCACATCCAGGCGATAATGCATGGAAAAAGTGTGTAAAGAGGACCACGTTTCAGCTCGGCAAATGTCGATGGGAGACAACAAGCCCCGGGCAAGTTGCCGTTCTTTGTAAACCAGATTGATTTGTATCTCATACAGGAATTTCGGTATAGAAAAATTAAAAATAAATAAACAAACAATCTAACCTTCGCCCATGACACTGCCTGAGCCCTAAACTGACTAGGCAATGGCTGCTCCGCATCCACATATGCAGCCGTGACTACCGCCTTAATCCAGTGGGCTACTGTAGCCCGCGACACCAGCTCACCTTTATTCTCCATGGTGGGAGTAAAACAGCCAGTCCGTCTTTCTGAGAGGTTCAGAAACCTCTAGATACCTCAAAATATGCCTCTTGACATCCAAGGTGCGTAATAGGCGATATTCCTCTGTATCTCTTGCCCTGTCCAGAGACGGCAGGGAAACAGACTGATACAAGTGAAAATCCGAGACCACTTTCAGCAAAAAAAAAAAAAAAAAAAGGGAAGGAACAGTATGCAGCTGTATCGCCTCTGGAGTCACTCGCAGAAATGGCTCCTGGCGAGACAAAGCCTGTAGTTCAGATACTCGATGCGCAGAACATATTGCCACAAGAAACACCATTTTTAAAGTCAATAACCTCAAGGAAAGTTTATACAATCGGTCAAAACATAGGGCCTACTAAAAAAAATCGAAAACTAGATTAAGACTCCACAAGGGCACAAGGGAGGACGAAGATGCTTCACTCCTTTCAAGAAACAGGCCAAATCTAGATGAGCTGACAAGGACCCACCATTCAGCTGACTTCAGAGATAGGCAAGAGCCACCACCTGTACCTTTAAGGAATTAAAGGACCAACCCTTTACTCAATCCATCCTGCAAAAATTCCAAAATGAGCAGAATCTTAACCGCACAAGGAAGAGCACCTCAATCTTCACGCCAAACCTCAAACACTCGCCAAACCTGCACATAGGCTAAGGAAGTGGAGAACTTTCTTGCTTGTAGCAAGGTGGCAATAACTGCAGCAGAATATCCACGCTTCAACCACCGAACCTTCTCAAGGGCCATACCGTAAGACAAAATCAATTCAGATCTTCATGAAGAATAAGCTCCTGCCGTAGCAGATTCCTTTGTGCCAGAACCAGAGGAGAGAGTCCACTAGAAGCCTTTGCAGATCTGCATACCATGGTCTCCTGGGCCAATCTGGTGCCACCAGAAGCACCATCCCCCTGTGACTCTCGACCCGCCGAAAAATTCTGCCCAACACGGGCCATAGGGGAAAAGCATACAGCAGCTTGCCCTCCTGCCAGTTTCTGCACGAGAATATCGATGCCCAAGGGCTTTGGATCTCTCCTGTTACTGAAGAATCGAGGAACCTTCACATTACGAGAAGCAGTCAGCAGGTCCAGGCCCCAGCAATCCATTAGCAGCTCAACTTCCATTCTCCTGGATCCAGACTTTGTATGCTGAGGAAGTCTGCTCTTACATTGTCTTTTCCTGCAATGTGTGAGGCTGAGATCTCCTCAAGATGCACTTCCACCCATTCCATAAGTTGGTCTATTTCCTGTGACACTTGCTGCTTCTTGGTTCCTCCCTTTGAATTGATGTAAGCTACTGTTGTTGCACTGTCTGACATTATCCGGACTGCTTGACCCTGCAATCTGTCACCGAACCGCAAACATGCCAACAGGTCTGCAAGGGTTTCCAGCCAATTCATGTTCCACAGGGTCAAATTCTTTGAAAAGCTGCTCCTCTACAGGATCGAAAATGTCTGAACCCCACAGTGCGACCTCTCATGCTGAAGGATCGCGGCGCCTGTTTCTTATCCTCTGGTAAACTATGAACTGGGAATCACCCCACTTATTGGCCATTTTCTCCAGCTCACTCCCAAATAGGAGCAAGCCTTTAAATAGGCAACTTCGTAAGGTTAGACTTCGAGGTTGCATCAGCTGACCAATTTCTCAGCCGTAGCCGATGTCTGGCTGCTATTACCGAAGCCATCCCTCTGGCCCAAGTGCAGACCAAATTCGCAGCCCATATCTGCCAAAAAGGCAGCTACTGGTTCCAACCCTGCCCTGGAAGTTACACCATATTCATTAATCTTCTGAGAGGGCAACAAAGAAGAGCGAGCCACCAGGAAACAACAGGAAGCTATTTGCAAATTCATTGCCATTGCTTCAAAAGCCTGCTTAAGGATAGCCTCAATTCTCCTATCCTGTGCATCCATCAAGGCCGCTCTCCCTTTCTTCTTTTTTCCTTCAAAGCAATCCCCAGTAGGGAGATGCACATCCACCATCTGCTGGAGACGGAGAATACTGGCTGGCTGATGTCATTGCAGGGGTATAGATACTATGATGTCAGCTTTGCTCAGTCTCTATCTGCTAGTAAAGGTGCATAAACCACTGGTTTTAGACTCTGCTATCTACACACTAAGAAATACCAGCCTTTCCACCTCAAAAAATATAGAAGCAAACTTTGCAGAATGCTTAACTATGGCCCTTCGTATTTTGTCCAGGAACTAAAAACAAAAAAACGCAACACTGGATTATCTCCCCAAATACAAAACTTATTACAAGAAAGAAGAACTCAACTGGGCAGAGGCAATTCCTTCCTTAGGCTAACAATCTAAAGATGTAAACTCTGGCACTTCTAAGACCCCCTTCCTATAGGAAACCAAGATTTATTCTTGGCCATGAACTCCCAATTCTGCCTGTTTAGTAGAAAAGGATTCATGTCAGAATAACCAGCAGAATAAAATGTGTGTTGCATTGAGAACAGGAGCTCACAAGGTGCCACATTCTCACTAGGTTTGGCTCCTGCTGTGCAGGAGATGAGTGTTCAATTCCTGAGCTTGGATCCTGCTCCTCGGGTCGGTGAGGGCAGAGGATGCTGTAGAAAAGTCAGCAAGTCTCTCCCAGACACTATTAGCTCACCGTGCACGTCTCGCATTCCTTTTCGGTTCTGCTTTGACACAAGGCTCTTCTACCTTACCTGTTATGTTTCAGCACCAGCTTCACTTTTCCATAGCTGACCGTGCAGAGCTGTAAAAAAAAAATAAGTCACACACTTAAGCAACTGAAATTACAACTGCCCTATGCTGTTATTTTTAAGAAAATGATGAAAGGTTAACTAGCTTGGAAATTATTTTCAAGGTCAGGAGTCCTCCAAGTCTAGCAGGGAAAACTCATGGCTGTAAAAGCAATAATGCCACACAAAAATTGTGAAGCAATGAGCAACCACACTAGATGCAATAGCCAAAGGGCAGGTGAGATGCAATCAAATATATAAGCCACAAAGGGAATGTTTTAAATGAGCAACAAATGCTTTCAAAGTGTGTACATAGCAAACATTTATTCAACAATAATGACAAGATAAGGCACAATACTGGAGATCATTTGCATGAGCTCTCCTCTGCCAAGCAGCCGACACTGGTGAAATATACCATTACTGGGCACTGCTGAAACATGCTCACTCAATTGTTTTCTACAGCTTTCCCTTGGTGAGGCCATATATCCCGAGACTAGCATGGTCTGGATAAAATGTTCCTAAGACAGCAAATTCCATAGTTAAAAAAAAAAAAGTCATCCATACAACTCCAATATGAATCGTTTTATTAAAATTATGAATAATAATTGCATCGACCTGCCTTAATAAAGTGAATGATGCCATCTGGAACCCCTGTCTTGCTCAGTTTCTGTAAATACTCGATGATGTCACTTGTCTGCAAGCCAACGCTGACAGCAGCATAAAGCGAGTAAGCAGTCAGCTTGTATTCATGTATGTGGACCGGTCTACATACAGGCTCTGCTATGGCAACCAGAAAGTCCTGGGCATATCTGTAAACTGGAGAAAAAGCTTCCAAGAAGACATGACCATCTGGAGCCTGCAAAATAATAAGAGGGGTCAGTGACTAAAAGAACAATTTCATTTCTAAAATAAGCTTAGAGCACAAAAGAGAGAGGATTCTGGCCTCAGCCTAATGCTTGGTGAATATTTGTCCACACAATCAACAAACCGAGAGTCTAGTCGGGACGGATTAAGGATTAGAAAAGCTGGAAGTCAGGTCAGAGGTCCAGAAAGAGAGTTCTGTCTCTCACCGCCACTTTCTTACTGTACTCTTCCCGTCTCCAACAAGTGCTCTGTGATAGCAGTCTCACATATTCATGAGAACTGAAAGATCACCAAAAATATATTCAGAATCGTGGGCTTCCTTTTTCCATCCAATACATCTTCTGCGATATTACCAGAATTTTCTTTAATGCCAAGCCAGTTAACAGGTTCTCTCTCAATTCCTGAAACTGTTCTACATCCCCAATCAATCAATTTATAAAACGCTTTCAATCCATGCGCTTTACCATCCAGAGGAAGCGCAATACTGAGCCAGCTATAGGAGACTCAAAACATAAGGGGAGGGTGGGGAGAGGAGACCCCATGGGAGCAGGAGAACCGTTTAAGAGGGGAAGGCACAGAGGAGAGGAAAAGCAGAGAGAGTCAGGGCCTTGTAGAGAGGAGATGGGAAGTACAGAGGCCGAGAAGTATGCAAGGAGGACACAGTTTTGAATTAAGAGGGAGATGAAGCAGAAAGTCCAGATTACGAGAAAGCAGAATAGATGTGGTATGAGACCCCAGATGCAGCTTTACGCACTGGTCACGCTGTAAGACAGCATGGGGACTGCTTCCGCCCCTGTTCTGCACAAGACAACTCTTTCCATGACTTGGTTTCAGTGTGGAACTCTTACCACCCAGAGAGGCCGTGAGGAGTGGTCCCCCTTCAGGGGCATCTGCAGCCTGTAATCCTTGGCACCGTATTCATCCACTTTGGTGCCAGCCTCATCCACCTGCTTCCCAGCAGCAGAGGGGACAGCTTCCTGGGCCTCGCCGCCCCGCAGCATCATCCTCCTCATCATCTTCCTCTTCATAGTGACGTTTTCTGGATTTCTTCTTTTCTGATAACAAAATAAAATAAAAACAAAAAAAGATGGCAGAGATATGAAGTCTTCATTTCATCTTTCCCCCCCTCTGCAGCCCTGTTTAGAAGCTTGCGCAAAGCAAACGTCTGGTTCAAGAACTACTAAACTGTGCAGATTATACCACCTTCTCTGAATCAATAAAATAAAGTGGGCAGATTGGAGAGGCCAGTTGGGCATTTTTTTTTTTGCTGTCATCTACTATGAGCTCTCAAGACCATTCCCTCTCTCAGATGTGACTAAGGATAACAGTAGTATATATAGCCTGAGATGCGGTCACGCAGCAGAAATTAATAACGCCCGGGACTTCAGGCGGTGTCACATAATTATATTAGCATCGAGCGGCAGAGGTTTGGTGCTGTGCACAACAGTATTGGTTCCGAGCAAGGTATCGCAACCTACAGCCAACTCATTTTTCTCTAGCTCCAATACAGTTTCTAGTACTCCTCACAGTCTGATTAGTTTCTGCTTCTGACTGCTTGACCAATATGTGACTAACATTTATAAATGTCTAGAGATGGGAACAATGAGTGAAGTGGTCAAGTTTGCTGATGATACAAAATTATTCAAAAGTTGTTAAACCACAAGAAGATTGTGAGAAATTGAAGGAGGACCTTGCAAGGCTGGGATAATACATTGAAATCCTCTGCAAGCAGAATACCAGGAATTATTAGGAAAGAACAGAGAATATCATAATGACTAATCACGCCATGGTGCCACCTGATCTTGAATATTATGTTCAATTCTTGTCACAACATTTCAAGAAAGATACAGCAGACTTTCAAAGGTACAGAGAAGTGAAACCAAGATAAGTGGATGGAACAATTCCCCTATGAAGAATAAGCTGAAGAATCCTAATCTCTTTAGCTTAAGAAGAACATAAGAATATAAGTAGTTGCCATACTGGGTCAGACCGAGGGTCCATCAACTCAGCATCCTGTTTCCAACAGTGGCCAATCCAGGTCAAACGAACCTGGCAAATACCCAAACAGTAAATAAGTCCCATGCTACTAATGCCAGTAATAAGCAGTGGCTATTCCCTAAATCAACTTGATTAATAATAGTTTATTGACTTCTTCTCCAGGGACTTATCCAAATTTTTTTTAAACCCAGTTACACTAACTACCATAACCACATCCTCTGGCTTAATTATGCATTGAGTGAAAATGAATTTTCTCCGATTTGTTTTAAGTGTGCTACTTGCTAACTTCGTGGAGTGCTCCCTAGTCCTTGTATTATCTAAAAGAGTAAAAAGACGATTCACATTTACTCATTCAAGTCCTTTCATGATTTTATAGCCCTCTATCATATCCCCCCTCAGCCATCTCTTCTACAAGCTGAACAGTGAAATGGTCAAAATGGTCTGATCCTTTTTAATAAAGAGTTTCAAGGTAAAATATATTGTTGCCTTTAACTTTTGCAAATTATGGGGCCCTGAGATGTAGCAGGAGCAATAAGCTACAGAAATATATCTACCACTTCTGATGTGTAATTAAATGAAGATTGTGAACCTAATCTCCCACAAGACATTTTCAAGGCAACTGTAGTTTTCCCAGAGAAGTTTTAGGAATGTGCTCGTCTTCACTAATTAACCGCTTGCTACTGTAAAGAAGCTATTTAAAAATCTGCACACATCACGTCATTTCGGAGTCAATATCTTACTGACTTCCTGTGCACACGTAGGATAATAAAGAGTTAATTATAAAGAAATGCCTGTCTCCTTATATACTGTTGTGCTGTCGGGGTAAATTTTCTCTCATAACAGGCGGTGCATTAGCTTGGGAATTGAAGGAGGGGTCGCGGCAGGTGACCTGGCCTAGTACAGTTCATCTGACAGAGCGCACCTTTTTTTGATCCTAATGTAACACCTGCTCCCCAGGAGGTATTTGGTTTTTTTTCTCGACGGAATTAGATTTTCTGCAGTACCATTTGTATTGCACTGGCGTGGACCTCCAAGGGAACTGTTACTTTCTATTTCTGAACCATAACATGGAGACTGGCATGGTTTTTTTTTAAATTAAGTGCGGTTTTGATTGAGAGATTAAGGCTTGATACAGCCGAGGTAAATTGGATGGGAGAGAAAACCCTGGTTGTGGGGGTGAAAATAAGGATTCCTGCCTGAGAGGTCCTGGATGAAATGTGCATGTATCTGTGATACGAAAGAGAGTGCGCATATTGCTGAGAATGGGGGACTTACCCAGCAAAGAAATCCTGGAGTCCCTGCTTAAAAAAAAAAAAAAAATGCTGGCTCATTACATGTGGAAAACTTAAGGACCAGAAACAGTAAGTATGTGTCTGACTGGCACCGTGCCACTAAGGGGATATTCCCAGCTTCAATTTAGGAAAGAGTTTCTAAGTGTTAGAGAAAGCAAAAAAACATTTTGTACGATCTCCGCCTTGGTGGAGTTGTTTGTTTGTGGAGACAGATAAAAGTAAATTACAGTCTCTAAAGACCTCCCTTCATGGGGAATTAGGAAAGAAAATGCAACAGTGCACGGGGAGCTGAACAAGTTAAGGAATGAGAGCATGGGCACTGAGCCCACGACAGGAATACAAGAAGGAGCCACTTGATCCACTGGACAAGCCCAGGCTCTCCCCCAATGGGCGGTAACTGTAGTCGGAGTAGGAAATACCCCCACGTTTTGGCATGCCCTGAATTCGAGTTAATTTGGGGCCAAGGGAATTACAGCACACTTCTCTCATCTCCCCCACAGTCCTGGTTAATCTATTGGGGTGCTATTTGCTTTGTAAATCAGGATGTACTCTGCCTCCCAAGGAAGGCAAGCAGAAGTATCCAAGCAGGTTTCTTGGGTTGCAGAATTACTATGCTTCCTACCGGAGACCGAAGGGAATAAGGAAGCGGCATGAAATTTTAACCCTCACAAAATAGGGGAAGTACAGGAAATGTTAAACAAAATACCAGGGTCACCAAGGTGAAAGAGTCAACAGACCCCCCTATGACTGGGACCGAGGAGTGGACCAGCCTCGTTTCATTAGGCAAATTTGGCGCCGCCTCTACCCTGGCTAAAGCCAACCCTGTTCGGCTTTTGGCCTCGAAAGGACTGGGTCCAGGACTGCGGCCTCCCCGAGGCCTGCCTCCGGGCGTCTCCTGAAGCCCTACCTTGCCGAGAATGCAAAGGAAAAGAACATTTTGGCCCTTTAGGCTCATCTTCAAGTAATTTATTCTCCCCCAGATGCTTTATCAGCTTCTCCTTGAAAAGCAATGCTCCTGAGACTTAGATGAAAGGTCTGCCGACCAGTTACGTAACCAAAGACGTCTCCTGGCCAAAGCATCCGACATCATCGTTCTGGAGGAAGTCCTAATGAGGCCAAAAACCGCATCGGCTCCATAAGCGACCCAGCCGCTCCGCCTGGGACTCAGAGGCAGACATGGCCTTGTCAGCCTGAAACTGCTGCACCCATCGCAGCCCAGCCTGAAGCATAAAACTGCTGCACACCACAGCACGGATGCCAAGAGCAGACACCTCAAAAATCTTTTTCAGACAGACCTCGAGCTTTCTGTCCTGCAAATCCATCCATCAGAATAGTTGTCTTCTTAGTAACTGCCAAGACGGAGGCATCCACCTTCGGGACTCTCAAAAGTTCCAGCGTGTCCTCAGGCAAAGGATATACATTGTCTATTGCTCTATCCACCTTCAAGCCAGTCTCTCCGGAGTACCCCGCTCCCTGAACACCAACTTTTTAACTGACTTATGGAACAGAAAAGCCTTCGCTGGACCCCGTAAGCCATCCATGACCGGATCCACGTCCTTCTGTTCGGACTTCTACTGTGGAACCTTTATGCCCAACTCCACAAGGACATAGAGGGTCAGGAGTCCCAACTCTTCTCTGTGAAACAGACAAATCACCTTCGGATCATCCTGCCCCAGAGCCGGGATCTTCCCCGGCCCCTCAGGGAAGGATCTGCCTCTGAAGGGCTTTCTCCAGATGGGCCCCATGTTCGGAATCAGAAAAATCATCTTTAGCAGCCCCCTGCACAGGCAACCCCAAGACTCACCAAACCCTGCTAGCCCCAGACGTCCCTGAAAGCCCAGACTTCTTCTTGGGCTGCAGACCTTCCAACACACCCTGTGTGGAAGCATGCCGCCCTGCGGCCTTCCGGGCCAGATAAACTTTGTGTAGCAAGAGAACGAAATCTGATGAGAACATAAGAAATTGCCATGCTGGGTCAGATCAAGGGTCCATGAAGCCCAGCATCCTGTTTTCCAACAGAGGCCAAACCAGGCCACAAGAACCTGGCAATTACCCAAACACTAAGAAGATCCCATGCTACTGATGCAATTAATAGCAGTGGCTATTCCCTAAGTAAACTTGATTAATAGCCGTTAATGGACTTCTCCTCCAATAACTTACCCAATCCTTTTTTGAACCCAGCTACACTAACTGCACTAACCACATCCTCTGGCAACAAATTCCAGAGTTTAATTGTGCGTTGAGTGAAAAAGAACTTTCTCCGATTAGTCTTAAATGTGCTACTTGCTAACTTCATGGGATGCCCCCTAGTCCTTCTATTATCCAAAAGTGTAAATAACCGAGTCACATCTACTCGTTCAAGAACTCTCATGATCTTAAAGACCTCTATCATATCCCCCCTCAGCCGTCTCTTCTCCAAGCTGAACAGCTCTAACCTCTTCAGCCTTTCCTCATAGGGGAACTGTTCCATCCCCTTTATCATTTTGGTTGCCCTTCTCTGTACCTTCTCCATCACAACTATATCTTTTTTGAGATGAGGCGACCAGAATTGTACACAGTACTCAAGGTGCGGTCTCACCATGGAGCGATACAGAGGCATTATAACATTTTCCCTTTTATTAACCATTCCCTTCCTAATAATTCCTAACATTCTGTTTGCTTTTTTGACTGCTGCAGCACACTGAGCCGACGATTTTCAAGTATTATCCACTATGATGCCTAGATCTTTTTCCTGGTTAGTAGCTCCTAATATGGAACCTAACATCGTGTAACTACATGAAGGGTTATTTGTCCCTATATGCAACACCTTGCACTTGTCCACATTAAATTTCATCTGCCATTTGGATGCCCAATCTTCCAGTCTTGCAAGGTCCACCTGTAATGCATCACAATCTGCTTGTGATTTAACTACTCTGAATAATTTTGTATCTGCAAATTTGATAACCTCACTTGTTGTATTCCTTTCCAGATCATATATATATATATATATATATACATATACACACACACACACACTGTTTACCCTTTTCCACTGAGAAAATTGACCATTTAATCCTACTCTCTGTT
The DNA here is from genome assembly GCF_901001135.1 of Rhinatrema bivittatum. Lineage (NCBI taxonomy): Eukaryota > Metazoa > Chordata > Amphibia > Gymnophiona > Rhinatrematidae > Rhinatrema > Rhinatrema bivittatum. The sequence goes on along the minus strand of NC_042620.1, from coordinate 19,768,818 downwards.
TCCTGTCTTTTAACCAGTTTGTAATTCACGAAAGGACAGCACCTCCTATCCCATGACTTTTTACTTTTCTTAAAAGCCTCTCATGAGGCTTGTCAAACGCCTTCTGAAAATCAAAATACACTCCATCTATCTACCAGTTCACCTTTATCCACATGTTTATTAAACCCTTCAAAGAAATGAAGCAGATTTGTTAGGCAAGACTTCCCTTGGGTAAATCCATGTTGACTGTGTTCCATTAAACCATGTCTTTCTATATGCTCTATGATTTTGATCTTTAGAATAGTTTCCACTATTTTTCCCGGCTCTGAAGTCAGGCTCACTGATCTATAATTACCCGGATTACCCCTGGAGCCCTTTTTAAATATTGGGGTTACAATGGTGACCCTCCAGTCTTCAGGTACAATGGATGATTTTAATGATAGGTTAAAAATTTTAACTAATAGATCAGAAATTTCATTTTTTAATTCCTTCAGTACCCTAAGATGCATACCATCCGGTCCAGGTGATTTGCTACTCTTTAGTCTGTCAATCTGGCCTACTACATCTTCCAGGTTCACAGTGATTTGGTTCAGTTCGTCTGACTCAACACCCCTGAAAACCATCTCAGGAACAGGTATCTCCCCAACATCCTCAGTAGTAAACACGGAAGCAAAAGAATTCATTTAGTCTTTCTGCAATGGCCTTATCTTCCCTAAGAGCCCCTTTAACCCCTAGGTCATCTAATGATCCAACCCACTCCCTCAGAGGTTTCTTGCTTCAGATATATATTTTAAAAAGCTTTTATTATGAGTTTTTGCCTCTATGACCAACTTCATTTCAAATTCTCTCGGCGCCTGTTTTATCAATGTTTTACACTTAACTTGACAATGCTTATGTTTTATCCTATTTTCTTCAGATGGATCCTTCTGTCAATTTTGAAGGATTTTTTTTTTGGCAAAACAGCCTCTTTCACCTCACCTTTTAACCATGATGGTAATAGTTTTGCCTTCCTTCCACCTTTCTTAATGCGTGGAATACATCTGGGCTGCACCTCTAGGATTGTGTTTTTAAACAATGCTCATTTTATCAAAGTTTCCCTTTTGAAAGTTTAGTGTTAGAGCTGCAGATGTACTTATAGTCCCCCTTCCAGTTATTAGTTTAAATTTGATCATGTTATGATCACTGTTGCCAAGTGGCTCCACCACCATTACCTCTCTCACCAAATCCTGCATTCCACTAAGAATTAAATCTAAAATAGCTCCCTCTATTGTTGGTTCCTGAACCAATTGCTCCATGAAGCATTCATTTATTACATCCAGGAACTTTATGTCTCTAGCAAGTCCTGATGTTACATTTACCCAGTCAATATTGGGGGTAACTGAAATCTTATCCAAAACAAAAGTGCAGAGAGGAATGTTCAATCCCAAGAATTTCAATGCAGTTTGTTGAAAAGCAGAAATTATTTATTGTTTATATATGGCAACTCCACTGATTTATAAGGCAGACATCTTAAAACGCGTCCCCCGACACGGTCCCGTATTTCGCCTCGGGCTGCATCGGGAGGGAGCACAAGGAATTCAAAGTAAAGGCTGTAAATAAATATATATATAAATCAGGATAAAATAATGGACTTAGTGCCGAAAAACATTCTCAATTAACTAAAGTATAAAGGAACAGCATACCTGACAGAAGAATGAATTCACATATGGCAGGGAGCGCAGTTACCCTAAACACTGACAGGTATTTGAACCCAGCAGAGAAGGCGCCAAGCTCCAGGTGAACAGATCATGTGATTCAGGGGAACCAATCCAATTGTTCCCTGTACCTGGAGCGCACCTAGCAGTCGCACAACCAGACACTACACACTTAATCTTGATTAGGTGAACAGAAACCACTCTATTTCCCGATTAAGACCTTTAGGGATTACTGTATCGAGGGTGAATATCCATCTTTGTTCTATATGGCCCAACTGCTCAGCATAATTGCCACCATGAGGAGACCGGGGGACAACTTCCAGTACACAGTAAAAGAGATCTGAAATTGTATGTGATTTCTGCACCCAATGCTCCACTAAGGGTTCATTCTCCCTGGCATGGCGAATATTAGAACAATGTTCTATCATTCGGGTTTTCACCATGCGGGAAGTTTTGCCTACATATACCAGTGTTCACCTAATCAAGATTAAGTGTGTAGTGTCTGGTTGTGCGACTGCTAGGTGCACTCCAGGTACAGGGAACAATTGGATTGGTTCCCCTGAATCACATGATCTGATCACCTGGAGCTTGGCGCCTTCTCTGCTGGGTTCAAATACCTGTCAGTGTTTAGGGTAACTGCGCTCCCTGCCATATGTGAATTCATTCTTCTGTCAGGTATGCTGTTCCTTTATACTTGCGTTAATTGAGAATGTTTTTTCGGCACTGTCCATTATTTTATCCTGATTTATATATATACAAGCCGTTAAGCCCGTTAAAACGGGCTACATCCCTCTGTCTCTCACCTCCCCCTCTTTCTCTCTCCCCTCCCTCACCCACTCCTCCCCACCCTCCCTCTCCTATCACTCAGTCCCTCCCTCCCACTCAGTCTCACTCACTCCCTCCCCCCTCTCTCCCTCCCTCTCACTCACTCAGTCCCACTCACTCTCACTCAGTCCCCACTCCCTCCGTCCTCTCCCTCAGTCCCACTCCCTCCCTCAGTCCCTCCCCCTCACTCAATCCCTCCCTCCCACTCAGTCACTCCCTCCCCCCTCCCTCTCACTCAGTCCCCACTCCCTCCGTCTTCTCCCAGTCCCACTCCCTCCCTCTCTCTCCCAGTCCCACTCCCTCCCTCTCTCTCCCAGTCCCACTCCCTCCCTCAGTCCCCCCCCCTCACTCAGTCCCCCCCCCCTCCCACTCAGTCCCCCCCTCCCACTCAGTCCCTCCCTCCCACTCAGTCCCTCCCTCCCACTCAGTCCCTCCCTCCCACTCAGTCCCTCCCTCCCACTCTCTCTCTCCGTCCCTCCCTCCCACTCAGTCCATCCCTCCCTCTCTCTTCTCCCTCCCTCGCTACCGCCCGCTACCGCCGTCGCCGCTGCTGCCACTGGACGCCGCCATTTTTTTTTCTTTCTGAAGCTGCCTCAGAGCGACGTGCTCGCCCGCACATGCGCGGTAGAGCTGGTCTCTACTGCGCATTTGCGGGCCGTCGGTCACAGGCCATTTATAAGGTAGATTTATTTACAGCCTTTACTTTGAATTCCTTGTGCTCCCTCCCGATGCAGCCCGAGGCGAAACACGGGACCGTGTCGGGGGACGCGTTTAAGATGTCTGCCTTACAAATCAGTGGAGTTGCCATATATAAACAATAAATAATTTCTGCTTTTCAACAAACTGCATTGAAATTCTTGGGATTGAACATTCCTCTCTGCACTTTTGTTTTGGATGCTATTGGTTAAGTGCAGCAGTGCTCTGTTGTGTTTTTGGGTAACTGAAATCTCCCATTATTATTGCACTGCCAATTTGGTTTGCTTCCCTGATTTCTCTTAGCATTTCATCATCTGTCTGACCATTTTGTCCAGGTGGATGGTAGTATACTCCTATCACTATACTCTTACCCAACACACATGGAATTTCTACCCTTATAGATTCTACTGAGCATTTAGTCTCTTGTATGATCTTTATCCTGTTGGACTCTACACCCTCCCGGACATAAAGTGCCACACCCCCACCAAGTTGATCCTCCCTATCATTGCGAAATAATTTGTACCCTGATATAACACTGTCCCATTGGTTATCCTCCTTCCACAAAGTATCTGTTATGCCAATTATGTCAATCTCATCATTTGCTGCTATACACTAACTCTCCCATCTTACTTCTTAGACTTCTGGCATTGGCATACAGACATTTCAAAGTGTGTTTTTTGTTTGTATTAACAACCTGCTTTTCAGTTGTTGGGGATAATTTGGAAATCTTTAGCTTCCATGATTTTTTTACTTATAGGCACATAGACTACGTTTGCTTTTATTGGAACCTCTCTGTTGGGATGCCCTAACTCTCCTGTTTCACTAGTATCCTTCAAGGATACATTTCTCTGAACCATGCACTGATGAGTGACTGTGAAGGTGGAAGAATAATCAGAGCCCTCCCCACGGAGGTCCTCATCCTTCTCCGAGTGCCCCCTGGGCCTCCTCGGGGCTCAAGTTGGCCGGTGACAGTAGTGGAGGGAGATTCGCCTCCCCCCCCCCCCCCCCCCCCCCCCCCCCCCTCCGCAAACTCTGAAGCAGCCACGAAAGAATCAAAGATGGCCACCATTCCCATACTCACCGGGAATGGAGCCGCTGCTTCCCCTGACACAACCAAAGACCTCCCAGGCCCGCACTGCTTTGCTGAAGCCGCTGCAATCGCTCCCAAAGTGCCCTCTCTCCCAGAGAGGCACCGGGAATGCTGGCCGGTTCGAGAAAGGTGCGCACTCATCTCCTCACTTGCGGGGCACCTGTTACCGCGCAGCATGCTACAGCCCTACTCCGACTGCGCAGCGCACGCCTTAGGAAAAGCACCCACGAGAGGAGCTGGAGCTGAGCGCCTGTCCGATGTCAGCCCCGCCGAAAAGGAAGAAAAAAAAAAAGGGTCTCTTTTAAACTTTACTAAAGAGACAAAAAATGACTTCCCTGATATGAAGAGTGGCAGCAGGCTCCACTACTCCTCCTGGAGGCGAGGGAACTGGATCCACCAGCTTTATGCCTCCGCATGGAAGGACTGAGCAACCACTGAGCTCGTCCACCTCAAAACCAGGCGGGATGAACCCACCAGAACCTGCCAACCTCCTGGGAGGAAATCCTCCAATCTTCTTTTTTTTTGTTTAAACAGGTTGAGAACTGCAGGTTTTGCACCTCTACCATCTGCTGAAGACAGAGAAATACTGAAGGACTGCAGGTGGCACTCGGGGTTATGGGGCAGCGTCAGCAAAACGTCCTCCGTCTCAATCTGCTGGAAGGAAGGCAAAGCTCAGGAGTCTGGACTGATCTGGGTACGTACAGGGAATTTGTTTTGCTGAAGATTTTTCAACAAAAGACTTTTGTGGGATTCAGATGGAGAGGGGCCCTTTCAGGTACTGTTAACGTCACATTCTGCTGTGAAACGAGAAGGACATTCGACGTGGGTACATCTTCCACACTGTAAGAAAGCTTTCAGTGCTGAGTTGACAGGAAGCACCTAATCATTTACCTTGTGCTCCTGGGCCTTTGATACCTTGGCTATAGACTTATTCTGATCTGAGATATGCTACTGCTTCCTCTCCTAATCTGCCTGCACTCCGTGGTAGCAAGGCCATATCTGGGACCACGTGTGCAGACTTACCCGACATTACAGGAGTCTCTGAACCTTTTCAATTGCTGGCTATGTTACCATTTGAAACCGGATGGCTCTGGATTTGCTCCAATTCCATTTAATGAGTCCTCCATCCTCAGCCGAGCCACCTACTGCTGATTTACTCACCCATTCTAGCCTTTGCACATGACGACAGGGAGCAAGAATGAATCCTTCCGTGAAGGAATTTTGTACATGTATGCTTTGATCATGAACTAAACGTGACTGTCCATTTGTATCAAGCGGACAATAAAATGGTGGCACTACCTGAATGAAGCACATCCCTCACACTGTGGGACCACTCACCTAACTGCCCCACTGATCCTCCATCTGCCTCGCTGTGATTATGGTGGGGTTAACAGTTTAGTACATTCTGTTTGTCAGTTGTGCCCCTATGGAGGCTGGAAAACCCTTCCAAGGGACATGTTCCACGGGTTATGAACACAAGCTGAAATGTACTGCTAATTATACCTCTAACCCACATGGTGAATATATCCCTTCCCCCGTGTTCCTGCTTGCCGAGGCTGACATCGAAGCACAAGGCTGCACGGTGTTTGGCCTCCCTGTTGCCAGCGGAGGAAATGTTTCAAACATTTACTTTGCCACCTCTGAGGTTTAGAGGGTATTACAGCAAATCACCTGTCTATGACACTTCAGGACTGTGGTTTTTTGCACCACGGGGAGCAATAAAGACATTTTCTTTAAGACCACTGCTCAGTTTTCTTTTGGATATGCTATTCCTTTGTTTTCCTTGAACAATCATTATCAGAGCTGGTTTACTTCTGGGAGAAAAGGCAAGGCCCCTGCTTGATTTTCATTTGATTAATGACCGGTTTCATTTTTCCTGGTGTAGGAGTTTTTAAAATGGAGTACTTTTAAAAAATCAGTTACTGTGGACGTCACTATGAATGAGACAACAGAATTAATGCAAAAAGAAATTCTCTCTCTTAAAGGAATTGTATGGCTTTAGATATGTTACTTACGAACAAACGAAGGGTCTGTCAGTTTATTAACTTCTTGCTATCCCTATATTAATAATGAGGTTTGTTACTGTGCTTATATTTTTTCTCATTTTGTGTGTATATCAGTTCAATGTATATTAATGGTATGCAAAAGAAGCAACCCCAAAATAATGCTCTCAGCGACTCTTGCAGTACCCCAGAATGCTTCCCAAGATGAGAAGTTTGGTAGATTATGCACAATAAGCCATATACTAGAAATCCCCAAGGGTCACCTCCCACTATTCTGGGCCCCAAGGAGGGACTGAAATGGTTAAAATGGTCTGATCCTTTTTAATAAAGAGTGTCAGGGTAAAATATATTGTTGACTTTAACTTTTGCAAACTATGGGGCCCGAGATGTAGCAGGAGCAATAGCTACAGAAATGTAATTAAAGGAAGACTGTAAACCTAATCTCCCACAAGACATTTTCAAGGCTACTGTAGCTTTCCCAGAGAAGTTTTAGGAATGTGCTCGTCTTCTAATTAATTGCTTGCTACTGTGAAGAAACTATTTAAAAATCTGCACACATCATGTCATTTCGGAGTCAGCATCTTACTGACTTCCCATGTGCAAGTAGGACAATAAAGAGTTAATTATAAAGAAATACCTGTCTCCTTGTATACTGTTGTGCTCTCTTGGTAAATTTTTTCTCATAACAGCCCTAACCTCTTTACCCTTTCTTCATAGGGAAGCCGCTCCATGCCTGTTATTTTGGTCGCCTTCTCTGTACTTTCTCCATTGCAACTATATCTTTTTTGAGATGCGGTGACCAGAATTATACACAGTAATCAAGGTGTGGTCTCACCATGGAGCGATTATAGAGGCATTATGACATTTTCTGTTTTATTAACCATTCTTTTCCAAATATTACTCATGGACAAAAAACCTAATCCATCTCTGCCACCCCCTGACAATTCCTGACAAACATACCATAACTATACTCCCTACCAATTATACCAGAAACCTTGGAATTACCATTGATAATGAGCTTTCTTACAAGAACCACATCACAAACAAAACAAAAGAAGGTTACCACAGACTCCTTACCCTAAGACACCTAAAACCATTCCTCAACCCCCACGATTTCAGAACTGTACTCCAACTCCTTATCTTCTCCACCTTTGACTACTGCAACTCCTTACTAATTGGATTACCTCTCTCAGCCCTCAAGCCACTCCAAATCTAACAAAACTCAGCTGCCAGAGTCCTAACTGGTACAAAAAGAAGTGAACACATCACACCAATTCTGACAGCACTTCACTGGCTACCCATCAACGCACGTGTTGCATACAAATCAATGACTATAATCCACAAAATCCTAAATAATGATAATCAAGGTCTTAACTCACTAAACATAATCCCTCAAAAGCCTGCAAGAAACCTACGATCCAATAACTCTGGTTACCTAAACATTCCCCCTGTCAAAGATACACATCTGGCAACCACAAGAGAAAGAGCCTTCTCAATTGCCTCACCCAAAATGTGGAATACCCTACTTCTTACGAATTCAACACGACCTAAAAACATTCAAAAAGGACTTAAAAACAATAATGTTCCGCAAGTTCCTCACTGACTTTCAATCATCTAATGATCCCGACTTTCAACTGAACTCCCAATCGCTTACCCCATAATTCACCCTTTTCCCCCTATCCTAATATTATTTCATTCTGGATTTGATATCCATTTCTCTGATATTGTTTAATGGTTCAAATGTTTCTGTACTGCTACCCATTTGTTAAGAATCTGTTTACTGTTCTTACTAATGCTCAGTTACAAGATATTGCACACTTTTGTAAACCGTTATGATGGCTCAACCGAATAACGGTATATAAAACTCATCAAATAAATAAATAAATAATAATTCCTAACATTCTGTTTGCTTTTTTGACTGCCACAACACACTGAGCCAACAATTTCATTACATTATCCACTATGATGCCTAGATATTTTTCCTGGATAATAACTCCTAATATGGAATCTAACATCGTCTAACTACAGCATGGGTTATTTGTGCACTTGTCCACATTAAATTTCATCTGCCATTTGGACCCCCAATCTTCCAGTTTTGCAAGGTCCTCCTGCAATTTATCTCAATCTGCTTGTGATTTAATTACTTGGAATAATTGTGTCATCTGCAAATTTGATAATTTCACACATTATACCCCTTTCAAGATCATTTATAAATTATTAAAAAGCACTGGTCCAAGTACAAATCCGTGAGACCCCCACTGTTTACTTTTTTCCTCTGTGAAAACAGACTAATTAATCCTACTCTCTGTTTTCTGTCTTTTAACCAGTTTGTAATCCATGAAAGGACATTGCCTCTTATCCCATGACTTTTTATTTTCTTAGAAGTCTCTCATGAGGAACTTTGTCAAACGCCTTCTAAAAATCCAAATACACTACATCTACCGGTTCACCTTTATCCACGTTTATTAACCCCTTCAAAAAAATGTAGATTTGTAAGGCAAGACTTCCCTTGGGGAAAACCATGCTGGCTGTGTCTCATTAAACCATGTCTACCTATATAGTCTGTGATTTTCATCTTTAGAATTGTTTACACAATTTTTCCCAGCACTGAAGTCAGGCTCACTGATCTGTAGTTTCCTGGATCACCCCTGGAGCCTTTTTTAAATATCAGTTACATTGGTCACCCTCCAATCCTTGGGTACAATGGACTATTTTAATGATAGATTAAAAATTACTAGTAATAGGTCATTAAATAGATGCCCATGCTACTAATACAGGTAATAAACAGTGGCTATTTCCTATGTCAACTTGATTGATAGCAATTTATGGACTCCTCCTCCAGGAACTTGTCCAAACCTTTTTGAAACCCAGCTATGCTAACTGCCTTAGCCACATCCTCTGGCAATGAATGGTGTCCAAGCCATCAACATGCCAGGAGAAGGGTTTGTTTGCTGGCTGAAGAGAAGTTTGTTCTTCCTATCCGCTGCAGGAGCAATGGGATCACACCAAATAATAAACGCACCCACACACAAATCAGGACACACTCTAGATCTAATCCTAACTAACAAACTTTTACACACACTAGAATCTCCCATTTGCACTCCAGTTCCCTGGTCCGATCACTATCTCATCACAACCAAGCTTTCCTCCAAAAAATCTTTTACCCCTCCACCCCTACGCTCCATCACTATTCAATTCAGAAAATCCTGCTCGCCCGATGACCTAGCACTACAGAACATTGACTTATCAGATACTGACTCTGCCTTCCACTCTTGGAACACAATCACTAATGATCTGGCCAATAAGATCTGCCCCCTCATCTCGAAATCCATAAATCCCACTCATACTAACAATAAAGCCTGATACAAACTTGAATTAAGAAATCTCAAACGCGACCTCAGAAAAAAAGAAAAGGCGCAAAGAACCCTCCAACTCTAATCTCACCATTTATAAATCTTCATTACCTGCCTACAGAAACTCCACACAGAAAGCTAAACGTGACATTTATGCACAAAAAATTCATGACCTCCAATTTAATCCCAAACCCTTTTCTCATGTCTCCTCACTCACAAAAACTGTAAACCAACGCCACCATAGTGAATGCAAAAATAAAAGCAATGACCTCGCACATTTCTTTTAACAATAAAATACTCAAAATTATCTCTTGCTTCCCAACATTGAAGGCAATGTCTGCTATACCTCGGTATATAAAAGAATGCTAAATAAATAAATAAACATTCTCCCCCCTCTACAACTTCCCTTCCATCCTCACTAACTCGCACATGGATCAGATTGAGACCACCTCCAGTACAGAAATTGAATTCCTATTAAGGAAATTCAAACCGGCTACACACCCTTCTGACACTATCCCTTCTAAGCTGTTATTGGCCATCCCTGAAGTAATCGCCAAACCCCTTGCTGACATCATTAACTGCTCACTTACCTCTGGCACTGTTCCAAGCTCTCTTAAACAAGCCATTGTAAAACCTATCCTTAAAAAAGCCAATCTTGATCCGTCTGAACCCACAAACGTTCGTCCGATTTCCAACCTACCCTTTCTAGCTAAAATTATGGAAAAAGTTGTCAACATACGTCTCTCTGAATACCTTGAAAATCACAATATCCTGTCCTCATCACAATTCGGTTTCCATAAATACTTCAACATGGAAACTTTACTAATCACCCTTTCAGACACACTGCTCAAGGGTATGGACAAAGGCCAATCCTACTTCCTAGCCATGCTGGATATTTCAGCAGCATTTGACACTGTTAATCATGAAATCATGCTACACCAACTAAAAATTATCGGAATCTCAGGTACAGCACTCAATTGGTTCTCCTCTTATCTAGAAAATAGACAATTCAAGGTTAAACTTGGAAGCTATTCCTCAGACTCCATCAATTCACCCACAGGAGTACCCCAAGGATCTTCCCTGTCCTCCACCCTTTTCAACATTTATATGTTACCCCTTTGCAAATTACTAACTGATCTAGGCCTCACTCATTCATTGCCTTTATGCAGACGATGTTCAAATCCTCCTTCCCATTTTGGATTCCATCCCCAAAGCATTAAAAACATGGAACAATTGCCTCGCCTCTATAAACAACCTCCTCAACACACTCCACCTGTCCCTCAACACCTCCAAAACTGAACTCCTTTACATCTCACACAGCTAACCATGCTCCCTTGTAGCTAATACAGCACTCAACTCCCACTCACCACTCCTCTCCCAAAATCCCTGAAACCTAGGAGTCATTCTAGACAACCAATTTAACCTAAAAAAAATTCATAAACACAACCGCTAAAGACTGCTTCTACAAGCTTCACATACTGAAAAAACTTCAACCTCTCCTTTACCTCAATGATTTCCGTACAGTCCTTCAGGCCCTCATCTTCTCTAAACTCGACTACTGTAACTCCCTTTTGCTCAGCCTCCCCAACTCCCACCTTAAACCTCTCCAGATATTACAAAACTCCGCGGCTAGAATCCTCACAAACTCGCACAACATGGATCATATTACTCCCATACTGAGAGACCTCCACTGGCTCCCCATCCACAAAACCCTATACACCCAGGACTTCCTCTGGATGAATGACTGCCTTTATTCCATCACCTCTAACAGACCCATCAGATCGACCTACAAGGGGACCATACACACACCTTCTCCCAAACTTACACACCTCGCTTCAATGAAAGCCAGGGCACTATCGATATGGAACTCTATGCCTCCCATTCTACGTACAGAATCCAACACGAAAATGTTTAAAAAAAACTACTGAAAACCTGGTTCTTCAAACAAGCCTTTAACTAAATTTCTCTATCTGCTCAACCACTCCTCTGCCACTCCTGATCCCCCCCCCCCCCCCCCAACATTTTCTAATTACCATCGAGACTCCTGATACAACGATTTTAAATTACCATATGCAATATGTGCGGTCAACTGTACTCATTGTAATCTATAACCAACTAAAGTCCATCATACTTGTTGTAAACTACAATCACTCAACTAAACTGTCTTGTAAACTGTACTTTTTGTAATGTTTATATGCTGTAAAGCGAGATGATGGTACCCCAACCGAATTTCAGTATACAAAACCACATAAATAAATACATTTAATTTAATTATCATGCTTTGCACTGCATTTTTTAAACTGTCCTATGTGTAGGGTCCTTTATTTTCAGTTTGAACTGATTTTCACCCATATATTCCCAGATTTTTCCAAAGGTGGCAATCAGTTGAAACTGACATTCACCCTAATTTTAGGATGATTAAAAAGCTGCTCCAGAGCTACAGATGCAGCATTCCAAGGCCCCCAGCACTGCTGGAAGCCAGTATGGGCCAAAGTCCAGGCTGTATTTCAAGTCGCACTCCCCAGCAATAAAAGTGCTCTCCCTCCAGTGCCACTCATGTTGGGTTTCAAGGTACCATTGCTCACCCCCAAGGAGCCAAAAGTTCCTAACATTTGATGCCGCAAAGGCAAGCAGGCTGTCTACACCAGAAGCACTTTCTGACATGCTCCTTGGCCCTGCTCGAAAGCGGAGGTGCAGTGCGGCAGAACAGTGGAGCCTCAATAAGCATGCTGCAGGAGAATGGGGAAGCCTGGCATCACCACAGGCAAGGATGAATGCTATTGTACTAGGAGTGTAAGGGGAGGCCTGGGATGGAGGTAGAGTTGGGAATGCTACTAAGTGGGAGGGTGGGAGAATCTGCTTAATATCGTTTTGTTCTGGCTTTGTGCACCAAAATAAATTCCGATATTTACCCTGAAAAATGATTAACTTTTTACAACTGATTTTCTTGTTTCTATTCTTGTCAAATTAAACCCTGAAAAAAATAAAGAACAATAAAAAGCGAAAACGAAGGTCCCTACCTATGTGACACCACAGTTGTATGCGTGCAACACCTGTAAACCCTCACAGATACCCCGGATCGCAGCTTAATGCGTGGACCCGTTGCAAGTCTTTACAGCTTTTTGTTTTCAGGAGAGGACAGTCTGACGGACGGTGGGATTTGTTTACTATTCCTCCACCAGGAGAGTCGTCCTTCGCTTACCTTTATCCTTCTTCCCCATGCCTCAGCAGTCCCCACTCGGGGCCCGGACGAACAAGTGTATCCCCGCACTTCCGGCTTCCGTCTACTGCCTTGCGCACGGGGCTCAGGCTCCGCCCTCATACTTCCAGCTTCCACCTATTGCGTCGCGCACGGGCCTCGGGCTCCGCCTATCGCCTTCTGCACGGGGCTCCGGCTCCGCCTCCCGCACTTCCGGCTTCCGCCTACTTCTTAGCGCATAGGATTCGCTTTCTCGTGCCAGCGCCGTATTGGGAGCGCACGCAGGGCTGAGGCGTTTGCGGCTGGGTTTTGGGCATCGCCCCTGTTGCACCTTAGCAAGCATCTTTTAGCAAGCTTACTCGCTATAAGAGCGCTCCTACCCCATTCGCTTCGGAGAAGGGGGAAGGAGTCGTTTTGTGACTACAGGCAGATATTGAACGCAGAAAGAAGTGCGGGAGAGCGCTGGAAGCTCTAGGACTTTCAGGCCGATTCAGTACGGTGCGCACCGTTCGCCCCTATTTTGGATGCACATTTTCCACACACTATTATTATTTTTTATACACAGGCCGAACGCAGTGTTACCACCGTTTGGACGCATTTTTGACACACTGTTTTTACCTCTTATACAGTAAGAACATTTATTTATTTATTTAAGGGTTTTTATATACCGCAGTACGTAAGGAAATACATCACCGCGGTTTACATTAAACAATAACTTAGCAACAGGCTTTACATGGACATTCTTAATAGGTATTAAATAAACTAACATCCATATAACAGTTTTGACGGAAAACAGGCTGAACAGACTGTGGACCATCCCATAAAGTATAACATACCATTAAACTATTGATGTAACTATTAAAACCTTAACAAACCAACACAATAACTGAATAGTATCTAAAACAATACCAGTTCTGAGAGTAGATACAATTTCTATATTGCACCGAAGACATTTCTGTTATTTAAAGCTAATTTATATCGAGGTGGCAGACTACGGGTCCATCAAGCCCAGCATCCTGTTTCAACAGTGGGGATAGCTCATCAAAAACGCATAGCCAACCCCCCCCTGAAACTAATAGCACCCACAACATTCAAATACATGGTTGATGGGCCTATTAGTTATTCACACGCAATACAGAAAGTAAAATATGCAGTGAAGCGGGCATAGGGAACATGCACAGAAAAGCAGAAAAAAAACTGCTTTTCTGTACACCCTCCGACTTAATATCAGCGATATTAAGTCAAAGGCCCCAAAAATATATAAAAAAAAAAAAACCTGCCCGGGGGCCATGGGTTGGAAGATGGTCGCTCAATGTTGCCGGCGTCTGTTTTCCAAACCCGTGTCTGTCAGCGGGTTCGAGAACCAACACTGGTAAAATTGAGCATCGGCTGTCTAATCCGCTGACGGCCGCCACTTCTGTCAAAAAGGAGCTAGGGATGTGCTAGTGTCCCTAGCACCTCCTTTTACCACAGCCCTTATTTGCATATTTTTATTTACTGAATTACACACCTAGGAGAGTGGCCTGGGCGCTCACTGGCTCTCCCGCACATCTTACTGTATGGGCCCGAAAGTAAGGGGTAATAATGCGTGAAAAACATGCCCGACAGTAAGGGGTAATAGTGCGTGAAAAATGTGCCAAGCCGCACATTTTACTCTCAGCACCAGGCAAGTGTACAGAAAAGCAGAAAGAAATGCTTTTCTGTACACCCTCCGACTTAATATCATAGTGATATTAAGTCAGAGGGCCCAAAAATACAAAAAAATACAAAATCTTAAAAAAAAAAAATCTGCCCGCAGGTTGGAAGACAGATACTCAATTTTGCCGGTGTCCGTTTCGGAAACCGTGGCTGTCAGCGGGCTCGACAACCGATGCCAGTAAAATTAAGCGGCGGCTGTCAAACCCACTGACAGCCACCGCTTCTGCCAGTGGGACTGGATCCTCACAAATTTGCTCTCATAAACACTCTTACATGTTCACACTGCTCATTCTTGCATCCATTTACACTTTTACTTCTGACATTCTCCCACCAACCCACACATCTCTCCCTCTTCCATACACACATACCCACTTACTTTCACACCCATGCTCACTTGCACTCATAAGAACATAAGAAATTGCCATGCTGTGTCAGACCAAGGGTCCATCAAGCCCAGTATCCTGTTTCCAACAGTGGCCAATCCAAGTCACAAGAACCTGGCATTTAACCAAACACTAAGAAGATCCCATGCTACTGATGCAATTAATAGCAGTGGCTATTCCCTAACTAAACTTGATTAATAGCCGTTAATGGACTTCTCAAGAACTTATCCAAACCTTTTTTGAACCCAGCTACACTAACTGCACTAACCACATCCTCTGGCAACAAATTCCAGAGCTTTATTGTGCGTTGGGTGAAAAAGAATTTTCTCCGAATAGTCGTAAATGTACTACTTGCTAACTTCATGGACTGCTCCCTACTCCTATTATGCGAACGTGTAAATAAACCAATTCACATCTACTCGTTCAAGACCTCTCATGCTCTTAAAGACCTCTATCATATCACCCCTCAGCCGTCTCTTCTCCAAGCTGAACAGCCCTACCCTCTTCAACCTTTCCTCATAGGGGAGCTGTTCCATCCCCTTTATCATTTTGGTTGTCCTTCTCTGTACCTTCTACAACACAACTATATCTTTTTTGAGATGCGGCAACCAGAATTGTACACAGTATTCAAGGTGTGGTCTCACCATGGAGCAATATAGAGGCATTATGACATTTTCCGTTTTATTAACCATTCCCTTCCTAATAATTCCCAACATTGTTTGCTTTTTTGACTGCTGTAGCACACTGAGCCGACGATTTTATAGTATTATCCACTATGATGCCTAGATCTTTTTCCTGGGTGGTAGCTCCTAATATGGAACCTAACATCGTGTAACTACAGCAAGGGTTATTTTTCCCTATATGCAACACCTTGCACTTGTCCACATTAAATTTCATCTGCCATTTGGATGCCCAACCTTCCAGTCTTACAAGATCCTCCTATAATGTACTACAATCGCTTGTTATTTAACTGTGCTGAATAATTTTGTATCATCCACAAATTTGATAACCTCACTCATTGTATTCCTTTCCAGATCATTTATATATATATATATATATACTGACAAGCACCGGTCCATGTACAGATCCCTGAGGCACTCCACTGTTTACCCTTTTCCACTGAGAAAATTGACCATTTAATCCTACTCTCTGTTTCCTGTCTTTTAACCAGTTTGTAATCCACGAAAGGACATCGCCTCCTATCCCATGACTTTTTAGTTTTCTTAGAAGCCTCTCATGAGGGACTTTATCAAACACCTTCTGAAAATCCAAATTCACTACATCTACCGGTTCACCTTTACCCACATGTTTATTAACCCCTTCAAAAAAATGAAACAGATTTGTTAGGCAAGACTTCCCTTGGGTAAATCCATGTTGACTGTGTCCCATTAAATCATGTCTTTCTATATGCTCTACGATTTTGATCTTGAGAATAGTTTCCACTATTTTTCCCAGCACTGAAGTTAGGCTCACTGGTCTATAGTGACCCGATCACCCCTGGAGCCTTTTTTAAATATTGGGTTTACATTGGCCACCCTCCAGTCTTCAGGTACAATGGATGAATTTAATGATAGGTTACAAATTTTAACTAATAGATCAGAGATTTCATTTTTTAGTCCTTCAGTACCCTAGGATGCATACCATCTGGTCCAGGTGATTTGCTACTCCCCAGTTTGTCAATCTTGCCTACTACATCCTCCAGGTTCACAGTGATTTCGTTCAGTTCGTCTGACTCATCACCCCTGAAAACCATCTTCGGAACTAGTATCTCCCCAACATCCTCATTAGTAAACACGGAAGCAAAGAATTAATTTAGTCTTTCTGCAATGGCCTTATCTTCCCTAAGAGCCCCTTTAACCCCTCGGTCATCTAATGGTCCAACCGAAGCCCTCACCGGTTTCTTGCTTTGGATGTATTTTTAAAAGTTTTTATTATGAGTTTTTGCCTCTATGGCCAACTTAATTTCAAATTCTCTCTTCGCCTGTCTTATCAATGTTTTACACTTAACTTGACAATGCTTATGTTTTATCCTATTTTCTTCAGATGGATCCTTCTTCCAATTTTTGAAGATGTGTTTTAGGCTAAAACAGCCTCTTTCACCTCACCTATTAACCATGATGGTAATCGTTTTGCCTTCCTTCCACCTTTCTTACTGTGTGGAATACATATGGACTGCACCTCTAGGATTGTATTTTTAAACAATGTCCATGCCTGTTGAACACTTTTAACCTTTGCAGCTGCACCGTTCAGTTTTTTTCTATTTTCCTCATTTTATCAAAGTTTCCCTTTTGAAAGTTTAGTGTTAGAGCTGCAGATTTACTTATTGTCCCCCTTCCAGTTATTAGTTTAAATTTGATCATGTTATGATCACTGTTGCCAAGTGGCCCCACCACCATTACCTCTCTCACCAAATCCTGTGTTCCACTAAGAATTAAATCTAAAATAGCTCCCTCTCTTGTTGGTTCCTGAGCCAATTGCTCCATGAAGCAGTCATTTATTATACCCAGGAACCTTGTGTCTCTAGCAAGTCCTGATGTTACATTTACCCAGTATTGGAGTAATTGAAATCTCCCATTATTGCACAACCAAATTGGTTAGCTTCCCCGATTTCTCTTAGCATTTCATCATCTGTCTGACCATTTTGTCCAGGTGACGGTAGTATACTCCTATCACTATACTCTTACCCAACACATGGGATTTTTACCCATATAGATCCTACTGAGCATTTAGTCTCTTGTATGATCTTTATCCTGTTGGACTATATACCCTCCCAGATAAAGTGCCACACCCCCACCACGTTGATCCTCCCTATCATTGCTCTCTCCTACTCACCTACATACACTCTCAGATCTCTTCTTCCTACACACATACACACTCACTCACACAGACATGTTCATTCATTCTCTCTCCCCCCCTTTCAAAACACATTAGTAACAGCAGACTAACTTGGGCTCCTGTAGCAGCAGCCTCTTCCTTCTGTGCTGCGGAAGTGGATGCTGCCTGTTTCTTACTCCTCGTTTGATGCACGGGCAGGAAATTGCAATGTCGATTGGCCAAGGCAAACAGGATGGGTTGGGCAAGTGGCTGGATACAGAAAACAGGCTGTGCAGGAGCAGGTGGTGTCACAAGGAAGCGAAGTTAAAAAGGTCCAGAGATGGTAGAAATCACTCAAGTTCCTCCTTTTTCTGCCATGCAAGACCAATGATGTTCTTTCTTCTTTCCGGGTCCAAGCAGATTGGTTTTGCTGCAGCACCCGGAGATTTCCAGTATTGGAAATCTGGTATCTCCAGGCCAAATCAGGAGAGTTCCCAGGTATGCCAAACGAGCAGTATGTTAGCCTCCAGACTGAATCTATCTCCCCTCATCAGCATCAGATTTAAATTACGCAAAAGAGCATGGCTGGTTGTGTTAGCATTTTTCATACATGCCCTTGCCTTTTTAAGAATATGCCATACTGGGTCAGACCAAGGGTCCATCAAGCCCTGCATCCTGTTTCCAACAGTGCCCAATCCAGGCTTCAAGTACCTGGCCAGAACTCAAAAACTAAGTATATCCCATGCTACTGATGCCAGTAATAGCAGTGGCTATTTTCTAAGTCAACTTGATGAATAGTAGGTAATGGACTTCTTAAGAAGTCCCAGGGTAAAACTATTTTTCAACTTTATTTTTACATGATGGAAAATACAAATCAGTGACCAGTCAAGCTTTAGTTTCCAAGTGGAATTCTGATTTCTTCTTGAATTTAACTATTGAGGATTGGCATTTTATCTAGAATTCTATCAAGACGTTATCAATTTGTAACAAAAATAGGGAATTGATGTTTAGTCTTTTACCCTGGACTTATAGATATCCCCTATATTTTGCTAAATTTAATCATTTGAATCAATTTTGCTGGTGAAGATGTGGAGCTGAAGCTTCCTATCAACACGTGGTGGGAAGTACATGTGAAGATTCAAGCTATTCTCAATCACTCTTTTGCCTTATCTCCTCAGTTATGTTTACTGGGGTGATGGGAGGCCAATGCAGAGACAGTTTCAGTTAAGCATTTAGTCTCCCATGTGTGGACATGCAGCTAGAATCATAGTGGCCTTTTATTGGAAATCTATTACTTCAATGGACCTTTGGAAGTCTGTAATTGCCAAAGCAGCGTCAATGGAAAAGATTACATATTTGCTCTGAAGTAGAGTGGAGGGCTATGTACAAGTTTGGGGTCCTTCTTAGAATTGGCAAAGGCTGCAGAGATAGTACTGTACTGCCTCTTAGTGAGTATATGCACTCCTTTATCTTCCCTCTCCCATCTCTTTCTTTGTTGATATGCAGTTGGTCTGCTGTTATGTGCTGTTCATTATACTTTAAAAAAAAAAAAAAAAGTGGAACCTGGCTATCTGTGCTCCTCATCATGCCCATCAATTCCCATATTCCGGGCTCATGCTGTAGCTAGGAAAATAAAGCATGACACTACACTTTCTCAGAAGGGAACGCCTGCACTGCTAGCATCTCTTACTGCTGACTGTAGAGCCCAGGTGCTGGTCTGGACCGGAGCCTGAATTAATGACAACTCTTCAGGTGTGATGGCATACTGATTGTGGCATCTCCCTCTCTCATGGCAACTGAGAAGCAGCCTGATAAGAGACAGTAACTAATCACAGCACTGAAGCAGAGGCAGCAGGCACCACAGCAGACAATGAAAATTGTCGGACAAGAGAAAAGCAGAAAAAAAGGCTGAGGCAAAAAATACTTAAAACAATCAAGCCAGAGAAAAAGCACATTTTATTTCTAGTTTAGGTACTGGAATATGGCTTTGTGAAGTAAATAAATGAATATGTGCATTTTAGTTGTATTTAAATTGTGCGTGAACATTTATTTATTTAA
This sequence comes from Rhinatrema bivittatum, assembly GCF_901001135.1. Taxonomy (NCBI): domain Eukaryota; kingdom Metazoa; phylum Chordata; class Amphibia; order Gymnophiona; family Rhinatrematidae; genus Rhinatrema; species Rhinatrema bivittatum. The sequence continues at coordinate 19,749,026 of NC_042620.1, read as the reverse complement.
AAGTATTTCCTGCACCCTCCGAAGTTCGGGGTGGGTTACAATTAAAAACATACATAATGTAATTCCAAACATGAGACTAGACAAGTTCAATAACATAAATATTAAAATATATTAATAAAATACTTCAAAGAAATAACAATAGAGATTAAGATAAAAATACTTTGATGGTATAATATTGAAGATGAGGAGGGAGGGGAAAGGAAAAAGAATAATCATGACACACAAATCTGGGAAGGCTTGTAAGAAAAGTTGATGTTTGAGTGCTTTTTTTAAAATCTTTTGGCAGTTAGTTTTAAGTCAGGAGGTAGTGTATTCCAATTGAGAAAGCTTGCTCTCTGGTTATAGTCTTGTTTTAGGGGACAGAATTTGTAAAAGGAGCTTGTGTTTGGCTCTGAGGTTTTTGCAAGGGGTGTGGATATGTATAATGCTGCGGATAACCAGGTAGAATTATTGTTATAAATCAGGCTGTGAATAATTGGCAAAGCTTTGTATTGGATGCGTCATTTAACAGGCAACCAATGCAATTGATGAAGTATTGGTGATATATGCTCATAGGGCCTGCTGTTGGAAATAAGTCTTGCTGCTGAATTTTGTAGAAGCTGAAGTGGTCGGCTAGTAGATTGAGGAAGGCTTAGATATAGTGAGTTGTAATAATCTAAGCCAGAAAGAATTAGTGACTGAAGTTTTGTGCAAAAGTGGTTTGAGTTAAGTAGAGGTTTTATATGTCAGAAGGTGAAGTTTGTAGAAAGATGTTTTAAGTAATGCTTTGATGTGTTTGATTGACAAACAGCAGTTCTTTCTTGTTAGCTTCGTTTTCTGCATGCAGTATATATACCTAAAATACACCATATATTATTTTTAGCATTTTTTTTTTATGTGGGGAGAAGGGAAGTGAGTAGGGGGAAGTGTCCACAAGTAACCTCAATCTCCCTGGAGTCAGTAATGTAAACTTGGCAATTTATGAAACTTCCTTCCTCAGCCCACTAGCTCACTAAATGCCAACTGAAAAACAAGCCCAAATATCATACTGAAATGTAAACAGTATTTACTGTAAATTTTGAATGTTGTGATCCTGGGAGTACCCAAGACATCACAAACTCTTAAAAGAGGTGCATTAGTCACAAAAGGTTGAAAGCCATAGATCTACACTATTACAAGAATCCCTTCCAGCTCTCTGTGGACCCTCTCCAAACCTTTCTTTGGTGAACACATGACAAAAGTTATCTGTTTGGCATATTTGATTTTTCCTCAGCATTCTCCACACATTTTCCTTTTTGTAAGAGATAGCAGCAAGCAAATCAGTAACAGATTTCAAGTCTGCTTGGGACCGATAGAAAGGGCAATACCAGCGAGGGAGACCCAATGTGCCACAGTAGGTAGAGAAAACCAGGCAGGCTTAGTGGCAAGTATTGCAATACTTTATATTCAAGTTCTGATTCACCAGCCTTATCCCAAATGCAGTGTGTGAGACCACCTGTAAGAGCTCTTTATCCAGGACAGTGTTTTGTCATCTTCCTCATCTGAACTCTTTCCCCCCACTAATTTCATACCTGGCACCCCTCCCTTTCTCATGTTTAATCAGGTAGTCTAAATAGCTCCCAACAGCAGTCGGGACCAGCTAGGATCCAGTGTGTTCTAGAGGCAATACGTACAACCGAAGGGAGGGAAAGTAGCTGCCATTACTGTAGCAATGCCTGCTAGATAGAGATGCATCAGACTACCCTCCTCGCCAGCAAGGCATGCCTAGTTTTAAAAGTAGGAAAAAATGAGGGTAGGGAAGAAACCTGAGCCATGTGTAACAACTGCTGGTAACTTTAACAGACCAAAATGCCATTATAGGTCATCTTTTCTCTTCCCCATCCCACCCTAGACAGATTCTTACATAGGACAGGAATAATTGGACAGAATGGATAATCTTGTTAGTCTTTTTCTGTGTCATCTACCATGTTACTATGATAGAAACTGGAGTCTCCTGTGCTGCTGTTCGCAGCACTGCAACCTAAGCCATAGGGGAAAGCTCATTACGTGGACCTGTTTTGTACCTGAATATTTATTCACTGTATGTTAGATGTTCCTGGTTTTAGATTAACATTGCATCATCTTTGTGATTTAAAAAATGAAACCAACCTCAAGAAGCATTAAGAAACATCTACCTGCCTCCTAACTTTGCAGAGCAGCTTCCAAAAGGATAAAGAATTATTCGTATTATAAGACAGTTACGGTTGGGAAACCTGGGAGATTGTATGTCATTGGTCATGTCCTGAGACTAGAGCATTCGCTTGGACCAGTCTCTTCCTGAGAACCTGCATTAGAGTAAACAAACCCACAGAAACAGAGGAAACAAAACTGCGAAATAAATATATATTTTTATTAACACTCGAAGTGCTTTTCTCTCTCGTTTTTCCATAGTCCGTAAGGTTACTTCCTGTAAACCTTTGCGCTATAACTTTCCAATGAATGAACTCCGAAGGAAAAGCCATCTTTCATTGTGCCAATTCTTGCAAGTCTTCATGCATGATCAGTTTAAAGAGAACAAAAAAAAAAAAATGTGCACCAGCAATATACAAATCTCCTATAAACAGTCATTGGTCACAAACAAAATATAAACATGGCTTCTTTTACATTAGATAAAATAACAAAATAAAAGCCATTGTACCAGCAAGAAAAATAACAGGTAAATACAGAGAATTTAAAAAAAAAATGCAAAGTATTCATTGTATACATTGTCTTTATTTTACAAGCACAGTTCTGAGAAGGTATGGAAAGAGAAACAACCTGTGTTATTTGTGGCATTAATACGTGGGTTGTTTAATAGGAGTATACCGGCTCGTTCTTAAACATACAGTCCACACGGGGAGAGAGACTTAACACATACCTCATACACATTTCTTTTCACTGAAAACGCGTTTCTTACTATAGCAGTTAATTGCAAGAGCAAGAAAAAAAAAGTATTAAGGAGAAGGGGCGGAGAAACCATTTTGCTTTGAAACAGGAATGAAAATAACTTTTTAAAACTTATTTAAATAAAGATTTTAAATCCATTTCACTGGATCTGGGACCACTTACCAGTGCTGGGAACCTGGTGCCATGCTGCAACTTCAGTAATTATAGCAGGACACCTTTGCCAGTATAAGACCATTGCAAACTTTTGTTCTCTCTTCAAATGGTCAAAAATGTAGTTAGAAACTTACAAAATAAAAACACAACCCAGTCCCACTTCGTACAGCCAAGCCCGGAGGTCTTTACCAGGTACAAGGAGAGCCACTGTTAAATGGACAGATCCAAAGCAGCTCTGAGAAATGGTTTGTAGGAATGGGAATCTCAGGGAATGCAGCAGAATAAAGTCAGGAGATGATTTCTTATTTCTGTGGGCTGAGCCCAGATAGCGATGAATATCCTGTCAGCACCTGTTCAGCCTGCATTTTTTATATTCCATGTGCAGGGTGCATTAATTTTACCCAGCAAAGCTCAGCGATGCAGAGCAGCCTTGCATAGGCCCCTAGAAGTGGCTAGGCGCAATTTACAATATTCTTCTCTGCCCATTAGCAGGTTTCTCGGAAAGCCCCCTCTCCTTTCAAGCACACAGAGTAATACAGTTTGATTTGGGCTCCTGCTAGGGTAGGAAGGGAGATAAAGACTAATGATGGAACAGGGAATAGAGAATTCTTAAGGACTGGAGAAAGAGAATAAAAGAAGAGATCTGCTGTCAACTTATAGCCATTCTGTTACCTTTCCTGGGCTGGGTGAAGAATTCAAAGCTCGCTCTCACCTTTACATTACAGTGTAATTTAACACCACTTTGTACAAAATTCTCAGGAAGAATGATCATATGGCTGACCATCAGACCATCGTAATACAGCTTTAAAGTACCAGTTATAATTGCAAAACTACAAATACATTTTAATGGTTAAAAACAAAAATTAAAAAAATATTTCTTTCTTAACATCAGCCAGCTGAAAATATATATATATATATCTATCTATCTAGTAAATTATCTCTCAGAAAGCTTTTTATATATTTAATTATTCTAACTAAACATGGTATACTTGAAAACAAGTCTGTAAGAATGCAGAATTAAGAGCTTACTAGATTTCTACATGCCAATCTATAAAAGGAATTGTACAGCTTTAACTTCCCATTCCCTTAGGACCTGACTCAACCCCTTTTTCAGCCATGTATCAGTTGCACAGAGACGCTTTATATGTTTAAAAAAAATTACAGACTCTATACAGTCAGAGCACAGCCTGATAAAAAAAATTTGATTCAGGTCCTGAATGATTTTTGCCATAGGCACAAAATGGGTGCAAGTCTTCAGCGATTAAGGCCCCAGGTTGACAAGTTGTTCAGTATTATCACGTACCATAAAAGGGGCACTTTATTTCAAAATGCCTTCTTTAACAGCTGGAAGGCTCCGTGTAAGCTATTATCATACAGGGGAGTGCTATCCAGTAACAACCCATAAAATCAGCTGAAACCTGATGCATACAAAAGACTGGCATGCCACAGTCATGTCATAAAACACACATCAGCTCTCATTTCCTATTGGCTTCATGAAAACAAATGATTTTCAGCTGAGTTTTAGAAGTTATTGTACTAGAACACCTGGCTGCACAGTAATAACTTTAAAACCTCTTCCAACCAAAGCAAGGCCATTAATGGCACTAAGTCACCAAGGATTTCAGTTTTGCCAAAGTAGCTTAAACTCATCATGAGACTCCTGTTTAACCATAGTTTGTTTCTTTTTTGTTTCCCCCATCTATCTCCCATCACTATACATCCTAGATCTTGTACTCCTAGGGTTGATAAAGCAGGACCACAAGGACTAGAGTGTTGTGTGATGGGAGTTCGAAAAACAATAATAGAATAATAAATAAATCCATATTGGGCTGAAAGCTCATGATGGAAACCCTGGAGTTAGGATTGTAATGCTAGATTTTGCCAATCGGCATAATATAAGAGAAGCCACCTTACTGAACAGGACCCCATGCAAGCAAGAGACACACACGTCTAAAATCCTCAAGCGAGACACATTCCACAGGCAGGCAGACTTCCACTGAAAACGGTTACTGATAGCAATATCTTCAGATAAACACACAGACAGTAGTACATTGCACACGCACCAAATGTTCACACACTCAACAACTGGTTGCAGTATTAAATCCATGTACAAATTAAAACACTTCTCAAAAAATGTGCAAAAAAGTCAGCATCGATACAAATAAAAAAGGAAACGCCTTCTTTTTTTTTTATATTACATTACAAACAGTGCCCAGCATTCCACTGAGAGGAAGTGTAAAACCATTTACAGAGCGCAACCAAGAAGATTAACGTCAATGGCTGCATAAAAGCATACATGAGATCAAAAGGTTCCATTTATAAAGTTGTGTCATAGTATCATGAAAACTCTAGCTTTAAAATTATCCACCTGTACTTGTATTTACAAAGTGACCACGTCAGCCATGCGGGTTCTAGAGTAACCATCCGGATTTCAGTGAAAACAATTTCTCATTTCAGCACAGTACATCTTACAGGACTTGGCAAAAATGTAAAAAAAAAACAAACCAAAAAAAAAAAACCAGAACTGTACAACTATAAGAGACCATGTCAATTTTCTTTTAAAAAAAATAAAAAATAAATAAAAATAAATTGCTTTTCTATATGCAATGGTTTGGTTGCATTGGATTATGCTAGACTGGTCATTTCCTGCAGTGCATCTTACTCCACCAAAAAAGTGGAACCCCCAATGTTCCTCTTTTTATTTTCAGCCCTGGAAGCCACTAAAGGTATCATTTCAGGTCCAAAAATATGTTATTCAAACTTGAAAAGTGATACAGTCCCATAAGCACGGCTGAAGAGCTTTGGGAGAACACAAACGGCCAACAGAGCTTAAAACTAAAGAGGGCAATTCTGCTCGTGCCTGTGGAACCACTCCTCGGACTTTCCTAGAACGAAATCTCCACAAACCCCTTCCTTCCCCCCCCCCCCCGCTTCCGAATGCATTTACCCACAGAATTTACCTCAAATTTCTAATATTGCATATAATCTCAGTAGGAGAAATGCTAAATCTGACCTTTAGGTATGAAGTTATTCTGAAAATGTTCAACCTACATGCAAAACGGAAAAGCTAGGGTAGCCCCCCCCCCCCCCCCTCAGCGTCTCAAACTGGCAACTGCTCTCACTTTAGTGAAGAAAGATAATTTGAAACAAAAGTTATATTTTCATTAAAAAAAAAAGAGGTTCTAGCAGTAGCCCCTGTCGGCCATTGGCGGAGGCAGAAATGTAAATATGCATATTTTACTCTTTGGTGTTTTCCACCGACGTTCAGAGAACCGATGGACCACATTCACTGAACAAACCTATTGGCAGAGCTGCCACCGACCGACGAAACGGCTGACACGAACCGCTATTTTACCACCGACAAGCAGCTTTCTGCCATACCACTGACTTTGGCTGGGCTCTCTCACAAGTCAACTACTTGGACATCAACCAAGAGTTTCAAAACAACTCCCATCTGTTCAACTGAGCACCTCAAACCTAGAACACGGTTCAACTGAGCGCCTCAAACCTAGAACACGGTTCATGTACTGCGGATTCCGAGCAGCACAATCCACATCTCGTTTCCCTCTTACACCCGAGACGCCCATACTATGGCACGTACAGCAATTCAAGCCCAGCAAGTTCTCTCTTCCTCGTGGCTTTATATTTTTTCACCATGGCTTCATTTGAATATAATTTAGGGTAAACGATACAAAAAAAAAATAAATTAAAATCCTGCCACTAAATTCGCGAGTTCTATTTGAGCCCCATTGCAAGCCTTAGCTTTGCTATGTCTGACATGTGCGACCATTAAAGACTGTTACTCACGTCCCAGAACGGCTCCAGATGGGGCACTTTGGCTGTGCTTCCCGGTATTTGTCCTAACCCACTTTACCATACTTTTTAAGTGAGTAGAGGAAATACCATTGCTGCTGAGGTCACCTGATTCTGTACATAGGAGGTGGGCTTATGGGGGGGGGAACTGCTTTTGGCTTTAAAACCTCACCACCAATGTAAATCAGGAATCTACCGTAAACACTGAGACTGGTAATCACCTATCTGCTGCTTTTACAATCTCTCTCCTTCCCCCTCGCCTCCCAAAATCAAATTTACAGGCAAGCAAAAGACGCTGCTCTGGGCACACACACACTACACAGACATCCAAAGGCTTAAGAAAAAAAACAAAACAAAAGATGAGTGCAAACTGAACAAGTCTAACACGTCTCACATTGCCACACTGTACCGTCTGAATTTTTTTCTAATATGCTTTCTGTTTTTACCACTAAAATGGGCAACCAAGTTAAGGGCAAAATTCAAGGTCACAATCCTTTTTCAGCTGTGAAAAGTCCATGCTGCAGTGCACATGTGCTGTACTCAGTAATATGAGTAACTCACATTTTTAATTTAGTTTAATACAGAACCAGTAATGAATAAACATACTAGCGCTAGTATGAAGTACCTAAATTACTTCGCCAAGTGGCTGACAGGATCCCATCGCTCACATTTGGGCATTTTAGTTCAGGGGCAGTTAAAGCTCTGTCTCACCTGAGAGCATCTACAGAACAAGCAGGAAAAGCCTTCCTGTGAATTGTGAAAATACTCACAGATAACAGATCTATCAGCAGCTGGGAACAGAGCTTGAGCTGAGCTGAGCAGCGGCCTGCCAGAAATATCTTTATGTGCCAAAAATTATCAGATTTTCAGGCCAATACAGAACGGTGCGCTCAGGCTGAGCGCACCGTTAGCCCCTGTCTGGACGCGCGTTTTCCACGCGCTATTATTATACAGTAAGGGGTAATAGCGCGAGGAAAACGAGTGTCCAACCCAAAAACTAATAGCGCCCGCAACATGCAAATGCATGTTGATGAGCCTATTAGTTATTCCCACGCCATACAGAAAGCAAAATGTGCAGCCAAGCCCCGCATTTTACTTTCAGAAATTAACGCCTGCCCAAAGGCAGGAGTCAATTTCAGCCGGCACTGGGAAAGTGTACAGAAAAGCAGAAAAAACTGCATTTCTGTACACCCTCCAACTTAATATCATAGCGATATTAAGTCGGAGGCTCCAAAAAAAAAATAAATCAGCCCACGGCTCGGAAGACGGACACTCAGTTTTGCCGGCGTCCGTTTTCCAAACCTGTGGCTGTCAGCAGGTTTGACAACCGACGCCGGTAAAATTAAGCGTCGGCTGTCAAACCCGCTAACAGCTGCCACTTGTCAATAAGGAGGCACTAGGGACGCGCTAGTGTCCCTAGCACCTCCTTATTACCGCGGGCCCTCATTTGAATAGAAAATTGCGCATCCAGGAGAGTGGCCTGGGTGTGCGTCGGGAGAGCCGGCGCTCGCCTCGGAGCGCCGGCTCTCCCACGCATTTTACTGTATCGGCCCATTTGAGAGGTAGTTTCACTCCAGAATTTATTGCTTCTAGAATAATTAATACTGGATTCCACATATGTGAATGAAATTGAAATCAACTCTGGTATTAAGTGTGAATCTAACCGAAAATGAATCCACATTTAACAGATTAACCCACCCAGACCACAATGCTAAAGTAACTAATATTGGAGTTGATGGTATAATACAATAGAGGGAATCAGATTTAAAGCTGCATTGATTCCACCAGACAACCAAAGATGGGATGACTGTGTCTTGGAATTGACTGGCCCAAGCCCAGAATATTTGGAAGGAATTAATTTTTGCAATCGATTACATGTTTCCTTCCTTTCATTGAGCCAATAAGATTGGATTAAAAATAGCCATGTCCCAAATCACATTTATTTCTGTAATGTCTACAGTACTGCAAAAGGCAAAAAATCAGGCAGAATTGTAAGGTCAGGCAGGTCCCATACCTGCCTGTCCGATGTAATATGGTGCCAGGCCCCCCTCCTGGCAAGCCGTCGAGACAAGGGGGGCTGGGGAGGGGAGCTGCTGCTGCCAATATTTGTTGGCTCGTGCAGTGAGTAGGACGGGGGGGAGCCTGCGGTTTAATTCAAACCTCTTGCTTCTGGGGAACCATTGGCTCCCCTCTGCCAGGGGTAGATGGGAGTGGGAGGAGTCGTGGGAGGCCCGTGGTGCGACCAGTGGCATTCTGATACTTGCCTGTGGTCGTGCCAGACGTTGCAAGGTCCCGCTCCTGCTTCTTCACTTTTGGCCTGCTCCAAGGCGGTGAGATGGCATCCGAAGCAGCAGCGATGCCGAGAGAGGAAGCGTCGGTGATGGCTCCGGGTGAGATTCGCGGCAACGAGGAGGTCGGGGCCGGCTCGGGAGGGGGGGTGTGTGTGTGTGTGTGTGTGGGGAAGGCCTCGAGGCGTCCGGAGGCTGCGGGGGATAAGGGGCGGCGCCATTTTGGCGCTGGCCGTAGACAACACGATTCGACTGCAGGAGGTCGTTCCGGACCCCCGCTGGACTTTTGGCAAGTCTTGTGGGGGTCAGGAAGCCCCCCCAAGCTGGCCAAAAGTCCCTGGAGGTCCAGCGGGGGTCCGGGAGCGATCTCCTGCCGCGAATCATTTTTCCTTACGGAAAAACGATTCGCATGCAGGAAGTCGTTCCCGGACCCCCGCTGGACTTTTGGCAAGTCTTGTGGGGGTCAGGAGGCCCCCCCAAGCTGGCCAAAAGTTCCTGGGGGTCCAGCGGGGGTCCGGGAGCGATCTCCTACGCTCCTGACCTCGGGGGACAAAAAACAAAATGGCGCCGGCGCTACCTTTGACCTGTCATATGACAAGGCAAAGGTAGCGCCGGCGCCATTTCTACAAGCACCGGAGGTTCGAGAGTAAAAGATCACACCGGGACCCTTCCTCTGGACCCCAGGTAATTTAAGGCATTTTGGGGGGGTTCGGGAGGGTGGGGGATTTATTTTAAAGGGTCGGGGTGGGTTTTAGGGATGTTTTAGTGTGCCGGTTTTCGATTTACACGATTTTCACGATATTAAAAAACCCAAACGGCGACGATCCGATTCCCTCCCCCTCCCAGCCGAAATCGATCGTTAAGACGATCGATCACACGATTCACATCTCTATTGGTTACAGCTTCGCACTCAGCGCTGTCCGGTGCTGAAGCTGGGAGAAGTGCAGCACAGGAAAACTTTATTTTGCCTGTGCAAAGGGAGTTGGAGCCTGGAGGGAAGGCCGGGCCCGGGAGGGGGGGGGGGGTGCTCGGGAGAGAGCTCAGGACAGACCCTCAGGGACCCCGAGGCTCGGGCGAGTTTTGGCGGGCCACCCCAGTGGGCCCCTTCTGGACACAGAGGGGAGGGTTTTTCTGGGATGTGTGATCCCAGTTCAAGTCAGGATTTGGGCAGTGACTGGCCGGGCACACCCGATTATCTCTGGGGCTCCAGAGACAACTGGGGTCCTTTTCTTCCGTCGTGGGGCAAGAGATTTCCTCCCGCTTGGTATGGGTGTCCCCAGGGGAGGTTTGGAGGGATGCAGCCTGCATCGATGTCCCCCTGGGGTGGTGTTCCCTGTTCCTGGTGAGGGGTTCCGGCATCGCCATCTTTTGCTATGGGCCTCGTCGGTGGCCCTTCTTCTCCGGGGGTCCTACAGGAGGTATGGCAGTCACAGCATCTCCCAGGGCTTCGGTTGCTGCTGCTCCTTCTTCTTCACAGGCTTATCGTGCCAGAGAAGCAGTCGATGGCCTGGATCTTCGCGACAGGAGGGTTGGCAAAATGATCCTGTCTCGGTGGCGGTGACCACATCCAGCTTTCGGTACCCTGCCCCCAGTGGGATGGACTACACCAGCAGCATCCAAGATCCAGACCCCAGTGAGACGGGTCCTGCCAGCGGCTCCTAGTTTTCAACCCTCAGTGCGCTGGGCACTGCTGGCTGTTTCCGAGCTTCGAATACCCCTGGAATGAGTGCGGGTAGTGGACAACTTGGTGAGTATGTCATCGCTGGAGGCTCAGGTTCCACCCGGGGCCGGGGTTCCTAGTGTGACAGCACAGGCAGTGGGTCTCAGGGAGGTGTTACGGAGCCAGCGGATCCTGGTTCCTCGGTTTCCAGAAAACGAGAGAAATCGCGGCATAAAAAGAAGCGTTCCAAGTCCAGTTCTTCAGATTCTTCTCTCTCTTCATCTTCCTCCTCTTCTACCTCTTCTAGTCCTTCCTTAGTAGGTTCTGGTGAGAAAAACCGGGCAGGGGAACAGGGTCAGTCGAGGGGTGCGCCTGCATTAGTTAGCCTGTCCGAGTTGTGGGAGGATGTACCCTAGTCGCTCCATAAGAAGATCAGACAGCGTAAGTACATCGATATTTTCCAGCTGCTGTAGGCTCATAGGGGTAAGCGTAGAGAGAAGAGGAATGCCAAGTCTTTATGGCCTGGATTGTCCACTGTTGGAAACAGGATGCTGGGCTTGATGGACCCTTGGTCTGACCCAGTATGGCATGTTCTTAGGAAAAAGGGTGGTGCGGATAGATTTCAGGATACGCAGCGGAGGTTGGCTTGCAATGTACTTAATTGGACTCGCTCATTCCTCCGCTTGGCTAGTGTGGTGGGTCATCATGATCCGGCTCAGTATGGCCCCATGCTGACGTATGCAGATGCTATTCTGGCAGCCAGTCGGGTGTACGAGGGTTGGTCGTGGCTCAATTATGATGAGCATTTTAGGGACCAGATGGAGGAGAACAAATTTATGACTTGGGGCAGTAGGGATGTCTGTTTGTGGTTGACACAGATGTGTGCCAAGGTAGGGTCTTCCGGCGGAGGTGATGGTAGTGGAATGTTCGGCGCATCTAGCAGGCGGCCCTTTTGGACCAGAATGGCTCCGGCAAGCGGCAGTTGAGCTGGGCCCAGTTTCCCAGACGTGTGTTGGAAGTTCAACCATTCGGCCTGTAACCTTCCTGACTGCAAGTTCAAACACGCGTGCTCCAGCTGTGGGATAGGTCACCCTGCCCCCAAATGTCCGAAACGATCCAGTGTCAGGAGTGGGGGTGGGCTTGCTGTGAAAAACACCCCGAAATGAGGTAACAGGATTGGCGCCTACTCCCATCCGTTTAGCAGGTATGTTGGCATGGTTGGGTAGGTATCACAAAGTGGAAGCATCGGTGCAATGACCTCTGCGGCAAGCTCCGGTCAGTCGGGTGGAGTGATACAAAGGATTGGCAGGTGGAAGTCGGATGCTTTTACCGGATATGTGCGGCCCAGTAATTTGTAAGTCATCCAAGATGTTAATTGTTTTCTCTTTGCAGGTGCAGCTCACCAGGGGACGGTTGTGTGGATTGTGGTACATTCCTACGTAGCCTGGGCCCATTCCCACGCCCGTGGGTGCCCGTATGAGCCACATTTGGACTTGGAAGGTCAGGGGGGTAAATGTTTGCTGGCTTGGGCAGCAGGGAATGCGTTGGGCGGAGTTGCTGCTTTCTCTGCAAAGGGGTCTCAGCTGTTTTAGCCCGCCGCAGATTATAATCATCCACTTGGGCGGGAATGACTGGGGCAAAATGTCGGGCCGCAGATTCATTGGCATGGTGCGTAGGGACCTGGTGACGGTTTCCTGTTTGTTCCCTGCTGCTGTAATCTGCTGGTCCGATATAATTCCAAGGCCTGCTTTGATCATGAAGAAGGTTTGGCGCCGTTGTCGTGCCAAGGCAAATCAGCAGATTGGCTCTTGGTTGGCTAGTATGGGGGGGCTTTTCATATTCACCATGATTGGTCTTGGGACCTCGAAGTGGGGCTGTTTAGGAGGATGGGGTCCATTTATCCTTTTTAGGCTTGGATCTCTTTTTGAATGCGCTGCAAGAGGCCTTGGAATACATACTGAGTGGGGATCCTGGCCGTATATTTGGGGGTCGCGGGTAATTCTTACCCGCGCCTGTGGCAGGTAGCCTGAGCCGATTGGGGGAGCTTGCGGTGGTTAAAATTGTCTGACTTGACAGGGGTCAGGTCAGTGATTCCTAACAGAACAACTGGGCGCAGTTATTGCTGGTACGACTCCTTGCTGGGGCGGTGGCAGGGGTCGACTTGGTCAGCTCCTTGCTGGGCGGTGGCGGGGGTTGTGGGGGGGGCGTTCCAACGATGTGACTACATACAGGCTGGAATAGCCTGGGAGTGCCCGTCTTGCTGGGTGATGGCGGGTGGGTGGGGGAGGGGGAATCTGTTGTTATGATGAACTGGCTCGGGCCCTTGGATGTTAATAAAAGCTGCGACCTGTTTGATCCCCAATCTGGTGTTGTGTGTATTTATTTTTTGTAAAGGGTCGGGCGTGGGCAGAAGCGTCAGTCCTTGCTACCCATATTACAGATTGGCTTTATGGCTCCTTATCTACCATCTAACCATGTAATGCCCTAATCAGAAAGAGAAAATGAAACCATATTTAGTTAATCCAGTGCTCAATTCTGGATCAGTTCTATTGATTTCAAACACAGACCTCTCTTTACCAGGTTTCACTTTTATATTGTCTTCATTCACTGAACTATTCATGCTAGCAATAAACAGATTCATTTTCCACACTAAATAAAGAATTGACTTCAGACCCAGTATTCATTACTCCTGAAATAGCTGGCATAGTAAAAGCATTTCTTTAGGAATGATAAAAAGTCTCTTTTTAAAGTCTTCCTGTTCTGAGCAGCTGAAAGCGGGCTACTACTCCCTCCTCCACTGATTTCCTTCTGATGTTCATCTAAACTAATTCCTGACAGCAGTTGTACATTTTCTGAGCTCTTGCTCCATCCAGTCCCTGATTATTTTGCCATCAGCTCGCTGGAGTCACAGTTTTCCTCTTATGCCACAAGGATGTGGAAAAGGAAGCTTTTACAGCAGCTTGCTAAAAGGAGGGATGCCAGGATTCAAATCCTGCTCCTCCTGCTGATATTCCTTGTGATCTTGGGCATGTAATTTCACCCTCCACTGCCCCAGGTACAAACTTAGGGCCTGGTTTACTATGCATTTTTCCCATAGACAGAACAGGAGAAAGGCTTTAGTAAATCAGGCCCTTAAGATTGCAAGACCTTTGGGGTAGGGACCTACCAATTGCACCTGCATTTGTAACTCACCAGGAGTAATGACATTTAAAATCCAAACCCACTACTACCACTCTTAGACATGGGGATCCCCCGGTCTCTAATGTACATCTCTGCAGCAAGAGAGGAGCTATAATGATGGCTCCTAGGAAGCAAGACAAGATCTCAGCTGGAAAACAGATTGATTGGAGAAATGTAAAAATGTATAGTCTCCCCCACATACAATTTGAGGAATAAGCTCTCTTTAAAACCATCAACCCTTCTGGAGTGCCAGGAAGTCGAATTTTACTTTCAAACTATCAAGTCATGTCATTCTGAACATCGAGTAAGATACTATACTTCCAAAGTGAGAGGATGAGTTGAGTGGGGGGGAAATACAATTCTGTATCCAATTCTTGTGGTGGTTCTATTGTCAAACTATCAAGCAGTTAAAATTCTAGGCAGGTTAACATTGCGAAGTCTATTCCCAGGCCACAGCAGTCTCACTGCATTCTTGCCCTCTCTCCCAGAGATTCCAGTCACACTGACATAGCTTACAGTCTGACCCCCCCTTCCTAGCTTACTTCTGTGTTCTTCTTCCTTAAGATAACCGGTAACTTGCAACATTTAATTGCATAGAAACACAGCAAATAAATGGTTAATAACAACAGTAATATCAGCAGAAGAGTGAACGAGCGTCTTGCACTGTTAATTACTGCTCTTAATTTAACAGCCAATTTAAAGGGTTTTCAGAAATAGCTGTCTATAAAGGAAGAAGCAAAACGGTTCATGAAATCCATAACCAAATTTAGCAGCTACATAACATTAAACTCCACATACCTCACATTAGCCTGCACAAAGGGAACATTGCAACCAGTCAAGGATCATTATGTGCAACTTTTCTGCAAGTCAAACAAACAAGCCATTTTATGGGATAAACTATAAAACATACCTAGAAACGATGGAAGCAAGTTTCAGCTTTTATCGGCACCAAATAAATTTTCCATGGAAGATTAAGTGCAGTTAACAAAACAGTATAAAATGGCAATTAAAAAAAGCACAAGCCTTTATCAAGATAGGGAGTAAAGAAAACAATACAACAATATAAACTGGCCTCATTTCTATGCTACCCCAACTGAGGATCAGCTAAATGAAAGGCAGCTATTTTCTGCTCCTTTTCCATATTGAAATACTACAGTTTCTTTTCACAAATCTGTCAAGAAATATATTTACAGGAAGAGTTACTTTTAAATAATCACATTTTTTTTTGACCTGGCAGTGTCCTCTCCTGCTTCTTTGGGCTTTCAGCATCATGGGAACCAGGGCTGGGATCTGGTGCCAAGAGCCTCCACTCGCAACTACCTGAGAATTTTTGCGCTATCCCCTCCCAACTTACATTTAAAGTCCAGTGCCACTGTGGTGCCACTTCTTCCAGAGTCCTGCAATCATAGGCTCAGAATCCAACCACCAGGAGTCGCAATTATGCATGAGCACAACTCCCTCTGCTGACCAGGCAAGTGGAAGACAACTTGGGGATTGAGAACTAGGGACCTAATGCAAAGCACTTATCAAATGAGCCACCAGGTCAGCCTTCAATGATCACTTTAACCAGCTGTAAATACTCCCCCCTCTTCATACTAAAAATGTCCAGACTGGGGCTGGCCAGAAGGATCAGCACCCAGGAGATCCAGGCTCAGCTTCTTGGACTGAATGGGGCTAGGGATGCTGCAGAGAAAACGCTTACATCCCTTATGCGGAGGCTGCCCCAGTCACTGTGCTGTGTCTGGATCTGTCACTGTGAAGGCTCACCTGGACAGGAGGAGACTAAACGCGGGGAAGGATCCTCAGATAGCCTCGTGTCACCGTAACCCCACTTGAGTAGGACTTCCAGATAAACAAACAAACAAAAAACTGCCCTTTCTTCCAATAACCTGTGTGCAACATTTTCAACTTCTGCATTTTCTCCCCTGCTTTTTGGTATTTTTTTTCAATCTGCTCTACATCTAGGATTTCAGGGGGCCTACTCATTAAATGACATATACTCCAAATAAGTACATTATTTAAAAAAAAAAAAAAATAATAATAATAATAATAATGTTTCTTCTCTCACTAAGTGTTACCAAAGTTTTGCTTATGATGCACCAATGTGATCTGAGCTGGGGGGTTTTTTCATGCTTTTTCATATCGTTAAAAGTTACAGCAACAATCAAGCTCAGACTTCAAACAATTTTCTGCCAAGAAGAACCCACCAGTACCCACTGGGAAGTGCTACCAAGTACCACATCCGCCAAGCCTTTATACAACAAGCAAGAAATGGCAAACCACCCCAACTAGAGAAGCAGCAAAGGATCTTTAGAAACCAACACATTCTTTTTCAATCTCAAGAGAAAGAAAAAAAAAGCAGTGAAACAGCAGAGAGCTGCTCCCTCAACGTATCGCACGAAGGGCAGAAAAGTGCTCCCAGTGAAAGAAGCAAGTCAGGTGCTTCCGATTATTATAGGCTCTTTGAGATACTGTCAAGACGTTAGTGCATAGTATAACTGAAGAGAGATGTGGGAAAGGCAAAAATCTTCTTAGCCAGGGGGGGGGTATCTCCCACTCGAAGGCTGCTGCTGCTTAAAGCCAATAAAGGACTCCAAGCAGCTTCCCCGTCCCCCCCACCGAAAAAAACGAGAGAAGGCGAGTGTTTCTTTACTGGCCTCCCCGTAAGTACAGAGCTCGCCCTGCTGGTTACCCAAGCTGAAAAACAAACACACAGGAAATGGGAGAGAAATGGAAAAAAGCTCGGTGGCTGCAATGCTGAGACAGTGGCCCTCTACATAAGAAATGCTACTGTTGATGGCTATCAGAATTCAATGGTGATGAAAAACATAGCACAGTCCCCAAGTACCTTTAGGACAATTTGTCATTAACTAGGAATGAATATGTACTAAAGTGCTTTAACTGAACCGCATCAGTACCTTGTAAAAAATGTAGAATCTTTGTGGAAAAAAGGTCCTCATTATACATAAAAAACAATTTAGAATAATCATTACAATCAAAATGAAACCAAGAATCAAGAGAAATAACACGTTTTCCCTCTTGTCTTTGTTTTCCTTTAAAAAAAAGTGCAGTCACATAGAAAATAAATGCAGCAGACATGAGCCAAGTTCGAGGCAGGAGGCTAGTGATAGTGCACAAACATGTGCCTTAGCAGTTCTTCTGCAGAGGGGCGCAATTTGGCCTCGACAAAAATGCGCTTCAGGAAATCCCGCGAATGGTCCGAGACGTGGGCTGGCAGCTGGGGGCTGGTGGGTTGTGTGGCTATTTTAAAGATGGCAGCCATGGCTTCAAATTCTGCCCACGGAGGTTTCTCAGTCAGCATTTCCACCACTGTACACGCCACGCTCCTAAAACAAGAGACCTTATGTGAGTACCCTCAGTACAGAGAGACGGCAGCACTTCCCAACAGTTTCACAGGGCAAATGAGCAAGTTCCTGGCAGTATTTTCTGACAGCTTACGTTTTGTATTGATACTCTTCATGCTTACTGGATTATGTATCTACTAAAGAAAAAAAAAAAAAAGCAGCTGGAATATCAGTGTCAGCAGGCATTGGCCAGACTGCCGCATATTTCAGATCCAGATTTCCCAGATACTTGAATGAGATATGTCTTCAAGACACAAAAAAAGCTTGCAAAATGTTCCATGATTCTCGGGACATCATCTGTAGCATTTCCTGGTGCAGCCTTCTTGCTTCGAAAAGTTTCACGGATATTCTGAAACTACCAAGAGTTTAAGTTATTTGCAGAAGGATTTTAAAGCTAAATTTTCAGACTTACCAGATATCTGCTTTTCTGCCATAACCTTCGCCACTGATTACTTCAGGGCTCATCCAGTATGGAGTTCCTGTGACAGACTTCATTCCTGTACCGGAGAGACAGATTGTTTGGAGACGTTTACTGGCACCAAAATCTCCCAACTTCACATTACCTGCTGAATCCCGAAGAATATTTGCTCCTAAAAAAAAAAGAAAAGAAAAGTGTCTTAGTATTATTATTTTTTTTAATTATTTTAAAACAGTTGTTACCCACCCTTTCTAAAGTTCAGGGCGGGGAACAATGAATATACATAATCAGTACAAAAACAAATCAACAAACAAGGTGATACAAAATATTACTATCATGGCATCAATCATGTGACAGGTGAGAGGAGGACATATCAGGAATTAGCTCAATTGTCTGACATATTAGATGAGCTGCACAAGGGTAAGTAGCATAGAGTTCTAGTAGCTGTACTGGTCCAAAACAAAACTGAAGTCTTTAAAAAACATCATAAAAATGTATAAAAGGATCAAGAAAAAGTTGTTGCATTACATGAGTTTTTAGATCTCACAGGCTGTACATTTGAAGGAGAGGTCTGTAAGACCTTGAAAATTAATGGACTGCTATCTTTTTTGTTGGTCCTTTAAAAGATCTCTACTAAAAAAAAAAAGCAAGTTTACTTACCTGTAAACGAGTTTCTCCATAGACAGCAGGATGAAACTGGCCATAACACATGGCCTGGTATCATTTCATAGCACTGACAAAAACCAGCTCTCAGAACTCAGCAGGAGGCCTTCCCAAGAGACTTCAACAGGGCTCATATTACAGTTTTAGCTAAACCAGGGTTTAGCTACCGTCATCATATTTCCCCGTTGGATTGTGATCTGAAGATTCTTGCGAAAATCTTAGCTAATAGGATGAGTTTGGTTTTTCCATCAATTACTTTGACAAACCAAACAGGTTTTGTAAGGGTCAGGACAGTTGGAACTCATATTGTAAAATTAATACACGTAACTTCCATGACTCTGTGTAAGGTTAAACAGTGCTCAGCGTTGGCCATAGGCTTTGATTCTGATAAAGCCTTTGATCACATATCCTGGCAATATATGTTTTCAGTGCTCCAATGATTTAGTTTCAAGGGAAACACTGTGAAACATATTTCCTTATTGTACACACAACCGGACTTCGACCATTATAGCTAATGGATTTAAATCTACAGAATTTTCAATCAACAGGGGAGTATGTCAAGCTTTCTCTCTATTGACCCCTTACTGAGGAAAATTGACATAGACAGCATTCAGGGTTTTGGTACGGTGAATTATATATTTAAGGTGGCAGCCTTCACTGATGTGTTGATTTTTCTTACAAAGCCAAAAGAGTCCCTGGGAAAAGTGTTAGACCTTCAGCAGCATTTGGGCAGTTTGCAGGGTTAAAGATTAATCAGGATAAATCTGAGGCCCTTGGCATTTTTATTTATTTATTTTAAATTTTTATATACCGACATTCGATCTCATTCAAGATATCACACCGGTTTACATTCAGGTACTGTAGGTATTTCTCTATCCCCAGAGGGCTTACAATCTAAGTTTGTATCTGAGGCAATGGAGGGTAAAGTGACTTGCCCAAGGTCACAAGGAGCAACAGCAGGACTTGAACCCTGGTCTCCTGGTTCATAGTCCACTGCTCTAACCACTAGGCTATTCCTCCTCCTTCCCATTTCTGGGAATATGAAAGGAACTTGGGGAGAGGGATTCCTGCTCAGATAGGTCGAAGGAGAAATGAGTTATATGGGAATTAGGATTCCTACTAATGTTGGGTGATTATATTCTGCAAACATTAACCCTTTATTGAAGACTGGCAAAATCCTTATCTTATTGTCTTTGTCCCTAACAGGTAAGATACAGTTAATGAAAATGATGGAGATTCCAAAATGGCTCCATCTAGTGCAAATGTTACCCATTTGGCTCTCTCGGAAAGATCTTAAAGAAATTAAATCGCCTTTTTAGAAATTTTCTTTGGAATGGAAGGAATGCCCTTAGATTTATTGATGCAGCCTTCAGCTAATGGAGGCCTGAACTGTCCAAACTTGCAAAGACATAATTTAGCCTGTATGTTAAGACACACTGCAGACTGGTTATTTGAATCTTCTCATTTCTCTCCCAGGGATTATTTACAGAGCTGGTATGGCTGAATCTCTCTGACTGCTTTATTTAAAAAATGGACCGGGGGGGAAACGAAACTGAGATCCCATTTATTAGTGGATTCATGCAGAAAGGCCTGGATGTTGTTGTACAAACTATTTCATCATAAGAGCAGGTTATCACCACTTACAGATATTTGTGGGAATCCACAATTCCCCCTAGGTCTTAACAACCCATTATTCAAAGCTGGTATAAGAAAGGTCTCAAGAGTACCAACAAATTTTTATTGGGGATACCAATGTTCTATATAGTTTTTAAGAGCTACGCAATAAATTTTCCTTACCAAAGGCAGATTTTTATGCTCATCTTCAACTGTGGCATTATATGCTGGATCATTTTAAGACTCCTCAGGAGCTAGTTACTAATAGAGCAATGAGAGAGATCTTTCTAGAGGACACAGCAAAGAGACCTTCTGTGGCCCATTATAAAAGAGCATTAAGTAATATAAAGATTTCAGAAGACCTCATAGAACCATATACCAAATGGTGCAGGTGGCCAAACTTCTTATTGTGGAAGCAGGACTTCAAATACTGCTTCACTCACATTCTTGCTGTCACAGAGAATGTCTTACTAAGAGAAACTTAATTCAAATTTCTTCATCAATTTTATTTTGCACAAAATAGGGCTTTTAAAATTAAGATCAGTTCTTCGGCCAATTGCCTTAAGTGTAGTATGGAGCTAGGATACATTCATCCATGGGTTTTGGACCTGCTCTAAAATTCAAAAATTTTGGGATGAAGTAAGGAAACTGTGTTCCAATTTGTTTAAGGTGTCTTTATCAAATGACCTGAATATATAAATGTTGTTCAGAATATATAATGAAGAGATTTTAAAGTTAGATCCTGGTAGAAAGCTGTTTATAGATAAAGCAAGTTTAATAGCAAAGAAAGTGATACTGGCAAACTGGATAGGAAAAGATGACCCAAAACTGGCAAACTGGCATTTGAGAATGGTTACATTTCTTACTTTTGAATACCTTACAGCAAAGACACTCTCAACCAAAAAATATACTGATACATTGGATATGTGGCAGCTTTTTCTGAACCCTTTATCTCCTATTGTAAGGAACAGAACTTGTGAAATTCTATAGGGTGGCCCATGGAAACGTAGCCTGCTTCCCGGCACTGGTATTGGAGGCGGGCCACTTTTCCCTGTATTTCATAATTGGCGCATTTCATAATTGGCGTATTTCATAATACTTTACCCTGTATTTCATAATTGGCGCATCAGGCTTACTATGGTTACATAATGGAGTCTTTTGCTCCAAATATGTTTGATTTTGGTTTGGACACTGATTCTGTCCTTGGCTCTGTTTGACACAGAGGAGCATCCATGCTTGGGAATTGACATTGAAATTGAACTTCGTCTGTACTGGGGAAGGGAAGGGGGGAAGAGGGAGGAAATATCAGGAAACAATGAGGCTAAAAGTATTTTTCCTTTTTTCTGTATGCATGTTATCATTGATTCTGATTGTTCTTTTATATCCTGTGCCATGGATATTTGATTGATATGTTTGTGACTCATTGTTTCAGAAATTTAATAAATAAGTTTGGGGGGGACGGGGGACTTTTAAACCTGGTAACCGGATTCTTGTACTTATGTACTGAGGTGCTCTGCTTAGACAAGGAAAAGGCCTTAGCAGGCCATATCGAAGAGGTGCTCTAAGTTACTGAAACAAATGGCGCATTAGTTTGTGACGGGGCTCCATGAGGGATCTTCCGCACTATGAATGACTATGGCACCTGTGCTGAAGAGGCAACCTCCTGCCTTGGAGTTAAGGACAGTTCCGCTCTGGTGGTGTCCCAATCCCAAAAGGAGAGAACTTTGCATGGGATCCCTCAGACACACTTCTCTGTACCTGTGATGGGTCTGAGAACTAGCATCACGGAGGTGGGGGCGGGGAGAAGGATCCTGACTTGCTTCTTGCACCTAGAGTCTGTCGATGCCTTGCTCCAAGAAAAGGGGCATCTCCCGTTGGACTCTCTCATGTTGTGGCTCTGGGGTTTTACCCAGTGGTGCCTTCCACAGAGCCTCCATCTTTCAGGT
The DNA here is from genome assembly GCF_901001135.1 of Rhinatrema bivittatum. Taxonomy (NCBI): domain Eukaryota; kingdom Metazoa; phylum Chordata; class Amphibia; order Gymnophiona; family Rhinatrematidae; genus Rhinatrema; species Rhinatrema bivittatum. Next base: position 19,727,022 of record NC_042620.1, on the reverse strand, counting down.
ACAGTAGTGTTGCATGCTCAGTGACATCCTATCACAACTATAACAGCTGGAGGCATCCTGATTCAGGCCCAAGAAGCAATAGCAGACAGAAAGTGTGTCTGTAATGGGCATCCAATGTCCACAAATGCAGGCCTTAAAACCAGTGACCACAATCTTCATGGCCTTGGACTTTTCCATTCTTCTTCCGCTTTCTTTTTATTTTAGAACTGAAAAGTTCCTTGAGAGGTTGCAGAGGTGGCTGTAAAAACTAAAAAGATGCAACGAGGCAGAATTAAGTCAAAGAAACAAAATTTTAAAAAGAGATTGGGAACATGTCTGTGCAGTACCTCCAAGAAAGACTGGGGCTCATAAGGCAGTATGCCCATGTGGGAACTCTTGCACATGCTCAGTATGACTTTTATTGAGCACGTGTCAGCACCATCAGATGACGTCATCCCATGTATTATGGTTGATTCATCTCTGCTTGTCGATGGAGAACTCCAAGGTTAAGTAGTATACACAGGATTTTTATCCTTTTTGAAATTTCATGTGATCTATGTGATTGCTACTATATTTTTTAAACAGTTCACTGTAATTAAGGGCAGCAAAATGGAAATTTATCTGTCATAATGTGGATAAGTGCAAGGTGATGCATATAGGGAAAAATAACCCATGCTATAATTACACAATGTTGGGTTCCATATTAGGTGCTACAACCCAAGAAAGAGATCTAGGTGTCATAGTGGACAACACATTGAAATCGTCGGTGCAGTGTGCTGCGGCAGTCAAAAAAGCAAACAGAATGTTGGGAATTATTAGAAAAGGAATGATGAATAAAACGGAAAATGTCATAATGCCTCTGTATCGCTCCATGGTGAGACCGCACCTTGAATACTGTGTACAATTCTGGTCGCCGCATCTCAAAAAAGATATAATTGCGATGGAGAAGGTACAGAGAAGGGCTACCAAAATGATAAGGGGAATGGAACAACTCCCCTACGAGGAAAGACTAAAGAGGTTAGGACTTTTCAGCTTGGAGAAGAGACGACTGAGGGGGGATATGATAGAGGTGTTTAAAATCATGAGAGGTCTAGAACGGGTAGATGTGAATCGGTTATTTACTCTTTCGGATAGTAGAAAGACTAGGGGGCACTCCATGAAGTTAGCATTGGGCACATTTAAAACTAATTGGAGAAAGTTCTTTTTTACTCAACGCACAATTAAACTCTGGAATTTGTTGCCAGAGAATGTGGTTCGTGCAGTTAGTATAGCTGTGTTTAAAAAAGGATTGGATAAGTTCTTGGAGGAGAAGTCCATTACCTGCTATTAAGTTCACTTAGAGAATAGCCACTGCCATTAGCAATGGTTACATGGAATAGACTTAGTTTTTGGGTACTTGCCAGGTTCTTGTGGCCTGGATTGGCCACTGTTGGAAACAGGATGCTGGGCTTGATGGACCCTTGGTCTGACCCAGTATGGCATTTTCTTATGTTCTTATTCATTTTAGGGATAACAAAATCATACATTTTTATTTCTTGGTTTTCATTAATTACTATGATTTGGGTTTTAGGCAGACATTAGTAATTTGTAAGGCTTGCCACCATAAAATGCATTCTTCTAGAATCCCTGGATGTGAAAGAGCTGTGAAAAATGATTTCAGTTCAATAAAATATCCATGGCTTTGTTGCTGTTGAGTCTTTGTATGCGTATTATTTGCCTATGTTCTTAATGAAGCTTAAGTTTCAAAAGAAATTATTTCAAATTCCAAATATATAGGAAATCAGCAACAGGAAGAGGCAGAGTGCTCCTTCCATGCTTCGTTGTACTAGCTTGGAACAGAAGGGGCATTCACCAAGTACTCTGGAGTACTGAGCTGCAAAAACTTAATATCATCCAGCCTTGATATCTTGCTGCTTTACAAATTAAACAGTATAATCTGAGCCATCTTCTTAAATTAAACAGAATTTTAGCCCAATATCCTGTCTTCTAATGGATATAATGCTCAATACAGCAGACGCTATCATGAAGAAAACAATTTGTCAACACCAGCATAAAGAATGCGCATGTTGATATCTGAAGTTTAAATGGTACATACAGAAATAATCTGTGGCTTCAATACATATAGCCGATGCACTGAGATGTCTTCTGTAGTGTCTTAGTGAGTTACCTGACAGGTCTAATTTATGGGTCCTGATAAGGGGTTGTCTCACGTCACGCTTGATTGGACGAAAGAGGTGACTAGGATAAGGGACTTCATATGCCAGGCAGAAACTTCAAACTTATTCAGGCTTTGGCTTGTACTTCATCACAGTTATATCTCAATTCATGTGTTCAGGGCATCAGAGGAGTACGTTTTTAGAGTCGGACAAATCGTTGCTCTACACTCACATCAAGGCGGGCACCAACACTATGATGAAGATAAAGTAATAAAGTAAAGGAAATGAACAGCAGCCTGAGAACAAACAGGAGCCTAAAACTCCTCACAATTTCATTTGGAAAAAGAATAAGGTTTTTAGTTTGGTAGTAGAACGTGTTGAGGATCAGCTCAACATGTTCAGAGGGGCTCTCTGCCTGTGCCTCCACTGCTCTCCAACTTCACCTGGAGAGCCTGTGACTCTGCAATTTGGATTTGGATATCTTCTACCACTTACCAAGCATTTTCCTCCCGCACTCCTGTGCTGAACCGGCTTGTCCGGCCATGCCCCCACTGTGACGTCATCCTAGGGTGACCGACATGGCGTTGCGAGCCGGGCATCGCGTGACGAAGGAGCGCGAAAAAGGGGCCTGCCCCTTTGTTTTCGCCCCTTCGTTTTTCCCCCTTGAATTTTACTGGGACCTCTCCTCGAACCTCTCTCTCCTTTTTACTACCATGGAAATCCCTATCATTACTGGGAAGGGTAATTATGGCCCCCGATCTTAGGAACAAAAAATAATCTTGCCCAAAAATCTAAATCTTACCACCAGGCTTCATTGGTATCCATTGTACCTGCACTAATTACTGCTTTAGCTATTAAATCGGTATCTTGCATGTTTTGCAATGCTCAATCAGTTAGGAAAAAAATTCCAGTACTGTCTGATTTACTGCAGACAAAGAAACCAGATCTTTTCTTACTGACGGAATCCTGGCTAACAGACTCAGATACAGTTACCATAAATAATCTGTGACCTACTGGTTACTCTATTTTCTCAGAGCCTAGGCCATGCCATAGAGGAGGTGGTTTACTGGCCATTATAAAATCCTCATTAAATCCGATAAAAAAAAACAACTTATTGCGACAGCTCCTTATGAATTTTTACTCATAACTACCGATGTTTTAAATGTCTGTACTATTTATTGCCCTCCAGGAGTTCTTTATTCAGACTTATCTAGCTTTTAAGAAATAATCTCTTCATTGCCTGTAGATTTATCAAAAAACATTCTAGTTGGAGACTTCAATTTACACATTGGGGTAGATTTTAAAAGAAGCGCGATCAGCCTACTTTTGCTTGCGCATCAGACTCAAGCAAAAGTACGCTGGATTTTAGTAGATACGCGCGGAGCCGCGCGTATCCACTAAAATCCCTGGATCGGCGCGCGCAAGGCTATTGATTTTGTATAGCCGGCGCGCGCCGAGCCGCGCTGCCTAACCCGTTTCCTCCAAGGCCGCTCCGAAATCGGAGCGGCCTCGGAGGGAACTTTCCTTTGCCCTCCCCTCACCTTCCCCTCCCTTCCCCTACCTAACCCACCCGCCCGGCCCTGTCTAAACCATCCCCTTACCTTTGTCGGGGGATTTACGCCTCCCGGAGGGAGACTTAAATCCCCGCGCGCCAGCGGGCCTCCTGCGCGCCGGGCCGCGACCTGGGGGCGGGTACGGAGGGCGCGGCCACGCCCCCGGACCGCCCCGGGCCGTAGCCACGCCCCCGTACCCGCCCCCAAAACGCTCCCGACACGCCCCCGAAACGCCGCGACGACCGGGCCCGCCCCCGACACGCCCCCGACACGCCCCCCTCCGAAAACCCCGGGACGTACGCGAGTCCCGGGGTCTGCGCGCGCCGGTAGGCCTATGTAAAATAGACTTACCGGCGCGCAGGGCCCTGCTCGCGTAAATCCGGGCGGATTTACGCGAGCAGGGCTCTTAAAATCCGCCCCATTATTATTAATCCACCTCCCCTGGTGGAAACCTTTCTAGACGCCATGACAGGCTTGGGTTGGGAACAGTTAATCCAAGAACCCACCCACATCCGAGGACATACCCTAGACCTCGCTTTTTTCTTTTTAATCCCTCCTTTGGGTCACCTGCTCCAGGGAAAACTATCATCAATCCAATACTTTGGTCTGATCACTATCTGATTCTTTTTATGTTAAATCTAATAAACTTTAATCCCTTGACAAAAAGTAAATCAATAATTCCTAGACTTAAATTTGTTTCTACAGACTCTTTTATAGAAGCAGTCTTGCAAAATTTGCCTTCATTTCCAGCTACAAATATTAATGACACGTTCTCTAAATGGAATTCTTCAATTATCGAAGTGTTTGATGCTATAGCCCCATTAAACAAGATTTCTCAAAATAAAACCAAATCAAATACTCCCTGGTATATGAAATCCCTTCATAGTTTTAAGATCTTACTAAGAAGTAAAGAACGTCTATGGCAATGTAAAAAAAACCTCTGAAGCAAAAAATACATAATACTGTACTTTGCAACAATACAACAAAAAATTAAATTTAGCAAAAAAAAGTTATTTTGCTAAGAAAATCTCAATGGCGCATGGTAATCCAAATGTTCTTTTTAACATTGTAAGATCGCTAACTGCAATGACCAACACAAATTCTACAACTTATGACACTTCTACTTGTAATAAAATCGCAAAACATTTTAAAAAAAAAGTCAATAATATATCCAGTGAATTCAAACATTTACCATATCCTACCTTCAATAATAGGGCTTATATCTGTAAATGGTCAGACTTTACTCCAGTATCAGAAACTACCATTCAATCTGTGATTCAGAAACAGAATACTTCAAATTTGCCTCTAAATCCATGTTCTGGCTCCACTTTTAAATCTTTAGGGTCTCATGCCAGCTCTTTTTTGTGTGCTTTAGTTAATCAATCTCTTGAATCAGGGCTTTTCCCTGACAGTTTGAAACAAACTTCTATTCTTCCAATATTGAAAAATAAAACTAAAGATTTTACCGATCTAAGTACTCTTAGACCAATTGCTTCCTTATCACCACTAGCTAAACTGATTGAATGTGTAGTTCTTCATCAATTATCAGATTTTCTAACAGATCATGACATTTTCCATACATGTCAACATGGTTTCCGTAAAGAACACTCCCTCCACAGAGACTCTGCTACTTGCTTCTTTTGATACCTTACTTTGAGGTTTTGCTGCAAATATGGATTATATCATTGTTTTTTTTAGATATCTCCGCGGCATTCGATATCCTAGATCATCAAATCCTCTTAACAGGTCTACAAGCCATAAGTATCTCTGAAACAGTACTACAATGATTCTCTTCATTTCTTTCCGACCGTACACAACAGATTAATATAGGTAATCATTCTTCAAATCAATACACTATTTCATCCCTCAAGGTTCTTCTTTATCGCCCATTTTGTTTAATATTTACTTGCTCCCTGTGTCATATTCTTTCATCGTTAAATCTTCAATTTAAAATATACGCCGATGATATTCAGTTTTTGGTCCCATTCAACAACTCCTGGTCTTCTACTCTATCTTTGGTCTCATTGTACTTTAAATCCATTAACACCTGGCTTTCACATAAACGCTTAAAATTAAATACATCAAAAACTGAACTGGTTTATCTTACTTCTATTTCTAGTTCTATGATTGGTCCCCCATCCCACCTCTCCTTAAATGGAGTTTCTGTCCCCATAACAAAATATATTTACCAACCTGGGAGTTGTAATTAACTCAGACTTATCAATGATTCAACATATTTCATCAGTCACAAAAAAATCGTTTTACAAACTTCAATTACTAAAAAGACTTCGCCCATTATTGCTCCAACATGATTTTCGAACTGTCCTTCAATCCTTAGTGTTTTCGGGTCTCGACTACTGCAATGCACTTTACTTGGGTTTACCTGAGTCCACTCTCCGTCCACTTCAACTGGTACAGAATGCCGCTGCGCACATCTTAACAGGTATCCCCCCCCCCCAAGAATCACATATCTCCAATTCTTCAATCTTTTCATTGGCTCCCCATAAAATTCAGAATTCAATACAAAATTTTAACAATAATTCATTCACTCATATATAATCCCTCTTCCACCTGGATATGCTCCAACCTTCGTATTTACAAACTGACTAGACACTTAAGATCCCTGTTTAAGAACCTTCTGGAAATTCCTTTAATTCGGCTAGCTAGATTAGATATTACTAGAAAACGAGCATTTTCATTCACAGGTCCATCCCTTTGGAACTCCATACCCAACTCTCTCCGTCAAATATCAAACAGACCACAATTTAAAACATTTCTAAAAACATATCTCTTTCAGATAGCATTTAAAATGCCAACAACAGAACAATCATAAAGAAAATAAAAAGTGCCTCTTTACCTCCAAAAAATATGTAACTCTTGCGGTTCTTTTCGGCAGTAGCTCTTTTACTGTTGTTTTTTAAATTTAAATATTTTTATATATTTGTTTATATTAATCAGTTTTTGTAATTTTTTTTCAATTTCATTTTATAATTTATATTTATTCTTTATTTTTATTACTGTAAACTGTTTTGATCAAATTATATTTGTAAAGGCGGTATATAAACATTTTTAAATAAATAAAACAGGGCCATTGCATTACATGAGGAACTGCACAGAACCACACAACAGAAGTAATTCCATAATGGAGTACTCTGCTACAAGTTAATACTAATGTGTCATCCTTCAATTAAAGCATCAGATTTTAACAAGTTAAGCCTTTAAATAAAGTGTAATAAGTGTGCTCTGCACCTTCCTATACTAAAGGATAACCACACAAATATAACAGAATATTGCATTTCCTTTCTCCTCTATTATATCTTCTCCAGCATGGGCCAACTAGAGAGTCACTTTTATTCTTGGCTTAAATCCTGAGAGATGCATCATGTGACTGTCCCGAATCACCTTTTATATCATTCCCAATTTGCTTTCTGCCTACTATAATTTGCTGTCTGCCTTCTATAATCACCCCTGTTATAGTTTTAATAACTTGCTGTTTGCCTGTTATAATTCCCATGTCATAGTTTTAAATACCTCTCCCCTCACCCCCCTGTTCAAACTTATTCTTTGTAAAGCTCTGCTACGCTGCATTACTAGTTCTATGGAAACCGATATGATGTCCCTAACGAATGTCGGTATATAGAAATGTTAAATAAATAAATAAATAAGAAAATAAGATGTGCAGTTCAAAATAAAATCAAATACTTGATACATATTTTTATGTTAACCTTCCCACACTAAAATACTTGCCTTCTTTCTTCACAAAACATTTTTAGTTATGAAATGTAAAATTACATAAACAAGTGTTACATTTGCTATTCTAGAAATAGATGGAAAAGGTGGTGCGCATGCGCACACACACACACACACACACACACACACACACACACACACACACACACACATGCTTAACATATCTCAACACACATCCTAGATAATGAAAACACAAAGAAATATTTATAAGCTTGGGGCTTAACCGAGCTTAGAAATCTTTCTTAAAGCTCAAACAAGAAAAGTAGAAAAGTCAAACCTGGCATTTTGGAGGAACACGAGAGAGGTGGAAGGGTTGTCGAGAGATTACAATAGCTCGCTTACCTTTAATATCTCGATGTACGATCATATTACTGTGCAAATAGAGAACTCCCTCCAGGATCTGCCGGGTGTATTTGCGGGTTACATTCTCAGTAAGTGCGCCATATGCTTTCAACTGGTCCTTTATGGAGCCCTACACAGAAACAGAAAAACTATTAGATACTGTAAGAAAGCTTAAAGAAGAAATGCTCTGCAATTATTAAACACATTAGAAAAGTATCTTCTACTTCAGTTTATAAGGTAGAAGCTGGACTTTAATAACTAAAAACCTAAGTTCTTCCCTGGCACTACCCTCCGTTAACGTATATTATTGGCCTAATTTTCAAAGCCATGTGTGTGTGAAAACATGTTTTTATGCAAATAAATGGCTGTTATAAAATAGGCTTGGGCTCACTATATGTAAAAGAACAGGTGTAACCAGATTTCGTACATATTTTTATGCAAACCGGGGAAAAGTGCTCTTGTAGGGAGACTTGCACTACCATGCATACTTTTTTATTTTATAAAGTAGCACTTAGTTCTGCATAGGGAGAATAATTTTACAAGTGTGTACATTTGGGAGTACTTTTTACATGTAGACTTTACCCCAGATTTTCAAAGCAAACTTATTGGGTAATTGGCTTGATATACAGGGTCTATTCTTCCATTAGGCAAATTAGGTGGTAGCCTAGGGTGCCAAAATTTGCAGAAAGGGGAAAGTGTAAAACCTCCAGATGCTGCTTGTTGTTTATTATTTCCCCAATTTCTATTCCGCTGATTCACCAATTTCAGCAGATTACAGTCAACATACACAGTAAAATAAAGCATAACAAAACCTTATGCAACACAAAACATAATCATGCCAAAACAACTAAAAAGCAACATTGCTCTACATCTCTTGGGGAATAAAAAAAAACATAGATTAACAAGATTGAGCAATATTCACTCTGTGAAGGCCAGGGAAAAGTTCTTCTTAAACTGAAAAAGACAGGGGCGGTTCTATAATGAGGCAGGGTGAAGAGGCAGGGTGAAGTGGCTGCTTCAGGTGGCAGAATTGAGGCAGCAAAAAATGCTTCTCTCAGAATGCCGCTGTGGCTTCCGCTTTACACTGCCTGCCCCTACCACAACTGCCAACCCAGGCTGGTAGCGGCTGAAGAGAGCAGTGACACTGCGGGCCACAGCTAGAAGAGGAGTGATGCTGCAGGCTGCCGCCAGCAGCAACTGAGGAATATGGGCTGCCGCTGGAGGCCAGGCCGGTGGCAGCTGAAGAATGGAGTGTCACTGTGAGCAGGCTGGCAGCAGCTGAAGGGAAGAGGGACGCTGCTACGTGCCGTCACCAGAGGCCAGGCCGGCGCCAGCTGAAGAGTGGGGGGACGCTGCGGGCAGCCTAGAGTTGCCTGAAGAGAGGAGGGTTGCTGCTGCTAGATTTGAGGTTGGGATGTAGCGCGTGTGTATATGCATATGAAAGAAGGAGGGTGTATATGGAAGAAGGAGAGAAGTGAATGAGCGTATGTGTGTGTATGCATATATGGCTGTGTGTGAAAAAGGAGAGGGGCTGGGGCCAAAGGGGGCAGGGCGAGAGGAGTACTCTCTCATCCCTCGCCTCAGGCAGCAGACTGCCTTGAGCTGCCCCTGGAGAAAGATCACTTTCTGCCCTAATAGCTGCAGGCAGGCTGTTCCAAAGAGGAGGGCCTGCAATAAAAAAAAGATCCGCTAGCGAGAGGTTGCTGCTAACCGGGCAAGGGAGAGCGATGGAATCTCAACTAAATGCTTTGCTGAGGAACGGAGGCAGTGGGTGGAGCAGTCTCTGCCTTTAGAAGACACAATGGCTGGAGGGGCCAGAGCACGGAGAGCTTTAAACATCAAAAGGAGGACTTTAAGCTTCACCCGCCAGTCTATCGGAAACCAGCAAAGGCTAGCTAGAGTTGAAGAAATATGGTCACACATTCTGGTACCTGAAACGAGACACGTTGCAGAATTCTGAATAGGTTGGAGTACCTGTAAATAGGTATCAAGGAGCTATCGCCCAAGAATAGAGCATTGCAGTTTCCTAGTAAAGACAGAATAAATGACCGAGTTACAGTCTGAAAATCTGATTGAGATAAGGAGGGCTTTAAACAACGCAGTAACCGCAGCTTGTAGTAAAATGACTGGGTTAGAGAATCAATTAAGGGATTGCATGGAAAGAGAGGAGTCTATTAACACCCCCAAGTCATGAGCCTTTGATTAAATAGGTATAACATGCCATTAAACAGAAACTTTACGGGCATTAACCATTTCAGTCGTGGATAACAGGACTATTTCAGTTTTCTTGATATTAGGGCAAGCATGTTATAGGACAGTCACGCCTTAATCCTAAATAAACAGGTCGCTAATTTCTTTACTGCAGATTCCAATGTGGTAGAATCCAGAAAAGAGAAATGGATGTCATCTGTGAACAACTCGTACGAAACATCCAAACGGGAAGGAACAAAACAAAGAGGCCAGATAGATAGTGAACAAGGTTGGAGATAGTGAGGAATCCTGTGGGACACCTGTAGCTAAAGGGTATAAAGCAGAAACAGCATTACCAATTGTGACCCTAGATCGATCTGAGAGGAAAGAGGAAAACCAACACAGTATAGTAGAGGAAATACCTAAAGCTTCCAGACACTCAAATAAAATCTTATGGTTGAGCCCGTTAAAACGGGCGAGATGTTTGTGGCATGTCAGTCAGAGCACTCTGGTCCGCACAGGCTCGGCACATCGGTCCGTGCATTCGGGGCACGTTGGTCAGAGCTCAAATATCTATACTGATGGTTGAGCATGTCAAAAACTGACAACAGGTCTAACAAAACCAGGAAATATTTAACCCCTCATGTCAAATCCCAGATGAATGGTACCAAAGCTTGTAAGCAGCAATGATTCTTTGCCATGAAAAGCCCGGAACCCAAATTGGGCCTCATCCAGAAAGTTGTTGTCCTCTAGGTATTCTTGTAGCTGGCCTAAGAATTTTCTCAATGACCTTAGTTAAGAGTGGTAAGGAAGAAATACAGTGTTAGTTTAGCAAATATGAAAGGACAGGATTAGCCTATTTAAGTAGAGGATATACTGTTGCCTCTTTCAGTGGAGCTAGAAGTAAGCCTTCAGTAAGCGAGACATTGGAAAGCTTAGTAACAAAAGGACTAATATCTGCATACATAACCTTAATCAATGCTGAAGAACAAGCATTAAAAACACAAATTGTCTTTCAGCTTGCTCAGAATAGAGATCACTTCGTTTCATGTTGTGAGGGTGAATGCTTGCCAAACATGAGAGACAGGGTATGGAGGGAAAGAGATACCAGGCAAATCTGGCATAAGAGACTTAACTGCAGAGGCTGTCTTTTCCAAGAAAGAAGATGCAAAGGAGTCACACAAGGCCTACGAGGCTGTTAAAGAATTTTTAACTGGAGGCACTATCAAAGCATGAACTACCCTAAGCACTATCCACTTTTAAGGCACAGCACAAGAGTGAAAATAGTGGATGCTGGGGTAGATGTGGGGGATGAAGACAGAGGAAGCTGGGTGGGTGAGGGAGGTGTGGAGAGAGAGAGAGGGCTGGGTAGATGAGGATGGGGTGGAGAGAGAGAGGATTCTGATCAGGTAGAAGGTAGGGCTAGAGGATGCTCGGTATTGTAAAAAGAGGACAAGGAGATTGTAGATATTGCTTTGCTGAGCAGGGAGAAGAGTAAAAGGAGGATTCTAGAGGAGAGATGCTGGACAGGGGAAAAAGACATGCTAGGCACTGGAGGGGGACAAAGGAAGGGGGATGCAGACCTTGGCAGAGAGTGAGAGTGGATGCTGAGTGGAGCAAGAGAGGGATGCTGTGTCTCAGCTGCCACAAGCAGGTGTGTAAGGGGGAGAGTACAAGATTGAAGGATCGCCTAATAGCCTTGTACTGACCCTGCTGGTATGCGCAGATTAACTCATACAAAGTTACTCCTGCTCTTCAGATGCCATAACTTGTATGGGTTAACGTGAAATATTTCAGCTGTTACTCTGAAGTACAACTTTTGTAATCAGGGGCACTATAAAATAATTTCAGATCACCACCTGTACAATAAAAAATAATTGTATTCAGTTGCTTCTATGTGGCTCAAGAGTAATGGAGAAATTACTTACCTGATAATTTCATTTTCCTTAGCATAGACAGATGGACTCAGGACCAATGGGTTATGTGCTCTTCTGCTAGCAGATGGGAGACGGAGTCAGACTTGAAAGCTGACGTCACCCTAGATATACCCCATGCAGTGACCTCAGCTCCTCAGTATCCTCCTCGAAAAGCCATTGTGAATATATATCTTTGCATAAACAACTTGATTAAACTTCTTAAACTTGATTAAACTGATTCAACTGGTTTCAAAAACCGGAGACCGCCAGTGCACTCAACTAAGTTAATGCCGACACCAGACTAACTGCGGATGTCTTGACCTAGGGGGTAGGCAACGGCTTACCCGTATTTGTTTAGTCTCGAGGTTTGCTTTCCAGGGTCCTCCTTCTCTGGGGCAGCCATGGGCAGGATGCTGAGCCCATCTGTTTACACTAAGGAAAACGAAATTATCAGTTAAGTAATTTCTCCATTTCCTAGCGTGTAGCCAGATAGACTCAGGACCAGTGGGATGAACAAAAGCTACTCCCGGACAGGGTTGGAGGCTGCCCGTGGCCCACTTAGTACTGCCCTTACGAAGGCTGCGTCTTCTCAGGCCTGAACATCCAGGCGGTAGAACCTGGAGAAGGTGTGTAGGGAGGACCACATCGCCGCCTGACAGATCTCGGCGGGCGATAGCAGCTTGGTTTCTGCCCAAGATACTGCCTGGGCCCTAGTAGAATGAGCCTTAACCTGCAGTGGTAAAGGCTTTCCTGCCTCTATGTAAGCTACTTTGATTACTTCCTTGATCCAGCGGGCTATGGTTGCCCGCAAGGCCGCGTCTCCTTATTTCTTCCCGCTGCAAAGAACGAACAGGCGATCCATTTTGCGCACCGGTTCCGATCTTTCCAGGTATCGCACTAGGAGTCTGCCAATATTTAGATGGTGAAGAAGGCAGGAGTCTTCCGAGTCCTTATGTTCATCCAGAGACGGTAGGGAGATGGCCTGGTTCAAATAAAACTCGGAAACCACTTTCGGTAGGAAGGAGGGGACGGTGCACAGCTGTATGGTTCCAGGGGTGAACCTAAGGAATAGTTCCCGACAGGATAGTGCCTGTAGTTCGGAGATGTGACGAGCTGATCATATTGCCACCAGGAATACAGTCTTCAGTGTTAAGAGGCGTAGTGAAGGAAGCCTCTGCTAGGAAGTCTAATACCAGATTGAGGTCCCATAGGGGCACTGGCCACTTTAGGGGTGGCTGAAGTTGCTTAACCCCTTTTAGGAAACGGGTCAAATCCGGATGAGCTGATAGACAGATACTGCTCACTTCGGCTCTGAAGCAGGAGAGGGCAGCTACTTGGACCTTGAGGGAGTTGAGTGACAACCCCTTCTTCATGCCGTCCTGTAGAAACTCCAGAATCTTGGCCGTCCATGGGAGTATCTCGCGGTCCTCGCACCAGGCTTCAAATATTCTCCAGATCCATATGTATGCCAGGGATGTTGAGAACTTGCGCGCGCGGAGCAGGGTGTCAATCACGGGCTTTGAGTAACTGTGCTTCTTCAGGCGAGTCCTCTCAAGGGCCAGACCATACAAGAGAATTGAGATGGATTTTCATGAAGAATCGGGCCCTGCTGGAGAAGGTCCCCATGTGGAGGTAGGCACAGAGGGCTCCCCGCAAGGAGTCTTTGCATGTCTGTGTACCATGGGCGTCTTGGCCAATCTGGGGCCACTAGTAGAACTAGTCCCCTGTGGTGTTCTTTCTTGCGGATGACCTTGCCCAGTAGTGGCAGATGTACAGTAAGTCTTCCTCTGGCAAAGACTGGACGAGAGCATCGATCCCTTGGGAGTGTGGCTCTCGTCTGCAGCTGAAGAACCTGGGGACTTGGGTACTGAGATAGGTGGCCAGTAGGTCCATGGCTGGGAGGCCCCAGCGATTTACTATCAATTGGAAGGCTGTGGTTGACAGTGTCCATTCCCCCGGGTCCAGGCTCTCTCTACTGAGGAAGTCTGCTGAGACATTGTCTTTTCCTGCGATGTGGGAGGCCAAGATACCTTGTAGGTTTATCTCTGCCCATGCCATGAAAGGATCTATCTCCAGAGACACCTGCTGGCTCCTGGTTCCTGGTGGTTGAAGTAGGCAACCATTGTAGCGCTGTCCAACATTATTCGAATTGCTTTGCCTCGGAGTCTGTGGCTGAATTGCAAGCACGCTAGTCTGATTGCTTGAGCTTCTAGACGGTTTATGTTCCATCCCGTCTCTTCCTTGCTCCATTGTCCCAGGGCCATCAGTTCCTGACAGTGGGCTCCCCACCCTCGCAGGCTCACATCCGTGGTGAGCAAGATCCAGTTCGGTGGGGATAGTCTTACTCTGCTTAGGTGGTCTTCCTGTAGCCACCACTGAAGCTGAGAATGTATCTCTGCTGGTAGTTGAATGCAAATTGAATAATCCTGGGACAGTGGGTTCCAGCGTGACGGTAAGGAGCACTGGAGCATTCGCATGTGGGCCTTTGCCCATGAGACGACCTCCAGGGTTGATGCCATGAGGCCGAGGACTTGAAGATAGTCCCATACCTTGGGGCGTGCATTGGTCATTAATCGTCGTAATTGTTCCATCAGCTTCCTTCTCCTCGGGGGAGAGAGGAAGACTTTGTTCTGTTTGGTGTCGAAACGGGCCCCCAGGTACTCCAGAGACAGTGCTGCAGACAGCTCTTGCCCGTGTTCACTACCCAACCAAGCTCCTGCAGTAGGTTCTTGACTCTGCTTGTCACCTGCCGGCTCTCTTTCGAAGACTGCTCTGTTCAGCCAGTCGTCCAGGTAATGGTGTACCAAGATCCCTTCCTTCCTCACTGTTGTCGCCATGACCACCATAATTTTGGAGAATGTCCTGGGGGTAGTTGCTAGGCCAAAGGGAAGCGCTCTGAACTGGTAATGGTGACCCAGTATCGCAAAGCGTAGAAAACGCTGGTGATCTTGATGGACTAGAATGTGAAGGTAGGCTTTGGAGAGGTCCAGGGAGGTTAGGAACTCTCCTGGTTGTACTGCCATTATTACGGAGTGAATAGTCTCCATGTAGAAGTGTAGTATCTGTAGATGATGGTTGACGTTCTTGAGATCCAAGATGGGTCGGAATGATCCTTCCTTCTTGGGAACGATAAAATAGATGGAATAGCGCCCCGTATTTTATTGGGGCTTAGGAACCGGAGTTATTGCCTTCAGACTGAGTCTTGTCAGAGTGGCTTCCACTGCCAGTCTCTTAGTGTGGGAGTGGCAGGGTGACATCATAAATTTGTCCCGAGGGATGCTGCAGAACTCCAGAGAGTAACCTTCTCGAATGATGTTTAGTACCCATTTGTCTGACGTGATCTCGACCCATCTTTGGTAGAAGAGGGAAAGTCGACCCCCTATTTCCTCTTCCTGTGGATGGGTCGGCCCATTCTCATTGGGGAGCACGGCTGGAGCCTGCCCCTGGGCCTGTTCCTCTCTTTGTCTGTCAGTTCCGAAAGGGCTGGGACCTTCCTGAGGGACGAGATGCCTGGAACTGCGAGTTCCTGTAGGGTCTAAAAGCATTGCGAGCCTCTGCCCCTGGTTCTTCTGGGGGAGGGGTGCTGGGATCTTTTACCCCTGTCTTTCGGTAGCCGAGGCACTGGAGATTCGCCCCACTTGCTGGCTAACTTCTCCAATTCACTTCTGAATAAGAGAGATCCTTTAAAGGGCATTCTTGTGAGATTCGCTTTAGAGGTCGCGTCAGCAGACCAATTCCGCAGCCATAGTTGTCTTCTGGCTGCCACTACCGAGGCTACTTCTCTGGCTGAGGTATGCACTAGATCTGAGCTTGCGTCAGTCAGGAAGGTTGCTGCAGGTTCCCTTGTCTCACCGGTATACGTTCCGGAGTTATTTGCCTCTCTCGAGAGGAGCAAGCAGGAACGTGCCACCAGTGCGCAGCAGGAAGCAATCTGCAGTGTCATTGCTGTTGCGTCAAAGGCCTGTTTAAGAATGGATTCCAATCGTCTATCCTGAGTATCCTTCAATGCAGCCCCTCCTTAAACGGGAATGGCTGTTCGCTTTAAGACGGCACAGACCATGGCGTCTCCTTTTGGAAAATGCAGGCATTCCTTGGTATCTGGTTCCAGAGGGTATAAGGCTTCCAAAGCCCAACCTCCTTTAAAGCTGGCCTCCGGGGCACCCCAATCCAGGTCAATCAGTTCCTGGATGGCTTCCATCATTGGGAAGTAGCATGAGGATTTACGAAGGGACACCAAGATGGTGTAGTGTGTAGTTGTACGTGAGGCTGTGCGTGTAGTTCTGTGCACGGAGTGCGCTCAATTGTGCGCGCGGTGTGAGTGGCTATGCACGCATCTGTATTGGATGCGCACAAGTTAGGCACATCGGCCGTCCGGCCTGCCCCGCATGTACCCCTGGTTGAGAAGGGAAGATGGCGCCAACACACCCCGCACGTAAGATGGCGCCCCCCGAGGGTCTCCACATGTGTGGACCCTTGCACCAGATCGGAGCCTAGCCCAACCAAAGCTGCTCAACCCAATCGGTGCTCCCTTTTTTACCTCGCCAGAGGAAAGGAGGAATCGGTACGGCAATCCGAGCTCTGGAGACTGGAGACCTGAATTTGAAGTTTTCTGCTTACCTGATCTCGGCGCTTACTGATCGTGTGCCAGACGGTCTCCAGCTGCGGGTAGAGAGGGTTTTACCTTCACCGCCTCGCTCGGTTATGCACCTGCTGCCTTTAAGTCACTCTGGGGACTAAGTCCATGCCGAGAATCAGCACACCTCTGAGGGATATTGGAAATCACCTCAGGAATTCTCAACTGGGGGAGGGACCCTTAGGTATCACCGCAGGAGAGCAGGGCTCGATCTTCTTTAAGGTAATTTTGTCTTCTTGCTGTAATTTTCCTAACACTGTGCTAGTGTGTGGGATAGTGTCCGCATCTGCTAGGAGAAGGAGAGATGCTGAGGACACTGCAGGGGTATACCTAGGAGGACGTCAGCTTTGAAATCTGACTCAGTCTCCCATCTGCTAGCAGAAGAGCACATAACCCACTGGTCCTGAATCCATCTGGCTACACGCTAGGAAAAGTAATATTAGACAACATATTCTTAACTATCCATTAAGAATACAGTTTGATTCCCAAAAATCATATTCCCAGTGCAATTACCTTGCAAAGGAGGAGATATCACATTAATTAAATAAGAAAATATGAAAGTGACAGAATTGACATATACAAGGACCTTAACGCCTTCATTTTACCAAGGATGAATATTAATTGTTTCCCCTATATTTACCTTTAAATTAAAGGATAAATACAGGTCCAACAAATGCCTAGAAAAGGGCATTTTCATTTAAGTTGCATCAATAGTCTATTTACAAACCACTTAACTGTTTTTCCTGGGTGCTACCAGGAATTCGTCCTCATTTTTTTTCTTCAAAACATATTGAAACAGAAGTAGTTTGAAGAGAAATTAAAAAATGTATCATGTTTATGAATGAGACCACAATACTAAAACAAGTATAGAGAACAAAAAAACTCGCACACTCAGTGTGATTTCCTGTGTATTTTTTTAACTTTGAAGTAAAATACTAACCAAAAAAAATAGGATCCAAAGAGGAGTGTAATTACCAGAACTCTTCAAATATTGAACTTTTCCTGAAAAAAGCTATGCTTACCCCTGGCATATATTCCATAAAAATGGAGAGGGTCCTCTCTTGGGAATCCTTCAAGCAGCCATAATACTGAACAATTCTTTCATGCAGCAGATTTTTCAGCAGCTGAATTTCACACTCAAGAGCATTTACCTCCTGAAAATCAGAAATACAATGAACATTCATCTGGCTAAAGTAGCCACAAGACTGGTGTCCAATATCAAAGGCTTTTTGGCTTTTCCCTAGAAAGTATCATGCATGCAGAACACATTTGACTTTACTATGAGCGTAACTAACCCATGTAGTTATTTTGTTATGCTCTAAAATTTAAATGTATGTTCCCACTTACAACTGATTCATTCTTTTGAAACACAGTAACAAGTCCAAAGGTCAGAGCAATTTTTGTAAGCAATAAATGAATGAATTAATTAATTTGGTGCTGTTATCACAGCTCCTGGAGAGGAGGGAGTGTCAGTCATTGCACAATGGCAACACCTAGTGGATTTATGGTCCATGTTAGCTTAGTTCTGCAAGGAATACAATGAGGAAATGGAGACGAAAAGAGCATTGTGAGGGAGTCTATAGAAAACTGCCTCAGATCACCTTAAAGAACCAGCCACAGATATATGGCCCAATCCTCCTTAAGTGCCAACCCAGCAAGGGAATCTGGACCCAGGGAGGATGCCTTCAGTCTAGCATAAGAAGATAGGGCCCAGGTAGTTTAGAGAGACCATGGGGAGAGGTCCTGGGGAGCAGAAAGCCAGACTGTGCTGAAAACCTTCTAATGTGTGATGTCTCTTTGCTACCTGAAATTTAAGGTGAGCTGCATCATTTGTGGTTTGGTTTTTTTTTTTGCTTTACACTTAGTTTTTTTCCACTTTAAATAAATTGCACAAAAGGAAACAGCCAGAGTCCACCTCCTTATACCTTCTGCCTGTTTCCAAGCCATTATTGCCCAAGTTACCAAATATAGTGGTAGCAATGGGATCTCCTGTGTAAGAAGGAAGCACAGGCAGCAGACCACAGCCACAGCAGCAGGGAGGAAAAAACAAAACAAAATCCTGCAGACTTTTTTTTTTTTGCTTTTACCTGGGGCCTCCCAGTTCCACTCACTCAGCTGACACTACAACAGGCCAAGGGAAAGCCCGCCTGTAAGTCAGGGTTCAAGCAGTGAGTCAGAGCCAGACAGGTCAGCAGGGTTTTTTTTGTTTGTTTGTTTTCCTCTCTCCATTCCCTGGAGAGGTACTCAGTTTGGAGGCAACTCAGAAAGCAGGGAAGATGGAGCAAGTGATCCAGGTCCTCGCTACAAGGTAGAAGCAACTGCCTACAAACCCAAATTGAACAGCAGCAGGTGCTGAGAGAACAGCTTATGCAGCAAAACATAGTGCTAACTCAGGCAGCACAGGCTGTGCAGACTGCTCGGACTATGCCACCTTCCTTGTCACCAATCTAAGATGGCCCCAGGAGAAGAGCCTGATTGTTTCCTGAAGAATTCTGATCAGACAGCTCAATTGGCAGGTTGGCCAGAAGACAGTTGGATGACCTAACTAGGGAATCTACTCACTGTGAGTAATCAAGAGGCCTTCCAAACCAGAAGGGAAGGCCCATATCAGGAAGTCAAAGCAGCTATCTCAGAGGGAGTGGCACTCGTCCCAGAAGCCTACCAACAGCAATTTAGTCAAGGAGTCCTTCAACCAGAGGAGAACCCACAGAACCTTTTCCACCGACTTAAGGATGTAGCATGGAAGTTGCTGCGCTTGGTAGGGAAGACCAGAGTGGAAGTAGTCAATGCGGGTTTGCTGAAACAACTCCTAGATGGGCTAGAATGCCCTATGTGGCAGTGGATGTGCAGACACCCTAAACTTACGTTAGAGACTGTGTTGGAAATGATGGACGCTTATTACCAAGTTCAGTCCATCCCTGAACCACCCAACCCAGGTAGAGGACACCAGAGTTCTAAGGACAGGAGACCCCGACAGCCAGTGGAGCCAGACAGGCTGGACTTCTTTCCTCAACTGCAAAAATCCATGGGACAGCCATGTTTAAGCTGCAGGGAGAGAGGCCATTTTTGCACGGGACTGTGCCCACAAGGAAGGTGAGCCAATGGATGTTAATACTGTGGACCCACACTTGTAATTTTGTGGATCTCAGCTGGGAAGTCTCTACTTTTGTGGTTAGGGATGAGCTAGATGGTGTTCCTACCCAGGCATTGGTGGACTCTGTGAGTTTAAAAACATTCATCTGAAGAGAATTAGTGAAGCGAATACAGATCAACTATGACAGAGTCATGACCCTGGCATGCATCGACATGGACCAATGGCAATATCCAACAAGCCAGGTACAACTGAAGACCCTGGTCAGCCAATACAGAATAGAAGTGGGAGTTCTTCCTTGGCTTCTCTATCCTATGGTTAAAGATTGGGACTGTCCAAATTTTGAGAACCTGTGGACCCAGCTCACAATGGGTTCATGCAGCCATAACAATGAAGAATTGGTGTTTTCAGAACTCTTCCCCTTAGACGACCCAGACCAGTACCATAAAGAAAACTCCTAAGTCCTAGAGGCAACACAGACAGGACAAATAGTTATGCTGTTAATTTACATGCAACTGGGAAGGAAGGGTCGGAGTCAAGGGAAAAGCAGCAATCCACCCAGAAAGTCATACCTGGCCCCTTTGAGTGGGAAAAGGGTGGTGACCCGGGGAGCTTCAGATGGGCCCATAGGGAGGTTGAGTCCTTTAAGCGGGCCCAGGAGCATATATAGAGAGTGTGGACGGAAAGCCAGTCCCTGGTGCACAGGTTACAGAACCTATTCCTCTTCATTTTGTAATGAAAGCGGACCTACTTACTGAGTTACAAAGAGAAGTTTGGAAGAGGAATTGATAGAACTCCTAGTTCCCAAACCAAATCACCAGAAGGTTATGCAACTAGTTCACAGCCACCTTCTAGATGGTCAACTAGGGGAGGAAAAGACCTGAAAGAAAATTTTGGCACAGTTCTATTGGCCAGGCCTACATAAACAGGTCCAGCTGTACTGCCTATCCTCTCTACCTGCCAACTCAAAGCCTGCTGGTGTATGGGCGACATCGCTCATAATAAGGCCTATAATTAAGACCCCTTTCTAAAGGATGGGCATGGACCTTGTGGGACCACTAGAAATGTCTACTCAAGGAAGTACATCCTCATCATTCTCGACTATGCCACAAGATATCCAGAGGCAGTACCACTACGTAATATGAAAACCTACTGTGGAGACTGCCCTAATGGAGGCATTTTCATGAATTGGGCTGCCCAAGGATATCCTGACAGATCAGGGAGCCCCATTTGTGTTCAAGATAATGAAATAACTCTGTGTGCTTCGGTACATCATCTCTAGACTGATGGCTTTTTCAAGCGCTTCAATCAGATGCTCAAACAAATGTTGAGGAAATTTGTGGATAAAGATGGCAAGAATTGGGACGCATGCTGTGTTACATACATTCACAAGCCATGAAATGCCACAGAGCTTGATGAGGTTTTCCCCTTTTGATGTGCTGTATGGGAGGAGACCAAAAGAAATCTTGGACATAGTTTTCAAGACTTTGGAAGACAAAAGGAATCCCGGGCAGAACCTTGCTGACTACGTTCTCAGAGTGCAGGATTGCCTAAAAAAAGCTGGGAGGTGGCCCGCCTATGCTTAGAGAAGGCTCAGGCTACCCAAGTCCGAGGTTACAATCGTCCTCAGCCGCCAGTGGGATGAGGTCCACCGGCGGCCGCATTGGCTCCCACTTGCCGGTGTGTCACGTGCACCGGGCTTGCACGACACACCGGCACACTGCAGGCGACACAGTAAAGTGTCGCGACACACACTTTGGAAAGCTCTGCCTTAGAGGGAAGAAGCAGCTATCTACTTCTATTACTAACTTCTAATTATGTCTTTTCTCCCGAGACTCAATAATGAAAGAAAATAGAGGTATTAGATCAAAATTAAATGAAGAGATAAACCTGAGAATAACAAAAAAACGAGCTACTTTCAAGACAGCAACTAGTCCTTTTGCTTGGATGGAAATAAAAACTGAGGAGCTCACTTGGAAGCAGCTGCACGGGAATACTCATTCATGCTCAGAAGAGACTTCTAGGCCTTTCTGAGCTCTGAGAGAGCATAGTGCATTTTCGTGCTGTCAGATGAAATCATCCACTTGTATGGCTGATATAGTTCTGCTTGTCTACGGAGAAACCCACAGACACTATACATCTAGAGATGGCAGCATCGGTCTGGCCTGCAAAGAAAATAAGTCCAGTAGCAAAGCATTACAATCATAGCAGTATCTCTCCAGCAGTGAAGCCTTTAAAAGAACTGTGTTTCTTACCTTGCTGGTTTCTGGGCTGTCAGGGTCAAACTGAACTTGCTTAACAGCCAGTTCTCTTCCTGTATCAGCATCATAACATAGAAACACTCTGCCGAATGCACCCTGACCCAGCAGCTTGCCTAGTCTCCAGTTAGTTGGAGCTCGCGGTGCTGAAAATATAATTATGGGAATTTTAAAATGATGGTCAATTTCTATTTAAATCCTAAACTGAGGGTTATAAAACCTTTAACAAATCAAGCCTTTACACTATTTATTTTCAAAGACATCCATGAGGGTAATTTAACTATCCAGCATTACAAATTATACTCTTACTGTGTAAACTGATTTTTATATTTAGTTAAATCTTATCCATAAAATAACTCTTTAGCTCTAGGGTTATAAATATTTGAGACATTCACCTATATGATAAACCGTGTAGAAGAAACCTAAATACTTGAAAACATAACTAGCAGAGAAAATAAAATCACAAGTTTCTCTACAGTCAGTCATAAAAGTTTTCCATATCTACATTCAGTCAGCTTCCTTACTGCATTTTACTTCAATTATAGTTTTATTTCATATCAGACTGGGGAAACACAAAATTACTTTATGCTCCTAGGACACTCAAACTGTTAAACTGGAACCTGGATAATTCATTCCTACATATAAAATATAGGAATACATTTCAACCAAAAGGTAAAAAGCAAATAAAACATGATTACGTATGCCACCTCTTAGTGCACCAATTTAGAATTTCCAGAACAAGTGCCTTGGAAAAATAAATGTTCAAAGTTATAGAAACATAGAAACATAGAAATGACGGCAGAAGAAGACCAAATGGCCCATCTAGTCTGCCCAGCAAGCTTCACACATATTTTCTCTCATACTTATGTGTTTCTCTTAGCTCTTGGTTCTATTTCCCTTCCATCCCCACCTTTAATGTAGAGAGCAGTGATGGAGCTGCATCCAAGTGAAATATCTAGCTTGATTAGTTTGGGGTAGTAGCCGCCGCAATAAGCAAGCTGCACCCATGCTTATTTGTTTTACCCAGACTATGTTATTAGCCCTTATTGGTTGTTTTTTCTTCTCCCCTGCCGTTGAAGCAGGGAGCTATGCTGGATATGCGTGACGTATAAGTCTTCTCCCATGCCGTTGAAGCAGAGAGCCATGCTGGATGTGCATCGAAAGTGAAGTATCAGGCCCATTTGGTTTGGGGTAGTAACCGCCGTAACAAGCCAGCTACTCCCCGCTTTGTGAGTGCGAACCCTCTTTTCTTCTCCCCTGCCGTTGAATCAGAGAACTATGCTGTATATGCATTGAAAGTGAAGTATCAGGCTTATTTGATTTGGGGTAGTAACCGCCGTAACAAGCCAGCTACTCCCCTCTTTGTGAGTGTGAATCCTTTTTTCCACATTTCCTCTTGCTGTTGAAGCTTAGAGCGATGTTGGAGTCAAGCCTGTGTATGTTTATTTAATAAGGGTATTGACTCCAGGCAGTAGCCATCATTCTGGCGAGTCACCCACTCTTCATTGGCAGCCTCTTGACTTTATGAATCCACAGTGTTTATCCCACGCCCCTTTGAAGTCCTTCATAGTTCTGGTCTTCACCACATCCTCCGGAAGGGCATTCCAGGCATCCACCACCCTCTCCGTGAAGAAATACTTCCTGACATTGGTTCTGAATCTTCCTCCCTGGAGCTTCAAATCTGACCCCTGGTTCTGCTGATTTTTTTCCTTAGGAAAAGGTTTGTCGTTGTCTTTTGATCATTAACACCTTTCAAGTATCTGAAAGTCTGTATCATATCACCTCTGCTCCTCCTTTCCTCCAGGGTGTACATATTTAGATTCTTCAATCTCTCCTCGTACGTCATCCGATGAAGATCCTCCACCTTCCTGGTCGCCCTTCTCTGTACCGCCTCCATCTTGTCTTTGTCTTTTTGAAGGTACGGTCTCCAGAACTGAACACAGTATTCCAGGTGAGGCCTCACCAAGGACCTGTACAAGGGAATAATCACTTCCCTTTTCTTACTCGATATTCCTCTCTCTATGCAGCCCAGCATTCTTCTGGCTTTAGCTATCGCCTTGTCGCATTGTTTCGCCGACTTCAGATCATTAGACACCATCACCCCAAGGTCCCTCTCCTGCTCCGTGCACATCAGCCTTTCCCCCCCCCATTGAATACAGTTCATTTGGATTTCCACTCCCCATATGCATGACTTTGCACTTCTTGGCATTGAATCTCAGCTGCCATATCTTCGACCACTCTTCCAGTTTCCTTAGATCCCGTCTCATTCTCTCCACTCCTTCCGGCGAGTCCACTCTGTTGCAGATCTTAGTGTCATCCGCAAAAAGACAAACCTTACCTTCTATCCCGTCCGCAATGTCGCTCACAAAGATATTGAACAGGACCGGTCCCAACACCGATCCTTGCGGTACACCACTTAAAACCGCTCTCTCTTCAGAGAAGGTTCCATTTACCATCACACATTGTCTTCTGTCCTTCAACCAATTTGCAATCCAGGTCACCACCTCGGCACTCACTCCCAAGCTTCTCGTTTTATTCACCAGTCTCCTGTGCGGAACCGTATCAAAAGCTTTGCTGAAATCCAAGTATATGATATCGAGCGCTCTTCCTCTATCCAATTCCTTGGTTATAATCCATATCCAGGATTTTCTGATTTAAAAAATGCATTAGAAATAACAGTGCATGTTCAAGACAAGGCCTCTTAGCATTAAAGCATAAAGGAATGTCAGATCGGTCATTAAGTATTTCAATATTTTGTCCTAGGTCCCAGTCATTTCTTATTGCAGGATCAGGTTTTCCCACTATAAAATGTAACCAGAGAGAACATTCTCTTTTTAATCCTTGTATGTTTTTATACTTAAAAATCCCCATACAACCACCATTAACAGGGAATTATTATGTTATTTATAGAATATCACTTGTAACAATGTGCTGGAGAAAGGAAGAGGGCAGAGTGACTGGCTCTGCCATTTCGACTATTTCTGGTAATAGATACTGCCTTGAAGCGATAAAATGTCCCAGAAGACTCAGGCAATACAGAGTTCTGTTACAAGTGAAGAGATATTAAGGTGAACCTGGTTTGCCTTCAAGAAAAGAAGCAACTAGTTTGTAATTAAATATTCCCGAAATAATACATAATACATTTAAATGATGAGTTTACTGGATAGTGCAGTTTCAGCACTTCATTTTTTAAGAAAATTATAATTATAGGCAAAATGAAAATCAAAAGGCTCTATTAATGTTGCCACTGAACGAGAAGAGAGGAAGCTCAACAAACTTTCGAACAATCTGTAGAATCTATGTCGATTGCAGCTTAAACAATTTTTAGTGCAAACATTAGCAATTTATTGTTTATTAGATCTTTGCCCATCCAAGGTCCATCCAAGACATGCAGGTCTGGATCCTCTATTGCAGATTTTCAACAGATCTATGGAAGAGGGAAATGTTCCTCCTAGGTCCAGGTAGCGGCTCTCTCCTGTTTCAGGGGCGAGGTGAACGGAACCTGCCTGTTGGTTCATCTGGACATGGTCATTTTCTGAAAGGAGTGAAGCACCTCCGGCCACCCTTATGGAGGCTGGTTCCCTTGTTGAACCTTAATCTAGTATTGGAGTTTTTGGCAGGGCCCTCCTTTCGGCCGCTGCGCAGCATCCTGCGGTTATTAATCTCGAAAACGGTGTTCCTGGTGGTTATATGCTCGGCGAGTCTTACCGAAACCCCCTCCAAATGTTTCTGAATCAGGAGGTAATCCTTTTTTTTCCCCTTACCTGGGCTCAGCGCTTACCGGCTGAGTACAGAGACAGTCTCCAGCTGTGGAGGGAGAGGGCTTTGACCGTCACCGCCACGCTCAGCTTCCTGCACCCACTGCCTTTTAGCTACCGGACCAAGGCACACCTCTGAGGGATCTTGGAAAACACCTCAGGAATTCTCAACTGAGGGAGGGACCTTTAGGTGTCACCACAGGAGAGCAAGACTCAGTTTTTCTCCAATTTAAAAGTAGAATTTATTCTTCTAAAAAGTACAGCGATCCCCAAGTCAAGGCCTGCAACTCAGAAATCTGACGCACAGAACATATAGCCACCACGAACACAATCTTCAAAGTCAACAACTGTAAGGAAAGGCTAGGCAGAGGTTGGAACACAGGGCCCGCCAAAAATGTCCAGGACCAAATTAATACTCCACAATGGAACTGGTAACCTCAAGGGAGACCCTAAGGTGCTTCACTCCCTTCAAAAAACGGGCTCATCAGGATGAGACAAGGAAACACCATTCACCAGGCCTCTGAAACAAGCAAGAGCTGCAACCTGCACCTTCAAAGAATTAAGGGCCAAGCCTTTATTCAAGCCATCCTGCAAAAAATCCAGAATGAGAGGGATTTTAACTGAACAAGGAAGAACACCCCGCTCCTCACACCAGACCTCAAAAACTCTCCAAACCCACACATAAGCCAAGGAAGTGGAGAACTTGCGAGCGCAGACTAAAGTGGCAATCACTGCAGAGGAATAACCAAGCTTTAACAAGTGAGTCCTCTCAAGGGCCAAATTCATAAGACGAAATTGAGTTGGATCCTCATGAAGAACTGGTCCCTGCTGAAGCAGATCCATGTGCGGCGGAAGATGAAGGGGGGGCCCCACCGGGAGTCATCGCAAATCTGCATACCACAGACACCTGGGCCAGTCCAGTGTCACCAGGAGTACTATCCCCCTGTGGCCTTCAATCTTGCAAATTATCCTACCCAGCAAGGACCTTGGAGGAAAGGCATAAAGCAATCTGTCTTCCGCCAGACCTGTACAAGAGTGTCTATTCCCAGGGACCCTGGATCTCTCCTGTGACTATAGAAGTGAGGGATCTTCACATTTTGAGAAGTCACCAACAGGTCTAGGAATGGAAGGCCCCAGCTGAAACGCCTCGGCTGGCAACACCCAATCTCCTGGGTCCAGACTCTCCCTGCTGAGAAAGTCTGCTCTTATGTTGTCTTTTCCTGCAATGTGAGAGGCCAAGATCATCTGCAGACGATCTCCTGCCCATTCCATCGGCTGGTCTATTTCCTGCAACACTTGCTGGCTCTTGATTCCTCCCTAGCAATTATACAGGCCACCGTCATTGCATTGTCAGACATCACGTGAACCGTTTGATTCTGTAGCCTGTGGCTGAACTACAAGCATGCCAGCCATACCATTCAGGCCTCCAGGCGATCGATGTTCCAGCAGAACTCGTTGGCATTCCAGCGCTCTTGGGCCGTTAACTTTAGACAGTAAGCCCCCCAACCATGGAGACTCATATCTGTCATAAGTACCAACCATGCCAAAGAGGACAAGGGAACTCCTTTTCTCAGATGATCCTCTTGCAACCACCACTGGAGGCAGGAGCAGATTTCCACCAGCAAGTGGAGCCGAACCGCATAATCCTGGAGACCACGGGTTCCAATAAGATAGCAGAGAGCACTGAAGAGGATGCATAAGTGCCCTTGCTCATGGCACCACTTCCAAGTTAGCTGACAACAAGCAGAATACTTGTAGGTAGGACTGTCAGAACTTCCAGTAGGAAAATTCTGTCATGTCCCGTGTCGAGCTGGACCCCCAGATAACCCAACGACTAGGATGGTTGAAGATTGGTCTTGGTCAGGTTCACCACCCAACTGGCTCTTGAATCAGCCAGTCGCCCAAATACAGGTGCATCAGGATTCCTTCTTTCTGCAAGGTCACCACCACTACCACCATCATAATCTTGAAAAATGTTCTAGGAGCAGTGGCTAGACCAAATGACAGCACCCAAAACTGATAATGGCGTCCCAGCACCGCAAAGTGTAGAAAGCGTAGGTAATCCAATCGGATGGGAATATGAAGATAAGCCTCTGACAGGTCCAAGGAAGTCAGAAATTCCCCCGACTGCACCGCTATTATTACAGGGCATAAGGTTTCCATTCAAAAATGAGTCACCTTCAAGCGACTGTTGACCCTTTTGAGATCCAAGATGGAACGAAAGGAGCCCTCCTTCTTGGGCACAACAAAATTAATGGAATATCGCCCCATACTTTCTTGAGACGTGGGCATCAGAACCACAGCCTCAAGTCTGAGGAGCCTTTGAAGCATGAATTCCACTGCCTGCTTCTTCTGTGGGGAGTGGAAAGGGGACACCATGAACACAACCCAAGGAATACTGTGAAATTCCAGTGCATACCCTTTGCATATCACCTCCAGGACCCACTGGTCTGACGTGATCTCAACCCATCTCCGATAAAAGAGAGAGAGACGCCCACCTATTTCCTATTCTGGAAGGTGGGTCGGCAAATCTTCATTGGGAGCTCGGGAAGGTCCACCACCTGAGCCTGATCCTTTCTTGGGCTGCAGTGGACAAAAGGACTGAGAACTACTGAAAGGTCGAGTCCACTGAAAGATCATCCCTCTGTAGGGATGAAAATGCCTGGAACCCCAGAAACGACCCCTCATACCAAAGGGGCGCTGTAACTGGTTTTTATCCTCCAGCAACCGAGGCACCGGAGACTAGCCCCACTTACTGGCCAGTTTCTCCAATTTGCTCCCAAACAAGAGCAAGCCTTTAAAGGCCATCTTGGTAAGATTGGCTTTGGAAGCTGTGTCAGCTGGCCAATTTCGCAATCAGAGTTGACATCTAGCCGGTATCACCGAAGCCACTTCTTTGGCCGAGGTCCAGATGAAATCACAGCCTATGTCTGCTAAAAAAGCAGCAGCAGGCTCCATAACCGCTCTGGAATTCCCTACAGACTCATCAACCTCCTGAGCGAGAAGCAGACTAGATCTTGCCACTAGGGTGCAACAGGAGGCAATCTGTAAATTCATCAGCACTGCCTCAAATGCTTGCTTAAGAATAGCCTCAATCCTTCAAGGCCACTCTTTCCTCTACGGGGATAGACGTCCTCTTAGACATGCATATACCAGAGCATCCACTTTAAGAAAACGCAACGCTCTCTCACAGCTGGATCCAGGGGGGAACACGCCTTCCAATGTCCAACCCCCTTTAAAATTTGTCTCTGGGGCATCCCATTTCAGATCAATCAATTCCTGGATAGCATCCATCACCAGGAAAAACCAAGAGGCTTTACATAAGGAAACCAACATGGGAGTCTTCTTTGGCCCTGACAAAACATTCAAACCAGGGACACACCCAGCTGTTTCAAGGTCTGGGAAATCAGGGCTGGCAGTTCATCTCTAAGAAAGAATTGCAACATTTATTTATTTATTTATTTAAAATATTTATATACCGTCTTACCAATATAATGTTTGACCACATGGTTCTAGCCCTGGAGGAATTTCCCCATCTTCCAGGGAATCAGGATCAACCTTATCAGTGCCATCCAGATTCCTGTCGGGAACACCTGCAAGGAGCCGAGGCGAGCCCCAGCACTTAAGCATATGACTGAAAGAGAGAGGAGCCACTGTCTGAAGGTCCAACCGGACAGAAATGGGGGAAGCGGAGAACTGTGCCAGAAGAAAGGCTTGTAAGCCTTGAAAAAATTCCACCCAAGAAAAAGCAGCAGAGTCCAGATGAAGCCCAGAAAGAACTAGAGGAGGTCCCACAAAACTGCCCTTGCCAGCGGAGGTGTCAGTCAAGGGAGAACCAAGATCTGGGATCCCCCCAGTGAAGGCCGTGATCAACCCATCATCAGAATGGGAAGAACAAGACTTAGGAAATCTGAGGAAGAGAATGCTCCTGAGCGTCTGAGTAGCGCTGACACAGGTTAGAAGCAAGGTCAGGCTGAGAAGCCCTAATCTGACAGGCAGCACAAATAGGAAGATGCTTAAGCTTCTTACTTACCAGCGTTGCGGTAAACGTCTCTCAAAACAGCTTACGCTCAAAAATGAAATGCGCCCAATACATAAGCGCCAAAAAGAAAGCACACTAAGGCGCACGCACAACCTGTGCACCAAGTGAATCACGTAAAAATGTTTGTGCTCCTAAAAAACGTGCCCAAAAACAGAGCGCAAACGCGTGCAGAGTGCTGACACACTGCACACACCATCAGCCTACAGAGGGCAGAACACACACAAGAGCACGCGAAAACCGTCGCTGCGGCCTACCATGCAGGGCCTAGCCCTCCGGGGGCGCCGTTCAACCTGCCAGGCTGCCTAGTTCCCCAACCCCAATGGCAGCAGGAACCATTGTCAGCATAACATGCCAAGAATGGAGACCAGAGGAAGTCCTAAAACCCCCTGTCTCCAATTCAGATAAAACTTTCTCTTTTTTTTTTTAAACTTGAGTTCAGTGTTTACTGGCTGAGTACAAAGATGGTCTCCGGCTGCAGGGGGGGGGGGGGGGGGGGAGAGCATCTGCAGTCACCACCACACTCAGCCTCCTGCACCTGCTGCCTTGGTGCAGTAGCTGGGAAACCCAGCTATTGCACCAAGGCACACATCTGAGGGACCACCAAATCGCCTCAGGAATTCTCAACTGGGGGAGGGACCTTTAGGTATCACCGCAGAAAAGAGGGAGTTTCTTTTCCTGAATTTAGAATTTCAAATTTCTCCTTTCAAAAAGCTCAAAGTAATCCCCATAGGGAGATGCATGTCCACCATCTGAAGACTGAGAATACTAGCAGGCTGGGGTCCCTGCAGGACAATATATATACTGTGACGTCAGCTTGCTCCATCTCCATCTGCTGGCAGAGGAGCATAAACCCACTGGTCCTGAGTCCATCTGTCTACACACTAGGAAATCCCCTGATTTATGTGTGTAAAAGCTGACCTTGGGGGGGGGGGGGGAGTGCCTGGAGACTTCCCTACCGGCTCCCTAACATCCGGGAAACCTGCCAGTGAGACTGCTGATGTCACCACAAGACCGGGGTCACGCCGTTAAAGCGCGGCGTGCAGCGGTGCACAGCTGCCGGCGCACACAGATGCCGCGTGCGACCCTTCTGCCAGTTTTTTTTTTATCTGGAAGTCTCTTCGCTTTTTTTTCCCCAAGTTTCAGCACCTGGATATAGGTAAGAAGAGAAAAGATACTTTGAGGAGCTTCCCTCCTGCCTCTCAATCTACCCCTCGGGTCTATCCAACCTGGTTTAGAAACTTTTAATTTCACTAGCTCATTAATGGGCTCAAGTGAGCTTGGAGCTTCAGGTCCATCTGGTTCCACTCATGGAGAGTTTACACTCTCTCTTAGCCCTACTGGTCCAGTCCCACTGCAGCTGCCTAATACATGGTTTCTGGGGACTAGGGAAGACTTGGTTAACATAACAAATGTTCCCAATCAACCCTTGGAGGTGAAGTCCCAGGAGTTAGAAGTTCCCTTGCCGGTGACACCTTGCAAGATGGCTAAACCTGCTGAAATAACATTAGACACTTTATGGTCTGCTATTATCAATTTGGAGTCAGCTCTTTCTTTACCTATTGATAATGTTTTGGGATCTTATGGGGTTTTATCTGGTTCAATTAGTGAACAGTCTCAAACAATTGCTGATATAGAAAGTAAGATAGGAAATGTTACAGCTGATTGTAATAAATTACATGATACTACGGTATCCCTGTTTAGAGATAACCAAACTTTAAACAGGAAGGTAGAAAATATGGGAAATTATTCTAAGATATAATTTTAAGATTTCTCAATTTCCCTTGCTGTTCTTTACTTTCTCCATTTGAGATGATTAAGAAATTCTATGTTGATTTTTTGAAAATCTCAAAAGAGTCCATCCCTGAGACGGTTAATGCTTTTTATATCTTAGGCAACAAATCATTTGATCATGGTGGGATTACAGAGAGAGAATTGGTCGCAAGGGAGAAATTACTAAATCTTACAAAATTCTTAGAAGAGTCCACTGTAGATGTTAAAGACAGAACTACATTGCTGGTGACCTTTGCTTGTGAATGTGATTAACAATGGACTCAAATTATTTTTTCTCATGAAAGGTACTTTATTTCTTGGTGCTAAGATAAATGTTTTCCCAGATGTTGTTAGAGAGACACAGGTTCGTAGGAAGATGTTTCTTATTAAGAAGTCCAGGCACTAGGTGTTTCTTTTCTGCTTAGATTTCCATGTAAGTGGGGGGCAACAATTATAATTTCTTTGATCCCAATCAGTTAGAAAATTTCTTACAAAATAAAACTACTCCAAAATGATATGTTTATCAGCCACAGGGAGTTAGGATGGACCATTAATAAGGAATATTTCTAGTGATTTCCTAAAGTATTTTTTTCCTATGTTTTTCTCCCCATAATGTGGATTATGAAGCAATTTTCTTTGCCTGTTCTGATTTGAAAAGATTTCTTCTGTTGGTATTGCGATGTTTCTAGAAATGCAAGGTTTTTCTTGTAAAATTGCCAAAACTTAATAAAGAATAAAAAAAAAAGCTGACTTGGGGGGTAAATGCATCTGTGAGTAAAATGTTTAAAATTTGAAGTATAAATATGCAGGTAAATCATTTGCACACACTTATCCAGTTAAATTCCAACTTATCTGGCTAAGTAGAGCTTTTGTTGCTACTTAGACAAACAGCGCTTTTGTTTTAGACTTATTTGGTTATCTTACATACTCTGATAAGTCGGAAAAATGCTAATTAGTGAGACAAGTAGCACTTTTCAGACTTATCCAGCTAAGTCCCGCTACTTAGCTGCATAAATTGGAACTTATCCAGCTAAGTGCCACTACTTTTCCGGATAAGTTCAAACTTGTGAGGCTCATGGTTTTTACGCACGTTTGTGCACATATGTAATTGTATTTCATAACCTGGGCATATCATTTGCACACAGGTAATAAGACGCAGTAGTAAATCACTGTGCACCCATATATACGTGTTTATGGGCGCGCACAAGCAGTTTTGAAAGTTATCCTCCCTGACAAAATTTGGGTTTTTGTACTCAAGCTTCTATCTAGCTACACTCCTAAACTTCTGACATTTGCCTTTGAGGCAGGTGTTAAATCCCTTACTTTGGGCAAAAATGGCAGTAGTCTTTCTCTGCGACAAATCCATAAAGTTTCTGACTTAGGGCCTCATTTTCCAAGTGACTTGCACGCGAAATGTCCCTTATCGCGTGTGATACCAGGATGGGGGCGGAGTCGGCCCCGGAAGAGGAGAAGTCGGGGCGTCACCGGGGCCAACTCCGCGAAGACGCTGCGGACGACGAAAAGGTAAGGGCCTTTTCACGTCCGAGTTCGCGCCCAATAGCTGCACCTTCTATGGTGGCGCTATTGGGTGCGAAATCGGCAGCGATCGCACTGCAGCGGTGCGATCGCTGCCGGCTAGCGCAGGACCGCCCCCCCCCCCAGGTCGACCCCCCGCCCCTCATTACCTAAAGTATCGCAGGCCTGCGATACTTTAGAAAATGAGGCCCTTAATGTGGTTATCAAGGGTACTTACTTTGGATGGAGAGAATTAACTGACTATATTGGTTTTCTTTAAGTTTATACTACTGTATTTTATTTATGAAGCTTCACACTGCTTTGGATGATTATTTTTAATTGAGAAGGTGTAGAAGAATTTTAATAAAAGCAACAAAAATAATAAAGATGATTATATCTTCCCACATAGATATAAAGCCTATTCATTACACCCAACTTACAGCGGCTGGGTGGGCTGATGTCCATCACTGAGAGGGTTGGATTGTCTATGTCACTTCCTCTTCTCCTCATCCTGATGTCCTCATATTCAGGTGTAAAAACGCTACTTCCACTACTTGTGCTCAGTGAGTGATCTGTGGGACTGAAGCTAACTGGAGAACGAAAGCTGTTCCCTTGAGTCCTTCTGGCCCTTGGAAACGTTTTACGCCCTGCCATGAGAGATAATAAGGAATATCATGAATCACTGTTCCATAATAAGATGCCCAGAATGAAAATCCAGAAAAATAGGGCAATAATTATAATGATCTCTGGGTTGAGCAGGTCTCATTTATTGTTCTAGCAGGGTGATATAATTTCTTGCGTTCATAGTCAGAAATTCTCCAAAATGTAGTTTATTACTGTACTTAAATGGTACATGCACATTTATGTACTACACGCCAACTACCCACCTGAAGAAAGACTAATGTTACATCAATTTATTGAATGTATCATTTCATGATCACTTGTGGCTTTCAACCACACTGGTCCAAGACATAAGGACCTTTGAGGCCGATAAGCAGGCTTTCTGAACCAGGATATGCTCAACAGTCAACACCTCATATGGCCTGAAATCTGATCAGAATTATGAGATGCCCCTACCACGAAGGACAGAGCTTTGCTAACAGACACAGCACAAGCAGTCACACATTTTGGAAAACATTATGTTAATTTACAAGTTGGATATACATGACCTACCAATGTGAATTCATCGAAAGCATTCTGTGAGAAGATTCTGATGTGTCCAAACCCAACCTATTAACACATCTGCCTCTCTCATGTTTGTAGAATAAATACCCCTATTCACACACAATCTTTGGTATGTCCAAATCAAGCACATTTCAACTGGTTCTCTCTTTTGGTCAAGGACAAATCTCATAATTGAACTGGATAGGAACTAAGAGACCAGAGTTCAAATCTTGCTTCTTCTGCTGATATTCCTTGGGCAAGTCATTTTATCTCTAGTTACCTCAGGTACTCAGACTGTAAGCCCTTTGAAAAAGGGATGGACTCCTGCATGCAATTTATTGTAAAGCACCCTGGTTTAGGGTTCTATATAAAAACGCCTAACCAAAATTATATTTCCCTGTAGAGTTCATCACAGTTTCCCATATATTTATTAACTCATTTCCTGGAATAATACGGGCTTGATTTACTAAGGATTTTTTCCCATTCCATGTCTATGAGAAAAGCATTTAATAAATCAAGCCCTAAGTCTTATAATTTTATTTATTTACTATTGATCCCAAACTTTTCTCTTGTTCTAAAACAATATGCATGGGCCCAAAGCATTTCTCTCTACAAAACAGGCTTCCCTTGTCATTCAACAAAAAAGGGAGACCCTTCAGAAAGAATGTCATTTTATCTTTATATGTTGCTTTGTGCACAGGCTCCTACTTCTGCCAAAAGGTTTAATTAAAACCTAACAGAAGATAATGCAGGGGGTGATTTTCTTCAGAGCACCTATTAAAATACCCCATAATATTGAAGAGTTGAATTTGGCCAATGTGATAGCTCTAGCTGGCAGACTGAAAGTAAATCCATTGGAAGGAATAAGAAACAGGGTACCAGGAACTAGATTAGCCCTTTCTGCACACATTTCTTTTAAAGGCAAAGGGGTACATTTTTAAAAAGTACGTGCAGGTGTCCATGTGTGCGCGCATCTTATAAAATCGGGGGTTGGCGCGCACAATTGTGCAACTTGCGTGTGCCGACGCCCGCGGCCTTCCCCCTTTCCCTACCCCCTAGCCCAGGGGTGGGCAATTCCAGTCCTCGAGGGCCACAAACCTGTCGAGGTTTTAGGATATCCTAATGAATATGCATGACATAGATTTGCATACAACTCAGGCAGTGTGCATGCAAATCTCTCTCATATGCATATTCATTAGGGATCTCCTGAAAACCAGATTGGTATGTGGCCCTCGAGGACCGGAACTGCCCACCCCTGCCCTAGCCTGTCCTTCCTACCCCTTCCCCTAGCCTAAACCCCCCCCCCCCAAATTTTTATTTTACCTGTTGCGCCTGCCTAGAGGCAGGCACAAGTAGCAGGCAACCCCCCAGCTCAATGGCAAATGGCCGCTGTGCCGAGGGCCTCTAGCCTCGCCCCAGACCGCCCCCTGCCTGCCCACTCCCAGATGCCCCGGGACATACACACGTTCCGGGGATTTGCTCACATGACTGGGCCTTTTAAAATAGGCCTGGCGCGCATAACCTTTATAAAATCTACCCCAAAGGGTGCCCAATGTATTATAATGAGACTAACAGCTTACTGTATATGCATCATGCAAGTTAAATTTCTCAACTTTACCATCATTGTAATCCTGGTGATGATATGAAATATGGTATCTTCGTGGGTAAGTCCCACCTTTCCCAAACTTTTCAAAACCAGGAATATCATACTCTACGGAGATAAAATTAGAAAAGTCATTAGTAGGTACTGTAGATAAACATGCAAGAAATAATATTGCACAGGGGATACCATGTGCACAGAAAGGTAATAAATATTTCATTATTCCAGATTAAGAGTTAAAATTCAACCCAACACAAAAACTCAATTCTGCCTGCACTAAAACTTGATACATATGTTTTCAACAGAACCTGAAATCATATTATTCAACAGGCAGGGACATTGAGTTAATTAGACTGCTCAATTGCTTGAACGGTTTCAGATTAGCTTCTTAAGAGTTTGATTAAATAAGCTTTTTCATTGCCAAAGATACAGAATGGAAAATAAAAGCCTTAGGCCCTAAAAGAGATATTACCTATAGCAGGATACAGAATCATTTCACTGGAAGTCAGGCAAGTCAGTGACTAGTCATCTCACAAAAATATGTTTGCTGAATGTAAATGATGTTTTCTGTAGATAGCAGGATGAATTAGCCATCATCTGATAGCACTGAACAGACCTCTCTCTCTCTCCAAGCTGTAGAGCTTTGAGCTTTACAGAGCATGTGTGGGAGTTCCCACATGGGCATTGCCTCATGAGCCTCCTCAGTCAATAATAGAGCTAAATGTAGCTGCGTAGTCAACTTTCCAGGGAGGTGGGTGGGTATTCCATGGCTAACATCCTGTTATCTATGGAAAATCCTGTATACAGTAAGCAAATATGCTTTTTCCATTAATAAGCAGGCTGAATTAGCCATTATAACTGGGGAATCCCAAGGTGAGGGCTGCAGCGGAGCAATTACTTATTAAGCAAACTAGACTCTACCATGGACAATAGACTACAAAGAGAACAAAGTTTACAAAACTGCTTGTCTACCCCTATTGTCAGACTTTGAGATGTTATCAAGATAGTAATGGGATGTGAATGTGAGAATTGAAGATCACATTGCAGCTTTGCAGTTATCTTCAATGGATACCTTGCAGAAATGAGCAGAGGAAGCCATGGTTCATACTTGATGAACCTTATCTGAATCTGCTAGTTGAAATCCTGTTAAGTCATAGCAGTAATGGATTCAATCAATTATCGAACTGGATAGAGCCAGCTTGGCAACCGCTATTTCTAGACGGTTAGGGTTGTATGAGACAAAAAGCTGGTTAGTTTGATGATGAAGATGAGTTCATCTTTTGTAATATGATAGGGCCCGCTTACAGTCTAGAGTATATAGGGGTTTCTCGTCCTCATGCTTATGAGGTTTTGTATAAAAAATAGGTAGAATGACAGACTGATTAATATGAAAAGCTAAAACTACTTTTGGTAGGAATTCCAGGTAGATTCTTAGAACAATCTGTTGTGACAGAACTGCAGATAAGGAGGGTAATAGATGAAAGCTTGGAGTTCGCTCACTCTTCTCGCTGAGGTACGAGGAAAAGAACTTTCAAAGTCAAAATCATTATAGGAATAGATTTCAATGTTTGAAAGGAGGCTTGAAAGGAGAGAGAACTACATTTAGACCCCACGAAACAGGAGGTTTCTATATCAGGGAGAGGGGTTGACATGATAGAGGTCTTTCATGAAATGATACAAGAGCAGATGCATGGAGATTGGTTTGCAATTCAACAAGGTGTGGTAAATGGCTATGGTTATGGCACCCTCACTGAGGCAGTGGTGAAGCCTAAGTTAGAACAGTGAAGCAAGTATTTTAAAAGCTGTGAATCTTCACATGAAATGGGGTCAACTGGAATGAACATCTTCCTGCAGTACTTGAGGGCGCAACCATCAATGCAATTCCCAATGGTGTTATCTGCAGTACTGAAGACAGGGGTTGAGTGACCTGATCCTACTGAGACCCAACTGGATCTGTCATATGTGAAGCCAGGGTAAAAGAACTATGTGGATGGCTGCTACCATATAACCAAATCAAATCTTTACCTTCAGGAAAAAGATAGACACAGAGGTACTTGCAGAATCAATAGAAAATAAGGGGCCTTGAACTAAATCAAGCCAATGCCTCCTCAGCATATGATTCCTGGGATCAGATGATTAATGACATAGAAGAAAACCTCAGTCCTGTCCAGATAAAAACTCTAAACATAAGAACATGGCACAATGATGATTTAAGACGCACTAAACAGAACCTTAAAAAAATAGAAAAACAGTGGCGGAAATGCCAATCATCTGAATCCCTAGGAAAATATAAATCTCTCCTAACAATATACCACGCACTAACCAATAAAGCAAAAAATGATTACTATGCAAAATAGATTAATGGGGTAATATTTAATTCTAAATTGCTCTTTGATGTTGTTAAACATTTAATTAAGGACACGTGATCTTCCATCTCGCAAAACTATAAATTCTCAAAGGCCACTTGCAATGAATATGCCACATCCTTCTTAGACAAAATCAATAGGTTGGAAACTCAATTCCCTATCTGCTCTCTCACAAAAGCACCTGAAGATTCACATGGCCTGTTTAAGTGGTCCATGTTAGACAGAGTAACTAATCTTGAAATCAGTCAAATCATTGCTAAAATTAATCATGCTATTCACCCACGTGATCCAAATCCAGCCAGTTCCTTGAAACACGTACACAGTGTTATCATTCCAACTATCACAACTATAATTAACCATTCCCTCTCAGAAGGAATTGTTCCACATGGGTCAAAACAATCTGTGATAAAACAGATTCTAAAAAATAAAACTAGTAGAATCAACAATTGGGACAACTATCATCCAATATCCAAATTGTCTTTTCTCTTATAAGTACTTGAAAAAGCAGTGTTATCCCAACTTGTAAATCATTTGGAAAACCAAGATATTTTCTTCCCAAATCAATTTGGATTTAGGAAACATTGTTCAACTGAGACTTTACTCCTCTCATTAATGGAACCTGTTCTATGAGGGTTTGATGCTGAAGAATCTTATTTTCTTGTGCTAATCGACTTAACAGCCACCTTTGACACTGTGGACCATACCCTGTTGTGCCATCAGCTGAGCAACATTGGAATCAACGAAAGTGTTCTCAGATGGTTCTCTTCCTTCATATCTAATCGAACACTCCAAGTCAAATTGGACAATCACATTTCTGATACATTTCATATTAATACTGGGATCCCTCAAGGCTCAGCCCTCTCAGCAACACTATTCAATATTTATATGCTCCCACTATGTAAATTACTGGCGTACTTAGGAATTACTTTCTTCTTGTATGCTGACGACATACAGTTTTACATTCCATTCTCCAAATCATTTGAAAATACAGTATCAACACTTTCAACCTATATGAAAGCAATACAGCAAGAACTATTGCAACTTTAACATTAAACCCTAAAAAGACTGAAATCATTTGGTTAAGTAGAAACTTTTCGATAGTTAAACCACCAGCTCTATACTTGGGTAATTTCCAAATTACTCCCTCAAATCAAGTACGGGATTTAGGTATCCAGCTAGTTGAGAACCTTACTATGAAAAAGCACATCAATAAAGTAACAAGTTATGCCAAGTTGAATATATTACATTGGTTGAAACCTTCATTAACTTTCGAGGACTTCCATACCATATTGCAAACTCTAATTTTCTCAAACCTAGCCTACTGTAATTCCTGATTACATGGTCTTCCTGCATATCTCTTAAAACCATTACAATTATTACAAAATGCCTCATCAAGACTTTTGTTATGAACTAGGAAATTTGATCACATTACACCCTCGCTGATTTCACTGTGCTGGCTATCAGTACAATCCAGAATCTATTATAAAGTATTAACGTTAATATTCAAAATCATTCATTCCAGTAACACCGGTATGACAGGCATGACTTTACAACCATACATACCTCAGTGAACACGAAGATCTCAAAATTAAGGACTACTGACTGTTTCTACAATAAGGAACACACATCTGTTGCAAGTAAGAGATCGCGTGTTTTCCACAGTGGTTCCAAAGCTTTGGAATTCTCTACCTGAGATGATACGTTTGATACCAGACAGAAAGATTTAAATGTGAGCTAAAAACATGGCTATTCAAAAATGAATAGAACCTAAAACATCAGAATGTAGAGATCTACAATAACAAGAAGGACAAGAGATATTAATTGAAGCATGAGGAAAAAAAATCAACAAGAGACTAGTAAGTGAAACTTGTTATATTATTTTATGTCCTAGAATTTTAGTTAATATGAATTGGAACATTTCATTTCATTTGATAGATGTTAATGCCTGTTTATGAATACTACCTCTGTGACCCATCATTATTTGTTGATTTATGTTACTTTTGTAAACCGTTGCTAATATTGTGAGGCATTCATGAATACTCTGGGAGCAGAGGAGAAGCCAAATGGAAGGACTTTGTACTGGTAGTGGAATGAATCCTGTTGGAACCCGCAGGTAATGCCAATGGGCTGAATGTACTGGAATGTGAGTATAGGCAACCTTGAGATCCAGGACACACATCCAGTCATCATGTTGAATGAATGAG
This sequence comes from Rhinatrema bivittatum, assembly GCF_901001135.1. Taxonomy (NCBI): domain Eukaryota; kingdom Metazoa; phylum Chordata; class Amphibia; order Gymnophiona; family Rhinatrematidae; genus Rhinatrema; species Rhinatrema bivittatum. Next base: position 19,686,735 of record NC_042620.1, on the reverse strand, counting down.
AGAATTGTACTGAGGGAGTTCATTTGGAATTTCTCCTTTGAGATATGTTAGTTGAGGAGCTGTAGGTCCAGGATCAGTTGAAATTCGTCCCCCTCCTCGGGGATGAGAAAGTATCTGGAGTAGAAACCCTGCTTGTGTTGCGATGCAGAGAGGATTTCTACTGCTTGATGCTTGAGTAGAGATTATACCTCTAAGATGGATCTGCGGAATGTGAGAAGGATCCAGATAGAGCAGCAAATGCTGCAGAAGAGAAGGGGGCTGGGAGAAACACAACCGGCATCCATATTACACAATGCTGAGAACCCGAAATGCCCTTGGTTATTTGAGGCACTCAATCTGATCTACTTGGATTTCAGCAAAGTTTTGATACTGTCCAGGATAGGAAGTTCGTTAATAAAATGAAAAGCTTGGGAGTGGGCACCAAGATGGAGTGGATTACAAACTGGTTGACTGACAGGAGACAGCATGTAAAGGTAAATGGAACCTACTCTGAAGAAAGGCCAGTGTTAAATAGAGTGCCACAAGGTTCGATTTTGGGACCAATTCTGTTCAATATCTTTGTGAGCAACATTGCGGAAGGGATAGAAGGTAAAGTCTGTCTGTTTGCGGATGATAATAAGATCTGCAACACAGTGGACATGCCTGAAGGAGTAAAGAGAATGAAAAATAATTTAAGAAAACTTGAGGAGTGGGTAAAGATTTGGCAGCTGGGATGCAATACCAGGAAGTGCACAGTCATGCATCTGGGGTGCAGTAATCCAATAGAGTTGTATGTACTAGGGTATGAAAGACTAATGTGCACGGACAGGGAGAGGGACTTTGGGGTAATAGTGTCTGACGATCTGCAGACAATGAAACGATGTGACAAGGAAATAACTAAAGTCAGAAGAATGTTGGGCTGCATAGAAAGAGGAATAACCAGTAAGAAAAAGGAGGTGATAGTACCCTTGTATAGCTCCTTGCTGAGGCCTCACCTGGAATACTGTGTTTAGTTCTGAAGACTGTATCTCAAAAAGGATAGATACAGGATGGAGGCGGTCTAGAGAAGGGCGAGCAAAATAATATAAGGTCTGTATCAGAAGACTTAGGAGGAGGAGAGGTTGAAGGATCTAAGTATGTATACTCTGGAAGAGAGCAGGGTAGATATGATACAGACCTTCAGATACCTAAAAGGTTTTAATGATGCAAGAAATTCAAAGTTTTTCCATTGGAAAGCAGACAGTATAACTAGGGCTCATTAAATGAAACTAGCGTAGATTACTCAGAACTAACATCAAGAAATATATCTTCACAGAGAGGGTGGTGAATACCTGGAATGCCCTTCCGGAAGAGGTGATGAGAATGGAAACAGTAAACAAATTTATAAAGTAATGGGATAAATACTGTGGTTCTCTAAAGGCTAGAGAAATGAAGAAAAGCGTGCATGGGGGTAACCTGCATGGCACGGCAGTTATTATCCTTAACAGAAGGCATGAGGATTACTACCCTTAACCAATTAGCCTTCATGTCTCAAAAGGGACAGAGACAGGATGGAGGCGGTCCAGAAAAGGGCAGAGGGAAAAATGGTGAGGGATCTCCATCAAATGACTTATGAGGAGAGGTTGAAGGACCAAAATTTATATACCCTGGAGGAGAGGAGGTGCAGGGGAGTTATGATACAGACCTTCAGATACCTGAAAGGTTTTAATGATGCACAATCGACAAACCTTTTCTGTTGGAAAGAAATCAGTAGAACTAGAGGGGGTCACGTAATGAAACTCCAAGGACGATGACTCAGAACCAACGTCAGGAAATATTTCTTCACGGAGAGGGTGGTGGATGCCTGGAATGCTTTTCCAGAGCAGGTGGTAAAGACAAAAATGGTGAAAAATTCCCAAGGGGCCTGGGATAAACATAGTGGATCCCTAAAAGTTAGAGGATGGAAATGAAGAAAAGAGAGCATGGGGATAACTTGCTGCTGTGGTGGTTACTACCCTTTACCAATAAACCTTCATACTGTTGATGCAACTCCATCATTGCTCTATGCTTTTATAGCAAGGGGAAAAAGAGGAAAAGGGGAATTAGATTCAGACAGCAACCAACAAGGACATTGGATTTTACGGTCTGGGAAAACAAATAAGCATGGGGGGGGGGGGGGGCAAACAAATAAGCATGAGGGTAACTTGCTGGTGTGGCAGTTACTACCCTTAACCAATAAGCCTGATACTTTGGATGCAACTCCAACATTGCTCTCTGCTTCAACGGCAAGAGATAACAGGGAATTGGACTCAGACAGCAACCAACAAGGGCCCTGACTGACATTTTGGGAAACTAAGTAAGGGGTGACTTGTATGGTACAACAGATGCTACCATAAGCTTGCTGGGCAGACTGGATGGACCATTTGATCCTTTTCTGCCGTCATTTTCCATGTTTCTATGTTTTTTATGCAACTGCAAAGCGCTCTCTGCTTTGGGGGGGGGAGGGGATTTGATATTTGATTCACACAACAGCCCTGACGTTTACGGACTGTGGTACCAATACACAAACATCAGGGAAAAACACACAGCTACGTTTATGGCGAAGTCGAAAGTCAAAGCACGTTCAAGCAGCATTGTCTGAATTATCAAGAAGGCTGCTCACCGTTTAAAAATGTTGCTAGCAGTAATTTTGTTAGGAGTTCGATAGTTGCTTGGTTTTGATTGCAAATATTACTCCCCTTATCTTGAAGGTTTGAAGGTAACCTGCATATTAAGAAGTAAGGACATTTATACATATAGTACAGACATCATGATGGAGCAAGTTGTTCTGGAGCCAGAGAAAAGGATTGTAGCGCTAAATTCTGGTCTTTTATCCACAAGACCATTTCTTGGAGCTTATCGCCAAAAAGATTGTCTCCTAAACATGGAAGTCTGCTAGTTTTTTGTGTCATCATCTCAGACAGAATTGGCTCTTAGCCACACCATATGTCTTGCTCCAATTGAGGCTGTAAAGACATGTGAAACAGAATCAAAGGATTCATAATAGAATGAAGCAAAAGTCACCCTGCTTCTTCTGCGTCCCAGAATGGTTGCAGTAAAATATTTTGATCTGAAGAAGGTAGGGCTTGGGCTTGGGCTTTGAAGACGATCATGAATGTAATGCTCCACATAGAACTGGCTCCACATAGAACTGGCAGATAGCAATATGGGCTGACAGCATGGTGCTTTGGAATGTTCTTTTGCCAAAATTGTCTAGAAGTCCGATCTTTGCCTGGTGGGAGGAAATAGAATAAATGTGCGTCTTCTTTGTTTTTTTCAAAGTTGACTTAACTATGACATATTGGTGTGGCAGGTGTACCACACCAAAACAGGGAGACTATTGGACTCAAAATTTGAGGTTCAGCTTTTCAGACATCAAAAATAAAAATATGGGCATTTCCCACAATTTCAAGAGTAGCTCCTTAAGAATGTCATGAACTGGTAAAGTGACAGGTTCAGCTGGTGTATCCAGGATCTTGAGTAGACCTAGGAGTTCTGTTCGTGGGTCTTTATCCTAGTGCTGCTGCAAACTTTTCAACAAATTTAGAATAGGTGAGGTCTTCTGGAGAAGAATGCTCTGGAAGATCCAGCAAAGGATCTGATGATATTCTAGTTGATAGTTGATTCTTCATCTGTTCTGAGGGGTATTGGCTTACTCAACCAGGTCTCTTGATGACAAAGAAGGGGAAGAGAGACATTCCTCCGATTGAAGCATTGGAGGAGCTGCCTTGTCTATTGTCTCTGAATGACTGGACTCCGCTGCAATTGAATGTGTAGATGAAGAGCCTCCAATATGAGGTTCTGATGATGAAAACACACCTGTGATTGAGTGTGGGACTCCAATTTGAGGCATTGCTCAATTAAGAGCTGAAAAAAAAAAAAAAGAGGATGGAGCTTTCCATCTATCTATTTTTCTACTAAGGTAAAGAAACTCCTCACTAACCCTGCAACCTGGTCAGAAGTCTGCTGTGTCTTTTGTCTTGGGGTAAGCAGAGGAACATCTTCTTATGAAACCAGAACTGATTCTTGCATAGTGATAGATGGCTTATTTGAGGACAACAGTACTACTGGAGCAGATAGGATCCACTGTTTTTAACTGAAGGCATGTCTCAAAAGCTAACACCCCCCTACCAATCTAGGGGGTGTTAGCTTTCTGACTAATGGAGGAGATAAGGGCAACCTGATTCCTTCTCCAGTAGATCTTGGATGGCTAGAAAACACCGTGTAATTTATTTACATATATTTACATTCCGTAATTCATTGCCAAAAAATGATCAAAGAGGATAGGTAATCCTCTCGGGTCCTAGAAGGAGATCTTGAGTTCGAGGATAATCCTGTGACATCATAGGGTGAAATGTGTGTCAAATGCATCTTGGCTTGCATTGCGTGCATTAGGACATGAGGAGGAGAATACATTGCTGTATAAGAAGAGTCCAAATGCATCAATCCAGAAAGAATGACTTGCATAGGTGCATTATGCATCAGTGTAGGGTGCACAAATGTAACTTGCTTTGCTGGGTCATGCATCGGGTGTGTTGATGCACGGTGTGTTAGATGCATTAATTGCTTTGGATGCATTGATGCGCTGTGCTTTACATATATTAACATATTTTGTTGCAGCGTAGCTGTGCATCGAAGCCTCAGACTTACCATGCTTCAATGCACCATGTTGAGTCATGGCCTGCACAGATGCATCTCATAAGTATTGTTTATGTTTCTTTGAGAAAAATATGTCCAGCTCAAGGGAGTACCACTGCTTGTACAACAATGGCACCTGGTCAGCTGATCTTGACCCCATGGCTTTGAACTTTGCAGATGGGGGGAGTTCTTCAACAACTTACTTAAATTCTTTCCCAAGGCGGCAGACGATGCTGCACTGCAGGACAAAGACTTACTGCTACTCTTGGAAATTTACACAGCTCTTCCATTTTTAAGGCCCTGGAGCAATGTGAATGCGGGGACATCTGTTTGCAGGCTTCACAGTTTTTATGGTCATGGTCTGGACCCGACAGCGGTAACAAAACTCGTGGCCATCAGTGAAGGCTATGATTTTTCCCCACACAGGCAGCTGTTAAATCCACTCACAACTGTAGACTTTTTCTTCTGGCCTGATATTTTTCAAGAGGGAAGACACTCGCTTTTTCCCTTTTACTTATTTTATTTATTTAGGTAGCACTTAAAAGTGCTGTTTGTGTGGCTGCAGAAACAGCAAGGCAGAAAAAAGTTTTCTGAGGGAAATAAGGTTTAAGAGAAAAAAATAGAGGAGAGATGAAGTACATGTCTGTGCTTTAGCTCAGACAAAAAATAATTAAGAAGGATCATGAGGCAACTCCCGCACATGCCCAGTAGAGCTCAAAACTCTGCAGCTTGAAGAGAAGTCCGTTTGGTGCCACCAGATGTCACCCATACATAATGGCTAATTTAGACTGCATGTTGATGGAAAACGAACTTTATATACATCTCAAGACAGACAAGGTAAATTACCTGTAAAGAGATATTCTATAAAAATAATTCTTTACATGACTGAAATCTAATGGAAATTATAGATACCACAATATCTTAATTTTTTTTTATTAGTTTATATTTATTAATATTTTCAAATGATAAAGATAGACTTTAGAAGAAAAAGGGAAGGAAAAAAAAAGAGAACCCCATACACATTATATTATAACCCCACACATGATCTATTTATTAATTACAGGGACTGTCACTCTAGCATTAAAAAATTCCCACAACTGCTCTGGATTAAAAAAAATATATACCGTATTTTTCGCTCCATAAGACGCACCTGACCATAAGACGCACCTAGGATTCAGATGGGGAAAATAAAAAAAAAAAAAATTGTGCTAAACCGGCTCTGCATCTGGGCGTCTTATGAAGCAAATTAGGGGAGTGCATAGCTTTTTTTTTTCTCCCCATTTTGTTTTCGGGTCTGGGGAGGGCCATTTCGGTCCACTCCCCAGATCAGAAAACTTTTCTTTCTCTGGGAACCCCTCCCCCCCAAAAAAAACCCCCATCCCAACCCTTTAAATTAACAACCCCCACCCTCCTGACCCCCCAAGACCTGCCGACTTAATTTCCTACAACCCCCCACCCTCCTGACCTACCGACTTAATTTCCTACAACCCCCCACCCTCCTGACCTGCCGACTTAATTTCCTACAACCCCCCACCCTCCTGACCCCCCCCAAGACCTGCCAAACGTCCCTGGTGGTCCAGCGGGGGTTCAGGAGCAGTGTCCTGGGCTTGGGCCGTCGGCTGCCAGTAATCAAAATGGCGCCGACAGCCCTTTGCCCTCACTATGTCACTGAGACCGACCAATAGCAGCGGTCGGTCCCAGTGACATAGTGAGGGCAAAGGGCCGTCGGCGCCATTTTGTTTACTGGCAGCCGACAGCTCACGCCCAGGAGATCGTTCCCGGACCGCTCCTGGACCCCCACTGGACCACCAGGGACGTTTGGCAGGTCTGGGGGGGGGGGTCAGGAGGGTGGGGGGTTGTAGGAAATTAAGTCGGCAGGTCTTGGGGGGGGGGGGGGGGGGGGGGTTGTTAGATTTTTGTTTGGTTTTTTTTTTTATATTCGCTCCATAAGACGCACATACATTTTCCCCCCACTTTTGGGGGAAAAAAAGTGCATCTTATGGAGCGAAAAATACAGTACATATCATCATGTAACTTAATTATGCAGGATATTGTAACAAAACACTTGCACCTAAAGTAACTTCAGGATGCATATCCAAAAAAGCTTTGCGATGTAACTGAGTAGCTCAACCATATATCTCTTAAACGTAATCCATGGTAACTCACCAAGAACCTTAGGGAAGTTCAATAATCGTGGCTATTTAAAAAAGCCTTTCCAGACACCAAATGAATCTTAACTCACCACTAACCAACTTCCAGCCATTACCCTTACCAGAAAACTATAACACATTGCAAATGGCATAACCTAGTAAATACCATAAAATCTGCAAATGCATTCTGTTAAAGTTTGGTAAATGTATTCTGTTAAATTCCTATCGCCTTTCTCTGCTCCTAGTTGTACATTTCCTTGTTTTACTGTAACTGCAATTGTTTTTCCACTTAGCACCTGTTATTTGTTCTTTTTATTGTAACCTATTATTACACCCCCTTGTTTATTGTAAACAGGCATGATGTGATTCTTATCACGAATGCCGGTATAGAAAAAACTCAAATAAATAAATAAATAAATAAATAAATAAATAGTCGCAATTTAAATGCCTCAAAAAGTTTTCCAATGATTCTAGCCTTCTCAGGGAAGACATACACTCACAAAAAATTGTAGTGTTAGAGGCCTGCAGACTTTTAATATCATTCCACAATACCTGGGATAGAGGAATAATGTTCCTGAAGAATCTTGCTGATGATCTTTTGCAACTGAGTCCAACTTTTGAGAAACAGTCTCTAAGCGCCAGGATTGGTCATTAAATGTGAGAGACATACCTGCAATTAAGTCCCAGAGGGACTCAAGAGTGACCATGGCCGGTTTTTTAATCTCCAAAGGGGGCCGAATAACTTCAGCTCCAGCTCAAGTCACACACACGTTCCCCTCCGATGAAACCAGGAACATAACTCCACCAACCGCTCCTCTCTCCACGGGAGCCTCTGGCTGCGGAACGCTGAGGAAATTCAACACCCAATCTGATCGAACGCTGGCAGCTCCATCCAACTGAGGCTGCTTAATGAGGTCATCACCCGGCGCCTCAGCAACACCCAGAGAAGAAACCAGCAGCAGTGATCGTGGGTCCGGAGGACTCAAGGATGCTTCCCCAGGCAAAAACAGAGCTCCTCTCTTCGCCACGCCACCGGGACTTGAAACCCCCAAATCCGAGGTAAGGACAGTATGCTTGAAGATGGAACGCTGATCCAAAGGGTTCGGATGGAAAAACCCAAACTTTCCCTTTCTTCTTGTGAGGCATAATTCAGTTTGATATAAATTAAGAGGAAATCTTGAGGGTAACAAATGGAGCAGTAGAGAGAGACGTCCACTCATGCAGCCATCTTGGTCCACTCCCCAATATCTTAATTCTGAAGTGGGTTTTAGTTTAAATAATAATGCTCTTGTGCCCACTTAGATATTAAGCTCTTTGGGGCAGGAATTCTGATAGTGCTGTAAGCCACCTTCATTTGCAAAAGCAGGCAAAAATTCCAGAATCCAAATCCAGAATCTGAATGAAGGCTCATGGCACCAGAACAGCAAGAGGAGCCGGGTGACTGAGTTGGAAGTCCAAAATGAGTAGGATAAAGCTGCTAGGACAAAAACACCTCCACCCACTGTTCCCTCTAAGCTGTGCTCATGTGAACGCACGTACAGATCACGAACCCTGCGCACACAGCAAAATATAGGGCACACATGAAATCTCGATTTCTGTATTGTTCTGATTCACAGTGACAAATTTCAACTCAGTTTATAAAAAGTTGCACAAAAGAACATTTTTGCACACATAGCCTTTCAAAACTTAGAAGAAACATTGCCCACACCCTTTCAAAAATAAACAATCCCACTAAACTTCTGCAAAATAAAGTACTACTTTCAGTCTAACTTGCCTCATGTGAGTAACAGTTTCAATTATCAATAAAATAAAGTGCTGGTTCAAACCCTGCACTATTTTAATATCTCTGTGCGCTCTTACCTGAAAATTCTTGGTGGTTATCAGGATAGCTCTGCGCTCTTGGCATTCGAGATTTGGGATAGCTGTCTCTGGAAGGGACAACATTTTTTTTATTGTATATTTGCAGTATCATTACAGATCAATACAGAAAATGAGAAAACAAAAAATCTTTGAACTCTTACGCTAAGAGCATTTTATTACTGTATGGATTGCTCAGGCTGAAAAAATTGTGTAGAACGCCACAAAGCTGATGCATACATTGGTATATATTCCAGCATTTAAATTAGTACAGAAATGGTGGGGAAAAAAACCAAATAAGTAGCCCCTCAACCTCATTCAGTAAATTATCATGGTAATCACTAAGTATTGCTTATATGTAACAGGAGTTCTCTAAATATTTGTTTAGTTAAAAACATTTATTGCCTGCCCTTCCTACGTTCACAGCAGATCACCAGTCTCGCAAGTGAGTAAGGTGACAGAGTGAATGGCCTGTGCCTCTAATAAAGGTTTCAAATGTCTTAAATGATTTATAAAAAGATGATTTGACTACTGAACAGATATGGTAAAAGCCTTTAGAACTTTCCAGAAAGCTCTGGAACACATATCCATTTGGCACTTAGCACCGAAATAGCCCAGCCCCAATCCAAAAATGAAACCGGCACAAAAAAAAAACCTATGCACAACTATAGTATGCATGTATACGTCGAGCCAGCTTTTTTGGGCTTATTTTCTGGCATAAATTTCTCGACTTATGCATGAGTATATACGGTACTCTTTCAGAAGACACAAACAATCTGCACTGGGCAACAAAAGTCTTGATGTTTTCTTTAAATATTATATAAACTCAAAAAATGTGCCCAAAATCTGGTTGATGACAAACCGATTCTGATGCCCCTAATGGTACTCTTTTCCTTCCTGCTTAGTAGGGAACACGTCTGTGTCACGACTGAGCCCGTACAATAGCCTTACCCATCTAAAGGGCTGTCTAATGAGGGGCAGCTGCCAGAGCCAGAGTTCTCAGGGCTGCTTAAGGACAAGGGATCCAGCATCTGTTAAAAAAGTAAACAGACAACAATTCTGACACTTGATAAAGCATTCAGGGTTATTTTGCAAATGTTCTGTAGTCTTGAAAACCTTAAAAAAACCTTAAAAAAACCACACACACACACACACACATTTACCAAAGCATTAAATACCAATGCAGCTAAAACTGATGGACATTTCAGTATATTCGCATTTAACAAATAAAAATCTAAGAACAAAAGAATTAGAAGACTAGAAAAGATGCGGCATTTACTTGGTCCACACTTTCTGGAATGAATTCGCCTTCACTGTTGATACTGGTGAAGGACCCATTTCGAACAACTTGGTGTAGCTCATCTGGAATGTAGCCTGGGGGAGGTGAACTTCTATCCCTCGTCTGAGGACCTTAAAACAACATGGAATGAAGAGCAGATAAGTAAAAGATAAAAGGAAAATATAAATATAAAGGAAACATGTGGTCATATCAACCGGCATCTGGAAAGGCAATTTTAAGAGAAAATGGATGAAATACTTAAAAAATATCAGCTTAGCTCACACAACAAATGGCATAGCAGCATGAACCTAACTGACCTCTAAAGTTAAGGCATTGGTGCACGTGCAGAAACTCATGGTTGGGAAGGGCTAACAGATAAAGAGTGAGTCGGAGAAAAAGCGGCGTATATACCGGTAATTTAAACTTGTTCAATGCTATTTGTCCCCAAAACTTGCCGGAAGTCCCTACCAAGTTTGGTTTATTCATTTAAAATGGCGTGAAACCTGCTTATTGCAACAATAATCATTCTAAGCGAAGATCGACATTCAATCTGTTTGGGGGAAAAAGAAAAACTCCAATCAGATGACAGAAGGTGGACACTGACAAGCCAATGCAGTAATCTGTGTGCTGAAATCCAGTACACAGTTTAACGCACAGATTAATTTTAATAACTCCCAGTGAACTAATGATATGCAAATGCATCAGGAGTGAATGCACATTTTAAATCTGGAGAGGAGGGGGAGTGAAGGATCCACCCCTGGAACAGTCAGGCCGATGATAGTCATCTGATTTATCCAGGTAAGTGGCAGTAGCTAACTTCAGCCACTTACCTGAATAAGTCCATACTTATCTGGCTATCTGAGGCCGGCCTCAGGAAAATCTTTCTTTTTTGCCTATCACCAGATAGCAACACTGGAAACTTTACTCCACCTCTGACCAGGCATAACGTTTCCAGCATTAAAAAAAAATGTATGTTCAGCCAGCGCATCTCTCTACTAGGAGGGGATACTTATTTGTAGAAGGAATTTCCATGTGTGGGTGCTAAGCTGACTGCACATTTTTAAATGCTCATTTTATGAGTATAAAACTCCTTGCTGTGTTGTTATGCTCACAAAATGAGTGTTCTAGAGCAGGTAAACCTGTGTGTTCGGCTGAATGAACTTTTCTGCATCGGCCTGAGAACTAATAAAACGAACCAATCAGCAATGCAAGAAGAGCTGCCTAAAAGTTTCATAAAGCAATGATTGCTTCAGCATAGAGTAGTGTGGATTGAACTCTCTTGCTGTTTGTCACTTCAGAGACAAATACCCAAAGGAGAAAACTGGACACAAGAAGTTAAGGAAATTTAATTGGCCATCTTTTATATGGGCCGATACAGTAAAGTCCGCGGGAGAGCGGGTCCTGTGCGCGCGATTCTCTATTCAAATGAGGCCCGACGGTAAAAACAGGCAAACGGAGGCGCTAGGGACACTAGTGCGTCCCTAGCGCCTCCTTTTGGACCGGAACAATGGCTGTCAGCGGGTTTGACAGCCGACGCTCAATTTTGCCAGCGTCTGTTCTCGAGCCCACTGACAGCCACGGGCTTGGAAACCGGATGCCAGCAAAATTGAGCGGCCAGTTTTCGACCCGACAGCCGCGGGCCATCTTCAAATTTTATTTTATTTTTTTACTTTTGGAAACTTTCGGGACCTCCGACTCAATATCGCCATGATATTGAGTCGGAGGGTGCACAGAAAAGCAGTAAAAACTGCTTTTCTGTGCACTTTCCTGGTGCCCGAAGAAATTAGCGCCTACCTTTGGGTAGGTAGGCGCTAATTTCTGAAAGCAAAATGTGCAGCTTGGCTGCACATTTTGTTTTCTGAATCGCGTGGGAATACCTAATAGGGCCATCAACATGCATTTGCATGTTGCGGGCGCTATTAGGTTCGGGGGGTTGGACACGCATTTTCGGCCCCTTACTGAATAAGGGGTAACGCTAGCGCATCGAAAACACGCGTCCAATGGCGGGTTAACAGTGCACTCCGTTGGAGCGCACTGTACTGTATCGGCCCGATAGTAAGGAAACCGCTGCAGGTCAGGAACAATGCTCCCTCAAGTTTTTTTTTTTAAATAGGTGTGTAGACCATTAATGTGCATACAACTTTGGCAGTGAGCAAGGGGGAGTGGGGAGGGTCCTCGCTCCTCACCTTCACCTACCTATCTTCCAAGGTAGCACTCCCTCAGCTATCAACTCCACTCCACTAGTGATTCCTGTTTTCTCCTGCTCCTTTGGGCTTCCAGCTCAATTGGCAGGCTAAGATCTGGTACCACAGGCCTTCATTTACAACTATCAGGAAAGCATGTTAACTGCTGTCTTGGGAGGCTCCCTTGGTTTAATGGGGACCTTAGGGCAGGGAAAAGAGCCATGCAGATAGTAGAGCATAGGTGGCGGAGAAACCCTGATTCAAATAATCTGGACACTTACATTAACTTTGTTTCTCAGGGTCAGGAAACAATACTTTAGTTCTAAACTTCAGTTAGCTCTGAAACACCCTCATTATTTATTTGTAGAAGTAAATAAGTTGTTGTGGCTAGCTAAACAGGAATCTTCAGTATTGGCTGGTTCCCCTCAGAGGTTTGCTATTATATATAGAAGTCTGCCCAAAGGATACAAGCAGTGCTCCCAAGGACCGGCCAGAGATAAAACGAGCCAATATTTGCTAGGAAGCAATTGACTCTCTAGAGTGGAAACTGCTAGTTTCCTCTATGTGCTCATTAGATCCTTATCAAACAAGTGTTCTGGGAACAATTTGAGATTCCTTTATTGAAGTCGCATCTGATCTTATAAATCGTTCACTTGAGGAAGGAATGGTCCCTGACAAACTAAAATGATCAGTAATTCAACCAGTTATTAAGAAAGGGAAATTTCCCCTGGATGATATAACAAGCTATCATCCTATTTCAAACTTGATTTCACTGGTTAAAATTTTACAGAGGTTCTGTAGCATTGCAGCAGAATGAGTTTTTAAAACAGTAAAAAGATTCTTGAACGCTTGGGATAAATATCTTCAGAGTCTGATATTGAATAGTCTGTAGCGTGGTTTGAACAGATACATGAATAAGTAGTGAAAGTGCTGTAATTATACCCCCGAGTACGGTAGATAAAGACTTTAGGGGTGGGTGGGTGGACCTACATTTGGGGTACTATATCAAGGTTTTGGTGCCTGGATGTGCCAGAAAAAAAGACTTCCAGGCCTGTAATATACTAATACTACTATCACTTAACATTTCTATAGCACCACATGCTGTACAAATATACAAAAAGACAATCCCTTCTCAATAGAGCTTACAATCCAATAAGAGAAATATACAGGAACAAAGACATGGGGTATTTCATAAAGCAAGACAATGATTAAAAAGAAAAGAAAGTCAGTTAATCTTTGAGAAACTTGGGATTTAGGGGGACTTCATAAGGGGGGAAGAAAAATAAGAGAAGCCAGCTGAAGTCATTTTTTTTTCCTAACCGTTGATGATTTTGCAATGTTCAAGAACTGATACTGTTGTAACAAATGGCTGGTTTTTTTGTCCTGTGCCATTGCAGTCTGTTTTCAAGGTACTGTATTATATTCTTTTATTTTAATAAAGATATTTAAACTAAAACATCAGAGTATCCTACACCCAAATCAATCTAGTTTTCAAACACAACATAGCAATGAGAGTTCATTAGTCTCAATAAATGATTCTGTATTAAGAAGCATGGATGCCAGAGGTGCTGTAATAGCAGTTTACCTAGATATAAATTTGGCTTTTGATGCAATTAACCATAAGATCTTATTATCTAGGTTATCAGATACAGGAATTGGTGGAACTGGTTCTTTTTCATTAGATAGGGAGCACAGGTTAAGTTTGGGACTGGGGTATCAAATTGGTTCTCTCTTAAATAAGGAGTTCCGCAAGGTTCTATTTTTATCCCCAGCACTTTTTAATATGTATATGTCCCCTCTTTGTAGGTTCCTTGAGGGATATGAAGTAAACTTCAAAATATATGCAGATGATGTTCACTTGTATTTTTTCAGTCACTAGTATTCTGACTTCTGTATTAAATGATATCTCATCATGTCTACTAGCAGTTCATAAATGGCTATTAGATAATTGCCTAGTTCTCAATGCTTCAAAAACAGAGGCAGAGTCACGTGATGCGGTGAGGCAGGGTGGCAGCTTAACCCTGTGCTCCGGGTGCCTCCCCCCCCCCCCCCCGAGAAAACCTTGAATGTCTAAAGTCAATCCAGCTTTTTTTCATTGCAGCACCTACCCGACAACTTTATTCACAATGTGGCCCAATTTTTTTCTCGTCAGGGACTTTGTACCTGCGATATCCACACGTTTCGCTAAAAAGGAAAGAGAAACTTTGCAAGATGGAGGATAAGACGGCCACAGTTCAAGACTCAGCTCTTGTGCCTGCGATATCAGACTCAATGGCCATTACCCTAACAACTGCGGTGGTCACTGCTCTTAATTCTCGATTTAACGACCTCTCTGCCCAAATGGCCAAAGTTAAGACCTTACTATCTGAGTACCATTCTGGAATGGACTCTGTGGAGGATGACACTATGGCCCTACAAGTAAAACTCACTAAGCTGGAAAAGTTTGTGACCGCCCAAGATGCTAAGATCGATGATCTCGAGAACAGATTGAGGTGGTCAAACCTGAGATTTGTTGGCTTTCCGGCTCATATCTCAGACATTAAACTGCAAGATCTGATTGAAACATGGCTGCCAGTGGAATTGGGCCTCACAGAATTAGTAGACCATCTCAGAGTGGAGCAGGCACATCGCATTGAAGCGCAGGTGGACAGGAGGAGTAAACCCTGCATAGTGATCGCAAAAATCCTCAACTATGTGCACAACACTCTCCTGCTGCAAGCATATCATTGCAAAAAAACAGCTCATGCACGAAGGGCAAAAGCTCTTAATTTTTCAAGACTTTTCCCTCAAAGTTTCATCACTAGGGAGAGAATTTTCCCCAATCTCTCAGACTCGTTTTTGTTGTCTCGGGGTACCCAGCAAGGCTGCCCCCCCATCGCCCCTATTATTTATTTTGTCTACTGCACCTTTGGTGCATGCCCTTACTGATATTTTGCAAGGGGCCAAAGTGTTTAATAAATTCTTTTTGAGCACCTTTCTATTTGTAGATAATATTCTTCTTTTCATCCTACATCCCACTTTTCAAACCTTTGGCTCCTTTTTTGGGCTTTAAATTGAATTTAGACAAGTCCGAAGCTCTGGATATTTGGGAGCACTTAAAAACTTCTTGGCCCACTTTCCGGCTCCAATGGAGCAATCCCTTAAATACCTTGGAGTTTGCATACATAGAGATATGAATATGTGGTATCAGGTCAATATTCCTCCGCTTCTAAATGACCTTCAGAAGAATTTGTCTAGGTGGAAGAAGCTCCCTTTGTCACTCTTGGGGCGGATTGCCTTATTTAAGATGTCCCTATTGCCTAACTTGCTTTACGTTTTACAAATGTTACTCTTAGCTGTTACTGCAGGTGATCTTAAGGGCTTTCATTGGAGTTGTGTAAAGTTTATTTGGAATGGTCATAAAGTGAGGGTTTGTTTAGCTAAGTTAATGGTGCCCACTAGTGAAGGGGGATGGGGGTTTCCCAATTTAAAATATTATATGTAGCTTGCTCTTTAAGGGCTCTGGGAGAGTGGCTCTTGAGTAGCCAATGTTTTGCAGCTCCTCTTAACTTATGCTTTTTACTTCCATGCAAATGTTAAAGATCTTCCCCTCTATCTTTCACGAAATATTCAGGTGAAATATATGCAGTTTGGTTGGAAATATGAGAGACAGAAGATGTTGTTCTCTTGGAAATTTACTCCTTGGTTGCCTTTGTGTGGTAACCCGTGGTTTTATCCTGGGATGGACAGTATATTTTTTGGCAGCTCAGCAATGCCGGTTACCAAACTTTTCATGATTTTGTGGATTATCAACTTCATATTATTTACTCCTTACCCCATTGTCAGGAAAGGTTGTGTTTGAATTTTATAATTTTTTTCAATATTTAAAATTATCTAGTTTTATTAATAAACACTTGGATCTTCGGGAGAGGTTGTATTTTTCGGGGCCTTTTCAGAGCTTGATGTCCTTGTTTGAAAGGCA
Organism: Rhinatrema bivittatum; assembly: GCF_901001135.1. Classification (NCBI taxonomy): domain Eukaryota; kingdom Metazoa; phylum Chordata; class Amphibia; order Gymnophiona; family Rhinatrematidae; genus Rhinatrema; species Rhinatrema bivittatum. Next base: position 19,670,670 of record NC_042620.1, on the reverse strand, counting down.
GAAACAATCTTTAGTGGGACTATATAAATTTCTTCATTCAGTCACCTCTTATAAACATTTTGTGACATTGGCAGGGCTATGGAATTTGGATTTAGGGTTGGAACTGGAAGAGGATGATTTCTTGATCAGCATTGCTGATTTATTTGCAAATGTTCCCTCGATAGTGCTGCAAGAGCAATATTTGTGTGTTCTTCATCGGTTAGTTATTCCTTCTCACAGAGCCTTTCAGATGAAAATTGTATCCTCTCCACCTGTGTTTAAAATGTGCATCTGACCATGCTACCTTGAGTCATGGGATCTGGAAATGCCCTCCTGTTTACAGCTTTTGGGAAAAGGTGTTTAAATATATATCTGAATTACTGGGGGTGGCGATTCCTGTGCTGGCCTCTTTAGGAATTTTGGGGATACTTTCTGAGTCATTCAGTGCAGCAAATTTGCTGGCAACTTCTTGATTAAAGGTACTTGTGTAGCTAGGAAATGTATTTTATTTAAATGGATACAGCCATATGCCCAATCTTTTGAATTTTGGTATGTGGAAATGTTGGACCTTTTACATTTGAAATTCTGATCCTGGATCAAGACTCCAAGAGGACGAAAGGCGATGTTTCCAAAAACATGGACTCCCTTTATTCGGCACCTGCCAGCTTCAATAAAGGGTAGATTCCAACAAGTCATTTCTTCTATCACCTAGATATAATGTGGATGTCCTTAATGATGTGCCTCAGACTTTCTCCTAGGGGGAATTTGAGGGGGGAAGGGGGCTTGGGTTAGGGACGCGGGAACTTTGAGCCTTTTTGACATACTTATTAGTGTCAGTGTTTATGCGTTGTAATTGTTATAAGCTGGAAAACTAAAAAGACATATTAAAAAAAAAACAACCCACTAGCCAACTCTATATGTTACCACTAGCCAACTCTATATGTTAAATTATGACTCCCTAGTCCGTACTATTTGTAAGGATTTATCTAAGTGGCAGCATCAGATGCATTCGTGGTTGGGTCAACTTGCCATAATTAAGATGAACATCCTGCCCAGATTTTTATATTTTTTCACCACGAGACCCATTTATTTGCCGTCCTCCCTCCTAAAGAAATGGCAGCAAATGCTATGTAGTTACATCTGGCGCAAACGTCCTCCCCGGGTGGCTAGAACGACTCTATATAGGACTAAAACTCAGGGGGGAGTTCAATTACCTAACTTGCTGTGGTACTATCTAGCGGCGCAGCTTCGGGCCCTGGTGGCTATTCACCGTACGACAGATATACCGCAATGGGTGCTCTTAGAACAGGCGCTGGTAGGGAAGATGCCCCTGTCGGCTCTTCCGTGGCAACCATCTCAGACTGGGGGATCTGTTATGTACATGCCATTCGCACTTCGCACCACGCTTAAGGTGTGGTTTCCATGGAAGGCTAAATTGACTGGGCCTGAACGGTACTCTATCATGACTCATCTTTATACAAATACTGTATATCCCATTCAGGACAACTCTGTGACTGTGAAACGGTGGGCGTCAGTGGGTATCACCAGATTGGTACATGTGCTGAGCCAGGGTTCACTGATGACTCTTGAACAATTAAGTGATCAATACTCGGTGAGTGGAGGGGATTTTTTGCACTATGCTAAATTATATCACTTTGTCAATTATATCACTTTTCCAGTGGGATACTGTCAAGCGCGGGGCACGGGGGGGGGGGGGGGGTACTTTGAAATTGACAGGCACACTGTTTGAAACATATTGTAAATTTGCTTCCACTATAAGAGGTGTTATTTCTAAGATATACGGTCTCCTCAATGGGCTATCAAAGGAGACTTCGCGCCACCGCACCTTGTGGGAACTAGACTTCCAGTGTCAGTTAGAGGACCAAGAGTGGGATTCTATTTACTCACTTGCCCATAAATGCTCAGTCTCGGCCAGTTTGCAGGAAAATTGTTACAAATTACTTTACCGCTGGCACTATACGCCGGAACGACTCCATAAATTTCGGCCCACATTTTCTAACCTATGTTGGCGGGACTGCGGCCACGTTGGTACCTACTACTATATCTGGTGGGAATGTCCCAATGTGGCATTAATATGGCAGGAGGTTTTGGGATGGCTATCGTTGGTCGTTTTGACTCCGGTTCAAGCTGAATCCCTTTACCTGACCATAATAAAGACACCCAAAAGTTTTTGTTACTAGTTTTTATTGCAGTACGGTCAGATATAGCATCCCACTGGAAAGGGGCTAACGCTCCCAATTTGGCTAAAATTCAATATCGCCTACACACATATTATCAACTCAGTAGATTTACAGCGGTGCACAGGGATCGGTTGGTAGCGTTTAACAGGATATGGGGCTATTACACCAAGTGGCTTGCACTCCAAACCCTATCTACTTAACTGAAAGCCGCCGCAAATGTTGCTTTTGTCCGCAAACGAGCCACAACAATAGCGGGCCCAACCCTTTGGAACTCCCTCCCCACCTGTCTCAGAAATGAACCTTCATTGCAAGTCTTCAAAAAACACCTCAAAACATGGCTGTTCTTAAAAGCCTTCCCACCTGACCCTTAACCTGCCCGAACGCAACACACCTCACCCCCTACACAGGCGTCTCTCCCCCCCTCTCATCCCTCCCTGACACTCCCTTCCTCCCACCCACCCCTCTCTTCCCTCCCTTCCTCCCTCCTCCCAACCCTCCCTGCTATCCTTAATCCTAAATTATTTTATCAACAAGCCATTTATGTACATATGTTATATACTATAATCTATTGTTCCATGTATTTCTGTTATAATTGTTACCATGTTACAATGTAAAATAGGGCCGATCTAGCCCTATTCTTTTAGTTATCTGGAAACCGATGTGATATCTCGATTGAATGTCGGTATATAAAAGAAATAAATAAATAAAATAAATAAATGGAGTTTTGTAGCCTTACTAGATATCTTGGCTATATCCCAATGTTGGCTTTTTACCCATACATACTTTCTTACAAGGGCCTTTCATTCTGGTACGCTGAGCGAGTATTTCTCCCTGTCTTTGTTTCCACTATCTGCTCTCCCCTGCTCTCTCTCCTTTTTCTTTCTCCAATTCAGACTTCTCCTTCTCCTCTTTCAGGCTTTTAAGTGCACATATTCCCTGATGGTTTTCGGTTCCCTGTTGTGTAAAGGGGGGTGGGGAGAGGGACGAATGGGATGGGGTGATTGTACAATTGATAAACTGGTCAATCATGGTTAAGTACTGTTTAAACTAGAAGTTTGCGGTTACTACTGAGGCGTACTTCTTGTTCTGGTTAATGCTTTATGGGTTTTTTTTTTTTGTATCCTCATGTGTTATTACTTTCTGCATTGATTGACAATAAAATCTTTAAAAACAAAAAAAAAAAACAGAGGCTCTCTGGATTTCTAGGAGCCCAAGGCCAGGTGGTTTGGCTGGAATTAATATTAATGAAACAGCTGCTCATTTTCTGAAAAGGTTCGGAATTTAGGCTTGATGTTTAATTCTGAATTGAAGATTGATTTGCAATTGCATACTACTATGTACTCTGGATATTTTTAATTAAAAATGTGCATCTTAAGTTTTTGATTGATAAAGCTGATTTCCAGACATTAATGCAGGCCTTTGTACTAAATACAATTGATTACTGTAACTTTTTATATATCACACTCCCGAAATACTGGATTCAATCTTTACAACTGTTGTAGAATTCAGTTGCCAGACTGGTCTTGGCTGCATCCTCCAGAGAGCATATGGCACCTCTTAATCCAGTTGCACTGGCTTCCTGTGGAACAATGGTTCAATTTTAAGGTTCTCACTATTGTCTACAACTGTTTTCAAAAGTCTACAGGTTATTTAAATGATCTATTTTCAGCGTATATTCCGGGTAGGATATTAAACTCTAACAGTAATCTACTGGAAGTACCAACCCCAAAGCATGTCCGTACTCAAGAAGCTGGGAAACGAGCTTTTTCAGTTACAGGGCCAGTACTATGGAATGCTGTTACTTTTGAGGTTACGTCTATTCAAGATGTGAGATTATTCAGGAAATACCTTAAAGCTTTTTTTATTTGAGAAAGCTTTTAAAAGGACTGATTTGATTTTAGAGTTGTCTGGCCTTTAATTGTAATTGTTTTTGTATAATATTTAGGTTTTTTATTTCGTGTTATGTTTTAATTGCAATTTTATGTTCATTGGAACTCGCCTAGCATACTTGTTGTAATATAGGCGAGTTCTAAATATTTTAATAAATAAATATAGGGAATCTTTGAGGGAATAATGGAAATTGTAAAGAATTAGTTGGGCAATTGGGCAAACTAGATAGGCCATATAGCCTATCTTCTGCTGTCATGTTTCTATGTTTCTGCTGTGGCCTTATTTTCCTTAAGTGCACCCTTCCCACCCCCCTCGTATAACAGCCCAACTGACTCCCTCACATGTTTTTTGTTTCTAATGCATGGACAGACACTTATCGAATATTGTCGTGTCCAGAGGATTCCACGTGGCTTACGCATTAGAAAAGAACCTTTATTATACACTGAGGATTCTGCTTTTTTTAAGGCATGAGGAAGGTCATTACACAATTGAAAGCCTGCAACTTTGAACATCCAGTCACGGGACTGGGCCAATTTGATCTTTTTAAAGTCCGGAATAACAAACAGGCCCCCTCAAAGCCAATCGTAAAGAACAGCTAGGGCAATAGATGACAGGTTTTGGGAGATAACTGGGAGCAAGGCCCTTAATACTTTTAAAAACCAATGTGAGGATTTTGAAACTTATGCACCACCATATAGGCAACCAGTGAAGTTCTACTAGAATTGGGAGTGATACGGGAATGCAACGGGATCCCAGAAACCAAAAGGGCTGCAGAATTCGGTATTGCTTGTACAGTTAGAAACCTCTTCGCCTGAAGAATCAGACGAAGAAGAACTTGAATTGTCAAAAGTTTTAGAATTCTGATTTCTGTTTTTCTTGTAATTTGGTTGCATCCAAAAATAAATGAACCCGTTTGAGTAATCTTTTTAGTCTCATATGAATTTGTCTAGCTTTGTTTGTTTAACCTGTGCCATAAATAATTCAACAGTTTGATCAGTTTCAGGCACTTTGTTTGTAAATTCTTGAATAGCCATATCAGTTTTAGTTGTCTCCAATAACTGAGTAATCTCAACATTAATGGCATCAGCAGTAATCTTAGTTTGCTCAATTATGGCTAACATTAGGTCTAGTGAACATTTATTTAAAATATTATTCCAGTTGACAATGTAGATTGTGGTAACCCTAAAGGTAGTTTAATTTCAATAATCTAAAGACTATAACAAAAGAGAGTGTCACCAGAATGAAATCGGAGAGGTTTAAGAATGGCTTGATAGTATGCTGCATACAAAGTTTGAAAAAATAGTTTTCACTCAACACGCACAATAAAGCTCTGGAATTTGTTGCCAGAGGATGTGGTTAGTGTAGCTGGGTTCAAAAAAGGTTTGGGTAAGTTCTTGGAGGAAAAGTCCATTAACGGCTATTAATCGAGTTTACTTAGGGAATAGCCACTGCCATTAATTGCATCAGTGGCATGGGTTCTTCTTAGAGTTTGGGTAATTGCCAGGTTCTTGTGGCCTGGTTTGGCCTCTGTTGGAAACAGGATGCTGGGCTTGATGGACCCTTGGTCTGACACAGCATGGCAATTTCTTATGTTCTTAAACCAATGACTGAATTTGTGGATGTAAAGAGAAAGTTGAATCCAGTAAAATACCTAAAACACGTACTTCTAATCTAATTGGAATGTTCGTATTTTAAGAGACCATTGAGTGGGGAGGACTTCGGTCTCGCAAGAAAGAATCTCTCAGTTTTATTAAGATTTAATATAAGATTGTTGTGAGATAACCAAGCACTAATCTGTTAAAAACAGAGAGAGAGTTTATCAAACGAAGCAGCCAATGTGGAAGTAATGGGAAAGAAAAATGGTTTGTCATCAGCATACAAGCTGAGACAAAATATGACAAGAGGGGAAGTAGATAAATGTTAAATAATGCTGGAGAAAGTAAGGAGCCTTGGGGGACCCTTGTAGTTAGAGGTACTGCAGCAGAAGGAGACTTATCAGTAAATACTCTGCATGATCTGTCAGTTCAATAAAAATGAGAACCAACAGAGAACAGTAGATATGATACCCAACAATTTCATATGGAGTAGAAGAATATCGTGGTTTACGGTATCGAAGGCTGAAGATAGGTCAATTAGGACCAAGTAATATTTTAATCCCTTATCAAACCCCTCTCTGATAATACTGAGACTACAAAGAAGGACAAATTAAAACTTACCTGATAATTTTCTTTCCTTTACTTATGCTCCACCAGTCCAGAAACATGAATATTGTCCCTCGTCCAGAGCCTGGAGGCAGAGCTGTAAATTCTTTTGATGATATCAGCTATGTATGTCATATATGGAAGCCTCAACAGTCAGTGTACTTTTTTGTCATAGCTCACCTTAAATTTGGCCATTAAACTCCCATGAAATCAGTCCTAAACCAAAAAACAATTTTTTTTCTTTGATAAACATTGTACATTTTTTTTAAAAATTATATTATAAAGAAAAATAAAGAACACAAATTCTCTTCAATGTAGCCCATAATAAAAGGCATAAATTAATAAACCTTCTGTTTAACTTTTCCTCCCCCGCCCATAGCAGCAATCCCAATCATCATAGGTGGGCTTTCTTGACAGGTGGCGCATAAGTAAAGGAAAGAAAAGTATCAGTTAAGTCTTAATTTTTCCTTCCTTATCCTATGCTCCACCAGTCCAGAAATATGTGGGCAGTACCAAAGCCCATATATCATGGGTGGATAGATTCTAAACTCTCCTTTAAAACTGACGTCCCAGAATCGGCATCTTGTTTTGCATAAATATCAAACCTATAGAAGAAAAACAACCAATAAGGGCTGAATAACACAGTCTGGGTAAAACAAATAAGCATGGGTGTAGCTTGCTTATTGCGGCGGTTACTTCCCCTACTACCCGTAACTAATCAAGCTTGATATTTCACTTGGTTGCAGCTCCATCACTGCTCTCTACATTAATGGTGGGGGTGGAAGGGAAATAGAACCAAAGAGCTAAGAGAAACAGATAAGTATGAGAAAAAAAATGTGAAGCTTGCTGGGCAGACTGGATGGGCCGTTTGGTCTTCTTCTGCCGTCATTTCTATGTTTCTATGTTACTCAATGTTGCCCACATTGCTGCTTTACAAATATCCAGGGGACTTACTGATCCAAACTCAGCCCAAGAGGTCACTTGCTCACAGGTTGAATGAGCTTTTAATCCCTTTGGGGCTTCCTTTCCCTGTAATAAATAAGCTGAAATGATGGCTTCCTTAAACCAGCGAGAAATAGAAGCTTTAGATGCGGCCTCCAAAAAGAACAGTCTATGTGATCTTCTAAAACGTTTTGTTACCAACAAATATCTCAAGAGAGAGCTCTTTACATCTCAAAAACATGTAACACATCCATTCAATCTTTGCAGACCATTCTGTTAAATGAAGGTAAAACAATTTCTGATTCACATGGAAAACTGAAATCACCTTCGGCAAGAATGACGGTAAAGGCTTCAGGATTACTGAATCCCTGTTGAACCTTAAATATGGTGAGTGATACGATATAAAGCTTGAACTTCAGAAATTCTTCTCACTGAAGTTATAGCCACTGTTTTCAAAGTGAGATCCTTTAAAGTAGCCTGCTCTATTGGCTTGAAAGGTGCCGCTGTTAGAGCTCTTATCAATAAATTAAGATTCCAGCATGGAACTTCCCTTCTTATTGGAGGCCTTAAGCACTTTACTCCCTAGAGAAAACAAAAAAGATCTTTATGAGCCATCAGTGTCATACCACTTACTTTCCCTCTGAAACAGGAAATCACAGCAATCCGCACTATAAGAGAATTAAAAGATAACCCCTTTTCAAGCCCCCTTTGCAAGAAGGCAAGAATGCCACGAATCTGAACACACCAAGGAGAGCAATCGTTTTCTTTGCAATAACTCTCAAAACATCTCCATATTCTTGCATAAATTTGTGAAGTGGATACCTTCCTTGACTTCAGCAAAGTACTAATAACTGAAGGAGAGTAACCTCTTAACTAACTTTGCCCTTTCAAGAGCCAGGCAGTGAGAATGTAATGAGAAGGATCTGGCATTAGAATGGGTCCTTGCAACAAACCTCTGCCTGTTGGCAGACGAAGAGGACTGTCTGTGAAGATCTGTATACCCTGGTCTGCGAGGCCAATCTGGTGCCACCAGTACCCTCTCCATCTAGCTTCCTTATTACGCAATTTATTAGTGGTCACAGAGGAAAAACAAAGCATCCCTTTCTCTGGCCAAGTTTGTACTAATGCATTTATGGCCCTGCTGCTATAATCTTTTCAGCGACCGTAAAACCTAAAGCCCAAATTTTGGAAGAACTGTGCATGTAAAATTCAGGGGTTACGCACGTGGCCGGGCCCCGAGTGCGCCGCGCGCATTTTCGAATGGGCCCAGCCACGTGCGTAACCGCCGATGTGTGCCAAAGTGCAGGCTAGAAGAAAGGGACAGGCCGGGACAACGCCATTAGATGCTGTCCCAGGGAAGTGCATGCCGGCAGCTGGCTGGCGTGCAGAGTTTACTCCTGCTCCAGAGGAGCAGTAAATACAAAAACAAAAAAATTGGGGACAGATAGGGTAGGTTTAGGGGTCAGGGAGGAGAGGGGAAGAGGGAGGAAGGATAGGATTAGGGAAGGATAGGGTTAGGGAACTGGGAAAAATACCACCCCCTGCGCGCGCGACAGGGGCACCCACCCGCACCAATTATAAAAATCGCATGTGCACACAGATATATTTTCTAACATGCGCATGGCAATTCGCATATGTTATAAAATCGGCACATCTTTTAAAATCAAACCCTTAGGGTTTTTGCATTTCTTCTTGTCGCCATTAACTCCAATAGTGGCTCTCCCCACTTGCTCGCAATCATTTGGTATGCTTCCAAACTTAGTTCTCATTCTCCGGGGTCTATTCTGTTCCTGTTGACATCATCTGCTTGGACAGTCTTCTGCCCTTCAATATGACAGGCAGAAAGTTGGTACAAATTCTCCTCTGCCCAAGCAAAGAGAAGATATGTTTCTGCTGATATTTCTTGACTTCGGGTTCCTTCCTGCTTGTTTATATAGGCTGTCATAGAATTGTTGCTGAGAATGCGCACTGCGCGACTCTTGACCACATTCTGGAAATGAGTAAGAGCCAGCCTGATTGCTCTGGTCTGTAATCGATTTATAGACCACTGCTCTTCTAGCAGAGACCATTGGCTCTGAGCATAATAATTGTGGCAATGTGCCCCCCAGCATGAAAGGCTGACATCTGCCATGAGGAGGATCCAATCTGGGACCTCCAATGGTAGGCCTCTTTGTAAACTTATGGGATTGAAAAACCAAAGCAAACCTTCCTTTACCCTATGTGGAAGAGGAAGGTGGACATCATAACCTTGAGATTGTACCCTCCAATGGAAAAGCAGCGCTAGTTGAAGTGGTCTCATGGTATTAAATCCAACATAGAGGTCATAGTTCCCAGCAGCTGAAGATAAGCCCATGCTGTAGGTGCTCATTCTTTCCTGAACTGTTTTACTTGGGTGATAATCTTTGAGATGCTTTATTTCTGATGAAATGACTAATCCCTCAAAAGTGTTGAACTGGGCACCTAAATGCTCTAAATTTTGAGAGGGTATTGAATTTTTTGAAAATTGATGATCCATCCCATGTTTTGAAGCAGAGAAATTATTTTGTCAGTTGAAAACAAACCATCCACATAAGTCTTGCTGTGAACCAGCCAATCATCCAAAAAAGGATGTACTAAAATTCCCTGCCTTCTTAAATAGGCTGCAACTACAACCATGACCTTTGTAAAAGTCCTTGGTGCTGCTGCAAGACTAAAAGGTAGCGCTCTGTAATGGTAATGCTCTCCTAAAATGCAAAATTGGAAAAGTTTCTGGATGTTGGCTCTCATCAGAATGTGAAAATATGCTTCTTTTAAGTCCAGAGAAGTTAAAAACTCACCTTTTCTTACTGAAGCAATTACTGATCTGAGAGTTTCCATGTGGATCCAAGGAATATATAGGCTCCTGTTCACACTCTTTAAATCTAAAATTGGGCAAAAAGTGCTATCCTTTTTGGGGATTACTAAATAAATGGAATAACAACCCTTTCTCTGCTCGTTGATAGGTACTGGGCAAATTGCATGTAGACTCTTCTTGTAGAAGGTAGAATGAATTGCCTCTATTTTTGTTGGTGAAGAGGCTGGGGATATTAAATAACTTTCTGGTACAGGAAACTGAAATCTTGGTGAATAGCCATTGCAGATGATATCTAGGACCCACTGGTCCGAAGTTATTTGGATCCACACCTTGAGATAACCCTGTAGAGTATTCCTCCTATTGGAGAAGTCAAGGAGTGAATCTTCTAGAATCCATTGTGAAGACTGGCCTGAGATTGAAGGCTGTGTAGAATCTCCACATGGTCTTCTTGCCCCATGAAAGGAATGAGACTTGCCTTTCACTTTAGTGGACCTTTTTAATGGTCTAAATCTTTTAGCATCATTATAACAACCATGAACCCGAAAGGAGTACAAACTGGGCCTCGTCCTATTTTCGGGATGCCTGTGCAATTTGGTATTTCCTAGACCAGTGGTTCTAAACCTTTTCCCCATCATGACACACCTGACAGACCACACTCACTCACGGTGGAAATAAAAAATAAAGGCCCAGTATTATTTTTATTGTTAAGAATGACACAAGGGAAAGATAAATACCCAGAAATAATAAACACAGCATTCCAAAACAGCACCAATTTCCAGCACTCAAACAATAACCACCTTACAAGGCAAAACTGAAAATATTACACCAGGCCTTAAAACTCCAATACTCCTCCTGTTAGGAAAATGGACCAAGCCAGGCTGCTATAGAGCCTTACACAGAAACCACATGCCAGCAGAATATCTCACCTCAGTCACATGTGAAGACCCTCACCTAACAAAGAATAAAGAGACCATAAAGCATAAATAGAAATATGCAGACAAAAACTGAACTGGAAATCACAACAAGCCAGAGAGACTGTATGCAGTGCAACAAAGGAAAAAGAGAAACATCACCAGTCCTCATAAAACAAATCAAGAAATATAAAAACAATAGCAGTAAACCCATAATAATAAAAAGAGCAGATTATTTCAAGACAGCTGATGAATGGAATATCCAATAATTAAAAACTCATACCAAAAATTTCTACAGACCAATAAAATATTTCAAAATAGCAGGCACAAAGACCCAATAATGAAAAATGATAAGAAAAAAAAAATGCCTTGCTCTGCATACCTGAGAACATTTGATATCCAAGTGCCCTGAGATTGTTTTGAATTAGCAGGAGGAAGGATGGTTTGTTTGCAGCTCTCTCCTCTCTCTCAGTCACACACAAGCGCTCTCTCTCACACTGGCTCTCAATCACACACATATACACATGCTCTCTCTCAGACACAGGCTCTCAATCACATACTCTCTCACCTACACCGGCTCTCAATCACACACAGACACATGCACTTATCATACATATGCATGATCTCTCTCACTTACTCACCCACAAAGGATCTCAATCACACACAGGCTCTCAATCACACAAACAGGTTTTCAATCACACATTTACACATACAGGCTCTCAATCACTCACTTGTATACATGCTATCTCACTCTCTCTCTCTCTCATACTCACACAGGATCTCAAACACATATGCATGCTTGCTCACTCACTCACTCTCTCTCCCCACACCGAACTAGCGACAGAAGCAGCTTCCTCCTTTTCCTGACTTAGTGGCTGCAGCAACCTCCCCCACTTCCATACCTCACGGCCTCGAGAAATGGCTCCCATCGGCCGCGGAGGCTGAGGTTGCTCCTCTTGTGCTCCGCACAGCTCGTTCTTCAGGCCGCACTGCTTACACTAGCATGGTCTCTTCTTCCCACATGCGGCGGCTGCACTCCTCTTCCTCTTCTGGGCCGCGGGGGGGGGGGGGGAGGGGCAGAAAGAAGAGAACATGCCGGTGCAGCTGATTCCAGCTCTCCTGCCACATTCCACCTGGGCTATCAGCATTTTAAGCCCGGGCAGAAGATATATTCCAATTTCGCTGAGGCAGGGTGAGCTCTGGGCCAGTGGGGGTCTGGGAAGTATGGCGACTCACCTGCATGCACTTGAAACACCGGTTGAGAACCGTTGTCCTAGACTTTTCACCAGTCTATCCAACTCTTTGCAAAACAGATAATTGCCCTTAAACAGAAACCTACTAAGGCAAGCCTTTGAGAATGAGTCTGCAGACCAGTTATGAAACCAGAGCAATCTTCTGGCTCCAACAGAGAGTGTGAAGGACTTTGTCGATACCATAATAATGTTATAAGGCATCTGCCAGATAGGCAGTTGCGGACTCCATTTTAGCAACATCCTTTTCCTCAAACAAATGCTGGATCCAGTCTAGTAACGCCCTTGCTACGTAGCTAGGCTCATGTGGCTGATTGTAACATGATAGAATTTGCCAAAAATATGTTCTTTAGAATTCAATTTTTTGGTCTTATGTATTTCTTAAGGCAGCCCCACCTTCTAATACTATGGTGGTTCACCTGACTCAGCTGCTACCATTGCATCCACCTTTGGCATCTTGAAAAGGCATTCCTGCGATTCTGGAGACAGTGGGTAAAGCTTGCTGAAAACCCTAGAATGTCTGTAACCAGCCTCTAGTGAATCCCATTCAGTGAACAACAGATTCAATTTCTAAATTCTGCATGAACCCTTTAAGATAGAAGAATAACCTGAATGGGACCCTACCCTTTTCTCAGTCAGAACTAGAGCAGAGGTGGACTGTGTAATTAGGGCAGGCATTTCTTCCTTGAGGAAAAGCCTAATAGAATCCTCTTCCTCCTGTAGTTCACCTACCTCTAAGGATCCTGAACTGCTATCATTCAAATCATCCTCTATTAGAAAAACTGGAGGGTAAAAAATCAGCTTGTGTGCTAGGAACTGACTCCTGAGGTTCTGCCTTTCTCTTTTTTTCCCTCTGACTGGAGAATTGCACTGAACAAAAAAAAAGTTTGCTGCTGTTTCTTCCGAGTCCCCCTTGCCTTGCAGGGCTTGGAATGCCTGGTAGAGGAAATTAAAAAAAAAAACTCAAGAGAAAACTGATTTCTCTTCAGCCTTTGCTTCTTTTGCAGAGCCTCACTGAAAAGCCTGCTCTGGAAGAAACTTCAGAGAGCTCTGGGTTGAAGGGTAACTCTTCCTGCTCACAACTGCTGACTTGTGCGGTGGCTTCAAAATGGCGGCCACATCCCTGGCAAGGGATGAACTGATACTTGCAACGGCTTTCCCAGAGCTTGGGGCTTTCTTTTTCACCCCCCCCCCCCCAATTCTTCTGAAACTCCCTGTTTAGTGAGACATACCTTTGCTGAAGTGTCTGACTCCTTTTTGGGGGAGGAAGGATTATCACCACTGACAAGACCCCCTTATGGAGTCGCTGGTGCTGTTAAGGCACCACTCAGCAAAAACAAACCAGGAAGCTCGGACAACAGATTGTCTAAGAATTCAATTCATCACTCTACTTTGTAATTAGAGTGCTTAGTACTGTCTCCTAAGGCTCTAAAGAGCTTTCAACCATAGTAAAAGAATGAGCTGGTTAAGCAGTGGACGATACGCATCACTGCAAGAGAGCCGCTCGCTCTGCAGGAACCTGGCCATAAGCAAGGTAAGATAAGAGATTCAGTATAAGGGTCAAAAAAACATTAAACCAATTAAAAATAATTGAATTCTATTGAAAATTCTGGTGAGCCTGTGTCAACAAGTAACCAACCAGAAGCCGAAGGCAGAGAACACTGGCTGTTGAGGCTTCCATAGGACATACATAGCTGATGTCATCAAAAGAATTTACAACTCTGCCTCCAGGCTCTGGACGAGGGACCATATTCACATGTTTCTGGACTAGTGGAACATGGGACAAGGAAGCAATGTTTCTGTGTTATGTCTAGGGCGAAACCCAAACTGGGCTTCATTAAATTATTTGGAAAATCTTGCAACGAGATTGAAAAAGTGGTACAATCACCTTAGATATCACGGGCAGCTAAGAGCAAAAAGCAGCAAACGTGATCTCCCACAGGTAGTCAGGCTTGTATGACTGCCATCTGGGAGATTCCTTAGCTAATGGAAGGTAAACAGTGAAAACCAGAAAGACTAGTTGAGCCAAATGTTCCCTATCTGTTGACATCTACTATGCAAATATACCATGTGTATTCAGAAAGGTATTCTGAAAACCAGATGCGGCATTTCTTATGTTCTTATGTCTTGGTCTTCAAAGATTGGCTGTGCATACCACTGATGTAGATTTTCTGTTTTCTAAGCTCAAGTAGCACACATGACTACATATGACCCATCAGTGTAACAATGTATAATACATTAAATCATATACACACAAATGGAAATCCAGTCTTTTTTGTGCAAAATGAACTTTTCAGAGTAAAATATTCAAAAAGGAAAAGTTAAGACTTACCTGATCATTTTCTTTCCTTATGCTCCACTAGTCAAGAAACATGTGGGTATCTTCCCTCATCCAACTTCTGGAGGCAAAGTTGTAAATTCTTTTGATGACACCACAACCTATATATATCATCTGTGGAATCTCCGTAGCCAGTATACTTTTGTCAAAGCTAACCTTAAACTTGGCCATGAACTCCTAGTAAATCAGCTCTATTAAATAAAAATATTTGCCACCTAAAAATTTTCTTAAAAATGTAAACATTTTAAATTACCATTAAGATTGAAAGAGGGAGAAAATTGCTGTTTTTGGTTGTTCATGTGGGCATTGGGAAGGATGCACCAATGACCTCACTCTTGTTGGTTATATATATTATCTGTGTTACATGTGAACATTTTAATAAAAATGATATAAACAAATTAGCATTAAATCACAACAAGAACACACACACTCAAATGAAAAGAGTGTCAGAAGAATATAACAATGCCAAACTACTAGGCATAAACTCCTGTTTAACCTTCCCTTTTACTACTTCCTTTTATTTTATTTATTTTTTTTTTTTAATGACATTAATAGCTGCTACCCAAATTATTTCCTGAGTGGGCTTCTTGACTGATGGATCATATGTAAAGGAAAGAAAATTATCAGGTAAGTCTTAATTTTTCCTTCCTTGTCCCAAGTTCAGAAACAGGTGAGAAATTCCAAAGCCCATATTCTACGGGTGGGTAGATTGTAAACGTGCCTTTAATACAGATGCCCCAAAATAGGGGTCCTGTTTGGCGTAAACATCTAGCCTATAATGTTTTGCAAACATACTCAATGCTGCCCAAGTAGCTGCCTTACAAATATCTAGGGGGACTAGCCGCTCCATACTCAGCCCAAGAAGCAGCTTGCGCACTAATTGAATGAGCTCTTAATCCGTTTGGAAAATCTTTCCCTGCAACAAATAAGCCGATGCAATGGCTTCTTCAATCCAGCAGGAAATGCATGCTTTGACACAGCCGCTCCTTTTCGAGAGCCTCCAAAAAGCACAAATAATCTGACTTTCTAAATTCTTCTGTAACCTGCAAGTATCCCAAGAGACATCTTTTCACATCCAAAAATTGTAACTCCTCCGTTGAACCTTTATAGTCTGCCCTTTTAAATGAAGGCAAAACAATCTTCTGATTCAAATGGAAAATCAAAATCACTTTTGGCAAAAATGAAGGGACAGATTTCAGAATTACCGATTCCCTGTTGAATCTTAGATAGGGTGTGTGGCATGACAATGAATGTAATTCAGAAATTCTTTTTGCTGAAGTTATCGCCACACAGAAAATGGTTTTCAAAGTCAGATCCTTTAAAGTAGCCTGCTCTAATGGCCCAAAAGGTGCCCCTCTCAGAGCTCGTAACACTAAATTTAGATCCCAACATGGAACGCCCAATCTGACTGGAGCTTCAATCGCTTTACTCCTTGAAGAAACCAAGCAAGGTCTCTATGAGCAGAGAGAGATAAATAACAGGAAATCGCTGCAACCTGAACCTTAAGAGAACTATATGCTAACCCCCTGTGAAGCCCTCTTTGCAAAAAGGCAAGAATATTATCAATCTGAGAGCGCTAAGGGGAGCAGCGGATCTTCTTACAGTGAGTCTCAAAACCTCTCCATATTTATTTTATTTTTGTTTGTTCGTAGGAAACATCACATCGGTTTACAATATAAGTCAAATACACAATTAAAATATAAATAAAATACAATAGTATAATCATAAATCATAAGATACCTAAAATGTATTTGTTTGTATTTATTATTTGTTTCTCACATAAGTTAATGAAGTGTATAACTTCTTTGGATTTCAGTAATGTTTTAATAACTGAAGGTGTGTAACTTTTTTTTAACTAACTTTGCCCTCTCAAAAGCCAGGTCATAAGTGAGTAATGAGAAGGGTCTTCCATCAGAATGGGACCCTGGCTGTAGCAACCCCCCTGCCTGCTGGCAGGTGCAGGGGACTGTCCACTAAGCCTATGAAGATCTGCATACATTGGCCTTCGTGGCCAATCTGGTACCATCATAACCACACAAACTCTCTCTTTTTCTATTTTCCTTATTATTCGACTTATTAGCAGCCAAGGGGGGAAAATGTGGCCAATTTTCAACCAGCGACAACTGTAAAACCTTAAGGGCTTTGTATTCATTCTTGTCACCATTAAGTCCAACAGTGGAGTTCTCCATTTCTGAACAATCATTTGGAAAACTCCAAGACTCAGTTCCCATTCTCCTGGATCTATCCAGTTCTTACTTAAATAGTCCGCCTGGACATTCTCTTGACCTGCAATATGTAGAGCTGAAACAGATTCTCTTCTGCCCATGCAAAGAGAAGATCTGTCTCTTCTGCTATACCCTGACTACGGATACCCCCATGCTTGTTTATTCTTTGGACATGTATAAGTGTCAGTCTGATTGCTCTGGTTTCTAAGCGATTTACTGACCAAAGCCTTTCTAGCAGAGACCACTGGCCCTGTGTGTAATAATTCTGGCAATATGCACCCCAGCCTGAGAGGCTGGCATCTGTCGTAATTATAATCCAATCTGGGCCCTCTAATGGAACACCTCTTTCCAAATTTAAAGGAATGGTCCACCAATGCAAACTCTCCCTTAAACTCTGTAGCAGCAGGAGGTGGACATCGTAACCCTGAGTCTGTATCTTCCATTGGGAAAGCAGCACTAGCTGAAGTGGCCTCATGTGAGCCGTTGCCCATGGCTCTAAGTCCAAAATGGAGGCCACTATGCCCAGTGGCTGAAGATATGCCCATGCTGAAGGCGTTTGTTCTCTTGAGAATTGATCCACTTGCGCGATTATCGTTGAAATCCTTTTCTCTGATAAGGTTGAATTGGGCTCCTAAATGCTCTAAATCTTGAGAGAGGTTTAATTCGTTTTACCCAAAACTGATTATCCACCCCAGCTTTTGAAATAGAGTAACTACGTAGTCAGTTGCAGCCAAACTTTCCGCATATGATTGTCTGTGAATCAGCCAATCGTCCAAACGTGGACCCACTAATATCCCTGTCTTCTTAAGTAGGCTGCAACCACTGCCAAGACCTTTGTAAAGATTTCTGGGGCTGTTTCTAAACTAAAAGGTAAAGCCCTGAACTGCTAATGTTCTCCTAAAATACAAAATATCGGAGAAATCTCTGGATGCACTCTCTCCTTATAATATGAAAATATGCCTCTTTCAGATCCAGAGAAGTTAAAAACTCTCCTTTTCTTACTGAACAAATTACTGATCTGAGTTTCCATGTGGAAATGGGGTAAAGACAGGCTTCTGTTCACACCCTTTAAATCTAAAATTGGACGGAAACTCCCATCCTTCTTGGGGATCACAAAATAAATCAAATAGTATCCTTTTTGCTGTTCACTGCGAGTAACTGGGCAAATTGCCTGTAAACTGCTGAAGGCAGAATGAGTTGCCTCTATTTTCGTTGGTGTAGAGGCCATTGAAATAACAAAACTTTCTTGTACAGGGTACTGAAAATCCGGGGAATAACCATTTTAAATAATATCTATGACCTACTGGTCCAATGTTATCTGGATCTACTGCTTGAGAAAACCCTGCAGCCTTCCTCCTATAGGAGTAAGAACATAAGAACATAAGAAATTGCCATGCTGGGTCAGACCAAGGGTCCATCAAGCCCAGCATCCTGTTTCCAACAGAGGCCAAACCAGGCCACAAGAACCTGGCAATTACCCAAACACCTAGAAGATCCCATGCTACTGATGCAATTAATAGCAGTGACTATTCCCTAAGTAAACTTGATTAATAGCAGTTAATGGACTTCTCTTCCAAGAACTTATCCAAACCTTTTTTGAACCCAGCTACACTAACTGCACTAACCACATCCTCTGGCAACAAATTCCAGAGATTTATTGTGCGTTGAGTGAAAAAGAATTTTCTCCGATTAGTCTTAAATGTGCTACTTGCTAACTTCATGGAATGCCCCCTAGTCCTTCTATTATTCGAAAGTGTAAATAACCGAGTCACATCTACTCGTTCAAGACCTCTCATGATCTTAAAGACCTCTATGATATCCCCCCTCAGCCGTCTCTTCTCCAAGCTGAACAGCCCTAACCTCTTCAGCCTTTCCTCATAGGGGAGCTGTTCCATCCCCTTTATCATTTTGGTTGCCCTTCTCTGTACCTTCTCCATTGCAACTATATCTTTTTTGAGATACGGCGACCAGAATTGTACACAGTATTCAAGGTGTGGTCTCACCATGGAGCGATATAGAGGCATTATGACATTTTCCGTTTTATTAACCATTCCCTTCCTAATAATTCCTAACATTTTATTTGCTTTTTTGACTGCTGCAGCACACTGAGCTGACGATTTCAATGTATTATCTACTATGACGCCTAGACAAACAAAGAGTGAATTCCTCGAGACTCACTGTGAGGACTGCCTGGAGGTTGAAGGCCGCACAGAATCCCCACATGGCCTTTGTGCTCCAAGAAAGGAATGAGACTTTCCTTTCCCTTTAGCAGACTGTTGCGGAAACCTCCTTGAAGATGTAAACATCCAGGCTTCACTATATTGACTGCATCCTCAAAATGATCTGAAATTTGGTCTTGACCTAACCTGTGGCAGTCTGAGATTTGGTCTCTCAGACTTTTCACCAGTCTAACTCCTCGACAAACAAATAATTGTCCTTAAAGGGCAATCTACTCAGGCCAGCCTTGGAGAAAGAGCAGTCTTCTGGCTCCAACAGAAAGAGCTGTCTTTGCTAACACCCTAATAATGTCATACAATGCATCTGTCAAATAGGCAGTAGCAGACTCCGACCTAGCGACAGCATTATCCTTTGACAGATGCTGAATCCAGCGCAGCAGCTCTTTCATCCTGGAACAAGACAGAATTTGCCAAAAATATATATTTGAGAATTAATTCAATTCTTCGGTCTTGTGAATCTCTTAAGGCAGCTCCACCTTCTAATGGTATGGTGGTTCTTCTGGCCACGGCCACCACCATTGCATCCACTTCTGGTATTTGGAAAAGGCATTCCTGTGACTCCACAGGCCCTTGGGCATCGATATCCAGCTTCTGGTGAACCCCATTCAGCCAGCATCATGAACTCAATCTCAGAAGGTAAGAGGTAAAAAAGACAAGGATCTTTGAGAACCCTTTAAAATTGGGACCCAATCATGATATTCCTCTACCCTTTCCTCAGTCAGTCTAAGAGCTGACGTAACTATTGAAACTATTGCAACCTGCCTTCATGGACTTGGGATATTACCTCCCCCTATCGACATGCCTTAATCATGACCTTGTTATTGTTATACTAGTTCCATGTACATGCCTCAATTATGTTCTCGTTATTATTACACTAGTTCCATGTAAATCTCATATGTTGTTAAAACTGTTCCATGTAAACCGATGTGATGTGCAAACGAATATTGGTATAAAAAAAAACTTTAAAATAAATAAAATAAATAAACTTGTGAAATAAGGCATTTCCTCCTTATGGAAAAGCCTAATAGAATCCTTCTCCTCCTGAATTTCCCCCCTCATCCAAGGAACTTGTACTACTAACATTTAAATCCTATTCTACCAGAAATACTGGAGAATAAAAGTCAGCTTGCGTAGTTGGTCCTAGCTCCTCTGGCTCAGCCTCTCTCTTTTACTGTGCAGCACAAACCCTTACTGCATGGTCATCTAAGTCCCCCTTGCTTGCAACGCTTGGAACAACTGATGTAGGAAATAAAAAACTCACGAAAACTCCACCCTTGCTGCGTTTGTGACATTTGCTCTGCTTGGCTGAAAGGCTTCCTCCAGAATCAACTTCAGAGGGCTCCATTATAAAGGGAAACTTCTCCTGCTCATAACAGCTGACTCACGTGGCAACTTCAAAATGGCCACTGCAACCACTGAACTGTCACTTACAACAGCCTTCTTAGCTGCTAAAAAGCTTGGCATTTTCTTTTTAACTGCCCCAAACTAACTAGAAACTCCCTCCTTAGGGAGAGAAGCCTTTAAGGAGACTCCATCAGACAGGTAAATAGTTACTACTGAACCAGTGCACTAGAAATGAAGACTGCCATTAAGGTACAACTCTGATACTATCGAGGAGTCCAAACTGCAGCACAAGACCTTACCCTCCAGTAGCAAAACAGCTAATTAAAGGAGTCTTTAAAAACAGTCAGACAGCCTCTGTAACATAAGAGTGCTCACTGCATAGCAAGGACTCAGAAAACTCCAAACAGCCTTTCCCCAAAGTGAAAAAGTGAGCCAATTAATAACGGATGGCACACTTCACTGCAGGAGAGCTGATCCACAGGAGCCTGGCCACAACCAGGTAAGCATAGATTCAGTATAAAGTCTAGAAAATAAATAGCCAAACCATCAAAAAATTAAATTTATCTTGAAACAGTCCAGTGAGCTTGTGTCACAACTAAGCGTCCTGTAGCTGGAGGCCGAGAACATTGGCTATGGATAGTCCACAGATGACATACATAGGTGGTACAACTCTGCCTCCAGAAGCTGGATGAGGGTTGATACCCACATGTTTCTGGACTGCTGGAGCAAAGGACAAGGAAGGAATTGTTATTGAACAGTCTTCATGTCATTCTGAATCACAGCAGGAAGCACTCCCTTCCCCAGTCAGCAAAGTTCACCATACAATCAGAAAGACAAGGAATAAACGTGCATAAGACTGAATACTGAAATAGGCCACACAAGTACATACATTAGTTTTTGGAAATCATTTGTATCAATGTGATAACTGCTTAAAGCAGTGCTTTTCAAATAGTTGTCAAGTACCCTGAGTAAGTCAAGTGACGGTCAACCAAATTATAAAGATTAACTTGGTCCTTAGAGCAAATATCTCCCCTGAAAAGCCTACTTGTTCAGGGTACATGAGGAGTTTAAAGCAAACAACTTGTGCTTGAAATTAACAGCGTGGCTTACCTATCAGAGATATTCTAGTTTTTCTGTCTGTCCCTCCAATCACTGTATTATCTAAATCTTCAAGTGATGGCAATGGTCTCATGTTACATAAATTGGAAGCCTACAGAAATGGAGAGAAAAGTAGAGAAAACCCCTCTATGAAAATGAATGGCATAGAATAAAAGAAGAGTTAAAGCAGCAGTACCACAGTTCTTGGTTCCACTTCTTCCTATTTTGATCTTAGTCTTTGGTCTCTTCCCTTTATTTCTTGAATTTTTAGCCTACTTTCTGAAGGGAGGAAGGCTTATCCGATTCCCATGTGTGTACTTCTGTGTGCGTCCTATCTACACCAAATTTTGAGATTTTATTTTTCTTATACTTGGCTCACACCTTTTCACTGGAAGCTCAAGGCCCGTTATATTTGAGTACAGCATATATTTCCCTGGCATCACAGGGCTTACAATCTAAGGGCCTGTTTTACTAAGGCTTTTCTCCCATTCTGTGTCTATGGGAAAATACTGGAGCATGTGAAGAACTGACAGAGAGAAGATGGACCTAACCTGGACCATCAAATGTAAAGCAGAGTTGCTTACCTGTAACAGGTATTCTCCGAGAACAGCAGCCCCGACACGGAAAACTTACGTCAAAGCTTCTACAACTTTCACTTGGCACACTGAGCATGCTCAAGCATACCTTTTACACTGCATATACACAGGGACAGTCTCCAGTCTTATAGAATAGAATTATATATAAATCAAGAAACAGCAGAAACCCAACTGCACGAGGTGGCAGGCAGGTTTCATGAGGACTAACATTCTGCACCTACAAAGCTGGACAGGGGGTTACAGGCCTTGGTGGAGCTTCCTCCTCCAAGGAACTGGCAACGACAGCCATATCAGCAGGAGGAAGCTGCGGTGCCCCAACAGACACCAATGCTATCCCAACAACAAACGCCAGCTGCATTGGTAATGCACCAATGAGTGCATTGAGCTTCTCCAGCAGCTATTCCAGGACGGAAGGCACTGGTTCTGGTGCCGTCGATACCATAGGACCGATGCCCTGCATCACCTGTTCCACTGCCAGCTGGACTCACCACTCCAGCTCTTCCTCAAACACTGCCAATGCCAACATAGACTGGGAGGAAGGAAGGGTGGCTAGATACTCTTCGGTCCCATGAGGCAAATCAGTGACTGGCATCAGGACCAGTGGAGACCATTGTGAACCCCCGGCAATAAATAATGGAGGACTGGTGCTCCTCGCTGCAGGGTCAGTTCAGGGGCATCGCGGCATGAGCCAATGTATCCCTGTACCTGGCATAGAAGGGAACCAATGCTGATGCTTCTTTGGCTTTCCTCAATGCTCAGTCTGGTCGACAAGGAACCAGACATCCTCGATCTGGAGGAGGATCAACAGTGGCCGGTCTCCGGTGCCCCTATTCACCAAAGGAATTGACAGTCCTGCCAATGTGGATGGCGCAGCGTCCATCGGTGCGGTTCCGAGGTCCATCAATATCAATGCCGCCAATGCCAATGGCTCAGTCTTCCTCAGCACAAACAGCTGTTCCATCTTGTCAAGCCAAAGACTACGTCTCTTCGGGGTCATTTGTGCGCATATGTAGCAACCCCGGATGTCATGCGATGCCCTCAGGCAAAGGACACTTGTCCCATGGGGGTCCATAATGGACATGTTCCTCTAGTACTTTAGGCATCACCAAAAATCAGATGTGGACATGACGAGACGAAATGAAAGGACGCAAAATCCAAATCGATGGTAGCAGCATCGATGACTGGTTGGCACCGAGGCACCGCCACCACAGGGGAATCGACTGTGAAAGGAAAAACTTACCAGAAGCGTCGAAAACTCCGACTAGGAACACTACAAAGAAGCACCAAGAGGGACCCAGCGTTGAATACCACGAAGAAAACCTGCGAAAAACGCGAGAAAAAAAGAAAAAGGGAAGTTTTCCACAAAGGCCAAAATGTTAAAGTGAGCTCACTCACACCACGATGCTTACAGCTCTGTGGAAAAAGAGAGACTGGAGAGGGACCCTATGTGGACATGCAGTATAGGGCTTGCTGGACCTGCTCAGTTTGCCAAGTCAAAGTTCTAGAAACTTTGATGTAAGTTTTCCATGTTGGAGCTCCATCTGATGATGTCACCCATGTGTGAGGACTATTATTCTGCTTGTCCTTGAAGAAGCAATTTTACACTTGATGGGCCAGGTTAGGTCTATCTGGAGAAAAATGATTGGTCTGAAATGATGGAACCTCAAAACAAAAGACAATTTAAAGGTAAAAATGTGAAATGGGGGGGGTCATGTGATGTGCTGCTAGCTGGAGGATGCGAGTGTGAAGAGGTCCCTTGACCCTTATTAAAATCCTGGTAAATATTGCCATTTTCCTTCAGCATGATGACGTCTTTATCCAAAGACTCACAGAGAAGATCCTTACCTTCATATTGGGCAAATAAGACACCTAAACTGCCACAAAAAGATTATCACCCTGTAAACATCGGGCACGGGCAATGAATCCATTTCCCAAGATGAGTGGTCACTGCCGGCTACCCGCTGGATCTTTCAAAACAGCTGCTTCTCCCTGATATGTAGCTGCCTGTGCTGTTGATTGTAGAGAGGCACAGGAAGAGAGTGATACTGTTCTGTATGGTTCAGCTGGACACACTGGAAAATGGCAAGTACTTGGGCCAGGGGAAGCAAAATCTCAGACTCTTTATGTGGTTCTGTTTAGGGTTCAATGCAATTTTTGTTTTTCATTTTCTAGATAAGCCTCATTAAGTTATTTCTCGGGGGCCAATCTTCTAATGCCAGACAAGTCGGCAATTTGAATTCTTTTGGATAAAGATCTGATAAGGCAAACAGTGTACTTTTCACAGTTAATTCTACTGACATCGCAAAAAATGTGTGGACCAGGTTATACTTGCTTGAGAAGCTTCCGGTTGCAGGTTCGGTATCAGCCCTGTTTGCATCTACAGATGCATCACTAAGCAAAAGGGACAAAATACTGGCATATTTGCCTGAGGATCCTAAGTTTTTTAATTTTCTTTATCCTTTTTCTGTTTTTTCTTTTGTGCTTCGTTCGCTTGTCAGCCAATTTTGATCTGCAAATTTGTGTCCAATGAACAGAAGCTTTAGCCTGGGCGGTTGGCTCCGGTGTATTGGATGACTGGATGCATATATTTTACCATAGCATAACATGGAGTTTTTTGGCGATTGTGTTGCGGTAGGCATGAGAAAGTTTGGAATCTGTTGGTGGGGGAAGGGGGTTGGGGGGGGTATAGGGGATTGTTATAGAGGATTGTTGAGTAGGGTGTTCTGGTGTGAAGGAAGGAGAGGGGGAATTGGGGGCAGGGCAGATCACAGGATTTCACTAAGTTTGGAAGATGATTTAGGGGACAAAGGGGGAAGGCATGTTATGCTTTCAGGATATATTAATGTGAACTACAGTAATTTTATATATTCACCTGCTGTTTCTATTTCTTGGGTAGATAAGGATGCTTATTGCTGAAAAAATGTCATTTAACTTGCATGTGCTCTCTTTGAATGTTAGGGCATATCCAATCCGGTAAAGAGAACTAGAATCCTGCAACTCCCTCCTCCTGGGTCTACCTGCTAACACAATTAAACCACTACAGATGGTCGAGAACGCTACTGCCAGGATTCTCACAAACGCCAACAAAAGGGAACACATCACCCCCATCCTTCAGAACCTTCACTGGTTACCAATCAAATTCAGGATTCTCTTCAAAGCCCTCATGATGATCCACAAGGCTCTGCATAATATCTCCTCCCTTAAGCTAACCTTCCAAATATAGCCGCACATCTCAAACAGACCCATCAGAAGAGCATACAAGGACACGCTGTATACCCCTCCTGCTAAAACCTCCTTAAGGAAGTGCGCCCTTTCCACAGCTGGTCCTCCCCTTTGGAACTCGCTCCCGCCGGGCCTCCGCCAAGAACCCTGCCCTCTGGTTTTCAAAAAGAAACTGAAAACATGGCTCTGCAGCCAGGCCTTCTCAGAGAGATAATTCCTCGCACTAAGGCTACCCTGGTTTATGTCCAACTATAGACCAGATTCGCGACTCTAAGCCCTCTTATCCTTACCGGCACTCCACATATCCCCCAAACCTGGGACTATTCCAGGAGACAAAGACTACATTAATTCCCAATCTAGCCGCGGACCTTCACACAGCTACAAGTCACTTAGTCCCTCTATGATTCCTTTTAAGTTAAACGCCTTATTGCACTTTGTGAATTTCTTCCCCCTTAACCTGCCTGCTTGCTAAGTTAGTTCTTTCCTGTTATCCATCAGTTACGCCTCCTTTCCCGTCCCGATGGCATTTTCCTAAAGATTATTTAGAAGTTCCATTAGGCATAGCCCTACGTTTCTATTGCTTATTATTGTTATTGTTAATTTACTATTAGTTTTACTTTTATTATTATTATTATATTATAGTGTATTTCTAATGTTCCACTTGTCCATTGTAACTCATGTTTCATTGTATCCGCCCTTTGGCAACAGTTCAGTTTCATGTAAACCGGTGCAATATGTATCCTATACAGGAGCATCGGTATTAAAAATTATAAATAAATAAATAAATTTTCAAAAACCAGAAAGTAAAAGTGACCTTTTTACAGGAGACTCAAATGACCAAGCAGAAGCATGAAAAATTACACAAGGGTTGGGTGGGCCAAGTTTTTGCAGACTCCTATAATTCAGTCTCTTCGATCACATCCTCACTATTGGAGCTCCCGCAGCAGTCCCAGGCAGCAGAGAGCTCCCAAGGCCCAGTCAGCTCCTCAGTCAACTTCGGGGACAAGGCTTTGACTGGGCTGTAGGGAGCATAAGCCAATTGCCCTTACCCGGGATGATGGACCCTCCGGTTAGGAGCAGGCTGTGGTTCTTTGCGAACCAGTGGCCCAGTGTAACCTTGGACCAGTGGGTTCTATCCGTCGTCTGCCAGGGATACCAATTAAATCTATTGGGTATCCTGTCAAATTCTCCTTTGTGCCCATTTTGGAGGCCAGTAGCACATCGGGAAGTACTTTGAACAGAGCTCTCCTCCCTCTTAGCAGCCAGAGCAGTCGAGCCCGTACCACCAGGGCAAAGAGGGCGGGGATTCTACAGGTACTTCTTGATTCCAAAGAGAACAGGATAGCTCTGATTTGTGGAGGGGAAAACAGCACTTCCAGTACCGGATGTTGCCATCCGGTACTGGACGCAAGCCATTCAGGCTCGCGTCTGCTCCATGGGCCTTCGCAAAATGCCTGGCCGTGTTGGCAGTGCATATCCGCAGATTGGGAGTACATGTTTTCCCATATCTGCATAATTGGCTGGTCAAGAGCACATCTCAGGCAGAGGCCACCAGGTCCATGTGCTTGACCATTCAGGTGTTATAGTCACTAGAGTTCCTTCTCAAATACCCAATGGCCTATCTCAGCCCATCACCTCAATTGAACTTCTTCGAAGCCCTGTTAGACATGGCTCAGGCCAAGTCCTGTTTGCCGAGCCAGAGGGCTGTCTTGGTGACTATTGCGGCAGAAGTTCAACAGAGCCAGTGGGTATCAGCCTGGCACATGATGAGGCTGTTGGGCCACATAACTGCGACTGTCCATGTCTCTCCCTTGGCACTCTTGCAATGCGGAGCCCAGTGGACTGTGTCACAGTGGTGCCAGGCCACTCAGAGCCTCCAGGACTGCATCCAAATCACCCCGTCTTTCAGAGACTCCTTGTCCTAGTGGCAGGTACCTTCCAACCTGGAAAAGGGGATTTCCTTTTGGAGTCTCACAACTCAAATTGCGTTAATCATGGATGCATCCATCCTGGGGTGGGGAGCTCATGTGGTTGGGCTCGGCATCCAGGGTCTGTGTTCCTCTCAGGAACATTCTTGTCAAATCAACTTCCTTGAGCTCCAGGCGATCAGGTATGCACTATGGGCATTCAGAGATCAGCTGTCCAACAAAGTTGTCCTGATCAAGACCGACAACCAAGTAGCTATGTGATATGTAAACATGCATGAAGGTATGGAATCATACCTCCTGTGTCAGAAAGCGGTCCAGATCTGATCATGGGCCCTGTCTCATGGGATGGTGCTCATGGCCATGTACCTGACCAGGATGGAAAACGTGATGGCAGACAGGCTGAGTCGAGTCTTCAGACTCCACAAGTGGTCCCTGGACTATATATATATATATATATATAAATGATCTGGAAATGAATATGACGAGTGAGGTTATCAAATTTGCGGACGATAAATTATTCAGAGTAGTTAAATCACAAGCGGAATGTAATACATTACAGGAGGACCTTGCAAGACTGGAAGATTGGGCATCCAAATGGCAGATTAAATTTAATGTGGACAAGTGCAAGGTGTTGCATATAGGGAAAAGTAACCCTTGCTGTAGTTACACAATGTTAGGTTCCATACTAGGAGCTACCACCCAGGAAAAAGATCTAGGCATCATAGTGGATAATACTTTAAAATAGTCAGCTCAGTGTGCTGCAGCAGTCAAAAAAGCAAACAGAATGTTAGGAATTATTAGGAAGGGAATGGTGAATAAAACGGAAAATGTCATAATGCCTCTGTATCGCTCCTTGGTGAGACCGCACCTTGAATACTGTGTACAATTCTGAACGAATAGATATGAATCGGTTATTTACACTTTCGGATAATAGAAAGACTAGGGGGCATTCCATGAAGTTAGCAAGTAGCACATTTAAGACTAATCGGAGAAAATTCTTTCACTCAATGCACAATTAAGCTCTGGAATTTGTTGCCAGAGGATGTGGTTAGTGCAGTTAGTGTAGCTGGGTTCAAAAAAGGTTTGGATAAGTTCTTGGGGAAGAAGTGCATTAACTGCTATTAATCAAGTTTACTTAGGGAATAGCCACTGCTATTAATTGCATCAGTAGCATGGGGTCTTCTTGGTGTTTGGGTATTTGCCAGGTTCTTTTGGCCTGGCTTGGCCACTGTTGGAAACAGGATGCTGGGCTTGATGGACCCTTGGTCTGACCCAGCATGGCAATTTCTTATGTTCTTAAAGAGCCACGGGGGGGTGTGCTCTTATTCACAAGAGCCTGCCTCTTCGGATACATTTTTCATTCTGTGATCCAAAGGGGAGATCTGTAATTTTGGAGGGTAGCCTGTATGGTCAATCCATCATATAAGCCAATATATATCGTCTTAATACCAGGCAAAGTAACTTTTAAGTGCACAACTAGAGAAGTTTGATACCAGAAGCTTGGGTGTGGGAAGTGACTGGAACATGTGCACTGACAGTAACTTGGATAGATCTAACACTAGTATGCGTCAGAGAGTGCAATTGGGATACACCATTTGTTATCCAATCACATATTAAAAGATGTCTGGAGGGAACAAAACCTGTCACGTAAGGATTACACATTCTACTCCTCTAGGAATAAATCAATACAGTAGGTCAGATTATTTTCTATGTGTTCCTGACCTGGCACTAGTGACATGCGTTTGTAATATTTACATATCTACTTTATCAAATCATAATGCGATTTCTGTTACATTTGGGACAGCATTTTGATTTCAATCTTCTAGACCTTGATGGCTTAATATTTCATTGCTGGGGAATGAGGACTTTTGAGAACTTGTAACACGTTACTGCAGAATATCAGGAGACCAATCCCATAACTGTATATAACTCTACACTGTGGTGGGAGACCTTTAAATATGTGTTAAGAGCTTGTTAAAGCTCGTATGCAAATTACTTGAAGGCAAAAAGAGTGACTAACATAAAGGACCTTGAGGTGCTTAATAAATCTCTTGAACAGAAACATAAGGCTGGGGGTTCTTCAGATGTATTTAACTAATTGGATCTAGCCAGGGATGAGCTGAGGATATTGCAGACTGCTAATATAGAAAGATTTCTAAAATTCATGAAATAAAAGTATTATGAGCAGGACAATAGGGCCAATGCTTTATTGGCTAGAGCGGTGAAAAAGAATAGATAGTACATTGGTGTATGATCTATGAGGTTCAGAAAGCACAATTAAATACATACCATCAGATATTAATCAAATATTTGCCCAACACTTTAAGAATCTATACAGTGCTCATACAGAACCCACGCGAGAAGAGATAGACACTGCGGATCCTTTAGACGACCTGGAATTATCAGCTGAGGATGCGGCAACTTTAGTTCATCCCATCACGACTGGGAAAGTAACTTGAGCTATTAAGCAACTGGCTTCCGAGAAAAGCCCAGCCTGGATGGGTTTCCCATAGGTTTTTATAAATTTGTTGCAGAGATGCTGGCGCCAGGACTTAGTCAACTATATATCTATTTACAGACCCGGATGCTCGGCTAGGGCGACTCACTGAGGTACTACCTATTTTGATACATAAAAAAAAAAAAAAAAAAAATCAAAAGATCCTCTTCAGTGGGCATTCTAATAGCCAATCTCGCTGATCAACACGGACGTAAAATTATTAGCTAAGATTGAGAATTGAAGATATGATTCCCAAGTTCATTGATAAGGAACAGACTGGGTTCATAAAGGAAAAGCTATCCACGCATAATACTAAATGCTTATTTAATCTTCTTCATTTGGCCTCGGCTTGTAAGAGACTGGGTGCTATTTCAACAGATGCGGATAAGGCCTTCGACCATATCTCCTGGCCATATATTTTTCTGATGTTTCAAAAGTGGGGATTCCCAGATGCATTTATAGCTTGGCTTAAGGCATTGTATTCCAATCCAATGGCTCATGTTTTGTCTAATGGGGTGCTGTCGGCTCCATTCTTTATTGAAAGAGGCACCCGGCAGGGAAGCCTTATGTCACCTATTTTATTTGACTTGGCTCTTGGTATAAGCCATCTGGCGGTCCCATTAGGCTTTACCTATTTTGACAGGTATCACATTATGCAGATATGCTTTTATTTTTTACTTGATTACATGAGTCCATTCCTGTGTTTATGGCGGTATTGCAGGTTTACAACCCTCTCTCAGGATACAAGATTAATTATTCAGAATCGAAGTGATGCTGGTGGGACCGCCAACCCCTCATCCGCTGGTATTGAACAGTTTCCTCCTGGCAGAAGAGGGATTCAAATATCTGAGAATCTGGGTCCCTAAAGATCTATCTAAATTGTTCATCACTAATTATTCACCTATTATAAACAAAATAAAAGCTGATCTGATAAGGTGGACCCCCTCTTACCATATTTTGGTTGAGTAGAGCGAATCTAGTTAAGATGGCATTCTACCAAGACTGTTAAACCCTTTCATGCACATCCCATGCCATGTCAACAACACAATTTTTTCCACACTGAGGGGGAATATTCTTAGTTTTGTGTGGCAAGGTAAACAGCCCGGATTAAAAATACAGAATTGACTACATCTCAAAAGGAGGGGGAACAGCCTTCCTGGATTTGTGACTATATTATTGGGTCACTTGGCTGGAATGAATGGGACTCCGCATTTGCTCTCACTGGAGAAAGGATGTGCAGAAGGTATCAGCTTAGCAGCACTGCTTCATATGCCCCCTACTTAAATAGCTTACAGGACCTTGGGTAGAACCAATCCTATCATGGCCCACACCCTTAAAATTTGGCACAGAGTCAATAAGAAATCAGGGATTTCCCGCACTGAGTCATCTTGTATGTTTTCTTTATTTAAAAACCCCCGACTTTCACAAACCCCCGACTTTCACAAACTTGGCACCTCTAGGTTAAAGCACTTTTAAGCTTTAACCCGTATCCTCTATTGTATTTCTTAATTATTTCCACCTATACTTCCTTCCAGCTACATAAGCTTCCAAGTTCTTTATCCTTGTTGAATGTAACTTTGCCTTATTCATTTCTTTTGTTTAATTTTCTTTAGTTACGCTACAGTTATACTCTTGTTAAATGTAAACCGATCCGATATGGTTATTACTATGAAGGTCGGTATGAAAAAGTGTTAAATAAATAAATAAATAAATCTCCATGGGCTTGGTGGAGTAGGAAGAGAAAGGCTTAACATTTTGGGGACAATTCCTGATGGACAAGCAGGTTAAACTTTTCTCTGACTTGGTGATTGACTTTGCAATATCTAAATCACTTATTATCTATATCTCCAGTTAAGAAGAGATATCGCTAACATGCAGGGGCAATGAGGCAATGGAGGACTGTGAGGGGCAGGAGGGACTTCTTTGCTGTAAAAAGGGAGGCAGATATTTAATTAAAACATTTTACTTGTATATTGGTAAGGATATGAGAGTAGAGGTGATATCGCCAGGCTTTATTACCGCCTGGAATAGTGACTTACAGGCAGAGTTGGATTGGAGTGACTGGAAGCAAATATGGCATTCTGCCACTTCAATTTCTGTCCGTAGAAAAATGGAGAGTTTTTATACAAACTGTTACATCAAACAGATCGTACGCCTGCGTTTTTTGCTAAATTCAGTGCTAGCAGCGCTACATGTTGGCGAGAGTGCCTTTTAGTGCGAATTGTTTTGGGAGACAAGTTATGAGCTGCCTTCTGCAAATCTGGGGGAAATCCAAGCCCAAAGATCCCTGTATTTGTCTCGAACTTCTGGAGGGATAGATCATGTACGAGAGGGTGTAGGAAGCTCACCACCCAACTGTAACACACTGGACACCTCACCATCGTGCACATGCAAGCTCCTAATCTGCTGTGCTGGGAAAGAAAGGTAGCAGAAATTGCCACACTGGGGCAACTGACCTACGCTCTTAGAGAACAAAAGGACACATAATAGTATTTGGAGGGTTTATTGGACATGGGAGATGTGAGAAAGTAATTGCCTAAATTACTCTTTTGCTCATGCTTTACCTCATGTTATGCTGTTCCTACTGACTTATATAAGATGCCGTATATTTAATGTTCCTGGTTTAAAATAAAGAGTTAAAAAAAAAAAAAAAAAGGGGGGTCACGTGATGCGGTGACGCCGAGCAGACGCTTCTGCCTGAGCTCTGTGCCTCGCCCCCTCTGCATCGGCCTACATCTTCGATTTTCTGTGAATGATCGTCTTTCCACCGGCAGATCTTACTGAACAAATGTCTATAGATCATTTTATGCTTAAAGGAACAAACACCATGCCTCTGAAAGGAGGGAAAAAGGACAAAACAAATACTGTGGGAGCCAAGATGGCGGACGCGCACGTGCGGCCTACTCCCCCAAGTTCACCTGCAACCTCCTCGCCGTCTAATGACCTCACTATCACGGTCACCAACGCAGTTGTTGCGGCTTTGGACGGTAGATTTAACGAACTATCTTCACAGTTCAGAGAATTGAAAGACTCTGTCTCTGAGGTCCTACCGCGACTTACCGCCGTTGAAGAAAGGGTCTCAGCAACGGAAGATGAACAACTTATTACCCAAAATAAGATAAAAGAGCTGGAGCAAGTTGTCCTAAGTCAATCTGACAAAATAGACGATTTAGAGAACAGGGCTCGGCGCAACAACATTCGTATAGCAGGTATTCCTGAAGCTGCAGGGGAACAAAACTTAGAGGAACTGCTGGAAACTTGGCTCCCGGAGGCATTGGGGCTGACGGGCATGCGGCCCGTCTTCCATATTGAACGCGCGCACCGTCTGGGGCGCCGTAACGACGGTGATCAAAGGCCCAGGCTCATCATCGCTCGCCTGCTAAACTGGGCGCAAAAACAAAGAATAATGCAAGCTTACCGGACCCAACCAGCGCTAAAATATAAAGATGCAGATATTCGTCTTTTTCAAGATTTCTCTGCTGCTCTGGCGCAAAAACGGAAGCAGTTCAGCCCCATATGCACGGATCTATATAACAAGAACATCCGATTTCAGCTAATTTACCCAGCTACACTACGTTTCAAACATGGAGGCCAAGACCACACATTCACTGAGGTGGCGCCTGCGAAGAAATATGTTGCCGCTATTGATCCCTGAGCGCCCTCAAGGACTACACCGCCGCCGCCTGCCTGTAGCGCGATTCCAACGTTACTTAGACTGTCTATGGCTCATACCTCGGATGTCTTCAATGCTACCCTCAGCTTTTGGTACGGGCTTGCTGGAGGTACCTCGTGGCGTATTACGCACAGTCCCGCATGGAACATGACCACGACGGCCATGGCGAACCTGGCGCATTGTCTCACCGAGAGGGATTTCCCTGGAAGGCCTGCGGCGGAGTCTATTACGGCTCCCTTTTCAGTACACGTTTTTTGACGTGCACAGATACTGTGACCCATATGGTTTCTTACTTTGACTTTCTGTCGTCAACTTTTTAATTTGCTGGTTTGAGAGAGGGGTGAGGCGGTACTCAATTTTCGGACCTCCTGGTCCCAATTTACCACTGTTACATGTGTTCCTATATTTGAGGTTATGAAGTTACTACATGTAAATGGTTTTTCCTTATTGAATGGTCGATGTGGGAGGGGCGGGGCACGACGCATCTTAACGTACCCCCGCGCATTTACCCGGTATATTAGAGGGTGGATGTGGCGCCGAATTTCTAGCACTCTTGGGAAGGGGGAAGGGGAGGGGGGGAATAGGGGAGGGGTTACACCTCACAGCATATGGGCTTCAGGTATACGCAAGGATCATGGACAATTATGTTTTCAGACACTACTGGGAGCAATATCCAAACGAGTATGTGGTTTTTCTGGGATGTATTCTGTTTTTAATGGTGGGCTTAGGCTGGGGAGCCCATCATTCTTTCCTACTTACTTATGCTCTATGCTACCACTTTCAGACCATTATGGCTAGGTCGGGTATTAAACTGGCCAGTCTTAATGTTAATGGCCTAGGGCACCCAATCAAAAGAACCAAAGTTTTGCAGTACCTTAAGAAGTCGAAGGTCCATGTTGCCTGTATACAGGAGACACACTTAACTGCGATCGAAAGTAGGAAGCTTAAGCGAGACTGGATTGGTCAGTGCTTTTATTCCGCTGCAGTGGGGAAAAAGGCTGGAGTGGCGATTCTCCTTCATAAATCCCTCTCCTTTCAGATGGCACGGGAATTTATAGACCCGGAGGGCAGATATGTAATAATCACGGGCCATTTGAATGGCAGGGAAGTTACTATCGCGAATATCTATGGCCCAAACTCTCCCTCTAGGGCGTTTTTTTCCAATATTATCAATATCCTCCTTACTTATAAAGTGGGGGAGCTGCTTTTAGTAGGAGATTTTAATTCAGTTCATGACCCGACATTAGACCGCTCTGGTTTACAAACTACGCAGCGGCTACCCTCTCACAAAACTAATATAGCACAAGTCTGCAGCTCCCTAAATCTTTTGGATTATTGGAGGATTCTCCATCTGGATGAGAGGGATTATACCCACATATCCAAAGCACACCGAACCCTATCCCGTATCGACTACATATTGGGCTCTGAACGTTTGTTCCCCTTTATTGCTTCTGCAACTATTGGTAACCCTGGGGTTTCCGATCACGCCCTCATATGGGTGGATATTAACTGGGACATCTCAGTACCACATACTAAATGGTGGAAATTTCCCTCTTATTTGAGAGCTGATAAAACTTTCCAAACATACCTAAAAGCTAAATGGGTGCAATTCCAGGAGTTTAATGCCTCTCACCAGGATAACCCTGAGTTGTTTTGGCAGACCGGAAAGGTGGTTATGAGAGGGGAGATAATCTCCTTTCTCCGACATAGAAATAAAGTCTTAAATGCAGACATCCTTCGCCTGGACCTCCAACTTAAGGCTGACAAATTGGCTTATTCACGTAATCCCCATCAAGCGCATTGGGTGCAATATCACGATACTCTAGGGAAATTACAGGCTCTGATTCAACAAAGAGCTATTAAATCGATGCACTTCAAAGAACACTCCTTCTTCCGCTTTGGGAATAAGGCGGGGAGGTCACTGGCGAATCTGGTACGAATCCGTCAATCTAAAACTTATATTGTAAAATTGCGATCTTCTACGAACAATTGGGTACATAAGGGGGAGGAAATCGCGAATCTTATGCAACAATTTTATAACCATTTATATACTGAAGATCGCGCTGGAGGTCCTAGTGAAGAGAATGATTTCTTTCAATCCCTCCCTCTTCCTACTCTTACTGATCTTCAATGTGAAAAACTAAATGCTCCTATTACATGCTCCGAAATCTTGTCTGTCATTAAGAAAAGTAAATCCGGAAAGGCACCTGGCCCTGATGGATTTGCCTATGATTTTTTCAAAATGTTGGGCCCTGAACTGGTCGATACTTTGCAGTCTTTCTACTGTTCTGCTCTAGCCTTGAACTCCTTTCCTGCTGATTTCAATAAGGCTTATATCACTGTACTCCCCAAACCTGGGAAGGACCCTGGGCTACCTGCTTCCTACCGCCCCATCTCACTTTTGAACTGTGACCTCAAGCTGCTAGCTAATCTTTTGGCTACTAGGCTGAGTCTGGTCTTACCGGACCTTATTTCTTCTCCGCAGGTGGGCTTTGTAAAGGGGCGCTCTTCTAGCTCACATATCGCTAAGTTGCTCACTGCTATACAATACTGCCAATTGCATTCCATCCCTGCCATGGCCGTGAGTTTTGATTCCGAGAAGGCCTTTGACAGGGTCTCCTGGGACTATCTCTTCTCTGTATTACACAGATATGGTTTTAAAGGGTCTATACTGTCTTACATATCACTTCTATATACACAACCTTCCTCACATATTTTGGCGAATGGTTATCTTTCGCAAGCTTTCGCCCCGCAAAGAGGTGTCCGGCAAGGCTGCCCGCTATCTCCTATTCTATACATTTTAGCGATTGACCCCTTACTGCGAAAGATTGCGGCTGACCCCCTGATCCCGGGCCTTGACTGTGATGGACATACTTTTAAGACTGCTGCTTTTGCAGATGACATTTTAATATTCCTCACAAACCCGAAGCAAGCACTAACGCGGGTTTTGTTTCACCAGGCCTCTTACGGCAGTTTTTCTGGCCTCAAAATCAATATGGATAAATCTGAGGCTCTGGAAATTCATGGACACCTACAACAGACATGGGGCCCTTCCTTTCCACTCAAGTGGGCTACGGGACCTATCAAATATCTAGGGATCCTAATTTCCAGCCGGTTAGACTCCATATACAGACTAAATTTACTCCCTATGCTTAATAAGACCAAACAGCGGCTCCAACAATGGCAAAGCCTTCCCCTCTCCTTGACGGGCCGAGTCCAGCTGTTAAAAATGATGGAACTTCCCAGATGGGTATACGTACTTCAAATGTTACCTGTATGGCTTACCCAACACGACTTGACTCTCTTAAATAGCGCTATTCGACGGTTTCTGTGGCAGGGCAAACGGTCCAGGTTAGCTCTCAAATATCTTGTAGAGAATGTGGGGGAGGGGGGCCTGGCGTGCCCTGATTTTCGCAGATATAACCTGGTTTCTATGTTACGCCATATCCGAGACTGGCTGCTGGGGACGGAATACTTTTCCCCAACCGCTTTTTTGCAAGGTAGCCTACCCGGCATCTCCCTGGCTGCACTGATTCAAATGTGCCCAAAGCAACTGCCACCTGAATGTAAACAGTTTCTCATAATATGTTCAGCCCGGAAAGCCTGGGCATATTTGTGTCACATTCTTGGGCTTCCTACCTCAGTAACCCTAATCATACCTATTGGTGCTAACCCTAACTTTCCTCCAGGACAAGGCCGCTCGGTTTTCCAACTGTGGGCTTCTAAAGGTCTGCGATTGATTTCTCAACTGCTATTGCCTATGTCAGACCAACTTTACAGCTACTCTGACCTACAAGATAAATTTAACTTATCTAAACACGATTTCTATGCTTATCTACAGATTAGACACTATATTGGTTCTATGGGTATTTTGAGCATATCAGCGGAACAGAGGAGAATGGTGGAGTCTGTCTTGGGCATCGGTTATAAGGGCCGTGTCTCCTGCTCTATTTTTTCTAAATTAGTGAAAGGATACTTGCCTACCACCACTAGACAATGTATTAGTGACCGTTGGCACAACGCTTCTGACCTCCACCTCGACCCCGACATGGTTAAAATTTATCTTTCCCAAATTAAAAGTATCTCTGAGAATGTGACTCTCCGAGAACTGCAGTTCAAATTCATATGGAAATTATATTGTACTAATGCTATGGCATACAAGTTTGGGGTTAGTTCTTCTCCCTTGTGTCTAAAGTGTGGGGTTGAATCAGGGGATTATTTTCACAGTTTCTGGTCCTGTGTAAACATTCAGCCCTTTTGGTCTAGTATACGGCACCACTGTTCTACACTACTCATACTTGACTTGCCTTTAGACCCCAATTTGTGGCTCCTAGGTAGTGCTTTGGTTGACCACCTCACTCTAGCTCCGGCTCAGGCTCAGTTGGTTGACAAAGCAGGACTCCTAGCCAAACAGACCATTTTGGCGACATGGACCTCCAATACTCCTCCACATTACAATCAGTGGGCTCAAAGAATGATAAAATTGGCAACCTTTGAGCAAATGACAGCTGCCCAGCAAAGTGAGGGACGGAAGAAGTCTGTTCTACACCTTTGGCACCCGTTCTTGACCTACCATGCACAAGGGTCCTTTCTTGATTCCTCGTCACTTATGTAATTTTTAATTGCCCTTACTCCTGGCCTCTGTTCCCTCCACTCCGGCGGGCTCTAGGGTCCTGAATACACACATTTATTTTAGGCTCCACTATGCGGCCCCTGGGTTCTATTCTACTCTCTTCTTTTCTGTTATGTTCTCTCTCTTTTGCTTCTTGCACGTTTCTTCTTTTGTCTACGCCCTATCTCTTTACGGCGTAACTTTTCTCCTAGATTGGTACATCTGTTCTCAGGCCCTTGCACTTCTGCTGCTGTCAGTAATTTCAGTGCCGTTGCTGTATATACTCCCAGTTCTATTGCCTATTGCTGTGAAGACGGGGATGGGTACGGGGTGGGTTGGGGGACGGGGAGGGCACATATGATATTATGTCATCATATTTAGTTGTTACTTGTTTGTTCGTAATCACTACAGTACAGTCATCTTGGTTGTACAGCATTGTTGGATACTGATCTGTTGGTTGTTATTCTCTTGAGTACCACTGTTTGATATTTGACATGTGTGGTTACTGGCTTGTTTATCTTTGAAAACTAATAAACAGATATAATATAAAAAAAAAAAATAAATAAATAAAAAAAAAAAAAAAAAAAAGAATGTATAAGGGGATCCTGTCAGGGGTATTTTTTGGGACAGATGCACGTTCCTATGCCCATTCCAGAAAGTAGGTTCCATTAAGTTCTGCATATAGTTTTGTTACACTTTTTCTGTTTTTTCTGAGTCTATTCTCCAGCTGTTTGTGCTGTATTCGTGCTTTGCATATATCAGTTTGATGCTTGTATGAGATGCCAATAAGAATTTTTCACAACATCTTAATTTATTTAAATAAGACTTCCTGAAAACCATAACCAACAGGAAATTCTAGTCATACATACTTTAATCAAACATAACCACATTGGTGCAAACTCCACAGCTACTTTTACCCACAGGGTTTGCAACACTAACCAAAACAAATGTACACCGGTGGTCTTGCTTCGATTATTGGCTAACAGAAAATCACCCGCAGAGGTTAGTGCCGGATTTCTCTTTGGGTAATTATTTGAAACAAAACATGTTGGATTAGATATTCAAAAGCCATTTAGATGTATAACTGAAAAGTTACAAATTGCAAATAAAGGGCAATTCATACAAATATCAAATTTTAAATTTTCATGGTCCTAATAACACCAAATGATAAATATTATAATCACACGTCAGCAAGCCTGACGGCATACCCTTACATATACGGGCCACCCAGACCTCTACATCATTTGCACGATGTAAGTGTATTTTTTTCAATTCTTTTTTCTTCGCACATAAGAATTCATATAATTAAAAAATAAGCAGTAACAATGGGAACTCTTGGCTCTTGGATTGTTTTGTACCTGAAAAGTTAGCCATCTAAACGGCTACCCGGCTATATTCAAAACTCTATGCAGCTAAATTTTAGCCACGTAATGACTTATGTGGCTAGAATTTTGCCACACAAGTCAAGGGCATCCCAGGGGCAGGCGAGAGGTGTTTCTGGGCAGAGCAGAGGTAGCCGCATAACTCTGGTTATGCTGTAGGGCTGTCCTAAAGTTGGCCAGATATACTTATCCAGCCAGCTTTAAGATAGCTGGGGATATTCAGCGGCGCAGCTGCTCCGTGAATATCCCCATTAAGTCAGCCGGATAGCTATAACTTAACTAGCCACTCTGCAGCTGAATAGCAGCCCATTTGATTCTGTAGGATCAAAACTATAAGTTTTGTTCCATTTTCTGGCCTCCTCCCACACCCAAAAAATGCTTCCGCAGTATGTGGATATAAGTATGTGCATCAATGAGAAATGCACACAATTTTACCAGCATACAAGGTGGACAACATAAAAGTTAAATCATTGTTTTACCCTCTAAATCTCCTGTATCCTCAGCTTAAGGCTCTTGAAAATCTATTGTAAGCTTCCCCCATTAAGTTCTACTACATTTTAGAACTCAGTCTGTGCTTGTGGAATCCAAATTAAAAAGTGAGTTTTCCGTAACAGTAAATTAATATATTTAACTGCTCTCCTTTTCCCTTTGTTTTAGTGTCTTTAATGGAAGGACTGGATAAGATAGCCAAAATAGGAGGAATAATATACTCTGTTATTGCTATGGAAATTATTAATTGGAGTGAGGGAAGAATTGACAGAGGGAGGTGAAACTTAAGAGTTCTTGAACTCGATGGACCAGATTAGGTTCATCTGGAGAAAAATGATTAGAATAATTTATAGGTAAGGAAAGACTTTTTTTTTTGCTTTGCACATAGGGTGCTTTCTTATATTTTACTTACAAATATAATGTTAGTTAGGTAATACTTTTGAAGTTATCAAGTTATAAGACATCATAAAAACATGACATTGCTATAAAAAATAAATACTTATGGGATGTTTTTCTTAAACCAGGTTTCTATTCCAAGATCAGACCATCACCATACTTTAAGCAAACATTTACCAACGTCATACTTCTTCTGCTCTTATTCATCATCACAGAACGATCTCTGATCTAGAAAGGAGAAAATGTTCCTATCCATACCTGAGTATTTCCAGTCAGTACCAACAATATCTTGAGGCTCTTCATATGAACACTACGGTCTAGAAGCTCAACTGCTTTGTCAAGATCATCCTGTGTGGTTAATGGGATCACAAGCTACAAAGAGAGAAAAAGCAAAAGGTGGCTTACTTGGAAGATTATTTAATACATATTCAACAATGCCTTGTCAAGTTAATGGTAACCTAAAATCAGCTTTCAGCTAATGAACTATTCTTTTATAGTTTTCCTTTTCCATTACCTTAGACAATTAACTACTCCGCACTTGGACTATATTTAATCTACACTAGTTAGGACTGGAGTGGAGGTATATTTAGAGGAGTCAAATGCATATTAGTTGCAAAGTTTAAGCAACAATATAACGCATACATTTTTGTCACTTTCCCCAGTCAGTAGTTCGGGACTTAATGTATGCATGGGATATATTTCAAGAGAAAAGGTAGGAAGGCATTTAACTAGTTGAAGTCTTTTGGGGTGTTCAAATCTGATTATGCCAAGATTACAAAACAGTGCGATAAGGGTTGGGGTCCAGAGTGATGAGAAAGCTAGGGTGCATAAGGAACTATAGCACCAAAAGAAAATAAAGGGTAATAATGCCTCTGTAAAAGTTGTTAGTGAGACCCCATCAAGAGTATTCTGGAGGCTGCACCTCCAAAAGGATACAGACAGGCAATCCAGAAAATGACTAACAAATTGATTCAAAATCTACACCAAAAGTCCTATGAAATGACTTAACTGTGTATCCCTAGAGGACAGATGGGAAGAGGGAGTATAACAAACTTTCAATATGGAACAACTGTCTCTCTTACATGTGTTTATAAAACACTGCATACATCTAATAGCGTTATAGAAATAAAAGTTGTCATATACATAAGCCATATAAAGTATGTTTCAGTGGAAAAAGAACAGGAAGTCATGAAATGAGGCTAAGGGAGCAGACTCAGGAGTAACTAAATATTTCTTCACAGAAAGGCAGGTGGATACATTGACTATCCTCCCAGTGTGGTTAAGGCAAAACGAAAAACAGTAACAATTCAAGCAAGCATGGGAGAATCACAGAGGATCTTTGACAGGAAATGAAAGTAAAGGCACAG
The DNA here is from genome assembly GCF_901001135.1 of Rhinatrema bivittatum. NCBI lineage: Eukaryota > Metazoa > Chordata > Amphibia > Gymnophiona > Rhinatrematidae > Rhinatrema > Rhinatrema bivittatum. The sequence continues at coordinate 19,629,059 of NC_042620.1, read as the reverse complement.
ATTAAACAGAATCTGTAGTACTGCAACAGAAAAAGGATAATGGACGGATTACATTAACTTGGTGGTTACACTACTTTCTACAGTTGATACACTGAAGCTTGGCATTAAGAATTAAATTCTCTTTCCCACTCTGCCTGAAAAGGCTCAGATTTATGCATAGGCAATGCAGGCATCTGCCTCAGACACAAATTTGTATAGGCGCCAGAGCACCACCACCCCTGCTACCATGCCTTCATCCAGGTCTGCCACTGCAGACCTCTTCCACAGGACATAAGAACATAAGAAATTGCCATGCTGGGACAGACCAAGGGTCCCATCAAGCCCAGCATCCTGTTTCCAACAGAGGCCAAAAACCAGGCCACAAGAACCTGGCAATTACCCAAACACTAAGAAGAACCCATGCTACTGATGCAATTAATAGCAGTGGCTATTCCCTAAGTATAATTGATTAATAGCCATTAATGGACTTCTCCTCCAAGAACTTATCCAAATCTTTTTTGAACCCAGCTACACTAACTGCACTAACCACATCCTCTGGCAACAAATTCCAGAGATTTATTGTGCGTTGAGTGAAAAAGAATTTTCTCCGATTAGTCTTAAATGTGTTACTTGCTAACTTCATGGAATGGCCCCTAGTCCTTCTATTATTCGAAAGTGTAAATAACCGAGTCACATCTACTCATTCAAGACCTCTCATGATCTTAAAGACCTCTATCATATCCCCCCTCAGCCGTCTCTTCTCCAAGCTGAACAGCCCTAACCTCTTCAGCCTTTCCTCATAGGACTGGCAGCAGCAACTTCTTGATGAGAACTGAAGCACAGGGCTCACCCGTTGCATGCAGCTCAGTCCTCTGCTAGGGTTCCTGTTAGCATGGAAACTTGTGCAGGACGGCTGCAAGGCCCGCAAACCCAGGCTAATTGATAGGCCCTATGCTTGAGGTCTCCTTCAAGGAGTTGCTTGCTGCTGCTGCTTCTATTGCCACCAGCACCACAGAAAAGGATACAAAAACGTCAAACTACCTCCTCCCACTGATCTCTGCAGGTGAGGAGGGATGCAACAGGTAGGCGAAGGGGAGAGGGATTTGGGTTGAGTCATCCAGGGGTCTAGCTTCTTCCCCCTCCCCCACCAATGGTTTCGGGGGGGGGGGGGGGGTGTGAATTCCCTGCAACCTCCAATAATTCAGTGATTTCTGGGGGGGGGGGGGGAGACATCGCTCCCCCCCACTCTCCAATGCTTTTAGGGGAAGGAAGAGGTGGAGGGAGATTTTCCCCCTATATCCCTCCAAGTCTTGAAGAGGAGAGGAGGAGGACCTTTTGCATGAATTTAACTTTTTGCAAATTAAAGAGCTCACACAACATATTAACTGTTTCTGTTTCCAATTATATATGTAACTATCACCCGCTGAGATATGTGGATCAGCAGGCTGTAAATGGTTTCATGTCTCAGTATCATTCCTCGGTACTGCTTCTGCATACCTATCGACAATGTCTAGCCTTAAACATTAACTTAACACATTTTTATCATTTCAGTCCAGATACCTCACATTTAGAAAAAGAGAAGGCCGGGATATAAAACAAGTTACAGAAGTACATAAGGCCTGTTTATTAAGCTTTGGATCCTCATAGCCACAGCCTTAGAAAGCCTGATTTCTTTGGTACCATGGCTCAAGTGATGTAGTTTAATATTTCAAGAAAAACGTTTTGACGGTGTATGGTTTAAATAATATTGGAATCAAATGTGGTGCATTTAAATGATATCACTTTTCAGATGACTGACTCAAATCTGCTAACTTTGCAATCCTGGAACACAGAACACAGAAACTGGCTTATCAGATAACAAAATTAATTACTTGTACTGAGTGCTCTCAGAGTTCAGCAGTTCTCCAGTCATACAACTGGGCGATGCCATCCTGATGGTGCCAATCCGGACCTTTCTGGGAGAATCTTAAGCTCCACTACGCATGCGCAGTAGTTCCTGCATGCTGCCAGCATGCCCCCATCCTATCATTAAGTTAATGAATTCAACTCCATATGGGGAGGAGGGATTGATGTGATTGATGAACTCCTTGCTCTCAGAACACCTATTACAGGTCTTCCAACTAGCAACTGGACAATCTAGTCATTGAGGAGCTATCCCACTGCATTAAGTACCCTATACATAGAGATGTATAATGCATTTGACTAGCTAAGCAACATTACAGCTTCTAGTTTTATAGTATTTATCTTCTGGGAGTGATCAATATGGAATGGATTTCCCATTGGGATCTGCTATGTACTTGCAAGTGACTCGGAATGGCCACCATCAGACAGGATGCTGGCTCAATGGATCACTGGACTCACCCAGCATGGCACTTCTTTTATACTTTTCATGCTCTCTGCTCATATTTTTCTGCTTTTTTATACACTTTGAATAATCTAGTTCAAAACTTTTATTGTTTTCATCTTCTTTCAGTTTTTGCTTTCTATTTATACACATGAACAAATGCATCTGCTTTCTTAAAAGCAAAGAATTTTGCTTTTACATTTTTTTTTAACTTAATTTTTCTTTTTATAATTGTTTTTGTCTCATCTCCTTCAATTCCTTCCTTCAGATATATTCATATAGTTATTTTTCTAACTTTTACCTGTACAAAATATAAAGACAGAAAAAACAAACTTCAAGTGCATCTGTATTTTCCACAGTAGCAGACAACTGGGAGCCACAAACAAAAAACCACCATGGAGTGGATGTAACCTCTAAACAGAAAGTGAAGTTGCTTACCTGTAACAGGTGCTCTCCGTAGACAGCAGGACAAAACAGCCACACAAGCAGGGTGACATCATCTGACAGTGCTAGCATAGACTTGCTCTCTCAAAACTCAGAAAAATAAACTTTCCTGAGCATGCCTGGGAGATCCTGCGTACTGGCCCCACACGAGTCTTCTCACTCATTTCATTAGCTCAACTTTTAATTCTAAGGGAAGAGGGTGGTATTATGTGGCTATTTTGTCCTGCCATCTATAGAGAACATGTGTAACATTTAAGCAACTTTGCTTTCTCCATGGACAAACGGGACAAATGCAACTTTTTTGACTGCTGTGCTGCAGCAGTCAAAAAAGCAAACAGAATGTTAGGAACTATTAGGAAGGGAATGGTTAATAAAACGGAAAATGTCATAATGCTTCTATACCGCTCCATGGTGAGACTGCACCTGGAATGTAAAACATTTATTCCAAGGTTTCAGAATCCTTTGTGGGGATTGTCTCTGGACACTTCAAGGTAGAGGAAGGTGTACAATTCTGGTCACCGCATCTCAAAAAAGATATAGCTGTGATGGAGAAGGTACAGAGAAGGGCAACCAAAATGATAAAGGGGATGGAACAGCTCCCCTATGAGGAAAGGCCGAAGAGGTTAGGGTTGTTCAGCTTGGAGAAGAAACGGCTGAGGGGGGATATGATAGAGGTCTTTAAGATCATGAGAGGTCTTGAACGAGTAGATGTGAATCGGTTATTTACACTTTTGAATAATAGAAGGACTAGGGGGCATTCCATGAAGTTAGCAAGTAGCACATTTAAGACTAATCGGAGAAAATTCTTTTCACTCAATGCACAATTAAACTCTGGAATTTGTTGCCAGAGGATGTGGTTAGTGCAGTTAGTGTAGCTGGGTTCAAAAAAGGTTTGGATAAGTTCTTGGAAGTCCATTAACGGCTATTAATCAATTATACTTAGGGAATAGCCACTGCTATTAATTGCATCAGTGGCATGGGATCTTCTTAGTGTTTGGGTAATTGCCAGGTTCTTGTGGCCTGGTTTGGCCTCTGGTGGAAACAGGATGTTGGGCTTGATGACCCTTGGTCTGACCCAGCATGGCAATTTCTTATGTTCTTAAAAATCGGCCACACTAAGAGAGACTCCCAAACTGAATATCTAAATTCCTTTCGTGATTCTTTGGCAACCTAATGAGAAGAGGAAGGTGGAGAGTTGTAACTATTATTTAAATAGATTTTTAAGTACTGCTTGGCCAAAGGCATTGACTGCAAGGGTGTCTTTTTCTAGGCTGTAGTATTTAATGGAAGTGTGTATAGATGACCAAGCAACTGTTTTACAGATAATCTGTATTGAGGTAGAATGTTGAATGTTGCAATTGCTCGAATTTGATGCACTTTGACTCTGCCAGGGAGATCTACACTTGTAATAAAAAAGTAATACAGTTCAAAAGCCAAGCAGAAAGAATTTGTTTACCCACTGGAAGACCCTGTTTGATCTGATTAAAAGAGACAACTAACTAATAAATCATTCTTCAATGTTTTGTTGTTCTAAGCAGAAAAGTAAAACTCTTCTACAGTGTTTCCCAACCCTCTCCTGGAGGCACACCTAACCAGTCAGGTTTTCAAGATATCCTTAATAACTGAATATTAGGACAAAGTATCAATCTTTCAATTTGCATTCTAATCAAGATAACACAAATCAAGTCGTATTTGCTGAGCCTCTTAGCAGAATGTCTCTTCGTCAGTGTAACAATTGTGGTGCTTCAGTCCCAAAGCATGCCATTTGAAGCTGTTGCTATGAAAAATGAGCAGATTCATTTGAGAAAGGAAGTGGCTGAGTTTCAAAAACCTTCCTCTACCTTGAAGCGTCCAGAGACAATCCCCACAAAGGATTCTGAAACCTTGGAATAAATGTTTTACAGTAGACTCTGGTAGAATAAGACCCTGTGCCAGAGACATCCAATTTCCCCAGAGTGTGCAGCATCCAGGATATCCACCCCCACTCCTGCAGAGGAATCAGGAATCCAGCAATAAATGGATTATGGTGGGCTCTGGTACAATGTAGCCTGCAAAGAACAGACACTCACTCTCCCCAATGACACCCTTACAAAATGCTTTTTCTGAACTGGGAAATGAAGATGCTCCAGCAATAGAAAATGAAGTGGTGTCAAAGGAAACAGGACACCCAATGCACCCGGTAACCTTTTAACACTATCAAATGTCATAAAAGAAAGCTCCTTCTGCTCAAAGACTCGGTCATCAGAGAAACTAATTTGGGAACTCATTTTGAAGGGGATACAAGATCTTCAGCTGGTAGAAATGTAAACCAGGTAGTCAATGCAATTTATTTTTTATTTTTATTTATTTTATTTTATATACCGGCAACCGTTTGCACATCGTGCCGGTTTACAAGTAACTTATAACAAGGAATATATAGGCGAGGCCTTTACAAAGAACAATATGTAACACAGTAACAAAGCAGAAAGCAGTGTTATCACCCATCTGGGGACCGGTGACCTCACTAGAAAGAGTATTCAAGCAGTACAGAAAGATTTCAAGAATCTAGGAAAGAAGATTAGACACATGGCAAAGGCTATTTCCTGTTCATGGGAAGAAAAGGCTAACCCATAGAGATAATTTCAATACATGGCTCAAAATATGGTGTAAATAATGATTTTGGATATGTTGGAGGCTATACAATAAAGATGGCAACATTGTCAGAGGCAGGAAAGTGGATCCAATGAAAGAAATTTAGATCACACACTATCAGGCTTTTAAACTAGAGAAGGGGAGAGGGGGGGTGGCAGGAGGCAGCCAATGATCGTAGAATGTCAACCCCAACAAATACAAGAAATGGGAGGAGAAAAAAAAGTCAATCAGCTCATTTTTCTACACTTAAGCCACGATCAGAAATGGTGATTATTATGTAAACGCTTTGTTAAATATCTTAACTTTAATTACCTTTACTTTGAACCTTCTCAACTGCGATTGTTTTTAGATTTGCATGTCCAAGAAGCTCATTGGAACTGTGATGTCTGATCTGCTTCTCTATTTTCCTTTTTCAGAGTTTTATCGCTTTTTTTTTCCTATAATTATTTTGAGATATGTGTGGGAATGTTTACCTTTTTTTTCTTATGTTAACTTGTAGTTAAATATGATGTTCATTATTCTTTATTACTAGGCACATTTCTCATTCCTTTTCTGGTACACGATTCTTGTGTTTTATTTTGTAAAATTTATAAATAAATAAATATTTAAAAAAAAAGAAAGAAAGAAATGGTGATTATGAAGAGCAGCATACCAAGGGACAAAAGCTAGAAAGCTATATCCACAAAATGTTCATCGTTTGGGCAATAAAATACTGGATCTGCAGGTCCTACTGGTGGAGGGAGATGTACAAAGAAATGGTTCGGTGAGTTTCATGGTTGGAATATGGGCAAACCGGACTACAACCTGATAAGGAAGGACAGAAGAAACAGAAAAGGGGGGGATAAGTAGCTTTTTATGTCAAAAAACTGTATCCAAGCAATGGAAATGCAAGAGGAGTGGGTATGGAATAAGCACTATGGGCCATCCTAAAACAAGAAGATGGTGTTTCTATTTACAATGAAATGGAATACAGGCCTCCAAATCAAACAGAAGAACTAGACAGGAATCGGATAGATGACATCCAAAAGGTGGGAAAGAAGGGAGAAGGTGTTGCTTGGAGATTTTAATCTGCCACTTGTGGATTGGAGTATCCCAACTGCAGAATCTGAAAGAGGTATAAAGGCAGTGGATGCCCTTCAAGAGGCTCTCTCAAAGACTGATGGATCCCACAAGGGGGGTGTGATACTTGACCTAGTGCTTATAAATGGGGATAATGTTTCTAATGTCTGGGTAGGTGCTCACCTGAACACCTATCCAGATTCTTGTGTCTTATTTTGATTGTTTGTTGTTTTATTGTCTATTTCATGCTTTTGTATTTATGATTTTATGAGTGTAAAATTGGAAATCGCTGAGAAATACTGATATGCATTATTTATTTATTTATTTATTTAACAATTTTATATACCGAAATTCTTGTAAAAAGTTACAAATCAGTTCGGTTTACATTGAACAGTAACAGTGCTTCCGAAGAGAGCAATTACATTGAACAATAACAGTTCGGATTACATTGAACAGTAACAATGCTTCAAAAAAGGGCATTAAAAGAACAGTAACAGTGCTTCAGAAGAGAGCAATTACATTGAACAGTAACAGTCCGGAATAAGTTGAACAGTAATACATTGAACAGTAAATGCTTCCTAAAGAGCAGTTCCATTGATTGGAAACAGAGCTTCAGAAGAGCAGATTAAGTTGAAGCAGTAACAGAGCATCAGAATAGAGTAATTACAATGATACTAGTATACAAGTTATTCCAATATCATAAAACGAATCGTATAAATAAATAAGCCCGTGATATCAAAGACTCAAATCTTGGGCTAAGAACAGACTACTGGGGATAAAGACAACAATGGATTAAATAATACTAGGATAGAGGAACTGAGGTATACGACATGGTGTATCTGTAACATATAATAAGATGCTATCGGTGTGTCACTCTGCTACATAATAAGATGCTAAGAGAGCATCCGAATCTAAGAATAAAGCTAACTCTTGACGACTAGGAAAGTGTAAGATAGAATGGAACTAAAATCTGGGCCTGAAATTTTTTAGGCTGAACGGTCTAATTGCTAGGAAGAGTCAGAAGTGCTGCTCATGATCTAATCGGGGAAGGCCTGATTAAACAACCAGGTTTTGAGTCTTTTTTTAAAAGTGACCGGGCAGTGTTCAAGCCAAAGGTCTGGAGGAAGAGAGTTCCAGTGTTTTGGCCCAGAGGCTGAAAGGGCTCTCATTCTAAAGTTGTTTTTAGAAAGGGGACATGAAGTGTATCTTTGTATGCTGATCTTACCGGCCTGGATGGTAAGTGGAGTCTAAGAGGGATCTTGAGTACCAAAGGTGTGATGTTGAATATTGCTTTATGGGTGACGGTTAGAGTTTTGAACAGGATTCTGTAGTAGATGGGGAGCCAGTGAAGATTCCTTAGGATGGGAGTGATGTGGTCCCATTTTTTAGATCTAGTTAGAATTCTGGCTGCGGCATTTTGCACCATCTGTAATGGCTTGATAGAGTTTGCAGGGAGGCCGATCAGAAGAGAGTTGCAATAGTCTATTTTTGAGAAGATTATTGCCTGAAGTACTGTGCGGAAGTCGTGAAAGTGGAGGAGGGGTCTGAGCCGTTTTAAAACTTGGAGTTTGAAGAAGCAGTCTTTGGTTGTGTTGTTGATAAAGGTTTTGAAGTTGAGCTGTTTATCCATGAGGACTCCCAAATTTCTGACCTGGGAGGAGAAAGTGGGAAGGGTTGCAGGATGGGTGTTGGGCAGAGTGCAAAAGCCGTCGTGAGAGATGAGTAGATATTCCGTCTTTTTAGTGTTCAGGATCAAGTTGAGGCTTGATAGCAGGTTGTTTATGGATTTGAGGCAGGTGTCCCAGAACTCGAAGGTTTTGTTTAAAGATTCGGTGATAGGTAAAAGAATTTGTACGTCGTCTGCGTACAGATAGAAAACTAGATTGAGATTGGAGAGGAGATGGCAGAGTGGGAGCAGGTAAATATTGAAGAGGGTTGGGGATAGTGACGAGCCTTGGGGAACTCCCAACATAGAGAAGAAGGGTGGGGACTCTTCATTGTTGATTTTGACCTTGTATGTCCTGTTATGGAGGAAAGACCTGAACCAGCTTAGTGCGGTGCCTTTTACGCATTATATAAACATTTGACAAATAAATAAATAAAGGTCATCAGAAGGTATGGTTCAGTGAGAGAGAGAAGCATAAAGCAGCAGAGACAATCCTTCGTTCCTGGGGTGAGAGATGCAGCTGCTGATGTCTTCAAGGGACTCCTGCCTGTAGAAGATCTGCTGCCCTGTGGTGAAAGCTGGGATAGAGAGAAGTATACACCAGCAGAGGCAACCCTGAGTTCTTGCAGGGAGAGAGGCGGCTGCTTTCATCTGCCTATATAAGATCTGCTGCCTTGTGGCACCAAAATTGCACCCCAAAGGGGCGAGCCCTTTAGGGAAGTCTTCTGCGCCTGATATCTCTTCTTATTTCTTAAGGCCAGCAGTGAGGTCATGGGTAAGAAGAGGCAAGGCAATATTAGTGCCTTCCCCTCAGGGCCTTCTGCGCCGTCCCCTGTTATCCAACCATAGGTCGGCTTGTTAGTGGCGGTTAACCCGAGCCCATGTTATATTGGAATGCTGTGGGGTTGTTGGTTTGGGGGGGGGGGGGGGGGGGGGCGGGGAGTGCCTCGGGCAGTTGGGGGGGCGGCTGCTATAATCGGATGGCCGGTGAACTGCAGGGCTAAAGATTCCGGTTAGAGCTTGTTCTCGCTGGTTTGAGGCGGCGTAGGCGGCAAGGGGGGAGGGGCCGATCTTCACCACTGGGGGACAAGGTGGTGAAGGACAAAGGGGAAGGGGGTAAAGGGAAATAGGGGCCAATTCTGTTAAATTGTTGATTGTAAGGGCTGGGGTTATATATAATAAACTGCGGCCTATTTTCATACCAATGAATGTCTCCGTGTGTTATTGGGGGGGGAACGGGACTGCTAGTGGAGCGCACTTACTAACTCTCCATGTTAATGACTTCAGCTTGCAGAAGAAATGTCTGTGTGGGGTTATAAAAGAGGTCTATAAAATAATGAGTGGCCTTAAACGGGTAAACACGAATCAGTTGTTCACTCTTTCAAAAAGTACAAAGACTAGGGGAAGTTACTAAGTACATTTAAGACTAAAGGAGACTATTTTGTTTTTTACTCAGCATATAACTCATTGCCGGAGAAATGTGGTAAAAGATGTTAGTGTAGCTGAGTTTTAAAAAGTTTTGGAGAAGTTCCTGGAAGAAATGTTCATGAACTTGGGGAAATCCACAGCTTATCCCTGGGATAAGCAGCAGGGTATCTATCAATCTTTTGGATCTGCCAGGTACTCGTGACCTGGGCTGGCCACTTTTGGAAAGAGGACACTAGGCTGGATGGGCCTTTGGTCTGACCCAGTATGGAAAGTTTTAGGTTCCTATTTCTTTTTGGCACTGCATTCTTATGAGGATCTACAATTTGATGCCTCTGGAAGTCACTCATCATGTATTTCTTTCTGGCATTGTTATTGTAATGTATGTGTCCTGTTTGTATGATTTTATCATGAATGTATATTTGTATACCACCTAGGGCTCAGTTATAGGTGGCTATATGTTTTGAAAAATACATAATAAAATAAAAAAATCAGAGCAACAGGCATCTGTTAGCTTGTTGTGGACTTCTTCTGAGGCAGCTGCTTTAAACCAAGTCAATCTTCTTGTTGCTATAGCTACTGCTGAAGCTCTCAAATAAGTGTCAAAGTTATCATAAATAGATTTAATCAGCTATTTGGAACACTCATCTGTTTCTGAAAAATAGGATAAGAAAATTATTCCTTACCTGCTAATTTTCGTTCCTGTAATACCATGGATCATTCCAGACGATGGGTTATGTTCCCTATCCAGCAGATGGAGTCAGAACAGATTTCTGGGAGGAGGTGCTACATTACCTCACTACCCACGTCATCATCCCCAGTATCTAGCCTAGCAAAGCCAAGCCCAAGAGGAAGAGAGGGATCAAGTAACTGTATTGAACCAAACAAAAAAAAATATATATATATATTTTTTTTTAAATGTTAAATAACCAGAATAATAACCTTCACAGAAAAACTTGCTAACACATAAATATTGAACAAAACAACTCTGAGTGCTAGAACAAGCAGAAAAATGAGACGAGCACAGTAGAGCAGAGATAGCCCACCCTAATTAAAGACTTTCAATAGTAACGGGAGGGTGTCTGGAATGATCCATGGTATTACAGGAACGAAAATTAGCAGGTAAGGAATAATTTTCTTTTCCCTGTACATACCAGGATCATTTCAGACGATGGGATGTACCCAAGCTTCCCTCCTATGGGCGGGCCGTGGATAGCCCTGCTCGAATGACTCGATCCCCAAAAGAACCGTCTGGTGGTGCGGAAACATCCAGACGATAATGTCTTGCGAAAATATGGAGAGACTTCCACGTCGCCGCTCTGCAAATCTCCTGGACTGAAACAGAGCTAGACTCTGCCCAGGACGCCACCTGAGCGCGAACAGAATGTGCCTTAACCCCCAAAGGAGGTTGCTTACCAGAACCAATATAAGCCGAAGCAATCATCCCCTTCAGCCAGCGAGCGATAGACGTTTTGGATGCCATGTGACCCTTCCTGGGACCCGACCAGAGAACGAAGAGATGGTCGGAAAGACGGAACTCATTAGTAACTTCTAAGTAACGCAACAGGCATCGCTTTACATCCAGAAAACGCAAATCCCTGGGTTCGTTTGATTTGAAGGAAGGCAACTCAACTGACTGATTAAGGTGGAAGGCCGAAACCACTTTAGGAAGAAAAGATGGAACCGTGCGGAGAGATACTCCGTCATCAGAAAAACGGAGATACGGTTCTCGACAGGATAGCGCCTGTAGTTCTGAAATGCGTCGCGCTGAACAGATTGCAACCAAGAAAATAGTTTTAAAAGTCAGATCCTTAAGAGAGGAAAATCTTAAGGGTTCAAAAGGTGAACCGCTAAGTGCTCGTAGAACTAAGTTCAGATTCCAGGAAGGACAAGGAGGACGTAACGGAGGTTTCAAGTGACGCACCCCTCTAAGGAAACGACCCACATCCGGATGAGAGGAGAGACGCGATCCCTCACCACTATATGAGGGCGCCCAGAGCCGCGACCTGTACTCGAAGAGAGTTGTAAGCGAGACCGAGATCTAGTCCTTCCTGAAGGAAGGAGAGAATTTGCGATACGGACGCATTGGTAGGCTGAATGTCGTGAGACCCGCACCAATTTTCGAATACCTTCCAAACTCTTACATAAGTGACTGAAGTAGATCTTTTACGAGCAAGCAATAGAGTCGAAATGACCTCTTCCTGGTAACCTCTATGCCTCAGTTTGCGCCTCTCAAAAGCCAGGCCGCTAGACAGAAGCGATCGGCCTGCTCCAAAAATATGGGCCCCTGCCGTAGTAGTCGTGGAATGTGGCTGAGACGTAGAGGGCCTTCCGTGGTCAGGAGAAGAAGATCCGCAAACCACGGTCGGCGAGGCCACTCCGGCGCCACGAGGACCACTGGACCGTGGTGATTCTCGATTCTTCGAACAACTTTTCCTACAAGAGGCCACGGTGGGAAGACAAAGTAGAATGTTCCGCAGCCAAGGCAGAACTAGAGTATCGATTCCTTCCGCGCCGTGTTCTCTTCTGCGACTGAAGAAACGCGGAGTCTTTGCATTGCTTGCTGTGGCCATGAGATCCAGGTGGGGAGGACCCCATCGAGAGATTATCAAATCCATCGCCTCCCCCGAGAGTTCCCATTCTCCGGGATCCAGGCGTCGACGACTTAGGAAGTCCGCCTGTATATTGTCTACTCCCGCAATGTGGGAGGCTGCCAGACGCGACAGATGCCTTTCCGCCCAGTGCATTAATTTGTCCGCTTCCAAGGATACTTGAAGACTTCGCGTGCCCCCCTGTCTGTTGATGTAGGACACTGTAGTCGCATTGTCGGAAAGAACCCTGACCGCTCTGTGACGCAACCGAGAAAGGAACCCCTTTAACGCCAGACGTACCGCTCTGATCTCCAGTCGGTTGATGGGCCAGCGGGCTTGTTCCACCGTCCATCGACCTTGTAGGGAGCTCTCCTGACAGACCGCTCCCCATCCTGATAGACTGGCATCCGTGGTGACCACTATCCACTCCGGTATGTCCAGAGAGACTCCCTGAGCTAGGTTTCGGTATTCTAGCCACCAGTGAAGACTGTTGACGGTAGCCATCGAAATTGGGAGTACCATCTGGTAATCTCGTGAGGCCGGCTTCCATCTGGAGAGCAGAGACCTCTGAAGAGGACGGAGGTGGGCAAAGGCCCAAGGGACAAGATCGATAGTGGAGGCCATCGTGCCCAGGAGTTGAAGATAATCCCATGCTGTGGGTTCTTGAAGATCCAAGAATCGGAGAACCTGATCGCGAAGGGACTGAGCCCTTTCTTTCTTGAGGAATACCATGCCCTGTTTCGTGTCGAAATGTGCCCCCAGAAATTCCAGGGACTGGGAAGGAACTAGGTGACTCTTGGCATAGTTGACAATCCACCCGAGAGACTGGAGCATGCGGAGCACTATTCTGACCATCCGGCAACCCTGGTCCCATGACTTCGCTCGTATGAGCCAATCGTCTAGGTAAGGGTGTACCAGAACGCCCTGCCGGCGCAAGGCAGCTGCCACCACTACCATGATTTTCGTAAAGACCCATGGAGCCGTCGCGAGACCGAAAGGTAAGGCTCGGAACTGAAAATGTTGACCTAAGATCTTGAATCTTAGGTAGCGGTGATGATCCTTGAGAATAGGAATATGCAAGTAGGCCTCGGTGAGATCCAAGGAAGCTAGAAATTCTCCTCGATGTACCGCTGCTAGAACTGATCGAAGAGTCTCCATGTGAAAACGGGGAACTCGAAGAGACCTGTTCAACATCTTGAGGTCCAGGATGGGACGAAAGGTACCCTCCTTCTTTGGGACAACAAAATAGATGGAGTAATGACCTCGACCCCAATCGTAGGGAGGAACAGGTGATATCGCTCCCAGTCTGGAAAGTCGGTCGAGAGTGGAAGCGACAGCTTCTTGCTTGTAACTGGATCCGCAAGGAGAGAAAAGGAACCTGTCTCTGGGCGGATGGACAAAATCCAATGCGTAGCCGTTCTTTAGAATATCCAGGACCCACTGGTCTGATGTAATTTGGACCCACTCGCTGTAAAAGAGAGAGATCCGGCCCCCCAGCCGGGGAACCGGGTCGTGGGTCCGACTGGCATCATTGATTTGTCTTGAAAGAGGAGGAATTAGAGGAACCCCGTCCCTGACCCTCCCTGCCGGGACGGCGCCCTCGAAAGGGCCGGTTCCAGGAGCCTGAACGAGAGGATGGGTTCCGAGGAGCTTGTTGACGAGTGTTTCGTGTCCTCCGCTGATTCCTGTATCGAGATCTGGAAGAAGAGTAGGAAAACCTTGAGGATCGTGGACGATCTTCCGGAAGCTTATGAACTGAATTCTCATTCAAAGATTTAATGATCTGATCCAAATCTTCCCCAAAAAGGAACTTACCCTTGAAGGGAAGGGATCCCAGGCGCGTTTTAGAGGATGCGTCCGCAGACCAGTTTCGCAGCCAAAGTAGGCGTCGAGCTGAGACTGCCGCTACCATGGAACGGGCGAGGACTCTGAGTAGGTCATAAAAGGCATCCGCCCCATATGCCATCACGGCCTCCAGCCGATCCGCCTGTAGGGCCTCAGCATCTGGTAACTCCTGTGAGGTAAGCAACTGCTGTACCCAGCGCAGACCTGCTCTCTGAGCAAGAGCACTGCAAATGGACGCTCGCATACCTAGTGCGGAAACTTCAAAAATCCTTTTGAGAAAGACTTCCAATTTTCTATCCTGAGTGTCTTTCAGAGCCGTACCTCCCGTGACCGGTATGGTAGTGTGTTTGGTCACTGCTGATACTGCCGAGTCCACGGCAGGAACTTTGAGGATGTCCAGAAAATCCTGTGGGAGTGGGTAGAGCTTCTCCATAGCTCTACTAACTCTGAGGGTGGCCTCAGGAGTATCCCACTCACGGGAAATGAGTTGGAGAAAAGAAGGATGAGTTGGAAAAGCCTTGGCCAAAGGTCTTAGACCAGCAAGGAGAGGGTCACCCTTCCTAACGTTTGGTTGTGGTCCAACAGGCTCTGGTGGAGGGTCGATGTCCATTTCCGTCAGAATATGAGGAATCAGGTCCTCTAATTCTTCCGATTGAAAAATGCGTAGGATCCTTGGATCATCTCCCTCAAGATGGGAAAGCAGAGTGGGGTCATCGCCTGAAGGATCTACCAAAGGGTCACCCCCTGGACACCCAACCGGAGCTGGAGGATCCTTGGAAGGTTGAGGTGGAAGAGCAGAGGGAGAAGAAGTTCCTTGAGAGGGGGATCCCCCTAACCGAGCCAACTTCGGAGGAGAGGGACCAGGAATGTCCGAAGAAGCATCCCTGAAATGAAGAAAAGCTTTGTGCATTAAAACAATAAACTCAGGAGAAAAAGCAGAGAAACCTCCGGAAGGGGCCCCCGAGGCCTCACCCTCCCGGTGTCCAGAATCTGCTAAGTTCCGCTGACTCCTCGAAGGAGGTGGTGGAATAATCGGAGAATCCTCCTCTGATAACCCCGCTTCGGAGTCTGACATTAAAATGGCCGCCGTTTCTGTGCTGATCGGGAACGGGGCCTGTCGTTTTCTTGAGTCGCGGTCAGAAGTTCTCTCGGCGTCCCCCTCAGTAGGACATGTCTCCCCGTCGGGGAGGCAGTCCGAACAACGCCCCTCCCTGGTGATTTTAACTCCCTGCCGGCCGCAGGCTACACAAGCCGCCGAGCGCGGCATTGAAAAACGCTGAGGGGAGAGGGGGAGGGGTGAACAAGCGCGGCAAGATTTGCCTCGCGCTGAGAAAAAAAACTGCAAGAAGTGAAGAAAAACTCCCCCCTGTCGACCCGAAGGACTGCCGGGGAATCTCCTTCCCGGCAGCCGGCGGCCCCGGGGAATGAACTTCGCGGGACCGCGGGTCGACTAGAGAGCGTTGTGGAGGGAGGAGGGGGAAGTGTGGGGAGAGGCTGGACCACCAGCGTGCACCCGCGGTCGAAATTTCGACGAAGAATACGCTGAAGTAACCTAAAATTTAATAAAAAAGAAAACACTTACCCCAGCCGAACACAAAACGAGAGAAAAGAAAGAAAGAAAGAGAAAAAGGCTTGTAAGCAAGCCCCGGTGAGGTAACAAACCGTCACTCCAACCGTAAGTTTTGTGAAAGAAAAAAAATATTTTTATTTTTTTTTTTTTTTACTTACTAATTTCTTTAATTGGAAACACAATATATATATAACCTTTTACTTGATCCCTTAAAAGAAAATGAGAGAGAAAAAAAGTAATAACTAAGACAAAGTTGTGGGGAACTCAAGTTCCCCCACCCGCATCTGCTGGAGTCAGAAAGATACTGGGGATGATGACGTGGGTAGTGAGGTAATGTAGCACCTCCTCCCAGAAATCTGTTCTGACTCCATCTGCTGGATAGGGAACATAACCCATCGTCTGAAATGATCCTGGTATGTACAGGGAATGCAGTTTAGAAGGGATTCCTGATGGTAACGACTGAGTCATCCTTTTTAGTTTTGTAAAATATAGTATAAGTAGTGTGCAGTGATATTCTTCTCTGTAACATGATAGATTGGTAAATCGTTTAACCCCTAACAAGAAGCCTACATTCTTTCCCTGGTAGGTTATGTGCATAGATCATACGCTTCTTAGTTCTTCTCAGCGCTGAATCATGCACCAACTGCATCTTGTCATAGCCTGGGCAGTCCGTAGCTCTATATTTTAAATGGATTCTTTTGGTCATGAGCTGTGTAGATAGATGAGCAACCCCATATCTTGGTCTGATGATCATCTATTTTATTTATTTATTTATTTAAAATTTTTATATACCGACATTCATCCAGGATATCATATCGGTTCACATTGTAACGCAAAAACAAACGCACGGCATGGCGCTTTACATTGAACAGTAAAAACATGACAACAAGGCATTAACGAGAGGGGGGAACAATAACATGGGAAGTTTTGCAATAAAATTATAAACAAAATTTGCAATTATATACATATGTACAAAAGAAAGAAAACTGTGAGGTTAATTTTAATCAGGCTAGGAGATAAGATGGGGAAGAGAAGGGAGGAGAGCGAGGAAAGAGGGGGGCAGAGAGAAAGAAAAGAAGGTGGCGGAGAAAAGGGGAGGGGAGAGAGGGGCGGTAGAATGGGAAACAGGGGAGGAGTGTGGAGAGTGGGGACAGAGGTGAGGTATAGTGAAAAATTAAGTGTATGCTTTTGCAAAGAGCCAGGTCTTGAGCATCTGGTTAGTTTTGGTGTTTTAATATATTTTAGAACTCCTGGGAAGTGTTCAGATATCTCTGAGTCCTCTTGTAAGGTAAAAGGAATGGACTGAGCCATCTTCTGAAGGATAAGTGAATAAGACAAATCATCAGGCAGTGTATTGCTGCTGGGGGGGGATTTCAGGATCGAGATCTGGAGGAAGACCTGATGTGTCTGGCATACCTTAGTGTTCAGAAGGTGAGTCTATAACCTGGACTAGGAACACAGAAGGCAACGGAGAAGACAGATTTACTCTTTTCCTCCAGGGTCTCAGACAATGGTAAGACTGACGATGAGGACTCTAACTGTTGATAGTATTTTTCTAGTATAGGAGTTGTTTCTTCAGGATGGCTCTTTATATCTAACATATTTAGATACAAATTACAACCACGAATTTTGTACAAATGCATTATTTGTATTTGAGAGAAATACTATTGAAGAGGCATTCAATTCAGATACTAGAACTTGAGAGGAATCTAATTTTAGTGCTTTGGAATCTGATATGGTCAGTGCCATGTGCTTCAGCGCTGTGTGGCTTAGGGCCAAGTGGTCAGTGGCAAAAAACTTGGTATGGAAGGAGTTGAATATTTACAAGTCCTTTGCGCTGTATATTTATGCATCAGCTTATTGTCCCAATGCCATGATATATGGCTAGATGGACACCTGACCTTGCTTCTATGAGAAAGAAATGATGAATTGGATTTAGCAACTTTGAACTTTATTTCTTAGGTACTAGTATGGCTAAGGAAGCTGCTTTACTTTTCGCCAATGGTGAAATCTCATAGGTTACCTTGCACTGTAGTACTTAATGGCCTGCAGCGTATTTTGACAGAGGGCTCATAACTGGTGGTATCAAGGAGCATCTTAAACAAAGTTTCTGAAAATCTAAGGATGCTATTTTGTGGCTGGTGTTTGGCACAAAGGATTGTCTGCCTGACTTCCTCCCCTAAATTAAATTCTTTTTTTTTTTTTTTTTTTTTACCTGAGGAGACTCTGAAAACAAGAACAAAAATATAAAAATGAACTTAAAGAGACAAAACGATTTCAACAAAATAATGCAGTCGAGTGAGTGAGAGCAGTCTTGTGTCCTTTCGGTTCAATGAAAGAAATTCAACTGATCAGACTTGCACAGGAACTCTCGCACATGCTCAGAAAGGTTTATCTTTCTGGGCTTTGAGACGGTAGGTTTGTGCCGGCGCTGTTGAACATCACCACCCATTTGCGTGGCTAATTTTTGTCCTGCTTGTCCACAGAGAAACTGCATGTTCTAACTTCTAGATTCCAGTGAATGTAATCAATTGCATTTGATGTAGATGTTGAAATGTTCCCTGATCAAACTGAAAATAATTATCAGATTAAACTGAGCAGTCAAAATGTAATGTTATTTGTAGGACTTATCAATTACCTCATTATTGGTATAATGCAGGTCCATAGGCTGCCCAAAGGCAACTTTAGCTTTAGAAAGAAGGTCTTCTAGTCTCACCGGCCTGGAGAATTGCAGGATTCTACAATGGAAATCAAAGGTTACACTTCAGTGTCATTGGGGACATAAAGACATATAGAGCTCTGTAACAAGGTACGGCATTAGTAGTTCTGTTCATCTCCTGTTTAAATTAAAGATTTCCTATGTATTTAAAAATTTCCATAACAAAAAACCTTGAGGAAAAAGCTAAGGAAATAATGCCCCATGATCTGAAAAACAACTACAATTCAAAGCAACATTCTTCTGCCCTACTGTAACCAAGCACATTCAGTAAAATGCCATAAATACAACTCTTGAAGGAAATACATTACTAAAATGATTTTCTTCTTTTCATTTCTTTTTTATAACACTATTATCGCACCACAGAGATTTTTTTGTGCAGGCATCCATTTATATTTGGAGCACGATATGTATTACTAAGCATAAAAGCTGCATGAGCATCTGCCCAGTTGGAAAAACACAGCATTCTAATTCCAACTCTTTAATAATGTGGAGTTTTAGTATCTTCTTGGAATTGAAAATGTCCAAGTTATTGTTGGTACATTTGATTAAAAGTAAATCTGTCTCCGATACAAACTACCCAATTAATGTATTTATTTATTTGATTTACTCAAGTGCTTATATTCCGTGCCTTTCAATCAAGAGATTGTTCGGTGCAGAATGCAACAATTCCAATTTGTTACAATAATGCTGGCTTTGCATTATATTTGGTGGGAAAAGTACTGCCTTTCGACTGTTTAAAATACATTTCTCTTATTTTTCTTTTGTAAAGGGCAAAACCTAGATATTAATGTAGATTTCATTGGAGATTACCTCTGGAACAGATGCATATCTTTTCTGCTGCATCAAGTATAAAAAGTAACTATTCTGCAAAGCATATTTAATAAATGCAGATACCGAATTCCTTTTCAAAATAAAAATTAAATATTTTAAATAAAGCCATACTAAAAAGTAATGGTAAACGTATGCTAAAGTTTGCAACCATATGATACTGTAAGAAAAACACTGATATTATTGCGATAAAAGTACCACTTTTCCTATCTCCAGTCACCTCTGTAACTCAACCAGTGCACATCATGGGCTTCAGTTTAATCTGGTTGAAATCATTCTGCACTGACTCTTGCTCATATAGCCTTCAGCACCTCTGCAGCCTTTACATTTCCACAATCATTTATTTTATTTATTTTCATATTTCTAGACTGCGCCTCCCAAAGAAGACTACAATACTATCTATGCAGGATATTAAATAGTTCATTTGGGACATCTAAAGATCAGTTTTCAATAAAAAAAAAAACAACCTGCAGCAGAAATGCATTAAGATGGTTTATCTTTTTCCATCTTACCTCTTTTCACCCCGATGTTCAAATTTTACTCTAACATTGTTCTGTAATGAAAAAATATAAATTATAAACATAAACAAGAAACCTCTGGTCATAAACTTTTTCATTGTCTGTTTTGTTTTAAAACAGCTCTAAGAAAGATGCACCAACTTATAAATGAAATGTAATTCACAAGACTATCAGTCCAAACCTCTATATCATTTGCCACATCTTTATAACACTTTTGGCCCAATATAAACAGACAAATTAAATGTAATTGTTCTGAAAATGTTCCTATTTGACCAGATCAGACTACAGTCACTTAGGCCATGATGTAACATAAGCGGGTTATGCTCACCTACCAGAAAGGAGCAATCTGTTTCCTGTCACCAATGGAGGAGTAGTCTAGGCTAGGGTTAGATCAGTGGACTACAATCTGGGAAACCAAGGTTCAAATCCCACTGTCACTCCTTGTGATCTTGGGCAAGTCACTTTACCCTCCCTGTTGCCTCAGCTGCAAACTTGCTATAATTTTGCATGGATAACGCCTGTGGTAAGGACAAGGGGCGTGTTTATGATAAAGGAGAGGGCCTCTTTATAAGGCCTTCATAGTAGTCAACTATTTAGATCACTACGGGAGGGCCAGCCAATAACTCGAGGTGAGGTTTTGGTGGTGGTTTATGGTTTGGAGGCCAGTTTGACAAGCAGCATGAGATGTACGAACAGCACAGTACACATCAGTGAAGATTTGACATCATTTAGAGTGAGCAAAGTCTCACAAAGATGAAGTTTCTACAATGTTTTCTCACCCTAGCTTGATAGTATCCTGTTATAGAGTCCTATTTATAGGAGGTCCAGCTAATAACTCGAGGTGATGTTTTGGTGGTGGTTTAGGGTTTTGTGGCCAGTTTGACATGCAGATGAATGAACAACACAGTACACCTCAGTGAAGATTTGAGATCATTTAGAGTGAGCAAAGTCTCACAAAGATGATCTGCAATGTACTCCCACCCTAGCTTCATGGACTCTATACCAGGGTACTATAACCCATGAGGTGGATACACAATGTTAGCTTCCATTTTAGGAGTTACCACCCAGGAAAAAGATCTAGGCGTCATAGTGGATAATACATCAAACTGTCGGCTCAGTGTGCTGCGGTGGTCAAAAAACAAACAATGCTAGGAATTATTATGAAGGGAATGGGGAATAAAATGGGGAATATCATAATGCTTCTGTATCGCTCAACGGTGAGACCACACCTTGACTACTGTGTGCAGTTCTGGTCGCCACATCTCAAAAAAGATATAGTTGAACTGGAGAAAGTAAAGAGAAGGGCAATCAAAATGAAAAAGGTCATGGAATGGATCTCCTCTGAGGAAAGGCTAAAGACTTTATGGCTGTTCAGCTTGGAAAAGAGACAGCTGAGGTGGGATCTGATAGAGGTCTACAAAATCATGAAAGGACTTGAATGGGTAAATGTGAAATAGTTATTTACCCTTTGGGATAATACAAGGAGTAGGGGGCAATCCATAAGTTAGCAAGAGGCAATTTAAAACAAATTGGATAAAATTCTTTTTCACTCATTGCACAATTAAGCTTGGAATTCATTAACAGAGGATGTGGTTAAGGAATCTAGTGTAGCTGGGTTTAAAAAAAAAAAAAAGAGTTGGATAGATCCCTGGAGGGGAAGACCATAAACTGCTATTAATCAATAGGGAATAGCCATCAATTGTTGCTGGCTTTAGTAGCATGGGATTTATTTAATGTTTGGGTACTTGCCAGGTACCTGTGACTTACATTGGCTACTGATGGAGACAGGATACTGGGCTTGATGAACCCTTGTTCTGACCCAGTATGGCATAGCTTATGTTTTTATGGGACACAGCCAGCATGGATTTACACAAGATTTTATTTATTTTTTATTTAGAATCTTTTATATACCGAGGTATAGCAAGCTGCCTTCACTCCGGTTTACAATTTAACAACTTATTACAGATGATGAACAATTTAACCGGGAACTAATTGAACTTAAGTGAACGCAATAAATCATTCATTATACAGGCAAACTGAACAGGTATTACAGTATACAAAACATCTACGGACAGGTAATACAGAGAACAAACATTGTACAAATAGAGTCTAGTAGGCGGTCAGTTAGCCAACACCATCTTTGAATGTTTGCCTGAATATCCAGGTTTTGAGTTCCTTTTTGAATGATTTGATGTCGCTGAGTGTGCTTAAGTAGTCTGGTAGGGAGTTCCATGCTTTCGTTCCCACAATGGAGAAGGCTCTATTCCTAGTGTTGGTAAGCTTAGCTGAAGGAAGAGGGGGGTATGGCTAGGTGCAATTTGCTGGCATTTCTTGTAGTGCGTTGTGCTTTGTAGAGAATTCTAGTCTCACCAATTTGCTATATTTTTTGAAAGTGTTAATACACATGTAGATAACGGTGATCCAATTGATATAGTGTATTTGCATTTTCAGAAGGTATTTGACAAAGCCCCTCATGAGACACTCCTGAGAAAAATAAGTCATGGGATAATAGGCAATGTCTTATTGTAGACTTTAAACTGGTTAAAAGATAGGAAACAAAGAGTAGGAATGAATGGTCAGTTTTCTCAGTGGAGAAAGGTAAACAGTGGAGTGCCTCAGGGATCTATACTGGGACTGTGCTTTTTAATATATTTATAAATGATCTGAAACGGTAAGGTGATAAAATCTGCAGATGACACTAAATTATTCCAAGTAGAGAAATCACAAGTGGAATGTGAGAAATTGCAGGAACACCTTGTGAAACTGGGAAATTGGGCATCCAAATAGTCGATGTACTTGTCCACATTAAATTTCAAAGTGCACATAGGGAAAAGTAACCCACTTCGTAGTTATACAATGTTATGGTCCATATAAGGAGTTGCCTCCCAGGACAAGATCTGGGCATCATTGTGGACAGTACTTTGAAATCCTTGGCTCAGTGTGTGGCAATGGGCAAAAAGCTAACAGAATATTAGGCATCAGTAGGAAAGAAATGGAGAATGATTATACCTCTGTATCACTCCATGGTGAGACCACACCTAGAGTACTGTGTGCAATTCTAGTCACCGCATCACAAAAAATGATATGGTTGAACTGGAAAAGGTACAGAGAAGGGCGACCAAAATGATAAAGGGGATGGAACAGCTCCCCTATGAGGAAAGGCTGAAGAGGTTAGGGCTGTTCAAGCTTGGAGAAGAGACGGCTGAGGGGGGATATGATGGAGGTTTATAAAATCATGATTAGAATAGAACAGGTAATTGTGAACTGGTTGTTTACGCTTTCAGATAATATAAAAACTAGGGGATATTCATGAAGTTAGTAAGTAGAACATTTAAAACAAATCAGACAATCTTTTTCATTCAACGCACAATTAAGCTCTGGAATTCACTGCCGGAAGATGTGGTAAAAGTAGCTAGCATAGCTCGGTTAAAAAAGGTTTGAACAGTTCTTGGAGGAAAAATCCATACAATGGTATAAACCAGACAGAATTGGGAAAAGCCACTACTTATCCTTGATTGTTAGCAGCATAAGAGCTATCTACTATTGGTGACCTGAATTGGCCACTGTTGGAAACCGAATACTGGGCTTGATGGACCATTCTCTGGATGAGTATGACAATTCTTATATTCTAAGCCACATCAGGGAGGCAGATTAAAGATTCCTTCACTTTGCGATTCCCAGTGGTCATTTCTAGTTCAGGGCACTATCTTTTGGATGGTTACAGCCCGCAGAATGTTCTTGAAAGTTATGATCATGATGGGGGACAAGGGCTTAATCTTAATTCAATTATGAGATGAATTAGGGTTTCAGTCCTTTAATTTGCTTAGTCAGGAGTTTGAGCTTTCTCCCTAATTTTATGCTTTTTATCTACAATTGAGGAATGCTCTTAGGAACCATTTTGACTTGATTAAACCCTTAAGATGTCTGAAGGTAAGGAAGATTTTTTAAGCGACTCAGGGGCCTCGGCTAAAAGTTTCAGAGCAATATACTGAGGTGTATTAAGGAAATACCGTGAAGACACTACAAATTATATCAGACACATAGAACATAGACAAATTTTACTTTAGATGCTAAAGCGTGGAAAACTATCTGGAAAGAATTTCAATACGTACCAGATGAACTGAATTGATGGTTAAATTGCCACATAGAACTTATTGCACCCCATTTTTCTATTCTAAGATTTTTCCTGGAGCCAATAATGTTTGTTGTAGAGGTTGTGGGGAGGTAAGTGCAAACTTTTATATGTGATGGGTCTGCCAAAAGGTGCAACAATTTTGGGCACAAGTAATACAGCAGCTTGCCGAAATTCTGGGGCTTCCTATTTTGTGGAACCATTATTAGCCCTTTTGGGTTGGTGGCAAGGGTTAAGTATCCTGGTCAAATACAGCCCGTTTTATTATAGCTACCTTTTGGAAACTAGAACTAGTTCTAGATTATTGGCAGGCCCAGGTAGGGGATGGCGCAAATTTGGAGAAGCTTGGATATGATTTAAAAAAATAAAACTTAAATATGATTTAATTTTGGGTCCCTACCATACTTTTTCTGGTTTGGCATGAGTTAGGCACGCTTACATTTTGACATGAAATTGCCTGAAATGTATCAAGGTATATAGAACCTTGCTCTGTTCTGCAGTTTTGCTCTGTTCTCCAGTTAGAAATTGTTTAACCTATCCTTTTCTCTAACAACCAAGTTCCACATTCCCTGTTATAATGTAATTTCTTGCTTTCATTGTTAACTGGTTTTTCCCCCTAGTTCATTGTAAACTGGTACGATAAGACCTGGTCTTGAGCATCGGTATAATAAAATAATTTAAATAAATAAATAAATAAATAAACCTTAGCTTTTATAAGCAAGAATGGCTTGTCTTCTTAGGCTACTCATTTTGGTTTATCTTTTTGATCCATGTGTGTTAAGTGCTATTGTAGAAAATCACAGTATTATATTGACAGTTTTAAATATGTACGTCATAAAATGGTTTAAATAAAATTATAAAAAAATAAAAAGTTATGACCATGGTAGTGGCAACCTTAATATCAGGAGGGCATTCTGATACATCCTTATCTGGACATTGATCTGATCTAGATGAAAATGCAGGAAGAGAGATGGTCTTCCACTGCCAGCGTGAAATAACTTTTGCAGCACTGGTCGGGGTGGTGAATTTTGTGAAAAACTGAAACCCAATTCAGTCCTTGGATTGTATGGACGTCTAATTCGATATAAAGAACGGGCGTGTGTGCATGATTGGAAGAAATCTCAAGGTGCAGAGGCAAGTGTGCAATCTCATGTCAGTCTGGAGTCCCAGGGCTTCCAAGTCTTTAGCAGCCTTGGAACCGATGACCTGGGCAAAGGCAAACATGCAGGCCCTTACAGAAACTGATTGAGTCCCAGTGGTAACCTGTAAGCCATCTGCTTCATCAATCACGTGGCGTCAAAGGCCAGAAGAAAAGCCATACAAGATTTTGTCCATGTCATTCAAGGTCAGGCCAGTTTAATCCTCTCAGACAATGTGACAGTAGTGGCGTATGTGAATCATCAAGGTGGTACCACGAGTACTCGAGTGGCCAAGAAAGCAAGTTTTCTCATTTTTTAGGCAGAGAGGCATGCGCAGGCACGATCACAAGACCATATAGAGGGGAGGAGAATATTCATGCAGACTTCTCGAGTTGTCACATCCTGGATCCAGAGACTGGAAATGGTCGAAGGTAGCCTTCCCCTAATTCTGGACAGATAGGGGACGACCTATCATGAACCTTATAGCAACAAGAAAGAACGCCAATGTGGGCAGGTTTTTCAGCCACAGAAGAGAGGAAGAATTGCAAGAGCTAAATGCTCTAATGCATTCATGGCCTTTTCACTGTCTCCTGTATATCCTTCTGCTGTGGCCACTAGTGGGGCAAGTGCTGCAGAAAGTAGCCAGTGTTCAGAACTCAGTGATTTTGGGAGCACTGGATTATCCCAGACTTCCTTAAGTTTGTGGACCTCAGAGAATCAAGAAGGGAGAGCCTCTCAGGCTCCTTTCTTGTACAGGGGCTGTAGAGTTTGAGGATCCAGCTCCGTTTTGTCTTATGGTTGGGCCATTAAGAAGGCACATTTAATGAGGAAAAGTTAGTCAGATAAAGTGGTTTCACACTCTTACAGGCACACAAGAGATTCTGAATTTGGTGCCGAGGGTCTTGTGTGTTGCTCTATTTGAGCCCTTAAAAAAGTCTCTCTGAAAGATGAATTAAGTCTATATACTGTATTTTTCGCTCCATAAGACCCACTTTTTTTCCCCGAAAGTGGGGGGGAAATGTCTGTGCATCTTATGGAGCGAATATAAAAAAAACAAACAAACTAGAAATCTAACTACAACCCCCTACCCTCCTGACCCCCCTCCCCCCAAGACCTGCCAAATTAATTTACTACAACCCCCCACCCTCCTGACCCCCCCCCCCCCCAGACTTGCCAAAAGTCCCTGGTGGTCCAGCAGGGGTCCAGGAGTGATCTCCTGCACTTGGGCCATCGGCTGCTAGTAATCAAAATGGCGCCGACGGCCCTTTGCCCTTACTATGTCACAGGGGCTACCGCTGCCATTGGTTGGCCTCAGTGACATAGTACATAGTACATATGGTACCCCCCTGCACTGGGGAGTAATAGCTAATGCCTTGATTAACATGGGATTTGCATGGAGGAGGGTTAATTTGTGTACACAGTTTTACTCACTTTTCTGAATACATTTTCTGGTGTGTTAAACTTCTTGTTACACTGGGAGTAAAGTTGTACACATAAAAAATGTGTGCACAGCCGAGCACATTTTATTATATTTGGGCCAAAAGGCCCAAATATAATAAAATGCTGAGCTGCTGAAGCTCCTCAGTCTATATCTGATTGATAACAGCACAATGGGTACATCCATGTTACTGGAAACAGCCATCTCTGGAACCATTAATGATAATATTTTCTGGACCGTCTACAGTCATTTAAAGAATCCTTCAACCCTCTAAGTCATGAGACACTGTACCTACAAAGCAAATTCAGCAAGATGCACCCTCAAATGAAGGTTTTCAAAATAAGCCATTTTCACTAATCTGCTCTGGTTTTGCCAAAATTTGGTTTTGAATTCACATTTTTTGGTTCAGCACAATTCCAAATCAGACTTAAAAATCAATTTTTTCCTGCAGACTATCTCAAGATCTCTCTCATGTACTCTTCTGCACTTAGGTCTACCAAACAAGAATAGTGAAACCTTCAAGAAGAGATATTTCTCTCATCGTTCTTCACTTTCCACCTCATACCAGTTTACTCCAGATCCCTGGCCCCCACTCCCCTCGTTTGCTTTCTCATGCCTGTCTGGCAGCTTTGCCTCATGCCCAACCCTTTCACTGCCTGTTGCCATATGCTCTGTCACTGGATGACAGTAGAAGTGCCTGGGGGAGGCAGGATGGGATTGGGGGTTCAGCACACCTATTTAGTTACGGGGATACTAAAAGACCAAGCAATGACAGTCTAGGAGTGAAGAAGGTACCACTGTGGCAAGTGACAAGGAGGGAAATTCAGAACTACCACAGTTGCACAGAGAGGAAAAAGCAGGGTCCATTGTCACCTTTAGGAGACAGAGACTGTAGTGACAACGTTGCCACTGCTGCAAACATCTGCTTAATTGGCCACAACAGTCACCACAGTTCTAACTACCCTGGGAGGATTGGCTTTCAGTTTAGCTTATAAACTACTGCTGTGCATTTGCTCAGATTGCCTTAAATCTGAGCACTAGTCTATAAACCCTGACTTGCATAACACCTCCTGTGGGAGTTGTGTTGTGTAATACTTGGTCAGCTTATGATTCCTAATTACAATAAAGAATTTGATGAGGTTTTTAGATTAATTCCTGCATTTTCCCTTACAAAGATACATAGAACAATTTCAAAGTATCATGTGCTCTGTTCTCGCAGAGGCATTGTAAACAGTACGTAGATTACCTGCGTTTTTGGTGAAGAAGATTTCATCTTTCCCATGTCTTGCTGGGATAAAGCTGGTCGACTGGCTTTATGAAGGACAGCCAAATCCTGCATGATTGCATTCAAAACTTGCTGCTCATCTGTTGAATAGAAACATTGAGGAAAAGTCTAAATTAATTTCATATATAAGGCATTGGGCACATATCAAAAGCAAGAGCACAGCATAACCATAAAAACACAAGTATCCTCTCCTGCAAAACAGTTACCCATTCACACGTTAGAAGTCCTTCGTAATCACACATGGACACCAAAGCTTCTTAGGTTTTTTTTTCATCTCCTTTGTAAAGTGTGGGCCAAATACTTTAGCAAATTCCTGTGGCCAAGAAAACATCTGTTCTGGAAGTTATTTGCTGCCTTGCTATTTGGTCAATCACTAGGTACTATTACAAGAGCAGTGCTCAAAGCTCTGCCCTATAAAGCCTAAGAAACAGATATCCAAGTGAGAAATCAAGCTTAACATGTTGTTCAACCTTTTGTCACAGCAAGGCAAACATTAAGGCATCTTGTCAGACAAGGCTAACAAATGCATTCAACTAAAGAGCACAAACATCAGAAGGTGCTGGGAAAAGTGATAAAGCAGTTTACCTGCAAGGAAAAAGCAGCATTGTAATATTTTCCTCATTGTACCAGGCACCGAGAGTATATCCCTCAAAGGCAGCACTCCAAGCTCCTCGGAACCTATCAACAAGCAACCATACATCTAATAATCTCGACAGGGAACTGCAAGAGCACCGCACCGCAAAGGAAAATAACTTTTCCCAACTCTTTGTATTCAGAACAGTGTCAATACAATATACAGCATGTGAAAACACGCTCTCCTATATTCAAAAGGAATATTAACATTCATTTTTACCAACTCACGTGCTATTATTCTAAACCCTGATTCCTTTCAATCATCATACTACCCCCTATGCTGTCTCCACAAATTCTTACCTATCCAAACAAACATTTGTACATTGCAACTCTTCTATTAATAGTATTTATCGCAATTTTTTGTAATCATTAAATGTTGCTTTGGTCACCCTGACAGCAAAGAATAATCTTCATGTCTACTTATGCCTTCAAAAACCAAATAAAGTAGCACTCAGATCTTTAAGATTTAATGAAACTGCATGCCTTTTGGCCATTAATAATTATTTTAATAAGTCATTATGCCTACCCGAGTACAACCTATCTGGTATCAATCCATCCATATATCAATAACCTAGAGCTCCAGAATTTCTAAATATGTGATACCATAATTGAATTCCAAATAACCCTCAATGTACCCAAATATGCGGTGTGAAGACTGAATATATATCCAAACTCCCTTAAAGCAAAGAATCTTGCCTATAACAGGTATTCTCTGAAAATTGCACCTCACCGGTCACGCATAGGATCAAGTGACCATGCTCGCTACCTAGCACATGGATTTTTCCAGAGCTATTTGGAAAAGGGCAAATGTTCTATGCTGCCTATGTTACAGCTTCTGCTCAGCTCCACTCCTCAGTTCCAAACAGAAGCTTTGACTGGGAGGAAAACAACTCCACAGGGAGGGAGGGATTGCTTGACTGGGGAACTGCTATCTTGAAAGAAGGAAGGAAGGAAGATTGAGGCCAGCCCGGACTTAGCATCCAAACCCAGAGCTTGATGAGATAAGGAGAGGAGACCCCACCACTGTTCCCAAGGCCCTTTTCCCTTCTTCCTAATTCCTTTGAATGACAGACCCAACTGGCTAGCTCTTCCCGGGACTGCATCTCACCTACCTTCCACTTCAGCTAAGGCCCCTTTAAGGCCAAAAGGAAGATTGTGGCCAGGCCAGATTTGCCACCCAGACCTTGAAGAGGTTTGGAGGGGAGATACCACCACTGCTCCCTTCAGCACTCTCCCCTTGTCCTGCTTCCACCAAGTTCTTCGAGGCGCAGGCCCAAAGAGCAGGTTCCTCCCCAGGACCACCCCTCACCTCCCTTCTGCTCCAAGTAAAGCCCCTTTAGGGGACATCCCAGGTGGGCCCTCCTGCCAGCAGGCCATGCTAAAGAGTGTGCTCCTTTGTGCACAACTTTGGGATAAGAACATGCCATGCTGGGTCAGACCAAGGGTCCATCAAGCCCAGCATCCTGTTTCCAACAATATAACCTCCTTTCATCCTTCCTATGCCCATCTGCAAAGTCTGGTGCTCCCCCAAGAGTAAGCAACCCATTAAATTACCATTTTATTGAGGTATTCTTCTACAGGTCTCCATTGTCTACCCATGCCCATTAAAAAATAAGAAGCTCTCACCCATATCCCAATCTAATACTCTTCACACAAGTCAAAGCTGAAACTCACCCTATATAGTACAGACAATATTACCTATACAACACTATCTATTAAATAAGATATACTGCACTATCTACACAGAGCAAAGACAGGTCAGAATAACCTTAAATACTCTCCTCCATTATCACCTCACTGAGCCATAATATGCTTCAACAAGACCTCTCTCCCTATCCAGATATCATGGCGTAGAGGAAATTCTCAGCCACCCAAACAATTTCGCACACAGCATCTTCTCCCAGTTGCTTTACAACACTAACTACAGAAAAGATGCAGAAAGCTCTCCTACTTCATTGTGACTCGGGTTCCTTAATGCCAATTCGGGGAACAGAAAAAAATACATCCTGAACCCCATGGCCCATGGAATAGGGGTCGCTATCATCATTAGTCACTCTCTAGTTGTCAATCTAATCTCTTCCCAACAATCAGGCAAGTGTGACTGCCTAGTCATAAAACTGCAAGGCAATGAAGGCCCCAAACTCGTCCTGATCTACCGACCACCAGACCCTCACCATTCTTCTCTGACATAGCCATTATGTCTAACTCCTAGTTCTAGGAGACTTCAACTATTAAATTGTCATGGGATAGGAGGCGATGTCCTTTTGTGGATTGCAAACTGATTAAAAGATAGGAAACAGTAGGATTAAATGGTCTGTTTTCTCAGTGGAAAGAAGAAACAGTAGAGTGCCTCAGGGACCTGTATTTGGACTGGTGCTTTTTATTTTTCCATTTAAATTTTCCTTTGTTCAAGCAAAAACCACAGCTTTTTAATATATTTATAAATGATCTGTAAAGAGGAACAACGAGTGAGGTGATCAAAATTTGCAGATGCCAATTATTCAGAGTTGTTAAATCACAAGCGGATTGTGATAAATTGCAGAAGGACTTTGCAAGACTAGAAGACTGGGCATCCTAATGGCAGATGAAATTTAATGTGGACAAGTGCAAGGTGATGTATATAGGGAAAAATAACCCATGCTATAGTTACACAATGTCAGGTTCCATATTAGGAGCTACCACCCAGGAAAAAGATCTGGGCATCATAGTGGACAATACATTGAAATTATTGGCTCAGTGTGCTGTAGTGGTCAAAAAGCAATAGAATGTTAGAATTATTAGGAATTGAATGGATAATAAAACAGAGAATGTCATAATCCTCTGTACTGCTCCATGGAGAGACCGCACCTAGAATACTGGACACCACATCTCAGAAAAGATATAGTTGCATTAAAAAAGGTACAGAAAAGGGCAATCAAAATGATAAAGGAGATGAAATGGCTCCCCTATGAGCAAAGGCTAAAGAGGTTAGGGCTGTTCAGCTTGGCAAAGAGACAGCTGAGGGGGGATATGATAGAGGTCTATAAAATCATGAGTGGACTAGAACAGGTTAATGTGAATTTTTTTTTTTTTTGCTCTTTCAAATAATACAAGGACTAGGGGGCACTCCATGAAGTTGGCAAGTAGCACATTTAAAACAAATCAGAGAAAATTATTTTTCACTTGACCCACAAATAAGCTCTGGAATTCATTACCAGAGGATGTAATAAGGGCAGCTAGCTTAGTTGGGTTTAAAAAAAGATTTGGACAAGTTCCTGGAGAAGACCAAAAACTGCTATTAACCAAGCTGACTTGGGAATAGCCACTGCTTTTTATCGGCATTAGTAGCATGGAATTTTATTTAATGTTTGGGTATTTGCCAGGTACTTGTATCTTCAGCTGGATACTGTTGGAAACAGGATGCATAACTTGATGGGCCCTTAATCAGACCACAACCTGGTTTGAGACATCTCTCCTATCCTAAAACAAACCCATCTGGCTCCCCAACTCTCCCCCCCCCCCCCCCCCAAAGAAAAACCCAAAACACTATTTAGGAACCTTTCCACCATCATAATTAAAAATATAAAAACTTCTCAACATATCAGAAACTCCAATGCCCTCCAATTTACCAGAAACCCTAGTCCAGCAATGGAACAGCAAATTCACTTCAGTAATTAACTCCCTAGCTCCACTAAAGCCCAGACAAACCAGATACCCTAGCAACTCCCCATGGTTCCACAAGGGTCTTCATCTCTTGAAGCAGCAATCCCATCAACTTGAACAAGTTTGACGGAAACATAAAATGGACATAATCCTCCATAATCACAAACAACATGCGAAGAAATATAAAGCAGCCATTTGGCAGGCAAAAAATAACCACATCTCCAAACAACTAGAACTACCTAAGAACTGTCTAAGCCACCAACACGCCCTACAGTCGATACCCTCCCTATCAAGAACCCGCCTTCAGACCAAAGACTCTGTATGAAGCCTAGGGATGCAAATTAATCCTAATCTTGCTACTGAATCCCACATTTCTAAGGTAGTGAAAATTTCCTTTATGTACCTCCAGCAGTCACTAATTACAAACTACCTCAACCACTGCAACCTTGTGACAGTTATTCATGCAATAATCACTAGTCTATTAGATTACTGTAACTCTCTACTGAATGGTACCTCCCAGACCAGCTTGAAATGACTATTTATTTATTTATTTAAAAACTTTTATATACCGGTATTAGTATGCATACATCATACCGGTTTACAATGTAACTTTAAAGGTAGAAATTACAATGAACAGGGAGGGCGAACAAGGAGGAGTATACAAAGAGCAGGAGGTGGAGGAATTAAAGCAATAAATAAAAACTGCAACGGACTATTTACAGGAATATACAAGGCGTAGGCAAGATACTTGCAGAAGTCGGTGTACTTAATCAGGGTAGGCTTGTCGGAAGAGCCATGTTTTAAGTTTTTTTCTGAACTTGGCGTAACATGGCTCTAGCCTGAGAGTGGTAGGGAGGGCGTTCCATTGTTTAGGGCCTGCAATGGATAGTGCACGGTCCCTAGTAGAGGAGAGGTGGGCTTTTTTCAAAGGGGGAATGGAGAGGGTGCCTTTGTTGACAGTGCGAGTGGGTCGTTCAGTGCGTATAGGACGAAAGGGTTCATCCAACCAATTGGAATTGTGCGAGTGGATGGACTTGTGCACTATGGTTAGAATTTTGAAGAGAATTCGGGATGCGATGGGGAGCCAGTGGAGTTCTTTGAGTATTGGGGTAATGTGATCAGCTTTCCTTGAGTTGGTGATGACCTTGGCGATGGCATTCTGGAGCATTTGTAAGGGCTTGGTGGTGGAGGAGGGTAGGCCAAGGAAGAGGGCATTACAGTAGTCCAGCTTTGAGGAAAGGGTGGCTTGGATGACGGTGCGGAAGTCATGATAGTGGAGGAGGGGTCTGAGTTTCTTCAGGATGTGAAGCTTGAAGAAACCTTCTTTGAGGATGGAGTTGATCTGTTTTTTGAGATTGAGTTGTTGATCTATGATAACCCCAAGGTCTCTTACTGTGGGTTGGGGTGTTATGACGTTGAAAGCTGGATCGTTGGAGATCGGTGGTTTGGGAGGGAGGTGAGGAGAGATAAGGAGCAGCTCTGTTTTGGAGGAGTTTAGAGCGAGGTGGATGTTGGTGAGGAAGTCATTGATGTTGGCAAGACATGTGTTCCAGAAGGCAAGGGCATCTGAGAGAGAGTTGTGAATGGGAATGACGATTTGAACGTCATCTGCATAGAGGTAGAATTTGAGGCCGAGGTCTGTGAGGAGCTGACAGAGGTGTGAGATAAATGTTGAAAAGGGTGGAGGAGAGGGAGGAGCCTTGTGGGACACCTTGAGACAAGGGATAGAGTGTGGAGTTGGCGTTTCCTATCTTGACGGAGAACTTTCTGTTAGATAAGTAGGATTTAAACCATAGTAGGGCTAGGCCTGAGATGCCTATTTCGGATAGCCGGTTGATGAGGAGGTTATGGTTGATGGTATCAAAGGCAGCTGAGATGTCGAGTAGGGCGAGGAGGTAACAGTTGCCTCGGTCCATGCCTATGAGTAAGTGGTCCGTGAGGGAGAGCAGGAGGGTTTCTGTATTGAGGTATTTACGGAAGCCGTATTGGGCTGGATGCAGAATGTTGTTGCTTTCTAAATATTCTGTAAGTTGGATGTTTACAATCTTTTCCATAATTTTGGATAGGAAGGGCAGGTTAGAGATAGGGCGGAAGTTAGCGGGGTCTTTAGGGTCTAGTGTTGGTTTTTTTAGGAGGGGCTTGACAATAGCTTGTTTAAGAGCATCTGGGACAGAGCCTGAAGAGAGGGAGGAGTTTATGATGTCTGCGATGGGTTTGGATATAGTGTTCGGGATGGAGAGGAGGGATTTTGTGGGAATGGTGTCTGAAGGGTGGGAAGCTGGTTTGAGTTTTCTGAGAATAGATTCCACTTCTTTAGCGGAAGTCAGGTCAAGGGTTTGGAGGGTGGGTGAAGTGGGGGAAGGTTGGAGGGAAGGGGAAGTGCAAAACCCAACAGCCAGAATCTTGGTAGAGGCCAAACCATCGGACCACATAAAGCCAATCTTTTGTAGATTACACTAGCAACCCATTGAAACCAGGATTCAGTTAAAAACCTCTGCTTTTCTCTTCAAATATGTGAACAAACAGGCCCCGGATACCCTTCCTATCCACTTACCTACTACAGCCCTGCTAGAGAACTCTGATTCTCACAAAAGGCTCCTCTCCCCTGAACTCTGCTAACATGATCTGCACAAGACTGAAGGCATTCAGTTACTATGCCCTCAAGATCTGGAACAAGGGTGCATTACCCATCCGCCTGGAACCAAGCTACCTTGCTTTCCGAAAAAAAAAAAAAAAAAAAAAAAAGCAGAGGCATGGTTATTCAACCAGGGCTTTCTTCTGTTAACTCATTAAAAAGCATAAGCTTCCTACCCTGGACTTTATCTTATTAAAATGACATACTTTGCTAACCACTAATTTACTTGTTAATTCTTAATCTGATTGTAATCCACTTTGATACCATCCCTGGCAAAAAGCAGAATATCAAATGTTTATAAATAAATACTGGTTACAGATAAGCAATTTTGCTTTCTCTGAAGACAAGCAGTTCACCATATCACATATGGGACTCCCTAGCCAACAGCTATCTTCACCTAAAACGATAAACAAGAACTGCCAATGAGTGGAAATATTTTTTGTTGGTAAAAGCCTCTTTTTTTCTTGGAAATAGGGAAGATAACCCAAGATTATGACAAGGCATTAAGTGGTGTGGAATTGGACTCCACCATAAAAAAGACTGTGTAGAATGGAAAGTCCAAAACTACTAAAATACAGGGGCATGCATTTGGACTGCAAAAACCCAAAAGAGTAGAGTATAACGGATGAAGCACAGGAGGCTGATGAAAAAAATGAGAAGCTTAGGAGTGAGTGCCGAGTTGGTGACCTAGATTGCAAACTGATTGATGGACAGAAGACAATGTGTGATGACAAATGGAACTCACTCTGAAGAGAGAGCGGTGTTAAGCGGAGTGCCGCAAGGATCGGTGTTGGGACCAGTCCTGTTCAATATCTTTGTGAGCGACATTGCGGACAGGACAGAAGGTAAGGTTTGTCTTTTTGCGGATGACACTAAGATCTGCAACAGAGTGGACACGCTGGAAGGAGTGGAGAGAATGAGACTGGATTTAAGGAAGCTGGCAGCTCAGATTCAATGCCAAGAAGTGCAGAGTCATGCATATGGGGTGTGGAAATCCAAAAGAACTGTATTCGATGGGGGTTGAAGGGCTGATGTGCACGGAGCAGGAGAGAGACCTTGGGGTGATGGTGTCTAACGATCTGAAGTCGGCGAAACAATGTAATAAGGCGATAGCTAAAGCCAGAAGAATGCTGGGCTGCATAGAGAGAGGAATATCGAGTAAGAAAAGGGAAGTGATTATCCCCTTGTACAGGTCCTTGGTGAGGCCTCACCTGGAGTACTGTGTTCAGTTCTGGAGACCGTATCTCCAAAGGGACAGAGACAGGATGGAGGCAGTCCAGAAAAGGGCAACCAAAAAGGTGGAGGGACTTCATCGAATGACTTATGAGGAGAGATTGAAGAATCTAAATATGTATACCCTGCAGGGGTGATATGATACAGACTTTCAGATACTTGAAAGGTTGTAATGATCTAAAGACAATGACAAACCTTTTCCGTTGGAAAAAAATCAGCAGAACCAGGGGTCACGATTTGAAACTCCAAGGAGGAAGACTCAGAACCAATGTCAGGAAGTATTTCTTCACAGAGAAGGTGGTGGATGCCTGGAACGCCCTTCCGGAGGAAGTGGTGAAGACCAAAACTGTGAAGGATTTCAAAGGGGCGAGGGATAAATACTGTGGATCCATAAAGTCTAAAGGATGTGAATGAAGAGAAGAGGCATGGGATGGCTTGTGGGAATGACAGCTACTCCTGGAGATAAATACTCTTATTCAATAAACATACTCACTGTTAATGCGACTCCAACACTGCTCTATGCTTCAATGGCAAGAGGAAATGTGGAAAAAAGGATTTGAATTCACAAAAAAGCGGAGGAGTAGCTTGCTTATTGCGGCGGTTATTACCCCAAACCAAATAATTCTGATACTTCACTTTCAATACATATCCAGCATAGCTCTCTGCTTCAACGGCAGGGGGAAAAGAGGATTTATATTCAGGCAACAACCAACAAGGTCTGAATTACATAGTCTGGGTAAACAAATAATTATGGGTGTAGCTTGCTTTTTACGGCAGTTGCTACCCCGAATCAATTAAGCCTGATTCTTCACTTGGAATACATATCCAGCGCAACTCACTGCTTCAACGCCAGGGAGAACAAAGAAAAGAGGATTTATATTCAGACATCAACCAACAAGGACTGAATGGCACAGGCTGGGTAAACAAGAACATAAGAAATTGCCATGCTGGTTCAGACCAAGGGTCCATCAAGCTCAGCATCCTGTTTCCAACAGAGGCCAAACCAGGCCACAAGAATCTGACAATCACCCAAACACTAAGAAGATCCCATGCTACTGATGCAATTAATAGCGGTGGCTATTCCCTAAGTAAACTTGCATTATTCTCTCTCCTACACGGTTCAAACAGTGTACTGCATGAGAAAGAGGTGCTGGTGGCAGGAAACAGTGTTTACAAGTGGAAGGCCCCTAGCGTTGCCTTCCTGTTGGCAAAGGTGGCAGTAGAAGCACTTCAGCCCCATGGGACACAGAGGAAGGGGCAACATTTGGCAGCAAAGAGAAATTACTACTTACCTGATAATTTCTTTTCCTCTAAGGAAGGCAGGCTAATCCACACCAGTAGGTTATGCACCTCTACCAACAGATGGAGACGGAATAAAGCTGGCATCACGACATATAGCCCTGCTCTGACATAAGCCCGCCAGCAATCTCTAGAAAAGCCAAACTGTGGACAAATTGATTATATGTGAGCATGATTATTAACAGTCAAGCAATATTGCTTCCACCCAATTGATAACGGAGAGCTCAGCCAAAAGAATTAATATGCACCTTGAATACTGTGTACAATTCTGGTCGCCGCATCTCAAAAAAGATATAGTTGCGATGGAGAAGGTACAGAGAAGGGCAACCAAAATGATAAAGGGGATGGAACAGCTCCCCTGTGAGGAAAGGCTGAAGAGGTTAGGGCTGTTCAGCTTGGAGAAGAGACGGCTGAGGGGGGATATGATAGAGGTCTTTAAGATCATGAGAGGTCTTGAACGAGTAGATGTGACTCGGTTATTTACACTTTCGAATAATAGAAGGACTAGGGGGCATTCCATGAAGTTAGCAAGTAACACATTTAAGACTAATCGGAGAAAATTCTTTTTCACTCTACGCACAATAAAGCTCTGGAATTTGTTGCCAGAGAAGGTAGTTAGTGCAGTTAGTGTAGCTGGGTTCAAAAAAGGTTTGGATAAGTTCTTGGAGGAGAAGTCCATTAATGGCTATTAATCAATTTTACTTAGGGAATAGCCACTGCTATTAATTGCATCAGTAGCATGGGTTCTTCTTAGTGTTTGGGTAATTGCCAGGTCCTTGTGGCCTGGTTTTTGGCCTCTGTTGGAAACAGGATGTAAGTTCCTGCACACATAATGATTCGCCCAAAACCAGGCCGTGGACATACGCACTCAAGAACACGCACAAATATATGCTGCACGTGTACTCAAGTACATGTGCACATGTGCGCTTACGTCTGTGCACCGCTACGCAGTGTGCTCCGCTGGCACACAGGAAAAGAGCACTGCCGCAGCCAACCACGCAACTGAAGAAACCAAGTCTTTTGAGCGGGCCCTAGCCAAGGGCTGCTCAACCATCTACCTCTGCTCTACATTATAGAAACATAGAAATGACGGCAGAAGAAGACCAAATGGCCCATCCAGTCTGCCCAGCAAGCTTCCCTCATTTTTTCTCTCATACTTATCTGTTTCTCTTAGCTCTTGGTTCTATTTCCCTTCCACCCCCACCATTAATGTAGAGAGCGGTGATGGAGCTGCATCCAAGTGAAATATCTAGCTTGATTAGTTAGAGGTAGTAGGGGTAGTAACCGCCGCAATAAGCAAGCTACACCCATGCTTATTTGTTTTTACCCAGATTATGTTATACAGCCCTTATTGGTTGTTTATCTTCTCCCCTGCCGTTGAAGCAGGGAGCTATGCTGGATATGCGTGAGGTATCAGTTTTTTTCTTCTCCCCTGCCGTTGAAGCAGAGAGCTATGCTGGATATGCATCGAAAGTGAAGTATCAGGCACATTTGGTTTGGGGTAGTAACCGCCGTAACAAGCCAGCTACTCCCCGCTTTGTGAGTGTGAATCCTTTTTTCTTCTCCCCTGCCGTTGAAGTTATACTGGATATGCGTGAAGTATCAGTTTTTCTTTTCCCCTGCCGTTGAAGCAGAGAGCTATGCTGGAAATTCGTGATGTATCAGTCTTTCTCCCATGCCGTTGAAGCAGAGAGCCATGCTGGATATGCGTCGAGAGTGAAGTATCAGGTACACTTGGTTTGGGGTAGTAACCGCCGTAACAAGCCAGCTACTCCCCGCTTTGTGAGTGCGAACCCTTTTTTCTTCTCCCCTGTCTCTTCTCCGCAGAGAAGAGACAGGGAAGGGAGGAAGGATGCAGAACGTCCAGCACTGAGGGAAGGAGACCCGATAAGGAAGAAAGTGGGAAACGAAAACCTCCCTACAGTTGTTTCTTCTTTTTTTTTTTGCATACCTGAGCTCAGCTTTCCCTGGCTGAGAGCACGAATGGGTCTCTGGCTACGGGGTGGGAAGAGGGCACAAGGCGTCACCTCCAAGCACTCCCTCTGGCTCCAACCAACTTTTTTTTTTTTCTTTTTAAGTCCACTCCTGAGGCAGGCTCCCAGACTAAAAATACTCAACTGAGGGTGGGCCCCACTGCTGTCTCCTCAAGAGCTCAAGCGGTGTCTGAAAATCTTCCATCTTCTCTTATCTCACAGGACAAGCAGGCTGGTAAGTCCTCACATATGGCTAAGTACAGAGCTGAGGATGCATAATTAAGCTCTGGAATTCATTACCAGAGGATGTGGTGAAAGCTATTAGTGTAGTTGCAATTAAAAAAGGTTTGGACAAGTTCCTGGAGGAAATATCCATTAACCATTATTAAGGTGGACTTGGAGAAATCCATTGCTTATCCTTGAGATAAGCAGCTTGGAATCTCTCTACCCCTTGGGATCCTGCCAGGTACCTGTGACCTGGATTGGCCACTGTTGGAAACAGGATACTGGGTTTGATGGACCTTTGGTCTGACCCAGTATAGCAGGTCCTATGTTCTTACATTCTTATATACCTGTGAATCATTAAAAAGGTCAGCTTTTCTGGATAAAAAACCCCTTAATTCCAATACCATTGGTCTGACTGTGAATCTGAAGGAAAGCTGTGAAAATGAAGACCAAAGAGCATTCTAAGGAAATTAAAGATAAAGTTATAGACATGCAAAAAAATAGGCTACAAAAGAATAACCAAGTGCTTGGATATCCCAGTGAGCACTGTTGGATCAGTTGTGAGCAAATGGAAGCTTCATCATACCACCCAGACAGTGCCTAGACAAGGCAGTCTCTCAAAACTCAGCGTCAGAGCAAGGAGGAGACTTGTGAGGGAAGCCACCGAGAGGCCAACAATCACTTTGAAGGAGCTACGGAGTTCAGTGGCTAAGACTGGAGTGGAAGCACAATAGTCAACTATATGAAGAGCTCTGCGTACAACTGGCCTGCATGGGAAGGTAGCCACAAAAAAAAGCTATTACTGAGGAAAAACCACATCAAAGTGTATCTCAAAGTATATCTGGAGTTTCTCAGAAAGCGTCAGAGAGACCCAGCTAAAATGTGGGAGAAGGTTTTGTGGTCAAATGAGACAAAAATGGAGCTATTAGGCCAAAATTCAAAATGCTACATGTAGTACAAACCTAACACTGCCCACTTCTCAGCAAATACCATCTCAACAGTAAAGTATGTGGGTGGCAGCAACATGTTGAGGGGATGCTTTTCCTCAGCGGGGCCTGGGCATCTTGTTAAAATTGAAGGATTGATGGATGATGCAACATATATGAAGGTACTGCAAGACATCCTGCTTCACTCTGCTAAAAAACTAAAACTTGGGAGAAAGTTCACCTTTCAGCAGGACAATGATCCCAAAACACAAAGCAATACAAAAATAGTTGAACAACAAAAAGGTGAATGTTCTACAATGGCCAAGTCAAAGTCCAGATCTCAATCCAATCGAAAATCTATGACGCTATTTGAAAATTGCAGTCCATAAGCATCATACAACCTACCTGAACAACATGGAGCAAATCTGCCAGGAAGAATAGGCAAAATTCACTCCTAAACAGTATGCAAAGCTGGTAAAAGCTTACCCCGATATATTTAAAGCTGTTATCGCAGCAAAAGTTGGTTCTACCAAATACTAGTCTTGAAGGGGTTGAATACTTATGCAAGCAGCATTTTTCAGTTTTTTTTTATTTTACAAAACATGCAGTGAAATAATGAATTGTGACTTTGAAATTTTACTTTAAGAGCATATGGTTTACAACAATGTCTGGAACAATCTTTTAAAGTATCATTTGTAATCCAAACAAATCTGCTGACTTTTTAGGGGATCAAATACTTTTGCAAGCCATGTAAATCTTTTCTGAGATGTGGCGACAAGAACTACATACAATATTATAGGTGCGGTCTCACCATGGAGCGATACAGAAGCATTATGACATTCTCCCTTTCATTCTCCATTCCTTTCCTAATAATTCCTAACATTCTATTTGCTTTTTGATAGCTGCCGCACACAACTTGAGGATTTCAAAGTATTTTCCACTATGGCACCCAGACCCTTTTCTTGGATGGTAAATCCCAATATGGAACCTAACATCATGTAACTACAGTGTGGGCTACTTTTCCCTTGCACTTGTCCACATTAACTGTCATTTTCCATTTGAATGCCTAGTCTTCCAGTCTCACTAGATCCTCCTGCAAGTTTTCATAATCCGCTTGTAATTTAACAAATCAGAATTTTGTGTCTGCAAATTTCATCACCTCACAGGCTGTTCTCCTTTCCAGATCATTTATAAATGTATTAAAAAGCACCAGTTCCTTAGGCATCCACTGTTTACTCTTCTCCACTGAGAAAACTGACTATTTAGTAACTGCTCTCTGTTTCCTATCTTTTAACCAGTTTGAGTCCACAATAGGCATTGCCTCCTAGCCTATAACTTTTTATTTTTCTCAGACGTTTTTCATGGGCATTTTGTCAAACACCTTATGAAAATTCAAATTCACTAGCTCATCAGAATCCACATGTTTATTAACCCCTTCAAAAAATGTAGTAGATTGGTGAGGTAAAATTTCCCTTGTATAAATCCATGCTGGCTGTGTCCCAATAAACCATGTCTATTTATATGTTCTGTGACTTTGTTCTTTAGAATAGTTTCCACAATTTTTCCTGGCTCTGAAATCAGATTCACCAATTTATAGTTTCCCAGATCACCTCTGGAGCCCTTTGGAAAATCAGGGTTACAATGGCCACCCTCCAATCTTTGGGTACAATGCACAATTTTAATGATAGGTTACGAATTACTAGTAATAGATCTGCAATTTCATTTTCGAGTTTTCAGAATTCTGGGGTGTATACCATTTGGTCTGGGAGATTTGCTACTCTTTAGTTTGATAATCTGCATTATTATATCTTCCAGATTCATGGGAATTTGTTTCTGAATCATCACCACTGAATATCTTTTCCAGCATGGGTATCTCACTAACATCCTCTTCAGTAAACACCATAACCAAAGAATTCATTTAGTCTTTCCCCTATGGCCTTATCTTCCTTAAGTGCCCCTTTAACCCCCTTGATCAAATAACGGTCTCTCATAGGCTTCTTGCTTCGGATATATTTTTAAAAGTTTTTACTGGAAGATTGGGCATCCAGATGGCAGATGAAATTTAATGTGGACAAGTGCAAGGTGTTGCATATAGGGAAAAATAACCCTTGCTGTAGTTACACGATGTTAGGTTCCATATTAGGAACTACCACCCAGGAAAAAGATCTAGGCATCATAGTGGATAATACTTTAAAATCGTCAGCTCAGTGTGCTGCAGCAGTCAAAAAAGCAAATAGAATGTTAGGAATTATTAGGAAGGGAATGGTTAATAGAAAGGAAAATGTCATAATGCCTCTGTATCGCTCCATGGTGAGACCGCACCTTGAATACTGTGTACAATTCTGGTCGCCGCATCTCAAAAAACATATAATTGCGATGGAGAAGGTACAGAGAAGGGCTACCAAAATGATAAAGGGAATGGAACAGCTCCCCTATGAGGAAAGACTAAAGAAGTTAGGACTTTTCAGCTTGGAGAAGAGACGGCTGAGGGGGGATATGATAGAGGTGTTTAAAATCATGAGAGGTCTAGAACGGGTAGATATGAATCGGTTATTTACTCTTTCGGATAATAGAAAGTCTAGGGGGCACTCCATGAAGTTAGTATGTGGCACATTTAAAACTAATCGGAGAAAGTTCTTTTTCACTCAACGCACAATTAAACTCTGGAATTTGTTGCCAGAGGATGTGGTTAGTGCAGTTAGTGTAGCTGTGTTTAAAAAAGGTTTTGATAAGTTCTTGGAGGAGAAGTCCATTACCTGCTATTAATTAAGTTGACTTAGAAAATAGCCACTGCTATTACTAGCAACGGTAACATGGAATAGACTTAGTTTTTGGGTACTTATCAGGTTCTTATGGCCTGGATTGGCCACTGTTGGAAACAGGATGCTGGGCTTGATGGACCCTTGGTCTGACTCAGTATAGCATGTTCTTATATTCTTAACATCAATAAAACTCAAATCATTATCCTCTCATGCTTCCCCATTACAAATATACCTGACAAAATCCAATTCAAAGACCAGGAAATAGTCATCTCGTACTCAATCCAAACCTTGATGATATTATTGATTCATCTTTAACTATGCATGACCACAGTAAAGCTCTCACAATCCTCCTCCTTTAAACTTCATCTATTAATGCACCAGAAACCTCTTTTAGATCCTTTGGAATTCTGCACAGTGCTTCAATCTCTTCTTTTCTCTGGCTTAGACTATTGTTAAAACTCTCTTCACCAGTCTCCCAGCTTTTGCAATTCGCCCACTGCAAATACAAAAGTCTGCTGCCCATCTGTTAAAATACACCCTAATATGATCACTTTATCTCAGTATTGCAGTCCCTTCACTGGCTTCCCATTTCCCATCGTATATAGGACAAACTGACCACAACCATTCATACTCTACTGAATTCTGTTTTGTTTTTCCCCTGGATCGCTGCAACATTGAAAGTATACATACACTGCCACTCACTACAGTTTTTTAGTCAAGGATTGCTAGATGTTCCCTCCACTAGACTATCTCAACTCAATGAGACAAGAGTGTGTGCCTTTCGACTGCTGGCCCTTTCCTGTGGAATTCTCTTCCTAGAGAAATACACTATCTTTGATTCAAAATTCTTCAGGAAAGCACTAAACACATTTCAACTGGCATACAATTCTGATGACTGAGCCTTTTATATATTGAGCAGGCTCTTTTTATTATTGTTATTTGAGATTTAGTATTTATATATGTTACACATGCTGTCCATTGTTTGAGATATTGTGGATGTTTTTATTGTACCCCAT
This sequence comes from Rhinatrema bivittatum, assembly GCF_901001135.1. Classification (NCBI taxonomy): domain Eukaryota; kingdom Metazoa; phylum Chordata; class Amphibia; order Gymnophiona; family Rhinatrematidae; genus Rhinatrema; species Rhinatrema bivittatum. The sequence continues at coordinate 19,585,102 of NC_042620.1, read as the reverse complement.
CCTGAATCTTGGAAGGGCAGGAAAGAAATGAAAGAAAGAAAGAAACAAACAAAGAAACGAAGAAACAAAAACAAAGAAACAAAAAAAGTGATTTCAAAAGTCAGAAAGATGCTTAGCTACTTAGGAAGCGCAACAGTCCCCAGAAAAATGGAAGTGATAATGTCTCTGTATAGTACCTTAGTGAGACCTCATTTGGATTATGGATAATTTTGGAGACCGTACCTTCAAAAGGATATAAGCCAGTTGTAGTTGGTCCAAATGGTGGTCACTAAAATGTTTAGTAATCTTCCTTCTAAAGCATATAGGGACAAAGATCTAAACATGTATACCCAAGAGGAAAGACTAGATAGGGAAGATATGATAGAGACATTTAAATACCTCCAAGATTTCCATGAATAAAAAAGCAGGCCTCTTTTAAAAGAAAAGAAACTCCTAGAATGAAGGGTCATGGGCTGAAAGTGAAAGGGGATAGACTCAGAAGTAACCTCAGGAAATATTTCTTTACAGAGAGAGTAGTGGATGCATGGAACAGCCCCCCAGTGGAGGTAATTGAGACAAAACATTATTTGAATTGAAGAAAGCATGAGACAAACACAAGGCATCTCTGAAGGAATGATGGAGATTGTAAAGCTAAATTAGTTGGGTGAATGAGCCACACAACCTTTTGCTGCTGTCACGTTTCTATGTTTAACCATATTTTCCACACTTCCTACCTGTCACGGTCTGCACTACTCTGAAGAGGTCTGGATGAGCTGGATGTCTTCGCCTTGAGACAGCCACCATTCCTCATGGGTTGAGGCTATTGGATCAGGCTGCCACCAGGACTTATAATAAAATTGGTAACCAGGATGGACTGGAGTGCAGATCTGGAGCAGGAAACAGGCACAGACAAGATCCAGTACCAGGGACCACACAAGGGCAAGAACTGAGGCATAGACAGGGCAAGGAACAGAAGAATGCTAGAGACCAACAGTTGAACCAGCAAAGATGTGGCATACAGGACTTCCTTATATACTGTAGTTTATTGGGGCCACAGCTACTGCTGGTCCAATAGGGAGTCTCTGTAGACAGACCTCCCTATCTATTCTTCTCCTGAATATTACCAGGAGGTCCTTGCTGTTTCAGAGTCCCTGAGGCTTTGCTGTCAAATCCCCTGGCTCTGAACTCCCAGGGCCATGGAATCGAATCTCTCTACCCCTGACACTACCCTTGTCCATTCATGACTTCAGATTGTCTGACCTTCAGTGAGAAATTTGGATACATCCTTGACCTTTTGCAGAATGTTAATCAATATTGGCTCATAAAGTGCTGGTAGGAGATCATGCAGGAAATTAGCATAACATTCTGAAAAACGTTTCTCTCTAGACTGTCAAGTGTGCAAGAATCCTTCCCATGGAGCACCAAGAAATGAGGACTGGACTTTGAGAGAGGATTCAGAAACAGAGTAACAAGGAACCTGACTGTCAGATCCTGGAGCTCTTTGGACATTGAGGTCGCCTTCCTGTTTAAAGGGAGAAGATACAGAAAGGAGGATGGGTCTCCCACATTCTTATCAGTACATCCTTCTTCCTTCTCCAACTGAAAAGCTATATCTTCAGACATTCTTTTAATAAAGTTGACAAAGGAGAGGTCTTTGGTAAAGATATTCTTCTTTTCTGTGGAGAAGTTGGATTCCTCCTGATCAGAGTAGTCCTCAGATCTATCTTTGTACTTCTTTGAATGCTCAGACTCAGATTCCCACTTTTGGGCTAGAGGGGTAACCTTAGTCCCCAGCTATCTGACAGCCAACACCCCTGAGAGGCCCTCAATAGGCTGGAGAGCTCTAGAACTCATGTATCCCAATGCCTCAAGAAAGCTTCCTCATCCAATGTACTGGAAACAGACATTGGGGTGGATTATACTGATGTTGATAGTCCTTCAGGGACCGGCATCAAAGCAATTCTTCCAGTGCTCTGAGATTTTCCAGAATGGGTTGGACCTTTGTTTGCATCGATGCTGTGCACTGATATGACACAAATGGAGGCTCACAATTTTTCTTCTGTTTGGTTCCTCAGATTGCCCATATTAAAACACCCTGGGAAGCAAAAGGAAAGGTCACATCATCTTAGATCACCTGAGGTGCATTTGGCTATGACCTTGGCCCATGGAGGCTGCCACAAATTCCCCAGTTTCTGTCAAGGGTAAATTGTATTCTCTGCAGGAATGATTGAGAGGATATATTTAAATTTATATTCCACTTTTTGCACTTTTTTTCAGTGCTTCAAAGTGGATTACATTCAGGTACTGAAGGTATTTCTCTATCCCCAGAGGGCTTACAATCTAAGTTTGTACCTGAAGCAATGGAGGGTAAAGTGACTTGCCCAAGGTCACACGGAGCAACAGCAGGATTCAAACCTTGGTCTCCTGGTTCGTAGCCCACTGCTCTAACCAGTAGTCTACTACTCCACTCCGAAGTCCATATATCTGTTGCCAGTGTCTCCTTATTCTCAACATTGTGCAGTGACTGGGATTAATGTCTACAGCTCTTCGTCTTTGCTCAGTGCTCCACATCATTTTCTGACAATGTCGAGGAAGCAGAATCCTTTACTTATCTCTGTCCAGAATTTCTTCTACCTCATATTGTGTGTCCTCCACAATGTCGGGCGGAACTTGTTTAGGTTTTTTGGAAGGCTAGGACAAGATTTCTGGTTTATTTATTTATTTATTTATTTATTGGCTTTTATATACCGATGAACGTTGGGAACATCTCGTCGGTTTACAGAGAACAGAAATTTAGCAACAGGCTTTACAATTATTGCATGATTATATGAGGAACAGTTAAACCATACAAATAACAAATTAGTTTTTACAAGTAATAATTAACTAAAGGGGTTAACTAAGGAGGTTAGCTAAACAAGGGGGCAGAGAAATTCTGACATTTGGGAGGGATATCAGCATTTGTAGGAGGTATATATATACGTGTTTGATATTATAATGTCCTTATATACAATTATATTGTCCTAGTATTCACTTAGAGGAATGCAAAGGGGAGAAGGGAAGGTGTTAAGTAAAAATGGGAGGGGAGTGGAGAGGAGGTGGAAAGGAAGAGGGGGGGTAGAGGAGGAGAGAGGTAAGGAATTGGAGAGGGAGTGCTTGTGAGAGGGTGTAGGTTAGGTGTATAAGTGTTTGAAGAACCAGGTCTTAAGGTTTTGCCTGAATATTTTTGGGCAGGCTTCTTGGCGGAGGGATGTGGGTAGTTTATTCCAGAGGAAAGGACCTGCTAGGGAGAGGGCCCTTTCGTTTGTGGTGCGGAGTTTAGTACGCTTGGGTGAGGGGGTATGTAGTGTGGCCAGGTATTGTTTTCTAGTGGGTCTATTGTTGTTGTGAAGGGAGAAATGATCTTTGTACCAGTGCATGTTCTGGTTGTGAAGAGATTTGTGTATTAGAGTGAGGGCTCTGAAGGTAATTCTGGATGCTACGGGTAACCAATGCAGATGTTTGAGTACCGGGGTTATGTGATCATTTTTGTGGGTGTTGGTGAGTATCCGGGCAACTGCATTTTGGAGGAGTTGCAATGGCTGTATGGTGTTTTTAGGCAAGCCTAGGAGCAAGGAGTTGCAGTAATCTATTTTCGATAATACGAGGGCTTGTAGTATGGTACGGAAGTCGCTGAGATGTAATAGAGGTTTGAGTCTTTTTAGGGTGTGCAATTTGAAGAAGCAGTCTTTGAGGGTGTTATTGATGAATTTTTTGCAGTTGAGGTGACTGTCAATGGATACGCCGAGGCTTCGTACATGAGTGGGGAAGGTGATGTTAGTGGAGGGATCATTGTTATGTGTGAGTGGGGGGGGTCGTAAGAGGAGTGGGGGAGATGTTGGTTTAAAGAGGGATATGTGAAAAGCACTGTGGATGTGGAGTGTTGGTGGTAATCGCAGCTTATAAGTGACCTCTCCAATCTGTTTCTCGACTGGGAATGGATTCACAAAGCGAGGAGCGAATTTCAAAGAAGGCATACGTAGTCTAAAGTTACGGGTATTTAACCAAACTAGATCTCCCTGATGAATTTGCGGGGCTGGTCTTCGCCTTTTGTCTGCCTTTTCTTTAGCCTTGGTTGCAGCCTGTTGTAAGAGGGTGTGAGTGTCTTTCCTTAAGTCCTTCAGATTTTGGGTGGCTAGTTCAACCGCAGAACAAGATGTAGGGGTGGCAATGGGTAGCGGTATCCGGGGGTGTCTACCAAAGACCAAATAGAAAGGTGATATCCTGGTGGCCTGTGTGCAGTGATTATTATGACAAATCTTCACCCAGGGAAGTAATGAAGACCAGGTGTCCTGGCGTTGATGCACATAACGCAGGAATGTCTTGGGAGTGATTGATTGGTCCGTTCTGCCAACCCATTAGTTTGTAGGTGATAAGCCGAAGAAAAGAAGAGTTGTATTCCAAATGTTTTGCACAAATTTCTCCAATAACGTGCTGTGAACTGCATTCCTCTATCCGAAAGGATATGTTGAGGGAGTCCATGGATCCGGAAGACGCGCTGAATAAATAAACGAGCCAACTCTAAAGCTGAAGGTAACCCAAGAAGGGGAATAAAGTGAGCCATCTTAGAGAAACAGTCTACCACGACCCGGATAGTATTGTTTCCTTCAGTTAGGGGTAGATCTGTGATGAAATCAATAGCAATGTGGGACCAAGGTCTATCAGGTATAGGTAAGGGTTGTAATAAACCCCAAGGTCGAGTCCGGGAGGATTTGTGCGTAGCACAAGTAGGACAGGCTTCAACGAATTTCTTAGTACCCTCCTTAAAATGCAGCCACCAATAATGGCGGAAAAGAAGTTCCCTGATGTGCTGGAGTCCCTGATGGCCTGCTACATGGAATTCATGGGCCCACCATAGGACTTTCTCATTCAAACGTTTGAGTACTACTGTCTTCCCTATTGGAACCATAAGTGTGGCAGCAATCATAATCCGGGCAGGGTCAATTATGTATCGAGGTGGTTCTAGAATGTCATCCGGAAGAAAACTTCGATAAAGCATCAGCTCACTGATTCTTCTTGGCTGGAGAAAGAGTAGCTTAAAATTAAAGCGACTAAAGAATAGGATCCAACGGGCCTACCACGGATTCAGTCGCTGAGCATGTGATAGATAAGCCAAATATTTATGGTCGGTGTAGATAGTGATGACATGTTTCGCCCCTTCCAGCAAATGTCGCCATTCCTCTAATGCTAACTTAATAGCCAGAAGTTCTCGATCCCCAATGGCGTAGTTTTTTTCTATTAATTAAACATTTTTAGAAAAATAGGCGCAGGTGACCAGATTCTCCTCTTCCGATGGTTGTAAAAGGATAGCTCCTACCCCTAGCGCAGAGGCATCCACTTCCAGAAAGAAAGGCTTAGTGGGATCTGGACACTGTAGACCAGGGTCTTTAATAAATTCCTCTTTTCAGTGCTAAAAAGCTTTGACGGCCTCTGGGGTCCAATTACAGACGTCAGCCCCCTTCTTAGTCATTGCTGTGTGAGGTGCCACCAAAGTTGAATAAGCAGGGATGAATTGTCGATAGTAATTAGAGAATCCTAAGAACCGTTGTAAGGCTTTAAGGCCTACAGGTTTAGGCCAGTCCAGGATTGCCTTAAGTTATTCTATGTCCATCTGCAGGCCAGTTTGAGAAATAATGTAGCCTAAAAAGGGTAATTCCTTCTTGTTAATCATGCACTTCTCTATCTTATTTATTTTATTTAATTCTTTTTGATATGCCGATACTCAAGACACATGTCTTATCGTACCGGTTTACAGCGAAACAAAGGGATAACCAGCGATATAGGCGAAAGTTACAAAAAACAGGGTGATGAATTCAGGACAACTAAAATAGGTAGAATTAGCTTAACATAGCGCTAAGATAGAGTAAGCAACAAGCAATTTAAAATTTTAAAAATAAATGGTAAACAAAAAGCAATAGTAAACAACAAGCAATTTAAATAGTAACTTGGCAGGAGACCTGGATGGCACTCAAACAGTTCTTCAAGGGGTGATTAAATCTATACAGAGCGATGAAAAAAAAAAAACAAAAAACGGAATTTGTGTTGAGTCTTAGGAGAGGAAGAAATGGGTTAGAAGACCGATGAGGTGCCCACATGTATCGGAGGTCCAAAATAAGGTGTCTGTTATCTATACTTTGGGGAAAATAACTGCCAGTAAAAACAGGCACCTTCCACAGTTTTACAAGACCTGGGTGGCATATGAAGCTTGGCAAGCAATGAGAATATAAAACATTTAACAGTATGCTGCTGGGAAGGGCTGATAAAAGACGGGACGGACAAAGCTATGTGGGGAGTCCTTTCGCCCTGATGATCATGAGGGTTATTGAATATCCATTATGAGTCGATACATACTGTATTCATGATTATAAAGCAAGAGTATGGGGAGGGGATAGGGAGGGGGGGATACAAGGTTAAAATGTAGGAGTGATTGCAATTAAGAGTCAGAGGCGTATTATGTTTCAGAATTGTTTTATTGAACGTAGCCCCTGTGAAGGATGTTATTGTTGTTCTTTTACAATGTTGTAACTTTTGCTTCTAATAAAATACTAATGGAAAAAAAAGAAGACCGATGAGGTGGGTGAAGGGGGAACAGAGGGCTGAGGATCTAGCAGGGTGGATTGCATTATTACAGGTTTAGAGCAAGAGAGCAGCAAGAATAATGAAAGTTATTATCTTGTTGGGAATTATTAGAAATGGAATGGTGAATAAAACGGAAAATGTCATAATGCCTCTGTATCGCTCCATGGTGAGACCACACCTTGAATACTGTGTACAATTCTGGTCGCTGCATCTCAAAAAAGATATAGTTGCGATGGAGAAGGTACAGAGAAGGGCGATCAAAATGATAAAGGGGATGGATCAGCTCCCTTATGAGGAAAGACTAAAGAGGTTAGGACTTTTCAGCTTGGAAAAAGAGACGGCTGAGGGGGGATATGATAGAGGTGTTTAAAATCATGAAAGGTCTGGAACGGGTAAATGTGAATAGGTTATTTACTCTTTCAGATAATAGAAAGACAAGGAGGCCCTCCATGAAGTTAGCATGTGGCACATTTAAAACTAATCTTTGAAAATTCTTTTTCACTTAACGCACAATTAAACTCTGGAATTTGTTGCCAGGGGATGTGATTAGTGCAGTTAGTGCAGCTGGATTTAAAAAAAGGATTGGATAAGTTCTTGGAGGAGAAGTCCATTACCTGCTATAAATTAAGCTGTGTTAGAAAATAGCCACTGCTATTACTAACAACACTAACATGGAATAGACTTAGTTTTTGGGTACTTATCAGGTTCTTGGGTACCTGACAGATTCTTATGGCCTGGATTGGCCACTGTTGGAAACAAGATGCTGGGATTGATGGACCCTTGGTTTGACCCAGTATGGCATGTTCTTATGTTGGCAAAAAGCTTGTGTTCACAGAGGCGTTGGAGGACTTGTCACATGTGGGTGAGATGGTCTATGGAGTTAGAAAAAATAAGGATATCAGCCAAGTAAACCAGAACTGGTGAGTAAAGGACATCCCGGAATATATCACTGACCATGGCTTGAAACACTGCTGGTGCGTTACATAGGCCAAAAAGCATTACTAGATATTCGTAATGTCCATCACGAGTATTAAAAGCTGTTTTCCACTCATCACCCTCTCAGATTCGCACCAGGTTATAGGCTTCTCGAAGATCCAATTTTGTAAAAATCTGTGTGCCCTTGAGTCGGTCAAATAGTTCCGTAACGAGGGGATAGGATATCGATTCTTTTGTATGATGGCATTCAGACCTCGATAGTCAATACAAAGTCGCAGTGAACCATCTTTTTTCTTGATAAAAGAACCTGGCTCCTGCCAGGGAGGATGATGGCCAGTTAAAGCCTCAGGCCAAGTTCTCTTGGATTTAGAGGTTCATGTCCTCTGTCTCTGGTTCTGAGAGTGTGTAGACTCTTCCTAGAGGGGGAATTTTCCCTGGGAGCAGATGAATCCCACAATCAGTCACGATGAGGAAGCAGCGTCTCAGCTTGCTGTTTACTAAAGATGTCAGTGAAGTCAGAGTACTGATGCAGTAGTCCAGGCAGAGTAGATTCGATAAGAGGGGGATTACATAGGGACGTTTTACAGGAACCAAACAGTCATGGTAACAATTGGAACTCCAAGCAGCTAATTGTAGATTTTACCAGTCCAATCTGGGTTGGTGTAATCTCACCAAGGCAGAACCAAGATGATCTGATTCACTGAAGAGGGTAGGATGTAAAAATGAATAATCTCGTGGTGCAGAACCCCTGTGGTCATGGTAATAGGTCTGGTAATGTGCAAAATCCTGTCCGCCAGGGGTTGTGCGGATACTGATGAAATGGTAAGAGGCACCTTAAGAGGTTCTGTGGGGATGTGATAATGTTGAACCAATTGTTCTTCAATGAAATTCCCAGCTGCCCCAGTATCCAAGAAAGCCTGCAGATGAAGAGAAGTCTTGGTCAAGGAAAGAGTCACAGGAATTAATATCTGGGGAGAGGAAGTCGCACGACCCAGGGAGGCCTCTCCCACCAACCCTAGGTCCGGGAGTTTCCCGGCTTCAAAAGAACAGGTCTTCGCAAAATGCCCGGCTCCAGCCCAATAAAGGCACAAATTCTGCTGTCTGAGTCTCTGGTGTTCTTTCGGTAAGATTCTGAATCGATCAATCTGCATGGGTTCTTTGGTGGTGATAGGAAGTTCTTGAGGCTTAGGAGTGATGAAAGGACACTGGAAGGAAAGTGCTAATCTCACTGGGCAATGAAGTGTAGTCCTTTCCCTGGACCATTCTTGGAAACAGAGATCCAGGCAAACAGTTAATCAAATCAGGTCCTCAAGGGAGTCTGGTGGGTCCCATCCTGCTAATTCGTCCTTTATGAACTCCGAAAGGCCTTGGTGAAAAATAGCTGTCAGACTCTCCTCTCCCCAACAAAGTTCTGCGGCAAGAGTTCAGAATTGAAATGTGTATTTCTCCTATTGACTTCGCCCCTTGTCGTATCTGGAGGAGCTCTGAAGATGCAGAGGCCGATCGCCCCGGTTTGTCAAACACTAGGTGAAAGTCTTTAAGAAATTGATCCAGATTGTTCAACAGGGAGTCATCACGTTCCCTCAGAGGAGAAGCACATGCCAAGGCCGATCCCTCCAAGAGACAGAGAATAAATGTAACCTTTGTTTTATCCGAAGGGAACAATGGTGCTTGCAATGAAAAATGCATCTTACATTGGTTTAAAAAAACCATGACATAGTTTTGGATCTCTGTTGAAAAGGGGTGGCGGCAGACCCAGAACGGTGGTGGATAGAGGAGGTGTTAGAGGTGATGGGGGAGCTGCTATAGCCAATGTGTCCATACGGGCCGCCAATCTCTCCAATACTCCTGTGACCTGATCCAAGACGCCTTGCTGCTGTTGTACCCGAGTGGCAAGGCCAGGAATTGCCTGTAGAGCTGTTAAGTCTACTGGGTCCATGGCCTCGGCTAGCTGTTAGGTTTCAGGGACCCAAGTGATAGTAAAACAGCCTACCTGTTCGGTGAGGTGGTCAAGACACAGGATCCCACATGTAGTCTGGGTCGGAGGCAGGCAGTAGGAAAGTGATCCAAAAGGCAGTCCAGGTCAGAGGCAGGCAGCAAGCAAACAATCCATAGGGAAGTTCAGGTTCAAAGCAAGCAGCGAGCAAACAATCCAAAATGCAGTCCGGGTCACAAGGAGAGAATAAATCCAAATAAAGAGCTCCAGCACAAGCAAGCCTGTAGCCGAGGCATTGCTGGTGCTGAAAGGCCAGTTTAAGAAGCTATTTTCCCGCGCTGGCGCAGAGCCTATCGGGGATGTCAGCATGGGGGGAGGAGCCTCACAGGGCTGATTTGTGCGCCGCACAGCCATGATGCCAACAGGAAGAGAGTGCATCATGTTGGGAGGAATCTCCTGATCGTGAGGTACGGGTCTGCGCCATAACACGGTGCAGCTGTTAGCCCTTCAACATCAATGTCTCTATTTATTTACTAACAAGGTTTTATATACCAAGTATAGAGCTGATGGCCCAGACTTCTGTCCCAAAAAGTTTTTCATGAGCTCAAAGCAGGATCGAGATAATATGGTCGACCCCCTGGCAAAGCATACATCTTTCACGTGGATCTATGACATACAAAACACCTTGTAAAGCCACTAGCTGCCTTCTCCTTGAGGGACATCAGACAAAAAATAGCCGCTGTGAAATCAAACGACTCAGTTTTGAATGAAAAACCCAATCAATGCTGCTGATGCAATTTATAGCCACTCAAAAAAGAAACTTTAAAACTTAAAAAAAACCCTAAAGGAGTTGAGCCTTTTCAATGGAAAGGAGACTCTAGAACAAGGAGTCATGAAATGAGGTTGAAACGGGGTAGACTCAGGAATAATCTTAAGAAATATTTCTTTACGGAGAGAGTGGTGGATGTGTGGAACAGCCTCCCAGTGGAAGTGGAGACAAAAACAGGATCTGAATTCAAGAAAGCATAGGATAAATACAGGGGATCTCTATGGAAATGATGAGAATTATAATGCTAAATTAATAGGACGAATTGGCAGACTGGATAGGCCATACAGTATTTATCTGCGGTCATGTTTCTGCGTTTCTATCCTATGTTCCTAAAGATCTAAACTAATTGAAGAGAGAGTGAACCGAAGAAATTTGGGGCAAATTAACAAATTTTTGTTCATCTGAAAAAATTATGACCATTAGGCTACATAGAAAAGTGAAACTAAGGAGGGCCCTGAGTAACAGCTATGATGCAGGACAGCCCACACATGCTCAATGATGAAAGTCCTAGAATCTTTGCAATCATTAAACTGACCCATCGGAAGACATCACCAATCTATGAAGACAGAAAAACCTGCTTCTTCTCTGAGAAAGTAGGCTCCTTTAGTTCTGCGTGAAACTTCTGGTTTCATAAAGGCAATGTGTGATGAAAGAATTGATTAAAGCTAACTGGGTATTTTAAGAGAACTGTCAATGCAACCATTATCAGGAGTTGGTGGCTGCACTGAGAGGCCAAAACATTTATTGGGATAACTCTTGCCTTAGAATCTCCAATCCAAAAAGCTCTATAGGCTCTCCTAATAGCTATCTTATAACAAAATAGTTTAATTACTGTCAAGTAAATCTCATATTGCCTCCAACATCACACTTATAACTCCAGGTGCAAACATTACTAACCTTTATGTCAAGAGATATACAGTACAATATCTTCATGAAATACTTTGGATATGACCAACATTTTTAGCCAGCTATTTTAAAATGCCCATCATTGATCAATACAAATGTGGTAACTAGTGTCTATAAAAGCAGCAGTAACAGTAAATACAAATTTAAAAAATTCAGCTGGTAATTTCCAAATGTGGGGAAGGGGGAGTCTCTTCCGAAGGGATGGGCTACACCTTAACCAGGGTGGAACCAGACTGCTGGCGCTAACCTTTAAAAAGGAGATAGAGCAGCTTTTAAACTAGAACAAAGGGGAAAGCCGACAGTCGCTCAGCAGCGCATGGTTCGGAGAGAGGTATCTTTAAAGGATACTAATGATGCATTAGAATTAGGGCATCCCGACAGTGAGGTTCCAATAATTAGAAAAGTAGTCCAAGTGCCTGTAACTAAAAACTCACCTGAGCTAAAAAATTCTAACTTATCCCTATCAATTAAAAAACAGAATAAAAATACAAACAAAAAACAAACTTTGAAATGTTTGTATGCTAATGCCAGAAGTCTAAGAAGTAAGATGGGAGAATTAGAATGTATAGCAGTAAATGATGACATAGACTTAATTGGCATCTCAGAGACATGGTGGAAAGAGGATAACCAATGGGACAGTGCTATACCAGGGTACAAATTATATCGCAATGACAGAGAGGAGCAGTCGGGAGGAGGTGTGGCGCTTTATGTCCGGGATGGCATAGAGTCCAACAGGATAAACATCCTGCATGAGACTAAATACAAAATTGAATCTTTATGGGTAGAAATCCCTTGTGTGTCAGGGAAGACTACAGTGATAGGGGTATACTACCATCCACCTGGTCAAGATGGTGAGACGGACAGTGAAATGCTAAGAGAAATTAGGGAAGCTAACCAAATTGGTAGTGCAGTAATAATGGGAGACTTCAATTACCCCAATATAGACTGGGTAAATGTATCATCGGGTCACACTAGAGAGATAACGTTCCTGGATGGAATAAATGATAGCTTTATGGAGCAATTGGTTCAGGAACCGACGAGAGAGAGAGCAATTTTAGATCTAATTCTCAGTGGAGCACAGGATTTGGTGAGAGAGGTAACGGTGGTGGGGCCGCTTGGCAATAGTGATCATAATATGATCAAATTTGATTTAATGACTGGAAAAGGAACAGTGTGCAAATCCAAGGCTCTCGTGCTAAACTTTCAAAAGGGAAACTTTGATAAAATGAGAAAAATTGTTAGAAAAAAACTGAAAGGAGCAGCTACAAAAGTAAAAAATGTCCAAGAGGCGTGGTCATTGTTAAAAAATACCATTCTAGAAGCACAGTCCAGATGTATTCCACACATTAAGAAAGGTGGAAAGAAGGCAAAACGATTACCGGCATGGTTAAAAGGGGAGGTGAAAGAAGCAATTTTAGCCAAAAGATCTTCATTCAAAAATTGGAAGAAGGATCCAACAGAAGAAAATAGGATAAAGCATAAACATTGGCAAGTTAAATGTAAGACATTGATAAGACAGGCTAAGAGAGAATTTGAAAAGAAGTTGGCTGTAGAGGCAAAAACTCACAGTAAAAACTTTTTTAAATATATCCGAAGCAGAAAGCCTGTGAGGGAGTCAGTTGGACCGTTAGATGACCGAGGGGTTAAAGGGGCACTTAGAGAAGATAAGGCCATCGCGGAAAGATTAAATGATTTCTTTGCTTCGGTATTTACTGAAGAGGATGTTGGGGAGGTACCCGTAATGGAGAAGGTTTTCATGGGTAATGATTCAGATGGACTGAATCAAATCACGGTGAACCTAGAAGATGTGGTAGGCCTGATTGACAAACTGAAGAGTAGTAAATCACCTGGACCGGGTGGTATAAACCCCAGAGTTCTGAAGGAACTAAAAAATGAAATTTCAGACCTATTAGTAAAAATTTGTAACTTATCATTAAAATCATCCATTGTACCTGAAGACTGGAGGATAGCAAATGTAACCCCAATATTTACAAAGGGCTCCAGGGGCGATCCGGGAAACTACAGACCGGTTAGCCTGACTTCAGTGCCAGGAAAAATAGTGGAAAGTGTTCTAAACATCAAAATCACAGAACATATAGAAAGACATGGTTTAATGGAACAAAGTCAGCATGGCTTTACCCAGGGCAAGTCTTGCCTCACAAATCTGCTTCACTTTTTTGAAGGAGTTAATAAACGTGTGGATAAAGGTGAACCGGTAGATATAGTATACTTGGATTTTCAGAAGGCGTTTGACAAAGTTCCTCATGAGAGGCTTCTAGGAAAAGTAAAAAGTCATGGGATAGGTGGCGATGTCCTTTCGTGGATAGCAAACTGGCTAAAAGACAGGAAACAGAGAGTAGGATTAAATGGGCAATTTTCTCAGTGGAAGGGAGTGGACAGTGGAGTGCCTCAGGGATCTGTATTGGGACCCTTACTGTTCAATATATTTATAAATGATCTGGAAAGAAATACGACGAGTGAGATAATCAAATTTGCAGATGACACAAAATTGTTCAGAGTAGTTAAATCACAAGCAGATTGTGATAAATTGCAGGAAGACCTTGTGAGACTGGAAAATTGAGCATCCAAATGGCAGATGAAATTTAATGTGGATAAGTGCAAGGTGATGCATATAGGGAAAAATAACCCATGCTATAATTACACAATGTTGGGTTCCATATTAGGTGCTACAACCCAAGAAAGAGATCTAGGTGTCATAGTGGATAACACATTGAAATCGTCGGTTCAGTGTGCTGCGGCAGTCAAAAAAGCAAACAGAATGTTGGGAATTATTAGAAAAGGAATGATGAATAAAACGGAAAATGTCATAATGCCTCTGTATCACTCCATGGTGAGACCGCACCTTGAATACTGTGTACAATTCTGGTCGCCGCATCTCAAAAAAGACATAATTGCGATGGAGAAGGTACAGAGAAGGGCTACCAAAATGATAAGGGGAATGGAACAACTCCCCTATGAGGAAAGACTAAAGAGGTTAGGACTTTTCAGCTTGGAGAAGAGACGACTGAGGGGGGATATGATAGAGGTGTTTAAAATCATGAGAGGTCTAGAACGGGTAGATGTGAATCGGTTATTTACTCTTTCGGATAGTAGAAAGACTAGGGGGCACGCCATAAAGTTAGCATGGGGCACATTTAAAACTAATCGGAGAAAGTCCTTTTTACTCAACGCACAATTAAACTCTGGAATTTGTTGCCAGAGAATGTGGTTCGTGCAGTTAGTATAGCTGTGTTTAAAAAAGGATTGGATAAGTTCTTGGAGGAGAAGTCCATTACCTGCTATTAAGTTCACTTAGAGAATAGCCACTGCCATTAGCAATGGTTACATGGAATAGACTTAGTTTTTGGGTACTTGCCAGGTTCTTATGGCCTGGATTGGCCACTGTTGGAAACAGGATGCTGGGCTTGATGGACCCTTGGTCTGACCCAGTATGGCATTTTCTTATATTCTTAAATTGAAAAGAAAGATCAAGTATAAGACAGACAAAGCAAAAGGACAAAAATATAGGGAAAAAGACATTTTGGAGGCAGTAGCTCAGGGCTTCCCATACCTGTCATGGGGACCTCATAGCCAGTTGGGTTTTCAGGATATTCACAATGAATATGCACGAGAAAAACTTGTATAGACTGGGTATCCAATGTATGCACATTATTTTACAAATTTATTATGCATATCTTGAAAATCTGACTGGCTGTGGGGTCCCCAGGACAGACTTGGGAAACCTTGCTCTAGCTAAATACTATTGCTTTAAATCACACAAACACATGCATGACATGTATAACAGTAATAAAGCTGGATAGAGATAGATTCAGTATTTGTTGCTTTTCAGGAAAATTATTTAACTAAAGATATTATAATTAGTGACTGGAAGTAAGAGATTGAGTGTTATTGCTAAGTGGTGCAAGTCCTTCCTATCTTTGGTACTATGTACTTGTGTGTTTCTTGGGCATAGTAGCATAACAGTACATGATAGCAGTCTGGCTCAGCTTTTCTTGTCTATACCTATATGGATACATCTCAGTTACCAGCTGTAGAAGCTTGATCACCTGCAAGATATAGCAGTGGGATGAATGTAAATATAAATATATTTGGACATTTATCTGAGGTCAGATTACTGATTTTTTCCTCAAGCATAAAAGCAAGTTTGCTTACCGTAAATGGTGTTTCCGTAGATAGGATGAATAAGCTATGCTGTCAAGGGAACTGTCCGTCAGGCTTCGGAGACGGAGCTTTACCAAGCTGTTACAAAGCTTAGCTCTGTGCGGCTGTGCGTATGTTCCCACACAGGAAGGCAGAATCTCCTCAGTCTATATCATAGCAATACTGAAGGCTGTCCAGGGAGGATCAGCATGGCTAATTCATCCTATCTACGGAAACACTGTTTACGGTAAGCAAACTTGCTTTTTCCCCATCGATAGCAGGGTGAATTAGCCATGCTGTCATACTGTCCCAAGCTCCTAGTCACGCTAAGTAACCATCAGTGTTGTCTCTTTCATAGTTTTGACTTTGCTTTCGTGGACAACCTGTTGGAAAGCTTATGTGGCGAAATTATCTAAGCCTGCCCATCCCAGCTTGGCATCTTGAGATGTTTGCTGGTCTAAACAGTAATGGGACATGAAAGTATGAAGAGATGACCAGGTGGCCCACTTTACAGATGTCTAGACGTGGGACATGACGTAGGTGGGCCACTGAGGTGGAGATTGTCTCTCTTGTTGTAGCAGAATTGAATACATTGTGCTATCCAACTGGAAATCGTCCGTTTTGCCATTGGCAGGCCAGGGGCATTCGGGTTAAAAGAGATAAAGTTGGGATGGTCTTGAGTTTGACTGGTCCTAGTCTTGCAGTAAGCTAGTGCCCTTTTACAGTCCAGAGTGTGTAGTAATTTCTCTCGTTCATTGTGATGCGGTTTGGGAAAGAACGTAGGGAGTTCTATGGATTGGTTGATGTGAAAGGCTGAAACCACCTTCGGTAGGAAGGAGGGGTGAGTCCGTAGCACTGCTTTGTGGTGGAAAAACGGAAGGTAAGATGTATAGCGCACAAGTGCTTGTAGTTCGCTGACTCGACAAGCTAATGTTACAGCAACGAGGAAAACCACCTGCCATGTGAGGTATTTAATGTGTGTGGACTCCATGGGCTCGAATAGAGATAGCATTTGCTCCAAGACGAGGTTGAGATCCCAGGCTACTGGAGGCTTGGATATTGGTGGCCAGAGATGGTAGAGGCCCCTAATGAATCTGGTAACCAGTGGGTGATGAGATATCGGGTGACCTTGGAGCGTCTGTAGTAGGCCACGATGGCACTCAGGTGTACTCGTACCAAAGTGGTAGCTAGTCCCGCTGTGTATAGCATGAATAGTTAGTCCAGTAGTGTTGTTGGAGCGCAGTCAAAGGGATCGCGGTAATGAATGGTACACCAGGCGGCAAACGCCTCCATTTTAATAGGTACGCTCTTCTGGTAGAGAGCTTTCTGGCGACAAGTAGAATATCCTGAGTCAGCTGCGATATTCCCTGTTCTGTTAGTAACGACCATTCAATCTCCACACCGTCAGGTGGAGGGAGCTCTGCATCGGGTGTAGAAGGGCACCCTGCTCCTAGGATAAGAGGCAGTTTTTGTCTCCCAGCGATATGGAAGTGTCGACTGATAAGCGGAGCAGGTAAGCATACCAAGGTTGCCTTGGCCATGCTGGAGCAATGAGGATCAGGTCCGCAGTCTCGGCTATACATTTCTGAATTGTGTGCATGATGAGCGGAATCGATGGTAATGCGTACATTAGTCCTTTCGACGACGGGAGAAGAAAGGTATCCTGCGCCTTGCGGGGATGACTTGGAAATACCGAGCAAAAATGAGGCACCTTTCTGTTTTGCTCCGTGGCGAAGAGGTCTATGATCGGTATTCCCCATCAAGCGAAAATGTCGTCGGCCAACTGCTGGTGTAATGACCACTCATGAGGGTGAAATATGCGACTCAACCTGTCCGCCCAGTTGTTGGCTATGCCCGGTAGGTATGTCGCTTGAAGGTGGATTGCATAACGAGTTGCCCAATCCAAGATGAGGAGTGTTTCCCTGCAGAGGATCCATGAACCTGACCCTTCTTGTTTGTTGATACAGAACATGGCCACTTGATTGTCCGTGAATATCATGACTTGCTTCCCTTGTAAGTTTGAGACAAAGGTCTTGAGGGCATATCGAATGGCTCTTAGTTCAAGAAGATTGATCTGATACTACTGTTCTCAAGGAGACCTTAAGCCCTGCATTTGTAGGTG
Organism: Rhinatrema bivittatum; assembly: GCF_901001135.1. Lineage (NCBI taxonomy): Eukaryota > Metazoa > Chordata > Amphibia > Gymnophiona > Rhinatrematidae > Rhinatrema > Rhinatrema bivittatum. Next base: position 19,567,618 of record NC_042620.1, on the reverse strand, counting down.
GTTGAGATGGGCTCCCCATCCCTTGTGGGAAGCATCCGTTGTTAGAACGACTTTGTGAGGTGGTACACTGAATAGTGCTCCCTTGAGAAGCACGTGCTGTTTTAGCCACTAGTCGAGGTCTAGGATCATGGCTGGTGTCAAGGAGATTGAGAATGGCTGAGTGTGTTGTGACCATTGACATTTCAGGCCCCATTGTAGCCAGCATATGTGAAGACAGGTGTTTGGGACATGTGAATGGCTGCTGCCATATGGCCCAAAACTGTCAGAATCTGGCAGGCCATTGGTCTTGTTGTAGAACATAGATCTCTTGCTAGGGTAATCATCGTTCCTTGGGAAGGAAGGCTCTGTTTTTAATCATGTCCAAATGAGCTCCTATGAACTGAAGAATTCGGGAGGGTTGGACATTTGACTTTTCGTAGTTGATCATGAGTCCTAGGTTCTGAAGAGAGGAGATGGTGTTCAGAAGGTGGGAATGAAGAGTTTCTGGATCCGAGGCTACTAAGAGCCAGTCGTTCACGTATGGAAATAACTGGATCCCCAGCTGTCGAAGGTGGGCCACTTTGTGAATATTCGGGGGCTGCCGATAGGACAAAGGGAAGAATCTTGTATTGGTAATGTTGCCCCCTGTATTGGAAACAGAGGTATTGCCATGAAGAAGAGTGCATTGGTATGTGTGTAGGCATCCATCAAGTCCAGCGAGCACATCCAATTGTTGGGTTGAAGAAGGGGAAGAATTGTTTTCAGGGAGACCATTTTGAATTTCTCCTGTACCAGATATTTGTTCAACTCGCGTAGGTCCAGAATTGGGCGTAGACCCCCTCGATTTTGGGGGGATTAAGAAGTAGGGGGAGTAAAATCCCATATTCCGGAAGTGTGGGGGTAGGACACGAATAGCCTGTTGATGTTGAAGAGTTGATAACTCTGCGGCTAGTTGAAGATAATTTGATCCCACTCTCTTGATCGGAACGAGATGTGGAAGAGGGGGTCTGGACGTGAAGTTGAGTTGATAGCCTTGGTGGATTATTTCTAAAACTCAGTGATCTGTTGTGATCTGAGACCAGGCTTGACTGAATGCTGTTATTCTTCCTCCCACAGCCGTGGGAGATGGTGGCCTTACTGGAGTTAAAAAGACGGTGGGGTTTTTGAGCTGGTGGAGAGTGGTTGGCCTTGTCGCTGCGACTGTAGCCTACCTCGACATTGCTGATGCTGTTGTGATTGGCTGTCGAGGTGGCTGCTGGTAGGGAACCGGGCGATAGGACGGATAGGCCCAGAACGGATGTCTTTGATATGCTGCGCGACGATTGGGTGCAAAATAGCAGCGAGAGAAGGCACTGTATGTGTGAGGAGCTATCAAAGATTGCACTGCTACATTCTTCTCCTTCAACTGAGCAACTGTTTCTTGGAGATTGTTACCGAACAGATTATCTCCTCGGCAAGGAAAGTTGGCCAGTTTTTCATGGATGTCTTCTCTTATGGCACTAGCCTGTAGCCAAGCCAAAAGTCTGGCCGCGATAGCTGACGCAGAGGCTCTGGAAGACGTTTCAAAACCTTCATAAACAGTTCTAAGGAAGTGTCTTATGCCCTCCTCCATGTCTTGAACCGGCTGTGGTGGTGGTGTAGTGGGATCTGTATCTGGCAGGAGTCCCTTGAGCTGTTGCAGTGACTTATACAGGTACTGGACGATATAGAATTGATGTTGATGAATCTGAGCTCCTAACATCACTGACTGGAAGGATTTTCTCCTAAATTCATCAAGATACCTATTATATTTACTGGGTGGTGTGCTGGAGTGCAATCTTGTTTTCTTGGCTCATTGCATGGCCGATTCCACCACGATAGAAGTGTGTGGCAATTGTGGAGATGAATAAAATGTAGATTGCTGCATCCTAAACTTCATGTCCGTTTTTCTGGATACTGGGGTGATAGAAAATGGTGTCTCCCAGGATTTCTCAAGTACTGCATCCAAACCCCGATGTGATGGGAGCTCTGTTGGATCAGATGGAAGATCGAAAATCTTTAATATTCCCATCGTTTCTGATCTGGGGTCTGGTAATTTGTGGACTTCAACATTGAGGGCCAAGCCAACTTTATCTGTAAATTTCGGGTATGAAAGGTCCTCCGGTGGAGAATAAGGTTCCTGTGGACCCTCAGCTAGATCAGAAGGATATCCCGTGGAGGAGCCTGGAGACGATGGTGTGGAATCGGGGTGTCTAGGCAACGAGGGAGAGTTTGTGGGCATAGGAATGTGAAGTGTATGCTCTGGTGAGTGATGTGATATCGGTAAAGATATCTTTGTTGGCGTAGGCTGTGGTATTACTGTTGACCTGTCTGGTGAAGTCTGTGGCAATTGTGGAGATATCCCGCAAGGGCTGGTTAGAACAGGCTGTGGGTGAATGTAGCCTAACTGCAGAGAGGCAAGGAAACCAGAGAAAGCTGTCAATAATTGGGCAATGCTTGTTGTGCCATATCTGGTATGAGGCTGATTGGGTGGTGGCGTAGAACCGCCGCCAGGAGTATATCAGCTTCTGGAGCTCTAGGTCGATGTTTACGTATCCCCATATCTTCACAAATTCGTTAGTGCTTCGCTAATGGTTCCTGTAATTGAGAGAGGCACGTTTCCTTCTGGAAACAGAAGGTGTTCCAAGAAGACCTGAACCGATGAGGAAGATGAAGGGGAATAGGAAGAAACTGCCACCTAATCGTCTTCTGACTCAAGCGGGGACTCCGGTCTGCCCGAGTCTGGCAAGTGTAATGATGTGCCTGAGCCAGAGGGTGGAGTATGCTCCTCCAGGCCTGATGGTTCTTGTGGCTGTAGCTTTGCAAAGCAGAGCCTTTCGTAGTAGAATTTTCCAATGCCTGTTGCGAAGTGGGGGCTCATGTCTGCGTCGTATGCGAAGGACGCTCAGTCAGATGTTGCGTCGATGTTGACTGGGGCGTTGTAATCTTCACTGAGTGCGTCGATGCCTGCTTGGATGAGTATGTTGAGGTTTGCGTTGGTGGTTGTGTTGACCGATGCGCCAGTGTTGAACTTTTTCCTTCGAGTGCGTCAAAGGATGCGTTGGTAGCACGTGCATTGATGGCGCAGTTGAGGCGAAATCGACGCTTTTAGATGTCGCGGGCTCCTGCATCGACGCGGTCACTGATTCCTCCGAGTTTCGGTTGTGGCGTCGAGATTTCTGTTCTGATTTTTTACGTTTTGATGCCTCGCAGTGTTTTTCTTTAAATTTCCCCCGGCCCGACTGAGGTGCTGGGTTCCAGGGATGCCGCTCGCTTCTGCAAGGGGGCGTGCATCGGCATCGGTCCTGGGGAGGAATGGGCCTCCAAGGGGGGGGGGGGGCATATGAGCCCATGAGAGAAATTCTTAATTTCTCCATTTTTGCAGCTCTTTGACACTGCGCTTGAAGCGATATATGTCCAACAATGCTGGCACTTCGTTTGATCGTGCCCTGGGCCTAAGCATAAATAACAGGCCTCATGTCCATCAATAATGGACATTATTTTGCCGCATGCACACGGCCTGAAACCAGATGGTCGGGGCATCGTGTTGCAGTGGCGATATGGTGCGATGTCCTGCTCTCAATTTAAAATTTTCACTTTCTTTTTTTTTTTAAACCAGTCTGGCTGAGGAGACAGCAGCTCCACGTGCGTTCTCGCTCGCGGAAAAGACAGACCAAGGAGATTCTGCCTTCCTGCGTGGAAACACACACGCAGCCGCACAGAGCTAAGCTCAGTAACAGCTTGATAAAGCTCCGCCTTTGAAGCCTTACGGACAGTTCCCATGACAGTGTGGCTAATTCAGCCCTGCTGTCAACGGGAAATGTGACATATGTGTTGAAACAATATTTGAGATAAATAAAAATAGTCCCTGCCCCCTTGAGCTTACAGTCAATTTACATGTGTGTGGACAGCACTAACACTTTAAAAATCAAAACTAGTAATAGAGGTAGATTTAATGTCCAATGGTACAGTTTGATGATTAAGGATCATGAAACTACAGAAAACGTCTCAGAGGTCTTTTTTGTATGCATGCCCTGTCTTGTGGAGCTCATTTGCTTCATGTACTCATTTTGTGTTGGATAATCTGTCTTTTAGGAAATTACTTAAAATCAGTTTATTCTCTGCTTCTATATAATGTGGTATGCAATGGCCAATAGATTATTTTGTAAGGAAAATATATGGGAGCTATTTTGTATTCTATTTTATGATTACATTTAATATTTTATGGTAGGGATAAGTCTTCAACAGGATGGGGAGGTAATATGGGTCGAGCTGTGTTTTGTCCTTCATAGTAATTTTGTTTTAGTGGGTGCTGGGTTTGTTTTAGTTAGTGTTTTTGGAATGTATGTTTTTATATATTTTATTGATATGTCTTTGCTATGTATATTTATTGGTGTTTTTTATATTTACCTCTTTCTAGTGAATCTTGCTTGGAGCCCATCTTTTGATGCAATAAACCGTATAGTTTTTAAAAAAAAATATTCAGTTTTCTTTGGAGAGTTAGCATGTCCATAAAATGTTCATGCTTCTCATCTAGTCATAAACGTATCTATGACCCTCAACAGTCCTTCACATAAAAGAAAAGCTAATTTTTATTTTCAGCTGACAGTCATTGTGGAGATACTCTTTTAGGTTATGAAAGTTAAATATTAATGACTCTTCCATCTCAAACCATGGAGGGCTGCAAGTAAACTTAACATTTTATGAATCTCTTACACACATGAATGCCTGGTAACTTAAAATATTAAACCTACAAAGTAGGAAAGAATTATTTAAAGATTCATGCAACATGGTTAATTCACAAACAGATATTAATACTACCATTTAAAATGAGAATTAGAAATAGCTTGTACTACAGTATGAATGTAATTATGTTTAATGGATTACTTCTAAAGGAAATATAAATTTACAGCGTGTCTATCACTTAACTGCCCCCTCCTCCACCCTTTGTCGTAAAATGAAGGAAAACAAAGGAGAGGCTTAGCATTGTTTTTAGTGGAGCCATTTTATAAACAATCACTTGCTTTTCTGTAATAGTCCCTATTCTCTCTTCTCCTTTAGTCAACAGCTGTGCTGGCTCCAGGCATCACTTTCACTGGCGAAATGTGGAATCTGCCTTTTGGCACCTTGGGATGATCTTCCATGCATCCTCCTCCACAAAATAGCTCCATGATGTGGGTAGGGTCAACTATGCCCCTATGCTTTTCCTGACAGCTACCACAAGGAGTAGCCGCCTAGTGGTTCCTAGTAGTTATTTTTATCTTTCCTATTTCTTTCCCAACAAATCTTTTCATTTGAGACTGCACCCTAAAGCGTTTATGACTTGGAAAAAGTGTGGCTTATTGCGTATACAGAACTTACTTTGCAATGGAGCCGTGTTGACTCATACAGATATTTCAACCAAATATCACATGTTGAGAATACATTTCCTAGAATATGCCCAACTACGGCCTTTTATCCTAGCACTGCAGCGGACGGCGGCTCTTCAAGAGGAGCGGTCCTTATTTGAAAATTACTGCTCCCGGGCTGATTCTTTAGGGAGCTGGGTTTCCAAAGTGTATTGTTTGCTTAAATGGTTCTCTCTCAGGTAGACCTTCATATGTTCAAGCTTGGGAAGCAGACTTGAGGAAGCAATTGAGCGATGATCATTGGGACTCTATTTTTATTTGTGCCAGTAAGCGCCCTCTCTCTGCTCAACTTCAAGAAAACTGTTATAAGGTATTATTTCGCTGGCATCTAACTGCCTCTAGGCTCCATCGTATTTATCCCTCGGTGAATGCCATATGTTGGCCACACTGCAGTGATGAGGGAACTTACATGCTGTAAGTTCATTGTGCCTTTCTGGTGTCAAATTGTTGGGTGGATATCGTCTATTTTGGGAGTGGGGGATATTTATGATGCTTGTTATATCTTATTGGGGAAACCTGTAGAGGGTCTTACCATTCCCACAGCAGCTGTTATGCCAGCAAATTTTTATTGCAGCTAGATGTGAAGTGGCTCTACTATGGAAACATGCTGAGGCCCCCTCTCTTCAGAATCCTACATTTAAGAAGCCTAAAACGTAGGTGGCTACATGGGTAGAGTAAGGGCAGGGAAAAAAAAAAAGTTAGGAGCTTAGCTCTGATTTTTAGCTCTAATATAGGTTCCCAATTTACAATACTAAGTTACGGCAAATGAACAGCAGTCTAAATGTAGGTGAATTTTCATCTAAAAACATAGGAAGCTTATTTTCAGCTGAACTTAGGATCCCTACTTAAGCATTTAATTTAGGGACCTAAATTTAGGAGCTTGGCTTTTTTTTTTTTTTTTTTTAAATATCAGCCTCTATGCTTTTAAGTATATTTTGAGTGTAAACTACTGCAGTTTTCCATGAGGACAGTCCACTTGGCAACCCCTTCCTCTTCCCTCCCAACGAATGCTTGGCTCAGTATTGGTACAGGGAACAACTGTTCCAGATTCACCCAACAGGAATCTGTTAGCCTTACTCTAACCCTGCCACAACAGCCCCCTGTAAGTGGGACCAAGGCACTCTAATGATCAACTGCTGGCAGACAGGAGGTGAGGGAAAGAGGGAGGGGTTAAGGTTTTCTAAGACTGACTAGGAAGGAGAGGGAGGTATCTTTTCAGAGGACAATACATTTTGTTGGCTGGCTAAGAAAGGGAAGGGCCTTTTTTTATTTTTAGTAAGAGCAACATTTTTGTTAGAAAACTATTTTATAAAACTGGCAAGTAACCTTTTTAAAGATGCAGGGCTGACCTATGAGATTAAGGTCCTGGTAGGGCAGGGGGTACATTCTTCCTCTGTGCCCCCACCCCCTTTTTAATTTTCTGGGGGACCCTTCTTCCCTGCTCCTAAGTAGTTCAACCAGTCCCTATAATGTAAAGATAAATCCCGTGCAAGGAAGATAAAACAGAGAAAAAGAGCCTCGTATTTTTGTTAGTCCTTCCCTGTTAACCCATGGCAAAGTTCTCCAAGACCTTGCAGCTGCAGCAGGTAAGAAGAGGAAAGAAAGCAGAATCACAGTCTAACCAAAATGCCTCTTCCAAGATCTTCACAATGACCTCCACTCTCCCCCCACCCCACCCTCACTAAGATACAACTAATAAAGCAAAAAACTGAAAACCCAAACCCTGCTGTCTCCACAAACGACCACCTTCATCTACCATCTCAAACAACTAGAAGTGATGTCACAGCCATAACTTAAACAGCCCACCAAGCCAGATGAGGACAGCAGGAAGTGGATACCTTGGCATAAGAGTTGGCATAATGCTAGCTGCATCTCAACTTTTATCCATCAGGCTGCGTGCAGCAGGTGACGGCAGCACGTGCATAGAACCAGTGTATTTCTAAGAAGCCCCTCCTCCGATGATCAATTCGGAAGTGATTTCCAGAGCAGGGGGAACTGAAGATTTCGCTACTGTGAGAGGTTGCTAAATGTAATTTATGGCTTATTGGAATCTATGCAGGAGAGGCCAGCACACAGCATAAGGCAATTTTAGCACTTCTGTAATGCCATTAATTTAAGAATATAAGAATTGCAATACTGGATCAGACAGAGGGTCCATCACGCCCAGTTATCCTGTTTCTAACAGTGGCCAATCCAGTTTTACAGAGAATTAATTTCATCTAAACGTGCTTGTAATACACATTAAAACACGTGAGGGCGATCCCTCCCCCCATGTGATGTCACCCCCTCTAAGAGCCTGCCAGAAGTGAAGCCCAATGTTAGTTCTGGCTGATGTCATACATACTATTACAGGTCATCACTGGTGACAACGTGAGGTTGCTCGAGCAGGCTGCTGGAGGATGGCAGCAGGCCGGATTCTATAGTGAATTCGGAGTTAGGCAAGCCAGAAGGATGGGGGCAATGAGATGGTTCTGGCCTGCAAGCCACAGTTTGTCCACCCTTGAAGTAGACTATGAGCAACATTTTTAACTCTCACCCACAAATACATTTTTATTTATTTATTTATATTCTTTTATATACCAACGAACGTTGGGAACATCTCATCGGTTCACAGTAAACAAAATTCCTGGGCTTGCTCCTCACTACCTTTCCTCCCTTTTCCATCGCTCCCAATCATGTACCCTTCCATATCTCTGGTACCAAGCAAGCTACTTCTTGTTTAGGGGCCCTCTTTCTAAGGTCCCACTATGTGGAATAAATTTCCTTTAGATATTCACATGACCCCTCTCTCTATACTTTTTATTCTTAACTAAAATCCTAGCTTATCCTGAACCTTAAGCATCTGCTTCCGTTTGTTCATTTCATTTATTACCTAATCTTGTAAAGTCTCCATGTTATGTTCCCATCATTGTACAGCACCCCTAGGGTACCATATAAAAATCAACATATCAACGACAGCAGTATGCAGCAACAAATGAGAAAAGTCTTAAACTGGAAATCTCAAAGATGTAATTGCACTAGAGAAGGGCGACCAAAATGATAAAGGGGATGGAACAGCTCCCCTATGAGGAAAGGCTAAAGAGGTTAAAGCTGTTCTGCTTGAAGAAAAGACGGCTGAGAGGGGATATAATAGAGATCTGGAAAATCATGAGAGGCCTAGAACGAGTAAATGTGAATCGGTTATTTACTCTGTCGCATAATAGAAGAACTAAAGGACACACCATGAAGTTAGCAAGTAGCACATTCAAAACAAATCAAAGAAAATTCTTTTTCACTCAACGCACAATTAAGCTCTAGAATTTATTGCCAAAGGAAGTGGTTAGGGCTGTTAGTGTAGCTGGGTTCAAAAAAGGTTTGAAAAGGTTCCTGGAGAAGTCCAAAAACTGCTATTAATCATGTTGACTTAGAGAATACCATTGCTATTACTGGCTTTAGTAGCATAGGATCTATTTAATATTGGGGTACTTGCTAGGTACATGTATCCTGGATTGGCCACTGTTGGAACAGGATGCTGGGCTGTATACACCCTCGGTCTGACCCAGTATAGCAACTTATGTTGAACAATTAAGTAAGGAAGGATTATTTACCTTTTCAAATAGTACTAGGACTAGGGCACATTCCATGAAACTAACTGGTAGCAAATTTTAAACACATTTAAATTAAAAAGGGTTTATTTTTTCAGTTAACGCACAATCTGTGGAAGTTACTACTGGAGGATGTAGATGGATTTAAAAAGAAGTGTGGACAAGCTTCTGGAGGATAGGTACATTAAAAATAATGAGCCAGGTAGATTTGTGGATTGTCAACTATTATTTCTGAGCGTCATCAACAGGAATATAGCCACTTATTTGGATCTGCTGAGATTTCCAAATGATATGGATTGGTCACTGTCAGAGGCAGGATACTGGACTCTATGGACCACTGATCTGACCCAGCATGGCACTCAGGTACAGTGCTGGCTCATTTATTTATTTAAAGCTTATATACACACATCACATCGGTTTATAGATAACAGATAGCAAAACTGAAGGGGAAAAGAGAAGCAGAAGTTACATCAAACAATATAGGTATATAACAATAAAAGGAGGAAGGTTGCAATCATGGAGTCTTAGATGGGAAATTTAGAGAAGAGCAATGATAATGAAAGGAACGTGATAACAATAAAGCAATAATACATCAAATAGAGAAAACTAAAATAAAGTAAAATAGAATATTTGCTGCTCTGTGTGAACAATTACCACACTGTCCCCTCTTTTTTTTTTTTTTTTAATTGTTTTTCCATTAACCAATACACAATAGAAACAGTTTCTGTCTATTTCAGTCTCTCTCATACTCTCTGTCTCATTTTTGCTCAGTTTCTGTCCCTGGGCACCCTCCATCACAACAAAAAGCCCAGCCACCTTCAGCAATCCAAGCTTTTAAAACTGATAAGGCCCTTAAAACCATCTTACTCTATCCGTGGGTCCAAAATGCCTAAATGGGGTGGAAGCGATTCCTAAGTACTCTTGGTCTGTCTGCTGGTATGTAAAAATGCTGCCAGCTGGCCCTGTGACCCTTACTCAAAAGTACCTCTATACTATTGCGACATGTTGGCTTGGCCTGCAGAATGACATGAGTAAAGTGAATTATAGTTACAATATAGTAAACCTCCCATATCAAAATAGCCATCACTCAAATAAGGCAAAACTGCTATTATACCTGGGCCCTAAAACACCAATACGTCTTCAATTAGGAAAAAAAGAACAAGCCAAGCTGCTATAGATACCTACAAAGAAACTACACATTAGCAGACAGAGCCTTATCAAATACAAAATAAAGAGACCATAAAGTATAAATAGAAACATGCAGCCAAAATATGAACTGGAAATCACAAAAAGTCAGATTCTGTATGCGGTACAACAATGAAAAAAACTGAAATATCACCATTCCACATAAATCAAATAAAATCAAGAAATAGAAAACAGTCATAATAGAAACCATACTAATAAAGAGTATATTTCAAAAAGGCTTACAAATAGAACATCATCCAATTATAAAAAAGCCTCCAACACCAATAAAATATTTCTAAAAAAATCAAATCAATCAACAGCCAATAATCAAAGCCAATAAGGATAAAAAAAAAATCCCTTGCTCGCCATACCTGGGAACCTTTGATTTCTGGTCATCCTGAGATCACCATAGATTAGTGAGAAGTGGGGGAGGGGAGTAGAGAGGGTTGCACAAACTCACTCCTCTCTTTCACGCGAGCAAACTGGTTCCCGGTTGTGCGCAAGCTTAGATGCAGCATGCATAGCTGCATATAAAGACTGTGTGGTTGTGCACATGTACACCTTAGAGAAAACACTGCTGGAAACTCAATTGGAAAGGAAGAAAGCCAAGAATATATACATAAAAAGCATTGCCCAAAATGTAACTATGTTTAAAACTTTTTCAGCAATCTGCATTAACATTTGTTAAGTAAATTACAAAATTTATCACACAAAAGGAACTTTTTATCAGGTTGGTTTCTTTGATGAACAAACTAGTAATGAGAATATATTCTTATTTATTTATTTTTATTTAAGGGTTTTTTTATATACCGAGGCACGTTTGCAAAACATCACCTCGGTTCACATTGTAACATAACTTAGCAACAAGCTTTACAATATTATCATTTTTTTTTTAACTTTCTTCTCATAGCTGTTTTACTTACCCATAGTAGCAGCCAGCTTTTACAATACACTCAAGGAAATGGCTCTCCCATTAGCAATCCTTTTCTCCTAAAAAAAAAATAATAATAAAAATAAAATATCCACATTTTAAGAGAATCACTAACTAAAAACTATTAAGAGACAGAACACTAAAAGAGCCAAATTTCTTTTCAATTATACATAAATTGCTACAATTTTTATAGGTAGAAGGAGAAAAATTATTTTGGCCACTGCCAAAAAGTGGCAAAGTCCATTCAATCAGTACTATCATTACATTCACAATGGAGGGCAAATATGAAGGAAATCCACTGCAGTAGCATTTACTGTAAAAAGGGAGATTATAATAAAATGAAGACATTTGTTAGGAAAAAAACCCAAAAGGCACAAGCCACAAGGTTAAAAACTTGCAGGAGGCATAAACACTGTTTACAGTTGAAGCCCAGATAAAATACTTTCCATGCATTAAAAAAAAGTTCAAAGGAAAATCAAATGACTGCCAGCATAGTTTAATAATGAGTTCAGAGAGGCAATTAAAACCAAAAGGGGATCATTAAAAAAAAATGGAAAGCAGATCCAAATGAGGAAAATAGGGAAGAGCATAAGCACTGGCAAGTTATATGTACTGAAGCAGGCCAGTGTTTCCTCAAATTCACCTGGAGACACACCTAATTAGTAAGGTTTTCAGGATTGCCACAATGAACATGCATGAGATAGATTTGATTACCCTGGATCTCCAATGTAAAAACATAACATGCCATACTGGGTCCATCAAGCCCAGCATCCTGTCTCCAACAGTGGACAAACCAGGCCATAAGAACTTAGCAAGTACCCAAAAACTAAGTCTATTCCATGTTACCGTTGCTAGTAATAGCAGTGGCTATTTTCTAAGTCAACTTAATTAATAGCAAGTAATGGACTTCTCCTCCAAGAACTTATCTAATCCTTTTCTAAACCCAGCTACACTAACTGCACTAACCACATCCTCTGGCAACAAATTCCAGAGCTTTATTGTGCGTTGAGTGAAAAAGAACTTTCCCCAATAAGTGTCTCCCACACGCAGATGGTCGAGCGCATGAAACCCATTGACACCTGCCCAAGAGGTACTCTTGACCAGCCAATCATCTACATATGGGAAAAGGTGAACTCCCAGTTTGCAAAGGTGCACCGCCACCATGGCTATAGATTCGTAAAGAAACACGGGGCTGATGCAAGCCCAAATGGCAGCATGCAATACTGGAAGTGCTGTTTTTCTACCACTTATGGCAGATACTTCCAGTGACTTGGGAAGATCTCTTAATGTGTGTATATGCATCATGTAGATCTAGGGAGCATAGCCAGTCCCTTTCTGCAAGAATGGGATAAAGGTGCCCAGGGAAACCATCTTGAACTTTTGCTTTACGATGAATTTGTTCAAGGTTTTAAGGTCTAGGATGGGACGGAGTCCTCCTGTTTTCTTTGATATCAGGAAGTACTGAGAGTAAAATCCCCACTCTCTTTACCCTAGTAGAACGGGTTTGACCACTCTGGTTGATAAGAGGAAGGGGAGCTCCGATATTAGTAACTCCGGAAATGCCATTGAGCCCCAAAATGGGCTCAAGGGGCAATTTGGCGGGGTATCCAATAAGTTCAATCTGTACCCTTGGTGGACAATGTTTAGAACTCACTGATCCGAGGTTACACTGGGCTGCCAGTTCGCAAAGAACTTTATCCATCCCCTGAGCAGCAGATCAATCGCCCCAGGTACGGGCAAACTGGGCTATGCTTCCTAAGATCCAGTCAAAAACCCCTTCCCTAGAACTGACCGAGGTACCAGCTGAGGCTTCAGCAAGGCCAGTGTAATGCACTGTGCAAGCCGTGCACTTGCATATGGTGGCAGCTCTGAAGATGCGGTGGCCTGGGGCCACCAGATGCCAAAATAGAGCGAAGTCTGTGGAGCCACCTGGAGGACTCCACCCTGCAGGCAGCCGAAATAAAGAAAAAGCCGCAAGACGCATAGGAGGCTTGCCAAACCTCTGCCTGACCTGATGTAGGCTAAAAAAAAAAAAAAAAGGCACATCTCCTGCTTGAGCCAGCAGCAGGAGCAGCAGCCACATTTGAGTGATGTCAACTCCTGCTGCTGCAGGATCAGTCTCATGAAAGGAGCAGCAAGATTTCACAGCTCCTACTACAAGACTGGCTCTGCAACATTAGGAGATGACATCATACAAATGCTGCTCCTGCTGCTGGCTCATGTGAAATGAGGGACAAGCCTGACTATAATAAACTGCACTAGGGAGTCCCAACACTTAGAGTGGGAGGAAGAAGAACTTGGGAGTGACTGGGTGAGAAGGGGGAGAAGAAGAAAGTGATGAAAGCATAGAAAGGGAAGGAAAGAGAAAGGGAGGGAGGAAGAGGGGGAAAAAGCTGAGGTAGTGAGGAAATAAAGTAAGCAAGGGGAATCATCTGAGATTGTAAAGGGTGAGAAGGAGAAGAATCTCTAGAGCAGGGGTGGGCAATTCCGGTCCTCGAGTGCTGCAAACCAGTCGGGTTTTCAGGATATCCTTAATGAATATACATGAGAGAGACCTGCATATACACTGCCTCAGTTGTATGCAAATCTATTTCATGCATATTCATTAGGGGTATCCTGAAAACCCGACTGGTTTGCGGCCCTCGAGGACCGGACTTGCCCACCACTGCTCTAGAGGAACAGGAATGGGGGAAGAACTGAGGTAGTGTGACAAGGGGCATGAAGGAGGGAAGAGCCTGAGAAGGTAGAGAACAAGGTGAAAAGTGGGGGTAAGAAGAAAGATAGTGAGGGAAAGTGGACGAAGAGCTGAGGTATTGAGGTAAGGGGATCAGAAGTAAAGGAAAGAGCTGAGGTACTGAGGCCACAGTCCGCCTGGTGGACCCGATCCCATCCGCCTATGGCCTAAGTAGAGAAAAGGCTTTGGGCTGCCAGCAGACCGCATCCCACAAGCAGCTGAAAGGGAGTGGAGGCCACCTTGTGATCCTGACCAGATAGAGGCCAAAGTGGAGAGATGAGCCCAGAGCTCCCAGGGGAGCAATTGGAAGGAAAGAAAAAGTGAAGCATGTATGTGTGCATGCATGCACGCTTGTGGGAGAGAGGAAGTATGTGCATATGATAGAGGAAGCATGAGTATATATGAGAGAAAAACTGTATGCACATATGAAAGAGAGAAGGGAGAAAGTTTGTGTGCTCTCCCTCCACCACTAATCCCCAGGTATGGAGAGTGGGAATTTTTTTTTAATCCTTGTTAGTTTTAATTATTGGGTGTTTGATGTGTCTGCAGTTTTGAAATATTTTACTGGTGTTTGGGGAATAAAAAAACAAAACAATTTAAATGAGTTTTTAAATATTGGATGTTTATTCTTCAGCTGTCTTGAAATATTTCTTTTCTTTACCAATATGGTTTTACTATTATCTGATTGTTTTATATTTTTTTTATTTGATATTTTATGATGAAAGGTGATGTTTCTATTTTTGCACTGTAAATAGAGTCTGGCTTGTTGCGATGTCCAGTTCAGTTTTTGTCTGCACATTTCCATTTCTACTTTATGGTCTCTATTCTGTATTTGGTAGGGTCTATCAGTGTTCTGCATGTGTGACCAAGGTGCAGTATTCTGCTAGTGTGTAGCTTCTGTGTAGGGGTATATAGCAGCCTGGCTTGTTCCATTTTCCTAATAGGAGGTGTATTGGTATTTTAGGAGCTGGTGTTATATTTGCAGAGTTACTTTTTCATAGGCAAGATTGTTGTTCTTTGAATGCTGGCAGTTAGTGCTGTTTTGGCATGGGAGGTTTGCTATATTGTAATTGTTTACTAATGGCTTTCTGAGAGTCAATCCCACATTCAATATGCATTACAACAGGCCTAATAACATACGGGTATTTTTGCAGGGTTTTCTGGTTGGCACCACAGCAGTACATGTATAAATAATATAAAGGTTGTTGTAAGGATATTTTCACTTCAAAAGACTATAATCTGAATGTTATTTTAATGTAAACTCTTCTATTATAATGTAAACTCTTCTATTATAAATGCATAATTTGTAATTGTGTGTTTGTAAAGAGCCAGACTGGGGGAGAGGAGTGCTAGGGCATCTAATACTCTTGCATTGGCCATGAGTTTCCGCAGAGAGGGGGTGGACCCGGGTAGGGAGGAATGTCAGATTTTAAAGTTTAGATTACTGGAGGGAGATGAATGAACTGGGGGGGGGGGGGGGGCAGCACACTACTTGCTTGCACAGGGCAGCAAAAATGCTAGCACCAGGCCTGGGCTTCAAGGCTCCTTGCTGCTTTTGACGGCCGCAAGAGTCCTGGTATTGACAAGCACGAAAGGGTAGAGCATAGTACTTCCTCAGGTGGAAGAAATTCTTCCTTGGCCCTGAACTCACCAACCTCCTGCATTTGGGAGGCGAGTCCAGATAGCTGGTGGAGAGATGCTGAAGGGTTACATGGTTGTTTAGGATTTGGGCCAGCGTGTCCTGGACCTCATAGATACATAGAAATGACGGCAGAAGAAGACCAATTGGCCCATCCAGTCTGCCCAGCAAGCTTCACAATTCTTTTTTCTCATACTTATCTGTTTCTCTTGGCTCTTCGCAACCCTTGGTTCTATTTCCCTTTCACCCCCACCATTAATGCAGACAGCAGTGATGGAGCTGCATCCAAGTGAAATATCAAGCTTGATTAGTTAGGGGTAGTAGCCGCCGCAATAAGCAAGCTACACCCATACTTATTTGTTTACCCAGACTATGTTATTCAGCCCTTATTGGTTGTTTTACTTCTCCCCTGCCGTTGAAGCAGAGAGTTATATGCTGTATATGCATTGAAAGTGAAGTATGCATTGAAAGCCACATTAACTATCAACAAATATTGAATAAGCCTAATAATTGGTAATACCTATAGCCTTTGAACTCTCCGTTAATTTTACATACTCTTACCCACCCCTGGGTTTTGTTTTTTTTTTAATTTGGAGATGGCAGCCCTCCATCCTTCCGCTCCGTGAAGGTGGAACACCAACCACTGGCCACTGGCATCCCGCTCCGTGAATGCCTCTGTGGCTATTGCCGCTCCGTGCAGTGTTTTGCTGCCTCCTCTTTATACATGTCCTCTAGACCTGATGGACCTTATCTGTTACTCTTGGCTCTTAGTAACCTTTTGATTCTATTTCCCTTCTACCCCCACCATTAATGTAGAGAGCAGTGTTGGAACTGCCTCTAAGTGAAATATCTAGCTTAATTAGTTAGGGGTAGTAACTGCCGCAATAAGCAAGCTATACCCATATTTATTTGTTTACCAAGACTAAATAATTCAGACCTTGTTGGGTTTTTTCTGTATATAGATCTACTTTTCTTCATTCCCCCTGCTATTGAAGCAGAGAGTTATGCTGGATATGCATTGAAAGTTAACTATGAAACTTTCTCCCCTGCCGTTGAAGCAGAGAGCTATGCTGGATATGCATTGAACGTGAAGTACCAGGCTCATTTGGTTTGGGGTAGTAACCGCCGTAACAAGCAAGCTACTCCCCGCTTTTTTTGTGAATGCAAATCTTTTTCCACGTTTCCTCTTGCCGTTGAAGCTTAGAGCAATGTTGGAGTCGCATTAACCATGTGTATGTTTATTGAATAAGGGTATTATCTCTAGGCAGTAGCCGTCATTCCCGCGAGCCACCCACTCTTCATTCACGTCCTCTAGACTTTATGGATCCACAGTGTTTATCCCACGCCCCTTTGAAGTCCTTCACAGATCTGGTCTTCACCACTTCTTCTGGAAGGGCATTCCAGGCATCCACCACCCTCTCCGTGAAGAAATACTTCCTTACATTGGTTCTAAGTCTTCCTCCCTGGAACTTCAAATCGTGACCCCTGGTTCTGCTGATTTTTTTCCGACGGAAAAGGTTTGTCGCTGTCTTTGGATCATTAAAACCTTTCAAGTATCTGAAAGTCTGTATCATGTCACCTCTGCTCCTCCTTTCCTCCAGGGTGTACATATTTAGATTCTTCAATCTCTCCTCATAAGTCATTCGATGAAGACCATTCACCCTTTTGGTCGCCCTTCTCTGGACCGCCTCCATCTTGTCTCTGTCTCTTCGGAGATATGGTCTCCAGAACTGAACACAGTACTCCAGGTGAGGCCTCACCAAGGACCTGTACAAGGGGATAATCACTTCCCTTTTCTTGCTCGATATCCCTCTCTCTATGCTGCCCAGCATTCTTCTGGCTTTAGCTATCGCCTTGTCACATTGTTTCGCCGACTTCAGATCATTAGACGCTATCACCCCAAGGTCTCTCTCCTGCTCCGTGCACATCAGCATTTCTCCCCCCATTGAATACAGTTCATTCGGATTTCCACTCCCCATATGCATGACTCTGCACTTCTTGGCATTGAATCTCAGCTGCCATATCTTCGACCACTCTTCCAGCTTCCTTAAATCCCGTCTCATTCTCTCCACTCCTTCCGGCGTGTCCACTCTTTTGCAGATCTTAGTGTCATCCGCAAAAAAAGACAAACCTTACCTTCTATCCCGTCCGTAATATCGCTCACAAAGATATTGAACAGGACCGGTCCCAACACGGATCCTTGCGGTACACCACTTAAAACCGCTCTCTCTTCAGAGAGAGTTCCATTTACCATCACACATTGTCTTCTGTCAGTCAACCAGTTTGCAATCCAGGCCACCACCTCGGCACTCGTTCCTAAGCTTCTCATTTTATTCACCAGTCTCCTGTGCGGGACCGTATCAAATGCTTTGCTGAAATCCAAGTAGATGACATCAAGTGCTCTTCCTTGATCCAATTCCTTGGTTACCCAGTCAAAAAAGTCGATCAGATTTGTCTGACAGGATCTTCCCCTGGTGAATCCATGCTGCCTCTGGTCCATCAATTCTCCCGACTGTAGATAGTTCACTATTCTCTCTTTCAACATTGACTCCATTACTTTTCCCACCACTGAAGTGAGGCTAACTGGGTCTGTAGTTACCAGCCTCTTCTCTGTTCCCACTCTTGTGAAGCGGGACCACCAACGCACTTTTCCAATCACTCGGCACCACTCCCGTTTCTAGGGATCTATTGAACAGGTCGCACAGCGGACCCGCCAGCAATCAGTCACATATTTTCCGATCACCCCAGCATATTTCACATAACCTTGTTATTTAACCATGTTATTTTCTCATTAACCCTCATGTTATTTTACCAACCGCTATTGTATTTTATTTATTGTCATTTTTTATTGCCATTTTTCATTGATATTTATTGTTGTTTATTTATTAATTATTTATTAATTGTTATTGCATTTATTTTCATTTATTAATTGTTATTTATTAATTGTTAGCATTGTTATATATTTATATTTTATTCTGTTTCTTGGATTAACTATGTTCATTGTAAACCGCTAACTTGAAGCGATAGTTACTGTTCATTGTAAACCGGGGTGATATGTATATTATACAGGAACCTCCGGTATATAAATCCTTAAATAAATAAATAAATCTCTGAGCTCCCTCAGTATCCTGGGATGAATTTCATCAGGCCCCATGGCTCTGTCCACTTTCAGTTTCTCCAGCTCTTCCCATACATTTTTTTTTTACTGTAAATGGAGTTACATCTACTCCACTCCCCTCCAGTTTCTTGTTAACTAGCGACGGTCCTTCTCCAGGGTCCTCTTTAGTGAACACAGAACTGAAGTATCCATTTAATATTTCTGCCATTTCTTCGTCTCTCTCCACACATTGATCCTTTCCATCTTTCAATTTCGCTATGCCACTTTGAACCTTTCTCTTTTCACTGATGTATCTGAAAAATGTTTTGTCACCTCTCTTTACCTCCTTGGCAATCCTCTCTTCCGCTTGACTTTTCCTCAGTTCTACCAGATATTCTTCTTTGTGCTCCTCCCTTTGGGATCTTTTATATTTCTTGAACGCTGTTCTTTTAGCCTTTATTTTGTCAGCCACCTCCTTTGAGAACCAGATAGGTTTCATTTTTCTTTTGCTTTTCTTTACTTTTCTAACATATAGATTAGTTGCCTTGGTAATTGCTCCTTTTAGATTGGTCCATTGTTGATCCACATCTCTCTCATTCTCCCAGCCTTTTAATTCTTCCTCCAGGTACTTCCCCATTTCATCAAAGTCCGTGTTTTTGAACTGCAAAATTCGGGTCTTTGTGCTTCTTTTCCGTATCCTTATTGTGATATTAAACCATACCGTTTGATGATCACTGGTGTTGAGGTGGGTGCCCACCTGGACATCAGAGACATTATCTCCATTAGTTAGCACTAAGTCGAGTATAGCTCCTTCTCTCGTGGGTTCCATTACCATTTGTTTGAACAAAGCTACTTGCAGGGCATCCACTATTTCTCTACTATTATTAGATTCTGCAGATGGGATTCTCCAGTCTACATCTGGCATATTAAAGTCTCCAACGATCACCACTTCTCCCTTCTTTCCTATCTTTTGGATGTCTTCAACCAGATCTCTGTCCAGCTCTTCATCTTCAAAGAAATTCTCTCAAGTGCACAGCACGTCAGCGAGTCACTCCTGCACCTTTGGTCTGAGATCAGTAGCCCACAGCCATGCCAGTCTGCAAGCGCCAATTCCTGCTGCAGAGACCCTCAATGCCATTTTGAAAACAACATAGATCAAGCTGACCTCGTGTTTTCCACACTCCAAACCCTTATGCACCAGTGACAAAAGTGTGTCTTGCTGCTGTTGAGGAAGTTTCTTGGCAACATCCTGAACCTGCTTCCCGATGTCCCACATATATTGGCTCATGTAGAGCTGGTAGGCAGAGAAGACACTGTTTAATAGGGTATGGATGGTGACTGCTAATTTGAATTGAATACAGTAAGCTAATGGAAGCCAATGGACGGACTGAAGAACAGGAATAATATGGCTATGTAAAGGCAGATCAGTCAAAAAGGCAAGTTGCAGAATTCTGTATTATTTGTAGTGCCTGAATGAGATATGCAGGAAGACCAGTGAAGAGAGAATTGCAATAGTCTAGCCTGGAAAAAAGAGGAGACTGAAGCACCTTGCAAAAGTCTATTTTTATTTATTTAAAGTCTCTTCTATACCGATAGCCGTTCGCACATTGTATCGGTTTACATCAAAACAAATAACTTTTGGGCGGGGCCCTTACAAGTAACAGTCGAATAACTGAGTGAATATAGACAAATAGAACTATAATAAAATAACTACAATGTACAGTATATTTACAGCATTCTTAATCATATTCGATGGAGGGGTAACAGTTCAGCTACTCGAATTGTTACTCGCTTGTTGTTGGAGATTTTTATGCGTGGGGGGGGGGAAGGGGGTACGCTTGTTGGAACAGCCAAGTTTTGATGTTTTTTTTTAATTTAGGAGTAGAGGTCTCAATGCGTAACTCAGGCGGCAAGGACTTCCATATAGTGGGGCTAGCTAGGGAAAATGCTCTGCTCATGGTAGATGAGAGTTTGATAGATTTGATAGATTGATTACAGAGGGTTCCTTGTAGGGCTGGGCGCGTAGATCTCTTAGAAGTACGGGGGAGGAGGGGGGTTGATCCAGTTGAGATTATCATTTAACAAACTTTTATGGATGAGGGAGAGCGCTTTGTAAAGTATTCGAGAGGGTATTGGGAGCCAGTGGAGCTCGATAAGTGTGGGAGTAATGTGGTCTCTTTTTTTTAGAGTTTGTTAGTATACGTGCTGCGGCGTTTTGTAAAAGTTGTAATGGTTTGGTATGTGTTGAAGGGGTGCCAAGGAGGAGTGCGTTACAGTAGTCTATTTTAGACAGGATAATAGACTGAAGAACTGTGCGAAGTCAGAAAAGTGAAGTAATGGTCTGAGTTTTTTTATCGTTTGTAGCTTAAAGTAGCAGTCCTTTATGATAGAGTTAATAAATGGTTTGAAAGTGAGATGGTTATCAATGAGGACACCTAGGTTGCGAGTGTGTGCAGAAAAAGATGTAGATGCGTGTGAGGGTGGAATAGCTGGGAGAGGATCCTTATTAGAGATGATTAGAAGTTCAGTTTTGTTGGGATTTAGAGCCAAGTGCATGTCTGTGAGGAGTTGGTTAATGGCTGAGAGGCAGGATTCCCAGTTTTGTAGGGCAGTTTGGAGGGAGTCAGAAAAGGGGAAGAGAATTTGCACATCGTCTGCATAGATTAAATGCTTGATGTGAAGGTTTGAGAGAAGGGTGGTAAGGGGAAGCATGTAGATATTAAAGAGAGTAGAGGAGAGGGAGGAGCCCTGGGGAACAGCTTGCGGGAGACTGATAGGTTCAGATTCATTGTTATCAACTAGGACAGTGAAAAAGCGATTTTGGAGATAGGATTGTATCCAGGAGAGTGCGTTACTAGAGATCCCAATGCTTCTGAGGATGTTGAGGAGGATAGAGTGATTGACGGTGTCAAACGCAGCAGAAATGTCTAGCATGGCAATCAGATAGGAGGATCCTGAGTCTGTTCCTCTGATAAGAGTGTCAGAAAGAGAGAGTAGCAGGGTTTCGGTACTTAAATGCTTCCTGAAACCATGTTGGGTTGATGGGAGAATGTTATGTTGTTCAAGGTGGAGAGAAAAGCGAGAGTTAACTAGTTTTTCAAGAATTTTGGCTAGTAGGGGTAGGTTGGAAACAGGTCTGTAATTGGACAATGTGGCAGGATCAAGATTGGGTTTTTTGAGTAGCGGTTTCACTACTGCTTGTTTGAGAAAGTTAGGGACTATGCCTTGCTCTAGGGAGCAGTTGAAGATGTTGGATAGAGGTTTGGCGATAACTTTGGGTATAGATAGTAGAAGCTTAGAGGGGATAGTTTCAGAGGGATGAGAGGAGGGTTTCATCTTTTTTAGGATGTTCTCAATTTCCATGGAGGAAGACGAGTCGAAAGAGGAAAGAGTTGCTGCGGTGCTGATAATAGGAAGAGGAACATTGTTGTTATTGTGGGAAAAGTGTGCCGTGATGGATGCAACTTTATCTCTGAAGAAGTGTGCTAAATCGTTGCATCGGTTCTTGGAGGAGGTTGCTCGTTGTTGGGTGTGAGAGGGAGTGGTAAGGTCTGCAACCATAGTGAAAAGGGCCTTGGGGTTATGTTGAAGACCGTGTATTTTTCTGGCATAGTATTCGCGCTTAGTATGGAGGATGGCATTTCTATATTCGTGCATGTGTTGGTAATATTTGGTCTTGGCTGCGGAGGAGTGGTGTTTGCGCCAACACCTTTCGGCAGCTCTAAGCTGAGTTTTAAGAATTTTGAGATCATGTGTGTACCAGAGTTTTCTGTTTCTACGGTTCGGGTTGAGGGTTTTTGTTGTTATTGGGCAATGCTTGTTGGCAATGCTCCGGGTGATGTTAACCCAAGAGGAGAAGGCGTGGTCTGGGGAAGAGAGGTCAATTTGACTGTCTATGTCAGAGCATGCTTGTGTCATAGTGTCCAAATTGCAGGTTTTGCGGTATTTAAAGGATATGGGCTGGCAAGGTAACATGGGGGAAAATTGTGGAAGAGTGAGGTTAGCAAGAATCAAGGAGTGATCAGACCAGGGTACTGCTAGGCATGATGGGGGATTGCTTATGTTGATGGGTGAGTTGATGAAGATCAGATCTAGGGTGTGGCCAGCTTTGTGTGTAGGGGAGTGAACAATTTGATTGAAGCCCATAGCTTCGAGGGAGGAAATGAAAGCTTCACAGGCCGGGGATTGTGGGCGAGCATCCACGTGTAAGTTAAAGTCTCCAAGGAGAATCGTGGGTATGTCAGCAGAGAGGGAATTAGCAAAGAATTCAATAAGGGGGGATGAGTCTTTCTCTAGTAGACCTGGAGGGGTGTAAATGAGACAGATTTGAAGCGACTTAGATTTGAAAAAGCCTAGTAAAGGTTCCAGGTGCCAAAGTAGACGAAGTTTGAAAAAAGGAAGACTGAGTGAACTTTTATGTGCGCATGAAAAGCACGTAGTAACAACAGTACTGGTTTTCCCCCACCAGTACAAGTTTTCAAAGGGAAACTCCATGGGCAGTTTCCCTTTGAAAGTTTGATTACAGATCTGTAGGTACCAGTGCTGATTTTCTGCCAGGTCATACAAAGTGGCCAACATGGAACTTTTTTGAACTTGCTTCCATTTCCCCATTGAAGCTGGAATAGAAGGGGGAAGGGCCTCAACTTTAAATTATGAGGACAATTTTGAACAGCTTTGGAAACTGTACTCCCTACATATTAGTTTAGATCACAGCTCTATTTATTAGAATGAATCTAGAATGCAAATCATTTCTTTTGTTATGGCATGGAAAAATTTAAGAGAAGTATAAGGGAATCTGTGAAACTTTTTGAAGTTGAAAAGGGGTCTATATTCCCTTAAAGGTTAGGAACTCATGCTATAGAGGAAACATTCACGGTCTCCAAGAGGATCAATGTCATCCCAGTCATCACTTAGAACCACCCACTGATTGACTGAATACAGTTATATCAGGTTCAAGAGGAAATCATGGTCTGTGCCTCTCAAAAAGAGACAGTCCCGTCATGCTCTGCATTAAGGAAAAAGTATTAAAGAATTAGGAAGACCCCAAGGCAGCTACAAGTGAAGACGATTCCTGTCACCCCAGATCCAGCTGTGGCAGGTTCTGACTGAGATAGAAGCCTAAACAAATAGGAGGAAGCTGCCATGCAAAAATCTCCTACTGAAGATTCCTAAAATTTCAATTTAAACATTTTCAGTGAGAAAGGCATTTAAGGAATGTGAACTATACCACAGTCTTGCCACCTTGAATTCTAAATATCGAAAAATGTGTTAACACCTACTCTAAATGCTAATCTGACAACTTCTATAAATTACTGAAGAGAAAAAAAGCATGTGCAAAGTCCACCCAGACACTATTGCAAAACAAGGCTAGGCAAAATAAACATTATGGTTTTGTTAAACAAAAAAGATAAAAATGATTTACAGATATTTTTTTGTTTTATGAAACAGCAGCATACTTAACCTTATAACTTATGAGGCAGAGTTACCAATTTTTTTTTAACTCATTTTATGCTATTGCTCAAAATGTTTTGGATTTTATTCCTGGAGAATTAATATAGAAACAAAATAAGAAAAGGCACTTAATAAATAAAACTACACTTTGTAATTAAATAAAATATTTTTATGTAAAAATGTAGGGGGTAATTTTCAAAGGCACTTATGTGCATAAAACCTGGTTTTGTGTATTACGTGGCTTTCTGAGCACAGTCCTGGCGGGTGCTCTGAGGGGTGGGGGAATGCATGGGATCAGGATTTTTGTGCACTTTCGATTTCTGAAAGTATGGGTGTAAATCAACCTACTTGCTCCATACCACATATACCCGCAAATTTAAAGTGAATCTATATGAATAAATCTACATTGAAAATTCTGGTTAAAGTCTACAGGTTAAAAGTACTCGCAAACTGCAGTTTATTCAGGCTGTTTGAAAATTACCCTCAAAAGGTTTTGTTGTCAACTTTCCTCCCTGCTATCCCAACTACTACAACAAAGCAAATAAAAATTGAAACTTACAGGAAAACAAAGAAGTTATTGTTTTAAAAATGACATCAAATTTGTAAAATCAGTGTCCATCTGTTGTTTTTCAGAAGGCCGCATACAGAGCGGTCTTTTATGGATGCCAAGGCAATGACAGTTTTGTAAAAAATTTTTGGCTGTGATGTTTTTGTTTTACTTATTGGACCAATAAAATACTTTGGGGAAAAAAAAATACTTTGGGGAAAAAAAATACTTTGGAAAAAAAAATATGACATCAAAGCCCTAGATATAACTTCAAAATTATTTATTCGTTTTATATACTGTCAATCTGAAACAATCTTAACAGTGTACACAATTATATAAAAACCTATATAATATTACAATAAAACAAATTTGGAAAATGAATCAATATAAAACAGGTTATTTGCTACATAATAAAATTAAATATAGGTAAGGGCAGTGATCAGATACATTAAATTATGTGCCAATTTACCTTACACATACAGGAAGGGATCTCTCTCTCCTGAAACCCGTTAATTGTAAAGCCTGTGGCTGTTATTTGTTGACTTATTGTTTAACCTATTGTATGTAAAGCCTGTTGCTAAGTTATTGTTTACTGTAAACCGAGGTGATGTATAGCTATACGTACCGCGGTATATAAAAATCCATAAATAAATAAAATAAATAAATTGTGCATATTATGACAAAAAATACTTAGTGAAGGGGACTCTGCATGCATAGGGTCCAATCTAGTCACGGTATTAATATTTAATGAAACCAAAATCAGTTTTTCCACATTTAAGTAGAATATTCACTCCACAATTTAAAAAAGGTACAAGTTTTTATAGCAATAGTACAGAATGTAAAAGCCACAAGTCTCAACTTTTATTTATGACTGAAAGTACTTCAAGCTCAGTCCAAGTGTCATACAGACTAAAAAAAATCATTTCTATTAATAGTCTACTACAAAAATACCTTAAAGGGAAACAAATTTTATGCAACATAGATAAAAAAGCTGCCAAATATTCTCATTCAGTGACTTTTCACTCACCTACTTTATTTCTTTGTCTCATATTTTCAATACAATAATTAAAAAAAAATAAGATACTTTCCATAGTATAAAAAAGTAAAAAAACAGATTAGGAAGATGGCAGCCACTGATGGATGCTGATTTAGAAGCTCAAAGGGTTTATCTTCTATTTTCCCTCTCTGCTTGGCATGGGCAGAAAGAGGAAAGGGAAGTCTGGTGTGTCTACAGTGGTTCAGGGTACAATGGATAATCATGTTCATTGTCCACTTTTGCTATTGAGGACCAGAGTAGGGGGGAAACCACCTGTTATGGAGATCTCTCTTAGTCCTGTGTCCTCTGATTCTATTGGTGTTGAATCTCCCCAGGTGGTGGTGCTGGGAGTCCTCAAATATGTTCACTACTGCTGATTAGAGATGTGAATCGGAACCGGAATCTGATCGGTTCCGGATCCAATCCAAATCTTAAAATTTTTATCGCCCAGCCCGATTTGAGTTTTGATTATCGGCTGCGCCCGATCCGATAATCAAAAAAACCCTCCCCCACCCTCCCGAACCCCCAAAAAAGGTTTTAAAATTACCTGGTGGTCCAGCAGTAGTGCGGGGAGCGATCTCCCACTCTCAGGCCATCGGCTGCGTTAATAAAAATGGCGCCGATGGCCCTTACCACGTGACAGGGCAAAGGTAGCGCTGGCGCCATTTTGAATACTGGCAATACGGCCCGAGTGCAGGAGATCGCTCCCGGACCCCCAGGGACTTTTGGCCAGCTTGGGTTGGCCTCCTGACCCCCACAAGACTTGCCAAAAGTCCAGCGGGGGTCCGGGAGCAACCTCCTGCACTCGGGCCGTATTGCCAGTATTCAAAATGGCATGGCGCTACCTTTGCCCTCACTATGTCATAGAGGCCGACAGTCGGCCCCTGTGACATAGTGAGGGCAAAGGCTAGTGCCGGCGCCATTTTCAGTACTGGCAGCCGCTAGCCTTTGCCCTCACTATGTCACAGGGCCGGCTGTCGGCCCCTATGACATAGTAAGGGCAAAAGGTAGCGTGGGGCGCCATTTTGAATACTGGCAATACGGCCCGAGTGCAGGAGGTCGCTCCCGGACCCCCGCTGGACTTTTGGCAAGTCTTGTGGGGGTCAAGAGGCCCCCCCCAAGCTGGCCAAAAGTCCCTGGGGGTCCAGCGCCGGCCATCCAGTGCTCCTACCATGTGACAGGGACTGGCCAATGGCACGGATACCCTGTCACATGGTAAGGGCAAAGGGCCATCGGCGCCATTTTTATTAGTGGCAGCCGATGGTCCGAGAGCGGGACATCGCTCCCCGTGCCCCCGCTGGACCACCAGGTAATTTTAAAAGGTTTTGGGTGGGGGGGGAGGCTAAGGGGGTCATTTTAAAGGGTCGGGTGGGTTTGTTTTTGTTTGTTTTTTTTTAATCGGGCCATCGGCACCATTTATATTAGTGGCAGCCAAAATGGCGCCGATGGCCCGAGAGGGAGATCGCGCCGGGATCCCCCCACTGGATCACCAGTCAAAAAACGATTCACATCCCTACTGCTGATAGGAGGGCAGCTTCAGGACCAGGTCAGTGTCTGCAGGGGAGTGGAGACCCAGCTGAAGGGCTATGTGACCAGCTTGTTGAGCTGGCTGAGAGCTAGGGAGGATCTGCTCATCCTTGGGAGGACTTGTAGGTCCAGAATGTCGTCAGTGTCAGCACCAAGAACCAGGCATTAGGAACCAATGGAAACTCTGAGGAATAAAGGGGTTTCTAGTTCAACCATACAGGACTGGTAAGATCTTTCCATCTGCCCCTTCTAACGTTACCATCCTAGGTGTGTGGAGGGGGTTAACACATACTAGGAACACTTTGATTCAATCCATTGTTCAGCTGTGTATGTTTCAAAGGGAACTACTTCCAAGCTGGGAGAATGTGAACAAAGGATGGGCAAGATGGAGGGACAAAATTCTTCACTGGGCACCCACATTTCTATATAAGGCTCTGGGATGGTCCCTATTAAGGAAAATTTGGTCCTACAAAATAAACTGGAGTTCTTAGAAAATGTGGCCAGATCTAAAAATTGACTACTTAATTTCCTAAATCTAGGCTGCTGTCTGCCAGAGATGTGTTGACAAATTTTGGTGAAAGAAATATCCTCTTGAGAGATTATTATATCCCTGCGATGAAATGAGAGATGAATTAGTATCTGATACTCTCTCAACCTATCATTACCGCTTACAGATTTGTCTGCCTTCTCAGGATGATATTACAATTGGGGCCACACTTACTCTCACAAGAACTTAGCTCTCAAACAGTATTTTAAATATAAGGACAATTTCTTCTGTAGGCAGAAAATGGTTTCCTGATGTTGCCTGTATGACAACTTTCCTTCAGCTAAGACAGTGAGTTATCACTCTGGGAGTTTTTTTATTATTATTATTTTTGAAGTTCAGGGGAACAAGTTTATTTTCTCTGACCCATTTGCATGTGGACAAAAAAAAAATTAGGATAGCTCCAAAGTAAATTAGACAAACAAAAAAAAGGAGTCCCCAAAAATTGAAACTCAAACACTCATCTTTATAGATATTTCTTGCATATAAGAGTGTAGGGGAACAAACCATCGGGCCAATACAGTAAAGTCCGCGGGAGAGCATGCACAGGCCACTCTCCTGTGCGCGCGATTCTCTATTCAAATGAGGCCCAGCGGTAAAAACAGGCAAAAGGAGGCGCTAGGGACACTAGCACGTCCCTAGCGCCTCCTTTTGGACCTGAGCGGCGGCTGTCAGCGGGTTTGACAGCCGACGCTCAATTTTGCAGGCATTGGTTCTCGAGCCCGCTGACAGGCACAGGCTCGGAAACCGGACGCCGGCAAAATTGAGCATCCACTTTTCAACCCGACAGCCGCAGGCCAACTTCAAATTTTTTTTTTTTTTTACTTTTGGAAACTTTCGGGACCTCTGACTTAATATCGCCATGATTTTAAGTCGGAGGGTGCACAGAAAAGCAGTTTTACTCTTTTCTGTGCACTTTCCCGGTGCCCGAAGAAATTAGCGCCTACCTTTGGGTAGGCGCTAATTTCTTAAAGTAAAATGTGCGGCTTGGCTGCACATTTTGTTTTCTGAATCACGCGGGAATACCTAATAGGGGCCATCAACGTGCATTTGCATGTTGCGGCGCTATTAGGTTCGGGGGGTTGGAAGTGCGTTTTCAGCCCCTTACTGAATAAGGGGTAATGCTAGCGCGTCGAAAACGCGTGTCCAATGGCAGGTTAACAGGGCGCTCCGTCGGAACGCACTGTACTGTATCAGCCCGCATGTAAGAGAACATATGAGGAGAGTGTCACTGACTCAGATTTTGGGGTGCAGGCACAAAAATGAGGTAATATAAACCTACTTCCATGAATTTTAATTCATTATTTTTCATTACATTGGATCCATTTCAGAAAATTAGCCAAAATCCTAGCTATATTAAATGTATAATAGTAAAAGCAAAGAATAAAATGAGCAAATCTGTAAGGGCGAAAAGATTTCAAGCTCACAAATTTAAAGCAGTGTTACACAATGTGGCTCATTTATTGATTAAAATGGCCTGAAAATGAAAGAAGTTGAATGCAGTCTGGATCAAAGTGGAAGAACTGGAATGTAAGCAGGACTTGAGATTAACTGCTTTTCTACCTAACTAGAAAAAAATTATACAGGGGGAGATGTCATATCGGACAAGAAAATGTGGAATATATTTATTTTATTTATTTATTTAAATTCTTTTACTATACCGATACTCAAGACGCGGTCTTATCGTACCGGTTTATAGTAGAACAGGGGAAACCAATTAACAACTATGTAGAAGGTAAAACGTTACATCAAACAGGGAGCGAAAAACTTGGGAGCTGGAGGACAGGAAAGATATTTTAAAACTATGGAAAGATATTTTAAAACGATATCAACTGAAGAGTGCTAAATAGTCATTGAAAAACCATGAAAACCAAAGACAGCGATACAAAATCAGCTAGATTAAACTCGGCTGTGGGTTAATCTTGGGTAATTATTCACAATTATTCATAAATCTTGTGGACGGGGGAAGCATGAGGGTAAGCAGGGGGGGGGGGTAGGAATGCTGGGATGGGGTAGGGGGAGAAGGGAGGCAGTCAAGGGTGAGAGACAATGTGTTTGATAAAGTGTTCCTTCAACTGTAAGCTTGAGTGAACAGCCAGGTTTTCAGTTTCTTTCTGAAGGAGAGATGGCAATGTTCCTGGCGTATATCCGGGGGAAGCAAATTCCAATGGAGCGGGCCCGCTGTCGAAAGTGCTCGCTTATGAATGGAGTTGTGGACCGAGTATTTGTTAGGGGGGGCCTTGAGAGAACCTTTGTAGGTGGATCTGATCAGTCTTGCGGAAGTATGTAGTTCGAGAGGGATGGAGAGTTGGAGTGTGGATTGCTGGTATACAGATTTGTGGATGATGGTGAGAGTCTTGAATAGTATTCTGTAATGGATGGGTAGCCAATGAAGGATTTTTAGGATAGGTGTGATGTGGTCCTTACGATGTGTGTTTGTAAGGATCCTGGCCGCTGCGTTTTGCAGCATCTGTAGAGGTTTAGTAGAGGAGGTGGGAAGACCGAGTAGTAGAGCGTTGCAATAGTCAATCTTTGAAAACAGTATGGCTTGCAGCACTGAACGGAAATCCTGGAAGTGTAAGAGCGGTCTTAGCTTCTTCAGGACCTGTAGCTTGAAGAAGCATTCTTTAGTAGTAGTATTAATGAACTTTTTGAAATTCATTCTAGAGTCCAGGGTGGCCCCAAGGTCTCTAACCTGGCTAGCTAGTGGAATAATTGTATTATTGGCGGAGGGGTTGTCATCGTTAGGGGAGATAATCAGGAGTTCTGTTTTGGAGGTATTAAGGACCAGGTTGAGACTCGAGAGAAGAAGGTTGATGGCGTGTAGGCAGCTGTTCCAGAAATTTAGAGTAGATGAGATGGTATCCGAGATGGGGATTATGATTTGCACATTGTCCGCGTATATAAAGTGGGTAAGGTTGAGGCTGTTTAGAAGCTGGCATAGAGGGATTAGATGTATATTGAACAGGGTAGGGGGAAGTGAAAAGCCCTGTGGTACTCCTTGTTTTGAAGGTATGGGGTGGTATTCTTTGTCATTAATTTTAACTTTGTAGTGCCTGTTTAGAAAAGATTTGAACCAGAGCAGTGCAGAGCCAGAGATGCCTATTTCATTTAGACGGTTGATGAGAATAGAATGGTTAACCGTGTCGAATGCCGCGGAGATGTCGAGTAAGGCTAGCAGGTATGATTGTCCTTTGTCAAGGCCCATCAGGATGTTGTCCGTTAAAGAGAGAAGAAGGGATTCTGTGTTAAGGCGTTTCCTGAAACCGAATTGAGAAGAGTAGAGAATGTTGTGAGAGTCCAGGTAGTCTGTGAGTCGGATGTTGACCAGCTTTTCCATTAGCTTGGCTATAAAAGGTAGGTTTCCAATGGGGCGGAAATTTACCGGGTTAGATGGGTCCAGATTGGGGTTTTTTTTAGCAGGGGTTTCAGGGAAGCAATTTTTAACGAGTCTGGGACAGATCCTTGATTGAGGGAGCAATTTATAATGTCGGCCAGAGGTTTCGCAATGGTATTAGGAATGGTGAGAAGTAGTTTGGTCGGTATTTGGTCCAATGGGTGTGAAGGTGGTTTCATTTTCTTGATGATTGATTCGATTTCCAGGGCTGACGTAGGTTCAAGAGATTCTAGTGACTGTTCGTGGATGGGTGGTGAATGATTTTGGCTTGGTGGGAGCGAGGGATATGGCAAAAGTAAATACAATAAAATATTTATATATAGATATATAATGGACTAATATAACGTGTGACTTATGTATCTGGAGAATCACAAAGTGTAATTGTATAATATGTAACATTCTATAAATTCAGCAACATCTATCTATAGACACATATTAGTCATGATTATATTAGGTACTGCTTATTTATTATAATATTCGTAGCTCCAGAATAAAGTATTAGTTTTAATGTAAACATTCAACATTAATGCTTTTTTCCTTCTGGAAACTTTTGATAGATTTTCATTCCTCGGAGTCCTACCTGGATACAATCCTTAAACCATGAGACTACGCGGGCCGAGGAAGAGAGTGAAAGCGGCAGGAGGAAGTTTCACCTCTTATCTGGGAGTGAAAAGCATCTTGCTCCGACGGGCACCAGCCGCAGACAGCCTGAAGCCCGAGAGTGACGTCATCTTCCGGGGCCTCAGAGGAGGCCTAAAAAGCGGCCCTTAGCGGCGCGCAGCCGCCGCGGGCGCGTCGCCAAAGGGGCGCGCGGCTTTGTCCCAATTGGATTAAAAAAACACAGTCCTTTAACATCTTTCAGCTGGTGAAAATACGGATTGGGACTTCCCCTGACATTATCGCAATCTCATCGGAGGGAAGAAGTATAAATGCCATGCTCCCAGTGACTGTCTGCCTCGGGTAAGCTTATATTATTTCCTTTTTGAGACTGTCCTCTGATATGCCCTCAAAACGAAAAGGGAAAGTTAGAGTATTCCCCTCTACATCTAATATACCTCCGGGGCAACGTACCATCCCACAGTACACAGGTTCTTA
This sequence comes from Rhinatrema bivittatum, assembly GCF_901001135.1. Classification (NCBI taxonomy): domain Eukaryota; kingdom Metazoa; phylum Chordata; class Amphibia; order Gymnophiona; family Rhinatrematidae; genus Rhinatrema; species Rhinatrema bivittatum. The sequence continues at coordinate 19,535,446 of NC_042620.1, read as the reverse complement.
CCCTAATACTGAGGTGGCAAAAATCCCCGTTGGTGAGATAGGAGAAGGAGCCTCCATCTCACCTGGGGAGGTCTCTCTTAGCCCCCCAATCCTAAGAACAGCTTTGTTGACACCTTCACAGACTTCCATAAAAAAGGTGGGCATTATTACTGAGCCGATAAGCTCAACAATAACTGCAGAGGGTACACCTATGGATTCTGTGAACTTAACAACAGCAACGAATGAGGAGAATAAAGTTTCTACAGCTTCAGGATTTATTCCTCAAAATGTTGCGGACACTTATTCTAAACCTACGGTAGTCACTTTAGACTCAATATGGGAATTAATGGCTCAGCTAAGGTCGGAAGTCCAGAAGTGTTCCCAGCAAATAGAAGCAAATGCATTAAAATTGGATACTCTTTCCTTAGAAAGTAATACTCAGTTTGAAGATTACAAACTCCAGATACAGACGCTGGAAACAAACAAAAAAAGGGCTGGAAGTCCAGACTACTATCATACAAGACCAACTGTCTTTGAACAGAAGAATGGAGTATATGGAAAACCACCTGAGGCGACTAAATCTTAGAATGTTGAATTTCCCTAAAATAATAGGTGAACAGCCCAGAATTACACTTAGGAGATATCTGATTGAGGTCTTAAAAATTACACCAGAGAATCATCCATCATTTAATAGGGTGTATTTTTTGCCATATAGAAGTTCAGGAGGAAGAGGTCAACAACAACAGCCCCAATTAAATTTGGGAAACTTAACAGAATTTTTAGAATCCTCTGCGTTAGAAAGAGCCACCCTATTGATATCATGTGTGTATGAGCAAGATCTCTCTTTAATTATGCGTAATTACTTTCAGAATTTAAGGGTAAATTTTCATGGGTACTTCATACAAATTTTTCCAGACCTGGCTAAGCCAACTCAGGAAAGGAGGAAAGGGTTTCTGGCGTTACGCCAAGAAGCCCTTTCATTAGGAGCGTCTTTTCAATTGAAGTTTCCTTGCAAATGTATATTGAAACTAAATAATGAAGTGTTTGTGTATTTTTTGCCTGAGCATTTAAAGTTGTTTATTGATTCTCGGAAAAGGGCTCCCCAGACCTCCTCTCCGTTATTAAGTCCCATAACTTAGGTATATGCATAAAGGGTAGATAGCATGCTGTAATTTTAAGAAAATGTGTTTCCTCTATTTAGCTCCTAATTTTTTTTTTGTCTTCCTTGACCGAGTCCTGGCTCCTTTGTGGACTAAGTTAAAAAGAATGTGTATAATTGGTTACATACGAGCTTATTGTTAAATTGTTTCTTTATTTCTGTACAAAGTATATGGCTTTGTAAATTATTTGAAAAATGGAATAAATAAATAAATAAAAATTATGAGACTACTTGGAGGAAGACGAATAAGCAGCTAAAGAGTTGGATAGATATGCCGATTTCTTTGGCTGGGAGGGTGGCTATATATCAGATAATGATTCTTCCTCAGTGGCTGTATGTGATGCAACTGGTTCCTGTGATTGATCTAGAAGGGAATTGTTGGGTATTGACAAGCAGGGGCGAAGGTTTCTATGGAAAGGTTTGAAACCTTGTATTGCTCTGGCCAAATTAAGGTGCCGTAAAGCACAAGGAGGATTAAAATTAAGCAGATGTGAGATTGTATAACATTGCTGGTAATTTACGCCATATGGGGATTGGATTATGGATACCAATCATTACACACCATTAAAAATTGAGAAACTTAAGAGTTTAGCTACTCCAACTGCGTTTTATTTTGCATAAAATTAGACAGGTGCTTCCCATTCACCTCCAAAACAGTGCTCTCTTGCGACCCATTTTGAATGCATGCCACTGGTTTAGCCGCATGATGGGACTTATTCCCCAAATTACTCAGTTTCGATCGCTGCTGGGAAATAAAGACTTTAGTTCGAGATTGCATAATAAGGTGTTTAGATTGTGGCATGAAAGGGGGATTCAAACTATACTGCACGTAGTAGATGAAATGAATCAGGTGCGCCCCTTTCAAGCACTAAAAGGGGAGTATGGTCTTAATCCCAAACATTTTTACGCCCATCTCCAGGTACGACACTATATTCACTCTTTGACCTTGCCTGACCCACACAATCATGCTTGGGAACTCCTCTCCGACTTTCTTGATTTGGAAGATCCTAGTAGACACAAGATATCTTTCTGGTATAAGTTAATATCAGCCCGCCTTGCAATGGGATACCTTAACTGAGGGTTGGATTGGGAGTTGGGGACTAAGATGACCTCGGTATATTACAAGGGATGTTTTGCACGGGCTCAGTCTTTATCTGCTCATACTCCACTTATGAAATTCCAGTTTAAGTTCCTTCATAGATTTTATATTGCCTCAGCAAGGGCCAGTAAGACTGGGGGGTCCCAGGAACTAGACGCTGCCCTAAATGTGGAGAAGTTAACGGCACATTAGGTCACCAATTTTGAACTTGTCCTGTACTACGCCGGTTTTGGGCTCATGTTCACAACTATCTTACTTGCTTAAATGGTGTTTCCTTTTCTTTAACAGTGAACATTTTTCTCTGGGATGATCTGAAGGAGTTCTCTTTCCTAAAAGATATGTGAAATGGTGGTGTAGACTGATGATGTTATTTTTATTACACTTCACACATTTCTATCTGTAGGTCTTTCCAGGCAGAAGAAAAAAGGTTTTAAAGAATATTTAACTGACAAGACTGGAAACATCCTGGCAGCCAGGTCACCTGGGCACCTAAAATTTGGCACCTAACATCTACATATCAGAAAAGCAAAAAAGAAAAAATATCAAGGTAAAGTGGCAAAAATTTAAAAAAAAAAAAAAAAAAAAAAAAGAGGAAGATAAAAATCTTTCCTTGTCTCCTAAAAATTTGCCGGGTGTCTGTTTTCTAAATATTTTTCCATACCTAGCAACACGTATTCCTGGTCTAGCTATAAAACAAGTCTCCATTTTCCCATCAGCACAAAATAAAGATTTTTTTGTTCTAACGGTATACCAATTTAGGCCTGGATTTATCAAAATGCAATAAGTATCGCATGCGATAGTAAAAGTGGCGTGTTTTATGCTAATATACAGTTCATCGCAAATTGCGATAACATTTTCAGACTTTGCGATAAGTGCCATACCTGTTATATTTCCTGTATTCAACCACTGAAAGAGGAAGAGAGAAACTAGCCATAATGTCCTCGCCCTAGATAGGTATTTGTATCCCTATGGGTGGCCCACCTAGTAACTCGAGGTGAGGTTTAGGTATTAGTGTAGGGGGTTAGGGGGCACTTTGACATTCAACGTGAGACATATGAACAGAACAGTGGTCTCTTGTGAAGATTTGATGACCTACAGAGTGAGGAAACTCACTCCAAGATGACAATTGTGCAAGGTTCTCTCCACCTAGCTTGATGGACTCTCTATCTTGGTAACATCAAGCTAGGTGGAGAGAACATTGCCCAAATCTCATCTTTGGGTTAGTTTCCTCACTCTGAAGGCCATCAAATCTTCACAAGAGACCACTGTTCTGTTCGAACGTCTCACGTTGAATGTCAAAGTGGTCCCTAACCCCCTACACTAATAGCTAAACCTCACCTCAAGTTACTAGGTGGGCCACCCATAGGGATACAAATACCTATCTAGGGAGAGGACATTATGGCTAGTGTGTCTCTCTCTCCCCCCACCCCCCATGGCTAGGCTGATGCTCCAGGAGCTTCAAATCTACTAAAACAGGCCTTTCAGGAGACATCGCGAAATGCGATAAAACCATAACGCAAGCTATCGCACAGCTTAATGCTACTGAAAAAGGTGTAGTTATAATCGGCGTTACATTTGTGCGACAGCACTTCACAGACTGGCAAACCCAGCCCACTCCCCGCCCCTAACTCCTCCTCTTTTTCACATTTGCATTGCACCATATGATATGGTGTTATCACATGCGTTAAAGACGTGTTCGCATGCGGTAAGGGCCTATCGCATGCAGTAAAGGCCTATCGCAGCGTTAACGGGGTTTTTCACATGCGATAAGCCCTTAACGCATGTGAAAACGCCTTAGCGCATTTTGATAAATGACCCCTTAGTTAAGAACATAAGAAGACATAAGAAATTGCTATGCTGGGTCAAACCAAGGGTCCATCAAGCCCAGCATCCTGTTTCCAACAGAGTCCAAACCAGGCCACAAGAACCTGGCAATTACCCAATCACCAAGAAGATCCCATGCTACTGATGCAATTAATAGCAGTGGCTATTCCCTAAGTAAAACTTGATTAATAGCAGTTAATGGACTTCTCTTCCAAGAACTTATCCAAATCTATTTTTTGAATCCAACTACACAAACTGCACTAACCACATCCTCTGGAAACAGATTCTGAGCTTAATTGTGCGTCGGGTGAAAAAGAATTTTCTCCGATTAGTCTTAAATGTGCTACTTGCTAACTTCATGGAGTGCCCCCTAGTCCTTCCATTATCCAAAAATGTAAATAACCGATTCACATCTACTCATTCAAGACCTCTCATGGTCTTAAAGACCTCTAAGTTGGCACTTTTTATCTAAAAGAGGTTCTACTGTGCAATATAAGCGTGATACTTCAGAAATTTTCCTACAGCCATTTTTAGGACAGATCACTGTTTTAAACAAGCAATCCCCAGTAGGGAGATGCACTTCTACCATCTGTTAGAAACAGAGAACACTGGGGTATATATACTGTTACATCAGCTTTGCACCGCCTCCATCTGCTGGTAGAGATGATTAACCCACTGGTCGTGGATTAACCTGTCTGAATGCTGAGAAAGTGTATTTAAATCTTGCATATGCCATGTCAATTCGGAGTCGGTCAGTATTGCTTGCTGGCTCCCCATGTGTGCATGAATCAATAAAGGGTTAACAGTAAAAGAACTTCCAGTCTCTTGCTCATTGTGGTGTTTGTAACTTCTTTTCATAACAGCAGCCAACTCAGATATTCAAAGTTGGCCTCATAACTTATGTGGCTAACTCTGGTCGTGCCACAGGGCTGTTCAAAAGTTGGCCAAATATACCTATCCAGCTAACTTAACTAGCTGCTCTGCGGCTGCATATAGACCTTGATTTTTGTAAAACTAAGCAATGAAGGTGAAAAGCTTTCCTGATTAAGAGGCAGGAGGTATCCTCCATGTAAATGTGAAATAAAATTAGATGGAAGCACTTTTCTTTTATGAGGAGAATAATTGCAAACTGCAGTAGAGGGTTAAGACACAATATTATGGTAGTTAAATATATCTGTAAACATTCTGTATACAATAATCTGTTTTGCATTCATCTTGTTGGCTGTATGAGCTTATTTTGCATAAATCACAAAATTTAAATTGAAAAAAATTTTTGATTCCAGTTATCCAAGGCAATGGCATAATTGCAATCGCCATGATACTTTTAATATTTGGGTTTTGTTTTTTTGTTTTGTTTTTTTTTTTTTTTTTTTTTTTTAGAGAGATTGCTCTATCTTTCTAGATAAGTTTCTGATCTAGGATTTCTCCATCTAGTGGTCTGCGATACATGTTCATTTTTTTCTATGATTGTGTTAAAAATGTATTTTGCGTATGTAATTGATAGGATAAGCCTGAGATTTCTTTCAACTATATTCTTGATAATGTTTGTAAATTGACAAAAAAGAAATGTAACTAGAAGAAACAATAGGTTACGATGTCTCAAAGAGCCCTCTGGATAATATCTGGGCCATGCCACAATTAAAATAAAAAAATTAAAAAAAAGCACAAAAATAGCTATATGTGATGCTTAATACCACTGCTAAAATTATATACGGTAAGTGGAATTCAAGTCAGAGAACAGATAATGGGTAAGAATGTAAATGTTTGGGAAAAAAAAGCATAAAACAAAATAAGCAGTTTGATTATTGGCCAATTTTGAATAAATTTAAATTTAAGGAATGTAGTGAACATCTTGCAACATAAGATTGAATCCTATCCTCAAGGCAAAAACGTTTATCCATAGCCTTATCAGTCAGTACTAAGATTCTAAAGTACACTCTTTCGGGAAGCTTCCTCAGGGTTGGGATTATCCTCTCATTATAATCACAGCTCTGTTATCCTTGTAGCAGTGTTTTGGACCAACTGCAACACTGGAATTAAAGCTTTTGGTAGTCCCAAATGTAATGCACTTATATAAAACCAAAGCTTGAACCACTATTCTCAGATATATGCCCAATAAATACGCCTTTAAATGCTAGATCATCCTTTAAAGAATGCAGCCTTGACTATTGTTCTTATCTGCAGCTTTAAACAATCTTGAGTCTAGCATCACTGCCAAGTCGTAGGCTTCAGTAGCTATAGGAATATTGTAATTTGCAAGTTAATAAACTCAGGGACCGTAACATTCAAGCCAGCGCGCATGTGCACATTTGAACACATACATCGGCCTGTGCTCAGGTACGAGGTCATTTTTTTTTTTATTTATATTTTATTTATATTTTATTGAAATTTATTTAACAAGCACAATCAAATGAGATTGACATATACAACTTTGAATGTCATAAAATACAATAAACAGAACTGGTATAACTTGACATCAGTGTGTTCTCATTTATATATTAACATGTGCTGTATTTTGAGTTGACCTTTTCCCTGCCCCCTCCCTTCCCACCCACCTCCCCCATTCCTTTGGAAGGCGGTCCTGTGTCTGATTACCAAACCATGAAATATACATGTAGATTTAGCATCACAACGTACAGCTGAACAGTTATCTTGCATGATAGTCACTGTAAAGCCGCTCTATATACCGGTATTATACTAGCCGGTCCATTTCCTTCCTACTCATTCCCACTCATTCTCCCTCCCACTCCCTCTCACCTCCCCCCTCCCCTCACTCTCTCCTCCCTCCCCTCAGTCACTCCCCCCCCTCTCAATCCCCTCCCCTTTCAGCTCAACCACAACCCCTTCCCTCGGATGGCGCAGACGGAAGATCTCTGGAGGAGTGGTCCATCCCTCGCGCGAGCCGCTACTGCTCCTCCCTGCGCCATTTTTTTCAGGCTCGCTCCGCTCTGACCGACGTGCTCGCCCGCGCATGCGCGGTAGAGCTGCTCTCTACTGTGCATTTGTGGCACGTCGGTCAGGGCTCCCTTATCTAGTAGATTGACAACAGTGAGATGCAGTGAGTATTCATATGTTAGTTTTCATTAGGCACCTAACTATCCCTCTCTCAATGTACTCAACAACATTCAGCCAATCATACTTCCCCTGACACACTGTGCCATATGACAGAGAAGGGCAATCAAAATGATAAAGGGGATGGAACAGCTCCCCTATGAGGAAAGGCTGAAGAGGTTAGGGCTGTTCAGCTTGGAGAAGAGACGGCTGAGGGGGGATATGATAGAGGTCTTTAAGATCATGAGAGGTCTTGAACGAGTAGATGTGACTCGGTTATTTACACTTTTGAATAATAGAAGGACTAGGGGGCATTCCATGAAGTTAGCAAGTAGCACATTTAAGACTAATCAGAGAAAATTCTTTCTCACTCAATGCACAATAAAGCTCTGGAATTTGCTGCCAGAGAATGTGGTTAGTGAGGTTAGTGTAGCTGGATTCAAAAAAGGTTTGGATAAGTTCTTGAAGGAGAAGTCCATTAACGGCTATTAATCAAGTTTACTTAGGGAATAGCCACTGCTATTAATTGCATCAGTAGCATGGGATCTTCTTAGTGTTTGGATAATTGCCAGGTTCTTGTGGCCTGGTTTGGCCTCTGTTGGAAACAGGATGCTGGGCTTAATGGATCCTTGGTCTGACCCAGCATGGCAATTTCTTATGTATAATATATATGTGTGAATAGGGATCTCCCACCCCTTCCCTAATTAATCAACGATTAAGCTGGCGTTCCATGTCTGGTGGTATGAGCCTAATGTATTATGCCAAACTGCAGTTAAGTATGCCAGTCTCTGATGAGTACGGAGCTTGATCAAGACTTCTGCCAGTATGACTGGCGATTTCCAGCATCTAGCGCTCAGCATATGGGTTGCTATCCACACCTGTCTACAGAATTTTTGCTGATCTTCATCGAGCTCTGGTATGGACCCATCCAGCAAAATAATTTTAGCCTCTAGCCATATCTGTGCACTCAAAGTATCATTTACCCACTGCAGCAACTCTAACCAAAACTGTTCGACCCTGAGATGGTACGCAGCCATTTTTATAACATACATGCACATTTGCGTGCGTGTTATAAAATAGCATGGCTGCACACACATGTGCGCCAACTTTAAGTGGGCGAGTGCACGTGCATGCAAATCCTAATTCTACCACATTAATCGAGGGATTTTAAAAGCAGCGCACGCCAATGCCATTCCCAGTTTTACCACTTCATCCCCAGTTCGCACAGTTAAGAGATAGGTCCTCCCACCCACCCCTAATTTGATGGCTTTCACGCCCCCCAGTTACCCAGACCATTAAAACTCTGCAGATCTGCCTAGTTTTCTTTAAATTTTTACTTACACTGCATCCATAGCAGAAATAAAGTTAAGAGGCAGGTATCACAGCGCACACCCGGTCACATCAGTATTTACATACACATTTTAGGTTCGCGCCCCAAAGTGCCCATACCCTGCCCAGACCACATCCTGCCCCTTTTGGAAAACTTTCGAGAAGTGCGCACTATGGCAGATACTTGCATATCTTGGCAGCTTTTAAAATCCACTTAGTGCAATCAAGCCCGACTTCTTCACACATTCCTTAATTCAGTGATTCTCAACCAGTGTGTCACCACGCACCAGCAGGTGTGTCACCACCTGAAGTACACAGTCTGGGTAAACAAATAAGCGTGGGGTAGCTTGCTTATTGCGGCGGTTACTATCCTAAACCAATTAAGCCTAATACTTCACTTTGAATACATATACAGCATTGCTCTCTGCTTCAACGGCAGGGGGGAAAGTGGAAAAGAGGATTTACATTCAGACACCATCCAACAAGGCATTGATCTGTGCAGTCTGGGTAAAAAGCATCGGGATAACTTGCTTGATGCGGTGGTTACTACCCTTAACCATTAATCCTTATGATTCATCTTTGATGCAACTCAAACATTACTCTCTGCATCAACGGCAGGGGGTGGCAGGAAATTTGAATCAAAACAGTTCCCAACAAGGGCCCTGAACTTGGTGGTTGGTGAAACATAAGTATGGGAAAATAAGTGTGGGAGCTTGCTGGGCAGATTGGATGGGCCGGTTGGTCTTTTTCTGCCGTCATTTCTATGTTTCTATGGGTAAAGTCATGCTGACTTTGTTCTATTAAACCATTCCTTTCTATATGTTCTGTGATTTTAATCTTTAGAACACCTTCCACTATTTTTCCTGGCACTGAAGTCAGGCTAACCGGTCTGTAGTTACCCGGATCGCCCCTGGAGCCCTTTTTAAATATTGGGGTTGCATTAGCCACCCTCCAGTCTTCAGGTACATTGGATGATTTTAATGATAGGTTACAAATTTTAACAAATAGATCTGAAATTTCATTTTTGAGTTCCTTCACAACCATGCGGTGTATGCCATCCCGACCAGGTGATTTTCTACTCTTCAGATGAAGTTTAACGTGGACAAGTACAAAGTGATGCACACAGGGAAAAGTAAGCCAAAACTATAGTTCCATACTAGAAGACACCAGCTAGGAAAAGGATCAGAGTGTCATCATGGACAATATTTTGAAATGATGTCTGCCTTCCTAAGAGAAATCTTGCACATCTGACAAAAATGTTCAAATAAGCACTAAGCAAGTTGAAGACTTCTATATACTTTAAGTATAGTGGAGATTGTCACTGGAGAATACCCTTTCCTATGCAGTCACGCCTCTAGGGCCTGCTCTCCCTGTCGCGGAGCTTCTCCTATTTCTACATTGGGACTCTGAATGTTAATCTTATTGTGTGCTCATAACTCTGTCTCTTTCCACTACAGCACTGCCTTGCAGAGGACCGCTATTCCAGCGTTCTGTGTGAGACGCGCCCAGCCGGGCTCTACAACCACTACTCACTACTGCCACCTCTGGTGGTCATTCACAACTGTTTAATAAAAGATTCAAATCTGTGTTTGTCTGTCCGGAATCTAGCCTGACACCATGGGCCCTCACGGGACTGCCCCCGTGGGTGTGGTCAGCTGCCAGTGTCCAAGGATCCACCCAAACATCATTAACCATAACACTGACAGAGGCATGCCACAAATTAAATGTTCAGCAACTTCAGTCTAAAGTTTTACAGAAAAAAAAAAAATGACCTTGAAAAAAGGAGTTGCAAGAATATCAGGCTTTTTGGGTTGCCAGAAAAAGGAGTTGGATCTGACCCTGTTGGATTCTATGCTAAATGGCTGCTGGAGCTTTTAAATATGGCATCGGAGCTGGACGGGCTCAAGATTGATAGTGCACACAGGATTCTGGCACCAAGAGTGAGAATTGATATTAGGCTCCGGGTTATTCTAATCAAGGTACATAACTTTCTGGATAAAGTGCAGCTGCTGGAGACTGCGCAGAAGACCAGGAAAAATTGTGGAAACTGTTATAAAGAATAAATCACAAAACATTTAGATAGACATGGTTTGGTGGGACATAGCCAGCATGGATTTACCCAAGGGAAGTCTTGCTCACAAATCTGCTTCATTTTTTTGAAGGGGTGAATAAACATGTAGATAAAGGTGAACTGGTAGATGTAGTGAATCTGGATTTTCAGAAGGCGTTTGACAAAGTCCCTTATGAGAGGCTTCTAAGAAAACTAAAACGATTTGAAGCTCCAGGGAGGAAGATTCAGAACCAATGTCAGGAAGTATTTCTTCACGGAGAGGGTGGTGGATGCCTGGAATGCCCTTCCGGAGGATGTGGTGAAGACCAGAACTGTGAAGGACTTCAAAGGGGCGTGGGATAAACACTGTGGATCCATAAAGTCAAGAGGCCGCCAATGAAGAGTGGATGACTCGCCAGAATGATGGCTACTGCCTGGAGACAATACCCTTATTCAATAAACGTACACATGCTTACTGTGACTCCAACATCGTTCTAGCTTCAACAGCAAGAGGAAATGTGGAATAAAGGATTTGCACTCACAAAGCGGGGAGTAGCTGGCTTGTTACGGCGGTTACTACCCCAAACCAAATAAGCCTGATACTTCAATTTCTATGCATATCCAGCATGGCTCTCTGCTTCAACAGCATGGGAGAAGAATAAACTGATACTTCAAGCATATCCAGCATAGCTCCCTGCTTCAACGGCAGGGGAGAAGAAAAACAACCAATAAGGGCTGTATAACAGTCTGGGTAAAACAAATAAGCATGGGTGTAGCTTGCTTATTGCGGCGGTTACTACCCCTACTACCCCTAACTAATCAAGCTAGATATTTCACTTGGATGCAGCTCCATCACTGCTTTCTACATTAATGGTGGGGGTGGAAGGGAAATAGAACCAAGAGCTAAGAGAAACAGATAAGTATGAGAGAAAAAAGTGTGTGAAGCTTGCTGGGCAGACTGGATGGGCCGTTTGGTCTTCTTCTGCCGTCATTTCTATGTTTCTATGTAAAAAGTCATGGGATAGGAGGTGATGTCCTTTTGTGAATTGCAAACTGGTTAAAAGACAAGAAACAGAGAGTAGGATTAAATGGTCTGTTTTCACAGTGGAAAAAGTTAAACAGTGGAGTGCCTCAGGGATCTGTACTTGAGCCAGAGCTTTTTAATATCTTTATCAATGATCTGGAAAGGGGTACAATGAGTAAAGTGATCAAATTTATAACTATATTAAAAAGCACTGGCCAAATATAGATCCCCGAGTCACTCCACTGTTTATTTCTGTATTTTTCTTTTTATTGAAATTTATTTGTGCTGTTTTTATGCAAGTGGTATACTTGAATTATTATGCAAAATTGATATAAATAAAATATTAAAAAAATATTAAAACTATGTTCCTGTATTGGATAAGATTCAGAGAGACTTTAAAGAGTGAATGAATTTGTTTTTTCCATGGGTGGGTCGTATTAATAAGATAAGTACTCTCTCCAGGCTGTTGTATTTGTTCCATCATGTTCCGGCAATGTTCTGCAAGTGATGTTTGCTTCCCTTTGGAGTATGATGCGCAGCTTTATTTGGCATGGTGGAGTGGTACGTATTTTGATAGATACTTTGTTTTGACCTAAGCAGCAGAATAGCATACAATTACCTGATTTTCTTAGTTATTATCAAGCGGCTCGTATTACTTGTATAGTGTGGATTCGAATACTGGGTGACTAACTAGAACAGGTGGAGACTGCAGGATTTGAGCTGCCTTTGCTGCTTAAAATGCCAAGTACTTCTCTAGCTGTGTGAAGAATTTTACGTAGCCACTCCATAATTGCACACACTGTCAAGGTATGGACGGAAGTATGCAGGTATCTTGGTCTACCAGTGGAAGTTCTGTCTCCTATTTAGCCATTAGCTAAGAATCTCAGGGTATCATACTGTTCCTTCTTTCCGGACAGGGGGCATTGGCAGCAGCAGAGGTTGAGGTTTATTTGGCAGATATGGAGAGAGGATAGATGGGCATCATTTTTGGAATTGCGGGCTAACTTTCAGGTGACGCATAGGTCCCATTCACTTTTCGTACAAATCAGGGATGCTGTAACTCAAATTCGAGGCACAGGGTGGGAGCCCCGGTTCCCAAAGACAGTTGAAATGTTTCTATGTGATAAGGGGGGTTAGGGGGAAAACATTATCATTTATATAAGGGTCTTCTCTTTCTGAAACTTCATCTGATATTGTATCAATATCTCACAGATGCATGGAATGAGGACCTGCACATAAACTTGGAGGAAGATGATTGGGATATAATTTGGCGAGATGCACATTCGGCTTCTACATGCACAAGAAGGGTGGAGCGGAAGGTGCACTTGCTTCACCGAACATATAGATAGCCATTTTTCTTCACAAAGTTATCTAAGACAGCTTCTCCACTTTGTTGAAGGGGCTGTGGCCTGGAATGGTCTTATTTACCTATGTGGTGGATTCCCTGAGCTACAATTGTTTTGGTGGACAACTGAAGCAAGTAATCAGACCATAATTAGGAAGGATTTTTCTCTGACCCTCACCCTGGGCCTGTTAAGATATGTGGGGGGGGGGAGTCTGAGGATTCTCTGCCAAGGAGAGAGATCCAGTTAGCAAACCCCTGTATCCAAGCATGCCTGCTTCACAGCAGTCATGTTATGGAAGCAGATTCCTGTAATTTCTCATTGGGAGTTTCAATTGGTTGAAAAGCTTACATATTGTCTTCGGGGACAAGATGATAAGTTCCCTTTGATATTATAAGGGATGAAGCAATTGAGTCTTGCATTTATGGCTAGGAGGGGGTAGTAATCTTTTAAAGTTTGTTCAGATGAAAGGCAACCCCGAGTAGTATCGTAAGTAAGATGCCGCCATAATGAGACGTCTATATGTATCATTTTGCATGAGTCTTATTGTGATGCATTACGACCTGGCCCGGGGCAGAAACAGCTGAGACACAGCCAAGCAGAAGCTAGTGGTACCAAACTTAGCCACCGGAGGGCGCTGAGGAAGGTAGCAAAGACTACACTTCCCAGGTTCCCTGAACCAACACCTGACCCCTGGCTGGAGCGTGAGCAGGAACAGGTGGAGGAAATTGGGACTGATCCCTATGACTCAGCAGAGTCTATGGAGGCTGAGGAAGAGGGCATGCCACCGTGGTGGAACTGGCCACAAAAGCCCGGCTCCTCAGAGTCTCAGGAGGAGGAGATGGAGGTAAGCTGGGGAGAGGAAAGCTCCAGCTGTTCCTCTATGGAGGTAGAATAACCAGGAGGTTGGGGGATGGTAAATCCTGGGTTTAGACAAAGAGATTTAAGAAATGTTGAAGGGATATTAGAGTGCAAATGCTGTTTAACTTTAAGCTTGCTAAGGAGAACCTAAGGAGTTAGGCTTAGGGGGATTGTACCGTCAACCAGGCATTGTTGCAGGGCTGCAGCCGGTGAGGCTACAAAGGCCTACATTAAATCCTTTTTGTGATAAAGGCCTTTTTTCCTGTGTACTGTTTGGGAGTGCCAGGACTAGGCCTGGCACTCTGACTAGGGCCTGTGAGGAGTCCATAGCAGCGCTGTGCATGAGCTGTGCAAGGGGATGGACCGTGGCATAGGAGCGAAGCCGGAGGCCTGAAGCCCAGCAAAGCCCCACAGCATGCTGGGCGGAGGGGCAGGATCATGACACTTATACATGATAAAATGCAGAGACTTGTTCGCATATTATATGTTTCTGATTTGTATTAAATAAAAAGCTGCAAAAAAAAAATGCAGGCACAATTAAGGGTTAAATTGTGCATTCTGCCAAGCACACTTTATTGCATCACCTGATTCTTAGGAGCTTAACACAACTATACTGCCACTCTGTTGAAGTCCGCTTCCATTCTAGGTAGATGTGCATGTTTCCATACCACGTCCAATACCCTATCCTCCCATTTCTTTTAGCTGCTGTTCTTACCACTTCCTTTTAGACGTGTCCTAAGCATGATTAAATTCTGCCACAGTTCTGATTACAACCTCTGCTGGTAGACTATTCCAGGCATCTAACACCTTCACAATATCTTATCTGAATCTCTCTCCCTCCCCTCCAGCTTCATTTGTGCCTCCTTGAAGGGCTGGACAAATTCCAGGAGACAGGCTGCCCAGCTGCATAAAACGTAAGACATCTGTGTCCAAGCCTGAAGGGAAGCCAGGCTCTGGCAAGACAGCAGCTGCCTTAAGCAGGCAGGAAAACAGCTTCCACTGCCACAAAGCTGCCCGTAAGAAGCTGGAGGAAATTTTTAATAAAGATGGTAAAGACTGGATGGGAAGAAGGGCAAAGAAAATTAAAAGACAAAGCAGAAAAAAGAAAACAAATGTAAGAGAAAATTTTTAATAAGTGTTAAAAGAAATTTTTCCCCAATATCTAATTTTGGGCTGGCACCCAAGTTTCCCAAAATGTTTGCAACCTTTACTCTCTGTCCTTGAATGTCTTTATTTATGGAGAATGCTACTATTGAGAACATAAGAGAAAAGCCAAGATCAGATATTAATTTGATTTATACACCACCTTTCAGACATTTTAAAGCAGATTACATTCAGGTACTGTAGGTATTTCCCTATCCCCAGAGGGTTTACAATCTAAGTTTGTTCCTGAGGCAATGGAAGGTAAGTGACTTGCCCAAGGTCACAAACAGCAGCAGCAGGATTTGAACCTTGGCTTCCCTGATTCTCAGCCTGAACTTTGAAGTACTGCATCTGGAATGGGAACACTTAATGGTCCTCATCTATCATTACTTTCTAAGTTTCTATTAAAGTCTGATAAATACGTGAATATGTCTACTATTTCCTCTACCTCCCATTCCCTTCCAGCAAGTACAGTTTTTAAATTAAGCCTCTCTTACATGGTTTGTGTTACAGACCATTTTCATGGCCCTTCTCTGAACTGTTTCCATATCAAGAGGATGATAATGGAGTACTGGGTAAAACTACACAGAGCAGCAGTTTTACCCAAAACAGCAGTCATATGGTTGCATTGTGCTTGCAAGAAGGGCATTAAAGCAGACCCTAAACAGCAGCAGTATGATTGCATCGGGCCACCAAAGTGGCACTTGGGTAACCTGCATGGAGTGGCAGGTACAACCCTAAACAGCAGTAGTACGATGGAATCAGGATTCCAAGAAAGCAATGGGATATGCCATCACTAAATGGATTCTGGACATGCTTGCAACAAAGATGAAAAGAAGTCTGAGAGGTTGGTTGAAGAAGTGGGGGAGGACGGGGAATCTAGTATTGGGCTGCATTTGGAAATTTATAGGCATACCTACCAAAAGGCAGATGAATCTCAAGTGGGCAGATGGCAAGGGCCATTTTGGTCTTTATCTGCAGTCTTTTACTACGTTACTATGTCTTTATTATGAAAGTATGACCTTCAAAACTTAACAGAGTACTTAAGGTACTCTGCAAGCAGACCATTACCTCCTTTTTCCCTATTGGTGATAGAAACATAGAAATGAAGGCAGAAAAAGACCAATCGGCCCATCCAGTCTGCCCAGCAAGCTCCCACACTTATTTTCCCAAACGTATCTGTTTCACCAACCACCAAGTTAAGGACCCTTGTTGGTAACTGTTTGATTCAAATTTCCTGCCATCCCCTGTCATTGATGCAGAGAGTAATGTTGGAGTTGCATCAAAAGGTGAGCATAAGGCTTAATGGTTAAGGGTAGTAACCGCCGCCAATGCTTGTTTACTCAGACTGTACAGATCAATGCCTTGTTGGATGTTGTCTGAATGTAAATCCTCTTTTCCACATTTTCCCCTGCCGTTGAAGCAGAGAGTAAATGCTGTATATGCATTCAAAGTGATGTATCAAGCTTAATTGGTTTAGGGTAGTAACCGCCATAATAAGCAAGCTACCCCCACGCTTATTTGTTTACCCAGACTGAAGTTCAGTCCTTGTTGGTTGTTGTCTGAATGCGACTCCTCTTTTCCACATTTCCCCTTGCTGTTGAAGCAGAGAGCAATGTTGGAGTTGCATTAACCGTGCGAAGGCTTATTGAGTAAGGGTAGTAATCACCAGGTAGTAGCCTCCATTCCAGCAAACCACCCACATGGCTCTTCTCTTCATTCCCATCCTCTAGCCTTTATTTATTTATTTATTTAAAGTTTTTTTTATACCGATTTTCCTGCATAAAATGCATATCAAACCGGTTTACAATGAAACAGAATGAGCAGGATCCACAGTGTTTATCCCATGCCCCTTTGAAATCCTTCACAGTTTTAGTCTTCAACACTTCCTCCGGAAGGACATTCCAAGGCATCCACCACCCTCTCCATAAAGAAATACTTCCTGACGTTGCTTCTGAGTCTTCCTCCCTGGAGTTTCAAACCGTGACTCCTAGTTTTACTGATTTTTTTCCAACGGAAAAAGGTTTGTTGTTGACAATGGATCATTGAAACCTTTCAAGTATCTGAAAGTCTGTATGATATCACCCCTGCTCCTCCTTTCCTCCAGAGTATACATATCCAGGTTCCTCAGTCTTTCCCCATAAGTCATTCTATGAAGACCATCCACCTTTTTGGTCGCCCTTCTCTGGACAACCTCCATCCTGTCTCTGTCCCTTTGGAGATACGGTCTCCAGAACTGAACACAGTACTCCAGGTGAGGCCTCACCACTTCCTTTCTCTTACTAGATATTCCCCTCTCTATGCAGCCCAGCATTTTTCTGGCTTTAGCTATCGCCTTTATCACACTGGAGCAACTATTGCACTCAACACGTAAAGTGTTTACACAACAAGTGCAAATAAATTCTTTCTGGTCAAAGTTCAACACGGACCTGTGTTTCGCCAGTCCGGCTGCTTCGGGGGGCCAATTTTAACAACAAAACAATCTATAATACAAGGAAAAATAAATTGACCAGAATACAGCAAACTGGGAACGGGGCAAATGCTGACAATGCAAACTCATGGACATACAAAAACATACCTGTGTCTTAGTCAGTCTCAAATTTTATTCAGGAGCGCACTAAATCAACATTGGTAAAGGAGTTTTAAACCCTACCATTTTATTTATCACTTTTATATACCGAGGTTCAGGTTACAAAGTTACTAATCACTTCGGTTTACATTCCAACAATAACTATGACAGAATATTGTCTTACAATGAACAGTGTAAATAAAACTTGGATACAAAGAACTTGGTAAACAATGTGTATTATAGAGGGGACTGGACTGGCGGGGCCTAAAGCCAACTGAAATGAAACTCACTAGGAAAAGGAGCTACTGCAGCTGGTTTATTTGGGCGAAAGGAAAAACTTGGAGATTTGCCATGGGCGGGGTCTACCCGTGGGATCTGTGCTGGGAGAGTTGAGTTAAGAGAAGGCTTGGTTGAACAACCAGGTCTTGAGTCTTTTTTTTAAGGTGATTTTTGAAATGAAAATTCAGTTCTTCCAGTTTTGGCGCGAATGCGTGAACCAATGACAGAAGCGGACTCACTGACCAATCACCATTCACTACAGGATGATGACGTAGATGTACTGTCAAAGGAAATAACTCCATTCGAGTTCAGCGTTTAAACCCTTTTTGGAGACTGTGTCTAGGGTATGAATCCATTTTTGTTCCCTCCTAATGAGAATAACTGGGAAATCCCCTCCTCTCATTGGGGGAGTTACAACATCGATGACAAAGAATTTTAGATCTAACACTGTATGAGACAATTGTGTCCAATGAGACACCAAAGGAGCTTTTTCTTTACCCGTTTTAATATTGGACTTATGTTCAATGATGCGGGTCTTAATTTTTCGGGACGTCTTATCTACATACAGTTTGTTGCACGGACAGCTGATTACGTATACCACCCCGGAGGAATCACAATCAGATTCCCCTTAAAGTATAAAAGTTTTCTTACCGGATGTGTAAATTCAGTAATAGTGAAGGTATGCTCACAAACGGAGCAGTGACCACAAGATTTATGTATTCCTTTATGGGGCACAGTGTTCATGGTCGAGAAAGTGGTGTGTACTAACATATCACGTACGTTTTTATCCCTATGAAAAGTAAATCTAAGGGTGCTGTGAAAATGCTCTTCGAGCGCCAAAGCTTGCTGTATTCTGGTCAATTTATTTTTCCTTGTATTACAGATTGTTTTGTTGTAAAAATTGCCCCCCCCCCTCCCCGAAGCAGCCGGACTGGCGAAACACAGGTCCGTGTTGGGGGATTTGCTGTATAACACTGTGTTCTACCAAGAGGAGTAGCCATATTGAGAATAAAAAATACATTTGCACTTTGACCAGAAAGAATTTATTTGCACTTGTTGTGTATACAATTTAGCTATCGCCTTGTCACATTGTTTCGCCGACTTTAGATCATTAGACACTATCACCCCAAGGTCTCTCCCCTGCTCCGTGCACATCAGCCCTTCACCCCCCATCAAATCAGCTGCCATATCTTCGACCACTCTTCCAGCTTCCTTAAATCTCATCTCATTCTCTCCACTCCTTCCCGGCGTGTCCACTCTGTTGCAGATCTTAGTATCATCCACAAAATGACAAACCTTACCTTCTATCCCATCCGCAATGTCGCTCACAAAGATAACACAGGACTGGTCCCAACACCGATCTTTGCGGCACTCAGCTTAACACTGCTCTCTCTTCAGAGTATGTTCCATTTACCATCACACATTGTCTTCTGTCCTTCAACCAGTTTGCAATCCAGGCCACCACCTCGGCACTCACTCTTAAGCTTCTCGTTTTATTCACAAGCCTCCTGTGTGGGACCATATCAAAAGCTTTGCTGAAATCCAAGTAGATTACATCGAGCGCTCTTCCTCAATCTAATTCCCTAGTCACCCAATCAAAAAAGTCAATCAGATTTATCTGACAGGACCTTCCCCTGGTGAATCCATGCTGCCTCTGGTTCAGCAATTCTTCCCTTATGCATCAAAATATACCATTAGATGCCCCTGCTCTTATGACATTCACATATTTAAGTCACCTAAAATGATTGCTCTGAGGTTCCTTTCTTATTTGTAGTTGCCAGTTCTTGTCCTCCTGATAGGTGGCTAATGGATTTTTGAACTCCAGATGCATAATTTTACACCTTTTTGAAATGAAAATTCAGTTCTTCCAGTTTATTCAAGTTCCTTTTCATTTTTTCCACCCCTCCAAGCATTCCTATTTTAGGTCAAGTCAGTCTTGAACCAGCAGCACATGGAAGTGCTTGAAGAACACCTATGCTTGGAGCTAGTCCGTTACTCAGGGGACCTTCTAGAAGAATCTTCAGTCCTCTAGGTCTCTTCTGGCTCTGCCCAGCTACCAAGCACACTGGATAAGCAGGGGCCAGCTACAATTTGCTGTGCTATATAAAAATTCCTTTGCAGCTCTGGCTCTCTACTAATTCAACTGACTTCCTAGATCTGCTTCTCTTCCCTTGCCTCCTAGACCCTGTTTCCTTGCTTGGAATAGACCTTGGCTCAGAACTGAGTTTTCTATTTCCCATCAAACAGGTAATTTACAGCTCGACTGCTGGATTTGTCATAGACTCTGACCATACCCAACAATCTACCCTATTATAAATGTGCGTCAGTCAAGAGGTAAGTGCCAGGAAAATTTGTTACTTTGTAGTTTTTTGTTTTTTATCTTTGCTGCATTTATTTTGCTCATTTTTAGCTCTCTCTTGTAATTTTATATTTTTCTGCTCTGTACTCTTTTCTTTACCCTTCCTCTGGCTTATTTTCCTTTTTTCTCAACCCCTTCCTTCAGCTTCTTTTCCCCAGTTTCCCCCACCTATGTCTTCCCTCCAGCCTCTCTCTAATCTCTCTTGGCCCAGGCCTGGCCACAAAAGCAACAGCTCTCCTCAGCCAATGCTCAGCTGCCCAGACAGGCACCAGTTCCAAATTTTAGATAACCAGTGCTTTTCCAATCTTGTTTTGTATTATCTGCAGACAAGCATACTTTTTCATCAAGTCCCTTACAGACATTGAAAAAAAATCAACTCCAGCATCTAGCCCTCTGGTAGTGGTCACTTTACCTTCACCACTTGAAGTATGTTGCTTAACCTGTTCCTTATCTAGTCAGAAACTTTGACCTACACTTAACGCTAGCTAGTCAATTTACCAGGCTTTATGTGGAACAATGCTGAACATGGCAAATAAACATATAATTTACAAATCCACGAATACAAGCAAAGAACAAGAGGAAAATAAAGAATGTCTAGTATCAAAAAAAAGACAAAAGCTTCAAAGGAAAAGTAGTGAATGCTATAAACCAGTGGTTCTCAACCAGGAAAATAGGTACCCCCGGGAATATAAGAAAACTCAGCAGGGGATGTGCAACCAATGTTCCCTCTAACTGTTTGAAAGGTTATGTGCACAAAAATGTTCTTTTGTGCAGTTTTTTTTTTATAAGCAGAGTTCAAATTTGCATGCAACAAGTTATAATGCCAATACTGGGATTTCTTGTGTGCAGGGTTCAACAACTGTCTGTACGAACCTACGTGCACAGCTCATAGGAAAAAGTGTACACAACCAATCCAATTCTGCTGCATGAGAGAGGAGCCCAAACCACAAGGGACAACCAAATATGCCACTGAGCCCTTGATGAGCCATTGCTAACGCCAAGCTGAACTACCTCCCAAATCACCTGCACAGTATTGTCCAGTCTCATGAACTTTACAAGTTTCAAAGAGAAAGTGCACAGGACTTTTGCACCTTCTTTTCTGCAGGTACTTTTCCTATGGAAAACAATGTGCAGAGATTGCAATTTCCAATCTACACACATTATTCTCATCTTAAACATGCCACCAGGAATGCCTCTTCTAAATGCAGCTAAAAAGGTGTACATGTTTTACAATAGCACGCATAATTTTAGCTGCATTGAGGGAGGGCACTTTTCAGAAGGCTAGATTTACATGGGTTCTATACCCATATAAATGACTTCGAAAATTATCTTCTAAAGCACAGTGAGCAACGTATCTT
The DNA here is from genome assembly GCF_901001135.1 of Rhinatrema bivittatum. Lineage (NCBI taxonomy): Eukaryota > Metazoa > Chordata > Amphibia > Gymnophiona > Rhinatrematidae > Rhinatrema > Rhinatrema bivittatum. The sequence goes on along the minus strand of NC_042620.1, from coordinate 19,514,019 downwards.
AACTCAGCATCACAGGTTCCACCATGCCAATGCAAAAAATTGTCAAGAAGCATTATCTGAATGATATCAAGAATACTCCTTACCCAGTAAAAATGCTGCTAGCATTAATTTGTTATGGGTTTGACAGATGCTTGGTTTTGATTGTAAATATTACTATTCTTATCATAAGGCTGGGGGTAGCAGCAGTTAGGTAGCTGCAGTTTCTACCCTTGAGAGAAATATGAGGGTAGCCTGCACAAAGCTGCAGATATTACCATAAGAAGTTTGCTGGGCAGACTGAATGGGCAATCTGGTCCTTTTCTGCTGTCATTGCTATGTTACACTATCTGCTAGACTCTGAATTCAGCATCACTGTCTGGCGCGTATGTGCAATTAAACGCCAAATGAAAATCAGGCACAAATATTAATTTATTCCATTGTATATTCTGTGATTTCCAAATTGTTCTACGCAGATTTTAAAATAACACACACATTTTAATCATAATAAACAATGTAAACATAGCATTTTTTTTGAGAATTTTGACCATTTGCGATCCTGGGGATAAACCAAATATCTCAAAATCTTGAAGGGGTACAATATTCATGAAAGGTTGAGAATCACTGCTGTAATCTACCAGCATACTAATAGCACAACATGAAATGAAATCCACAGCAACTTTGACAGCAGAGTGCTGGACCCACAAAAGATAATATCTGTAAATTTACTAATAAAATATACTAAACTAGAAATAATAATGCTGTGTCTTAACATAACTGAAATCTTAAAATCCCAGAGAGCATTGGTTTTAAGCTCAGCCTGTTTACAATAAGCATGAATTTTTTACACAATAGAGAACTATAATCAATATGGAAAAGCACATTTCTATTTTTACACTAACTGGTCATCTAAATCAAGGTATTTTAGAGTCTCTACTAATTTTACAGGATGTTTAGAAATGTGATCAATATAAAATTACTTTTGCAGTTAAATGCATGTGCAAAAAAAAAAAAAAAAAAGCATTTCTTCAAAATATTTCATACAAATTTCTTTAACAAGCTTGCCCTACTGGAGTCAAATAGGGCAACACAATAGTCCTCTTTTCATCCTCTCTTACAAGCCAAAGGACATAATCAGGAAACATAACTTCATTACTTTTAAACTATTAACAGACACTTTAAACAAACATAAATCTGCAACACAAAGCTCAGTCTGTAGCCTTATGAATGGATGTGATTTGTCAAATAGCCCTGCAAAAACGTAACAAAGAAGCTGGCAAGATTTTTTTCAACATCTACATATCAAATGTTATTTTGCTACTGGATTTTAAAGATTTGCCACTCAAAAAATTATGATTTACAACCTGATTAAATTAATGATTTACAGATTTTCTAGAAATACAAGCAAAACCTTTATCTCCTTCCTTGTCTTTAGTAGGGATCAATAGTCTCATCACCAATCTTTCTTTCTGCACTAAAATAGAGAAGTTCAATTTTTGCAAGATTAAGCAACCATAAAGCATGTGAAATAAGTGCCCAGAGATTTCTTCACCTCAACCAGAAAGCTCTCACTAGAAACCTCTTTCGATCAAACTATAGTTTGAGGAAGAGGAGTATAAAAATGTAACATAACATTAAAAAAAACGTCAATTTTTCTTCTGAGATTTATGTACATAAAAGGTTACTGTCAATATATTATTCCCTGTGTAAATTTGTATTGCAAATTAAGACTATAAATAAAATATCTAGCAAGGCGCTGTCGGTGGTAAAATATTTATCAATAAAGAAAAATCAACACCTATTCTCACCATCAAAGCCTTTTTTATGTCAAACTATATTAACTACAACTAAACTGTTTTCTCCCTCGCTGAGTCCTAGTTTAATGTATTGCTTTCCTGAATTCCATGTGGAACAGACCTGTATTAAAAACACTAAATAAACCTGAACAGCACGCTGTACACAAAGCAACTTGATAAGTTACATTTAGAGATTTGATCTTAATATACTCCCTACACCTCTTCTTCCCCGCCACAGGGAATCAGAAATAATATCCCTATGTTCCCTAGACTCAGAAGTGAACCACAATGGTCTCCAAATGCCGTATTTCATCTCAAACGCATAGGAGACTTTAGAAACTCACTACGGGGGAAGAAAGAAAAAAACGTAGGAGAGCGTTCATTTCAAATAGGAGGTCAAATCCATTAACTGTAGCAATTTACTTTCAAACTATCCATGGGAGCCACATAAACAGTGCGAGATGCACCCGAGCTGAGATCTCCGCTAACCTGCTGGGGGGGGGGTGGGGGAGACACTCTCGGATATCTCCCCGCTGAGTGAGGCCTGTATCTGCACCGGCCCTGCTGCAATCCGGAAGTCACCTACCTCTTCAGGGGGAGAGAGAGAGAGCGCGATGGGACAGGGGCGGAAATCTTCCTTCTTCGCCCACCTCTCGGGTCAGCGCCGCCGAAGAGTCGCGGCCGCGGCTCCCGACCGCTTTTCCCAGGCGTTAGGAGCCGCAGCCCCCCCCCCGGAGGCAGGAGGCGACAGCAGGCTCCCGGGGAACCGGAGGGGGAGATCGAGGCCGCAGCGGAGGGAAGGATGGAGGCCGGAGGCGGCGCGCGCGCCTTCTCCCCTTCCCCCACTGCCGTTCCGCTCCTCGCACCGGGCCCCGACCGTCACCTCCTACGCGGCATGAACGGGACGGGAGCAAGGGAAGGCCAAGGCGCGAGGACCGGAGGTGCCACCAAAAAAAAATAAAAATAAAATAAAGTCCAAGAAATCCACAACACCAACACACAAAACCGAGGGCCGAGCAAAAAAAAAAACAAAAAACTTGTGTCAAACGAGCAGCGGCTCCAGGAGGCGACAACTACAAAATACACACACAGACGAGCTCGCGCACGCCAGACTGGGTGACGCTGCGCGCCAGAACGAGCTCGCAGGCTACGTCAGTGGCACGCCGGCTTGCGCCTGCCTGAAGAATAAGGAAGGGAAAGGTGAAGGGAGGGGAGGGGAGGAGAAATCCACAAACGTCCGTCGCTGGGCGACGGTTACAAAATCATTCGGCACGCGCTTGCGATGCACGTTTTGGGGCTTTGCACAGTACCGCGTGCCCGGCATGAACGAAGCCTACTCGCCGGAGAGCCGCTGACTTGGGGGCTGTCGCACTCTCCTGCTGCACAGCGTGAAGCCAAGCGCTTAGCTGGCTCGTCCGTTATCAGGCGGCTGGCAAACCTCAGCCTGCCACTTTAATTTAACCTGCAACTTTTCTGCCACACACCTGCTTACCCCGCCCGCAGGAAAAGAAAAAAAAGCCGCCTTATTTTTTGTTGAAGTAGGGACATTACGCTGATGGCCATAGAGGGGGGAAAACGTAAACTGGCTTTGGAAGGGAACGTGACTGATATTCACCTTCCGCGCCCAGTTTAGCAGGTGGCATGGTGTAAAAGAAGCAGTATGGCCTTTTCCAATATATTAGAACTAGGCTTTGGACAAAAATAATAGGGGATACTTTTAGCAGAATATCCAACAATAAACCCTATAGAAAGGTAAGTAACGCCACCACTGCCTTAGCTGATATGAAAAATACTTCTAATTGCAAGCTTTATTACAACGTTTCAAAAAATATCAAAAGATAACATGACACGGAGAACACAAACGAATATTGATTGCATACCCCAATCAGCAATTCCTCAGTCAAACCACTTCATAGCATGAGTATTGCCAAGGTGTATACAAATTGCTTTCAATAAGACTTCAGCGAAAAACCACATAAAAGGCGCAAGCGTTCAAAAGAATACAGTTGAACCACAGTCCACAAGAAAAGGGATACTTTGTAAATTTATTTATTTTTAATTTTTATATACCGATGTGCCTGTATACAATACATATCGCTGTTACACAGAAGTGCTGTAAAGAGTCCCCATGCATTTCTCCGTTACTTCATGTAGATTCTACAGATGTTTCTGTGCCCTATATTGACTCCGATGTTTTTCCAATATCCTGTGTAAAATCTGGCCCATTTTCTCTATATTATCCCAGGACAAGCAGGATGCTAGTCCTCACATATGGGTGACGTCATTGACGGAGCCCTATTCCGGGAAAACTTCCGTCAAAGTTTCTAGAAACTTTTGACTGGCACAGTGTGCCCACTGAGCTTGCTCGGCATACCATGATATTCTCAGGCACAGGGGTCTCCCTTCAGTCTTCTTTTTTCCACGAAGCCATTAGCCTCGCGGTTCTAGGAGTCCTGTGTGGTGAATTTTCACCATACAAAAAATTTGTTAAAAAACTCGGAAAAACTTCGACACCGTAGGGGTCTCCCTTTTTTACCATCGCGGTAAGTCTTTCCGTTTTTTCCGTCTGTTCCAGAACCGTTTAATATTAGCCCGAAAGTCGTCGACAGCTGTCCAACTCTCAAAATGGCTACGGGTTTTAAAAAATGCCCGATTTGTTGCCGTACCATGCCCATTACGGACCCACACTTAGAGTGTGTACTTTGTCTTGGCGAGGGACACGACGTTTTGAAGTGCCCAAAATGCGCCAAGATGATGCTGAAAGGCAGAAGACTCTGGATGGAGAAAATGGAGCACCTGTTCCATTTACAATTAATGCCGTCGACATCGAAGTCCACACAGTCGTCTCCGGCTGGAGCGATACGGAAGGTCATCCTCAAAAAAACGAAGACCGGATGAGGCGGGGGATGGGCCGTCGCCAACCCCTTCAAAATCCTCGATAAAATCGACGGTCATCGAGAAGGGCATCTAGCACAGGCAGAAACATTGGCATTGACATCGGAGGCCTCACGATACCGAGAGCAATCCGATAACCGGTGCTCCATCGACGGATCCCGAATCAGCGCCGAAGAAACCTCGGAGAGACGATGCTATGCCAACACCTTCCACCCCGAGGCGATGCTATGCCAACACCTTCCACCTTCGCTGCCTCCCCCCATAGCTGCTCTGGTCTCACCAGCTATGCAGGTGGAACTGGACGGGTATATCCGCCAGGCAGCTAGGGATGTGCTCCTTGGTATGCCTCCAATGCCAGCACCGAGTCCGCCATTGAGGCCAACACCATCGCCAGTACCGGTTCCACTACCATCACCGGTCACACCGATGCCAGTACAGACTCCATCGCCAATTCCATCAATGCCATTACCGATGCCATTACCAACCCCATCGCCAGTTCCACCGATGTCGATGCTGGATATATCCCTTTTTGCGCCAATTTTAGCAAAATTGGATACTCTCAGTGCCATTCCAGGGAAATCTCCAGAATTACCGATGCCAGCACCAAGGGAAGAGAACATAGCAGAAGAACCTCCGATGCCGGAGCCACTCCCAGGTCCATAGGGAGTTCCTCGGCCATGTCCACCATTTTCCCCACTGTTCCCATCGAAACCCAGGGAAAAACAGTCGATGCCAAAGGTGCCTATGCCATCTACACCTCTTTGACCGCATACACCTGATACATGGGATGATCCTAACACTGATACCTCTTCAGAGAAAGTCCTTTCAGAACCCTCTCCTCCAGAGGAAAGAAGAAAATCCCCTCCAGAAGACCTGTCCTCGAATTTTATCAAAGAGATGGCTGACACCATTCACTTTCAGCTGGAATCTGAGGACACCAGACAAAAGACCCTGGAAGTGTTGCAGTTCGTGGACCCACCTAAAGAGGTGTTAGCAATACCAGTTCACGAAGTCCTCATGGATTTGCTACACAGGTTATGGGAGCATCCCTGCACCATACCACCAGTAAATAAAAGGACTGACGCAATATACCTGGTCCAACACATCCCAGGCTTCCAGAAGACTCAACTACCTCATCAGTCAGTAGTAGTTGAGTCAGCACAAAAGAAATCAAAACGAATAAAGCCTCATTTTTCAACTCCACCAGGTAAAGACAATAGATTCTTGGACAACTTAGACAGGAAAATGTTTCAGGGATCCATGTTAGTTTCCAGAATTGCGCCCTACCAGTTATATATGACGCAATATCAGCGTACCTTATGGAAACAGATTCAAGAACTCTCTGAAACTCTCCCTCAGCAGGTCCAGGATTCTTTCACTTCCATAATACACAAAGGCTTAGAAGCTGGCAGACACGAAGTGCGTGCAGCGTACAACTGTTTTGAGACTGCATCGAGACTGTCGGCCACAGGTATAAGTGCTCGAAGATGGGCCTGGCTCAAGGCCTCGGACCTGAGACTGGAATTACAAGAGAAATTGGCTGATCTCCCTTGTTTAGGAGACAATCTCTTTGGGGATAAGGTAAGGAAGCGGTTTCCCAGCTAAAAGAGCACTCAGAAACACTGCGACAACTGTCCTCTGTACCTCAGGAGTCTCAAACATCACCAAGAAGACTCCCAAGGAAAGATTCCAAACGACCATACTACAGGCCAAGGTGTTAGTATCCACCTCCTGCCCGTGGACGATCATCTAGGCCACCTCAAAGAGCACAGCCTAGGCAACAAAGAGCACTTAGAGCTCAACCCCCTCCGCAAACAAGGGCAACTTCGTGGTTTTGAAATGCTGCCAGAGAACAGACGCCTATTTACAAATCCGACCACAAGTTTGCCAGTAGGAGGTCGGATAATGTTTTTCCAGCACAATTGGTCATGCATCACCACAGACCAATGGGTACTCTCCATAACATCTCAAGGATACCACTTGGACTTTCTCACTGTACCAAACGATATTCCACCCACCTAGTCTTGGACAGTACACAACCAATCCACACTCTTACAAAAAGAATTGTCCACCCTTCTGAGAGCCAGGGCCGTGGAACCTGTTCCCCGGCCTCTGAGGGCAGAGGATTCTACTCCCGTTATTTCCTCATTCCAAAGAAAATAGGAGGCCTACTTCCCATATTAGACCTCCGGAATCTTAACAAATTTCTAAAAAAATAAAAATTCAGGATGGTATCATTGGGCACCATGCTACCTCTACTTCAAAAAGGAGATTGGCTCTGTTCTCTGGATCTTCAAGACGCTTACACTCACATTCCAATATTCCCTCCTCATCGCAAGTATCTGCGATTCCTAGTGGGACGTCAAGATTTCCAATACAAGGTGCTACCATTCGGTCTTGCCTCAGCACCTCGCGTGTTCAGAAAGTGCCTAGCTGTGGCAGCTGCCCACCTGCACAAGGAAGGCGTACACGTGTTTCCTTACCTGGACGATTGGCTAATCAGAAGCCAAACACAGCAAGGAGCTCTCAACTCTCTCAAGCTCACAATAACTCTACTCCATTCACTGGGATTCCTCATCATCTACCAGAACATAAGAAAATGCCATACTGGGTCAGACCTAGGGTCCATCAAGCCCAGCATCCTGTTTCCAACAGTGGCCAATCCAGGCCATAAGAACCTGGCAAGTACCCAAAAACTAAGTCTATTCCATGTTACCATTGCTAATGGCAGTGGCTATTCTCTAAGTGAACTTAATAGCAGATAATGGACTTCTCCTCCAAGAACTTATCCAATCCTTTTTTAAACACCGCTATACTAACTGCACTAACCACATCCTTTGGCAACAAATTCCAGAGTTTAATTGTGCGTTGAGTAAAAAAGAACTTTCTCCGATTAGTTTTAAATGTGCCCCATGCTAATTTCATGGAGTGCCCCCTAGTCTTTCTACTATCCGAAAGAGTAAATAACCGATTCACATCTACCCATTCTAGACCTCTCATGATTTTAAACATCTGTATCATATCCCCCCTCAGTCGTCTCTTCTCCAAGCTGAAAAGTCCTAACCTCTTTAGTCTTTCCTCATAGGGGAGCTATTCCATTCCCCTTATCATTTTGGTAGCCCTTCTCTATACCTTCTCCATCGCAATTATATCTTTTTTGAGATGTGGTGACCAGAATTGTACACAGTATTCAAGGTACGGTCTCACCATGGAGCGATACAGAGGCAATATGACATTTTCTATTTTATTCACCATTCCCTTTCTAATAATTCCCAACATTGTTTGCTTTTTTGACTGCCACAGCACACTGAACCGACGATTTCAATGTGTTATCCACTATGACGCCTAGATCTCTTTCTTGGGTTGTGGCACCTAATATGGAACCCAACATTGCGTAATTATAGTATGGGTTATTTTTCCCTATATGCATCACCTTGCACTTATCCACATTAAATTTCATCTGCCATTTTGATGCCCAATTTTCCAGTCTCACAAGGTCTTCCTGCAATTTATCACAATCTGCTTGTGATTTAACTACTCTGAACAATTTTGTGTCATCTGCAAATTTGATTATCTCACTCCTCGTATTTCTTTCCAGATCATTTATAAATATATTGAAAAGTAAGGGTCCCAATACAGATCCCTGAGGCACTCCACTGCCCACTCCCTTCCACTGAGAAAATTGTCCATTTAATCCTACTCTCTGTTTCCTGTCTTTTAGCCAGTTTGCAATCCATGAAAGGACATCGCCACCTATCCCATGACTTTTTACTTTTCCTAGAAGCCCCTCATGAGGAACTTTGTCAAACGCCTTCTGAAAATCCAAGTATACTACATCTACCGGTTCACCTTTATCCACATGTTTATTAACTCCTTCAAAAAACTGAAGCAGATTTGTGAGGCAAGACTTGGCCTGGGTAAAGCCATGCTGACTTTGTTCCATTAAACTATGTCTTTCTATATGTTCTGTAATTTTGATGTTTAGAACACTTTCCACTATTTTTCCTGGCACTGAAGTCAGGCTAACCGGTCTGTAGTTTCCCGGATCGCCCCTGGAGCCCTTTTTAAATATTGGGGTTACCTTTGCTATCCTCCAGTCTTCAGGTACAATGGATGATTTTAATGATTGGTTACAAATTTTTACTAATAGGTCTGAAATTTCATTTTTGAGTTCCTTCAGAACTCTGGGGTGTATACCATCCCGTCCATGTGATTTACTACTCTTCAGTTTGTCAATCAGGCCTACCACATCTTCTAGGTTCACCGTGATTTGATTCAGTCCATCTGAATCATTACCCATGAAAACCTTCTCCATTACGGGTACCTCCCCAACATCCTCTTCAGTAAACACCGAAGCAAAGAAATCATTTAATCTTTCCGCGATGGCCTTATCTTCTCTAAGTGCCCCTTTAACCCCTCGATCATCTAACGGTCCAACTGACTCCCTCACAGGCTTTCTGCTTCGGATATATTTTAAAAAGTTTTTACTGTGAGTTTTTGCTTCTACAGCCAACGTCTTTTCAAATTCTCTCTTAGCCTGTCTTATCAATGTCTTACATTTAACTTGCCAACGTTTATGCTTTATCCTATTTTCTTCTGTTGGATCCTTCTTCCAATTTTTGAATGAAAATCTTTTGGCTAAAATAGCTTCTTTCACCGCCCCTTTTAACCATGCCGGTAATCGTTTTGCCTTCTTTCCACTTTTCTTAATGTGTGGAATACATCTAGACTGTGCTTCTAGAATGGTATTTTTTAACAATGACCATGCCTCTTGGACATTTTTTACTTTTGTAGCTGCTCCTTTCAGTTTTTTTCTAACAATTTTTCTCATTTTATTAAAGTTTCTCTTTTGAAAGTTTAGCATGAGAGCCCTGGATTTGCACACTGTTCCTCTTCCAGTCATGAAATCAAATTTGATCATATTATGATCACTTTTGCCAAGCGGCCCCACCACCGTTACCTCTCTCACCAAGTCCTGTGCTCCACTGAGAATTAGATCTAAAATTGCTCCCTCTCTCGTTGGTTCCTGAACCAATTGCTCCATAAAACTATCATTTATTCCATCCAGGAACGTTATCTCTCTAGCGTGTCCCGATGATACATTTACCCAGTCAATATTGGGGTAATTGAAGTCTAACACAAAATTATAATAAGGAGAGCCAATGCAGTAACCCAATAGGTAAACTGTCAATAAAGAGGGAAACTGATTTTAATTTAAATTTTTGCCTATAGTGACGGTGTCATCAAGCCAGACGTTGTGATTCAAACCAAAATCCAACCGGACCTCTAATCATTCACCATCACTGTAAAAATCTTTATTTATTTATTGAGACTATTTTTTGTTTGTTGTTTTTTTGTTTTTCAAATTATATTATAAAAAATTAGTCAGAGAGACTTTCAAAAAGCTTAATAGCTTGGTTGAATACTTCACTCCATTGACAATGTGAAGAATGTAAAATTGGTGAGCATTCTATCAATGCATAATATTAACACAGAAGGAGTCTTACCCAGTCACCAGTGATTGGTGACCGGGATGATTTCGCAAACAACAGAATATCTTGAGAATTGTAATATGGAAGTCACTGAGCGTGCAGTTCTTTTTGTTACCTTTTTCTCTGAGTATGACAATGAGTCAGTTAATGAAAGCATATTTCAAGAATTTAAATGTTTCCTTTTTGGGAGGTCTGATACGTATTTATCTAGACCTTTCAAGAGCTACTCAACAAAGTAGAAAATATTTTTTTGTTAATGCGACCTGAGGCTTTGTCCACAGGTGTGAGTTTCCTTTTGTGCTACCCATGCAAATGCATAATAAAATCGTCTGGAAATACTTACATTGTCTTTATGCCAGAGCAATTGAGACAGTTTCTAAATGTGAGGGCATAGAACTGCAATATGGGAAGGGATCTGATAAAATATTGTAGACGGAGTATCAAGCAACAATGTTAATTTTTTTTGTTTCTTATAAGTCTCCTCTGATTTCCTTATCTCCCCCCACCCCCACCCCACCCCCACCTCCCATACACACAAATATTTCCTATGAATGAAAAGAAGGAGCTAGAAGTTGTATTTATGATATGGATATGTATGCAATATGTTTCTTATTCAAGATTTCTTCTGTTTCATTGCAAAGAAGTTCTTTGTAAATTTTTTGAAAACTTGATAAATTAAAAACACAAAAAATATATATATCCAAAGCAGAAAGCCTGCAAGGGTGTCAGTTGGACCATTAAATGATAGAGAGGTTAAAGGGGCACTAAAGGAAGATAAAGCCAATCTGGAAAGACTAAACAAATTATTTGCTTCTGTGTTTACTGAAGAGGATGTTGGGGAAATATGTTTCGACTAACATCGGTATAAAAGACTTTTAAATAAATAAATAAATAAATACCTGTTCTGGAGATGGTTTTCAAGGGTGACGATTCAGATTAACTGAAGCAAATCATGGTGAGCCTGGAAGATGTAGTAGGCCAAATTGACAAACTGAAAAGTAGTAAATCACCTGGACCAGATGGTATACACGCCAGGGTTCTGAAAGAACTCAAATTAAATTTCAGACCTATTACAATTAATTTGTAACCTATCATTAAAATCATCCATTGTATCTGAAGACTGGAAGGTGGCCAATGTAACCCTGATATTTAAAAAGGGCTCATCCAAGATGGCTGAAGCTGCTGGTCATGCGTGAAGCAGCTCCATTCGGGTCATATTTGTATTTTTTCCTTTATGCCTCACTCAGCAAGGAAGTGGTGGGCTAAGGAGAGAGAAGCCCTGCCGAGATCCTCTGTAACAATTTCTGGCCCGATGGACGCCCATGTACAGCGGAGTATGATAAAACTGGGAACTACCTTGCTGGGCGGTGTTCAGAAGGAAGTTGTACCCGATGCTTCCCTTATTTATTTATTTATTTATTGTTTTTGTTATACCGAGTTTCATGATAGGCATCACATCAACCCGGTTTACAAATAACAAGGAGTGTAAAGCATAACGTAACGTAAAAAACAATATTTTCAATAAGAACCTTGAACTTTACACACCACCTTATCCCCGGAGGAACTGATGGCCCCGGCTAACCCTGCAAAAAAGGCAGACCTCTTGCCTAGTCCCGTGGGTCCTTGGAACCCAATAGTGATCAGACTGAGTGGGCAGTATGAAGCAGGAACATCTGAGGTAGTTATTGAGCCTTCCTTTATAATATTGGGAGCCGGGGAACAAGCCAGAAGCACTGTGTCTCGGATGGTAGTTGGAGAAACACTTGTATTGCCAGAGATTTAAAAAACTTATTTGGTAAGCCCATCTGTGATTTCTTTGGGAGACCGAACAAACATTAAATAGTCAAATGGCCACAGTCTATTCTTACCTGGGAAATCTAGATACTAGAGTTGAAAAGTTGGAAAACGAATCTATGGTGAATAAGAATAATATTGAGCAATTGCAGCAGGATTTAAGTAGCAAGTTGTCACCTCAAGCATCTTTGATGAAAGAAAATTAGTTGCTTTCTGTTAGATTGGAAAACATGAAAATTTGATTAAGGGGGAAAATCTCCATTTTATATATTTTCCCAGAGATCATTTAATTTCACCTATTCTGTGAAGACATGTGGAAGAAGTATGTGTTGGAAATTCTTAAAGTTCTTGAACAAGCACTCCCCTTAACCTCAAGAGTTTTACTTCCTTCCTTTCAAGAGGAAGGACTCTTTGAATCAGAAAGGGGTTCAGGTTTGACACCAAATGTGCCTTCACAGTTAAATCTAATGGATATCCTTGAAACTACTCAGAAGGATTCTAATACTCCTGCTACATTAGTAGTTTTATTTCTTCTTGAGGCTGATAAGGAATGGACGTTAAAAATGTATTTTCACCATCGTACAGAAACTTTCATGGACTATAAAATCAATATTTTTCCAGATTTGTCTAGAACAACTAAAAAAAGAGGGAAACAGTTTCTCTTGTTAAGATCTAGGGTCACTGAGATAGGTGCTTTATTTCTTTTAAAATTTCCCTGTGAATATATTGTAGAATATCAAGGTCCCTCTTACATCTTTTTTCAGCCAAACCAGCTTTCCACCTTTCTTTCAGATAAAACTACTCCTATTACCAGCTCTTTTCCAATTACAGCCGAATGAGTAATAGGTATGGCATATAGGTCCATAAAATGTATGTATTAGTACTCCATACAGTAGTCTTTATTTCTTTTTTTCGAATTGTTAGAATACAATTATACCGGAGGATGAGTTCTTGGATCCCATTATGGACTTAGAGTTTAGAACAGGGAAATATTGTTTTCCTCTAATTTTATATTATCTATGATTTCAATTCAAGATGTAAAATTTCTTGAAAATAATTTAAATTAAATTAAAAAATAAATAAAATAAGGGGTTCCAGGAGCAATCCAAGAAACTATAGACCAGTGAGCCTCACTTCAGTACCAGGAAAAATCGTGGACACTGTTAAAGAATAAAATCACAGAACATTTAGACATGGTTTAATGGAACACAGCCAGCATGGATTTAGCCAAGGGAAGTCTTGTAATACAAATCTCCTACATTTTTTTGAAGGGGTGAATAAACGTAGACAAAGGTGAACCAGTAGATGTAGTGTATTTGGATTTTCAGACGGTGTTCGACAAAAGTCCCTCATGAGAGGCTTCTAAGGAAACAAAAAAGTAATGGGAAAGGAGGCAATATTATTTCGTGGATTAGAAACTGGTTAAAAGACAGGAAACAGAGTAGGATTAAAAGGTCTGTATTCACAGTGGAAAAAGGTAAACAGTGGAGTGCCTCAGAGATCTCTACTTGGACCGGTGCATTTTAATATACTTATAAATGATCTGGGGGTACAACAAGTGAGATGTTCAAATTTGTGGATGATACAACATTTTTCAGAGTAGTTAAATCACAAGCGGATTGTGATAAATTGTAGGAGGACCTTGCGAGACTGGAAGATTGGGCATCCGAATGGCAGATGAAATTTAATGTGGATAAGTGCAAGGTGATGCATATAGGGAAAAATAACCCATGCTGTAGTTACACGATGTTAGGTTCCATATTAGGAGCTATCACACAGGAAAGAAATCTAGGTGTCATAGTGGATAATACATTGAAATTGTTGGCTCACTGTGCTGCAACAGTCAAAAAAGCAAACACTCAGGTCGATATTGTAACTTGCGGTTGAAGATTTCCCGTCTGTAACGTGCTGGGAGCGCACAATTCGGACGCGTAAGGCGATCCAGCAATACAGTCTCCAGTTTTACGCGTCCTTAGCGCTTCTTAAAACAGACGCATAACCCTTTCCGCACGCAGCATGTATACGATATGTAAATGAACAAATTAGCTGTATAATGAAGGAATTAGCTATTCCCCTCCGATACTGTGACGGGCGCTGATATTATCTCCTTAGTAACCCGCTATTTTGCCGCGGCCTTAACATGCTAGTTTACCGCCTACCCTCTTCTAGGTGTTAGGACTGAGTCTTGTAACAAATCACTATTAAGGCCATCGATACCACTTAAGATACTCAAACACAATAAAAAAAATTAAAAAAAAAAAAGCGATACAGAGATGATCGAGAAAATGTAATGCTGTGGGACACATAAAAACCTGTTACAGAGTGTAAAAAAACAAAAAAATGTATAAATACCTGTCACTTTCCGAATCCCCCAGGCGTGTGGTCATCCAGGCAGCGGCGGGAGCCAGAGGGCCGCATGGGTCCAGGCGGCCGGCGGCGGTGGGAGCCGGCGGGCGGGTGGGCGCGTGTTGGTTTCAGGCGGGCAGCGGCGGCGGGAGCTGGCGGGCGCGTGTTCGATCGAGGCCGCGGGCGGGTGGGCGCCTGTTCATCCAGGCGGCGGTGGCAGTGGGAGCCGGGGGGCGGGTGGGCGCGCATTGGTTTCAGGCGGGCGGCGGGAGCTGGCGGGCGGGTGGGCGCATGTTCGATCGAGGCCGCGGGCGGGTGGGCGCCTGTTCATCCAGGCGGCGGCGGGAGCCGGAGGGCGGGTGGGCGCGCGTTGGTTTCAGGCGGGTGGCGGCGGGAGCCGGGGGGCGGGTGGGCGTGTGTTCGATCTAGGCCGCGGGCCGGGTCACAAAGGCGCGCATTCATCCAGGCGGAGGGAGCCAGCGACGAAAGCGGCCTCCGGCAGCCCCCACCGGCAGTGAATGAATGCGCGCCTGTGATAGGCGCTCAAGGCAGTCACATGCTGTGACGTCGGGCGTCGTGACGTCACGCCGTGAGCGCCGAATCGCATGGGTCGCACAGGCGCGCATTCATTCACTGCCGGTGGGGGCTGCCGGAGGCCGCTTTCGTCGCCGGCTCCCTCCGCCTGGATGAATGCGCACCTTTGCGACCCGGCCCGCGGCCTAGATCGAACACGCGCCCACCCGCCCCCCGGCTCCCGCCGCCGCCCGCCTGAAACCAACGTGCGCCCACCCGCCGCCTGGATGAACACGCGCCCCCCCGGCTCCCGCCGCCGCCGCCTGGATGAACGGGCGCTCACCCGCCCGCGGCCTAGATCGAACACGCGCCCACCCGGCTCCCGCCGGCCGCCTGAAACCAACGCGCGCCCACCCGCCCCCCGGCTCCCGCCGCCGCCTGGATGACCGCACGCCTGGGGGATTCGGAAAGTGACAGGTATTTACATATTTTTGGTTTTTTGTTTTTTACACTTCCTGGTGCCTGTCATTTCAATTGTCATTTGAAATGACATTTGAAATGACAGGTACCAGCGCACCCAGGTTACTGTATAGGCGCTGTATTAAGCGCCTATACAGTAAAATGGGTTGCGCGGGCCTAACCCTTCCCTAACGCTTCACAGACGCGGCATGCATTTGCATGCAATTAGAAGAGAGTATCGAGCGCTAAGTGAAGAGAACTGTGCGTGCGGGGAGGAAGGGTGCGCCTGGCAATGCCGCACTCTTTCTACCGCGGTCTTAGAGTATCGATCTGAATGTTAGGAATTATTAGGAAGGGAATGGTTAATAAAACGGAAAATGTCATAATGCCTCTGTATTGCTCCATGGTGAGACCGCACCTTGAGTACTCTGTACAATTCTGGTCGCCGCAAAAAAAATATAGTTGCGATGGAGAAGGTACAGAGAAGGGCAACCAAAATGATAAAGGGGATGGAACAGCTCCCCTATGAGGAAAGGTATTTTGGGAGGATTCTAACCCTTGAGCATAAAACCTGAGGGCCTAGACAGGGTAGATGGGCCCCGGAGCTGATGGACTCCCAGTGTACCAACTGAGGACTTATCTGTAAGGTTGGTAAACTGCTTCTACTTAAAGCTTAGAGACTGCCTGAGTTCAAGGAGTCTGTTCTATTGTCCACTGCCACTTGTGTATCTTTAAGATCACGGTAAATAAAGAGCAGTTTAAGCACAGCCAGAGTTTCTGTGCTTTCCTTTGGCTGTAATCATGCCACTGACCACTCGAGTGCCACAGTCCTGTCATGTGCTTCACGGAGCTCCAGCTATGTTCCAGCACTTGGGTCAATCGCCTATTACACGCACATCAGGCCTATGCCGAGGCCTATCTGGACAACATTGTCATGAGGCCTGTGCTTAAAAAAACATCTTAATCCTGATCTCCCATCTAACTGTAGGCCAGTCGCCAATCTACCAAAACTCAAAATTATTGAGAGAGAAGTCCATTTCCAACTTTCTTTTTTTCTGGATAAAACCTTTGTTTTACATCCTAAACAACTGAGATATCATAAAGGTTTCAGCACTGAAACTGCACCAACCTTGCAATATGACATCGCTCTCAATTTAGATAAAGGGAAAGCAGTACTCATAGTCTTTTTAGACAGTGTTGCTTTCAACACAGTTGATTAGCAATTACTTTTAAATCATCTACATAATATAGGAGTCAGAGATCAGCACTTTGTTGGTTTAAGTCATTTCTGGATGATAGATCCTATCAAGTTGTCTGGAATATTGTTACCTCTAATTCTAGATCTCAGTTGTGGAGTCCCCCAAGGCTCACTATTAAAACCCACATTATTCAATCTTTACCTTGCTCCACTAGCCACTTTATTTCAAAGCTTAGGCTTTTTTTCATACATAAATGCTGATGATATTTTATTTATCTTATTTTTTAAATTTATATCTATGAAACTCAGGTTACAGAAAAACTCCATAAAAAGCCAAACTAAATACCAAGAAACATAAACAAAAATGGGGACATATTCAAGACATTTGCAGACAACTTCAAAACCGCAAAACTATGATACCTGCCTAGACAATCTATAATCTAAAAAAAAAAATGCTGAATTAAATGCCTTACAAAATAAATAGGCCTTCAGAGATTTTCACATTTTCTAAAATATAAGTAATCATTTTCTGTTTTTAATGAGTCTGAGAGCTCGTTCCAGAAATTAGGCTCTGCAACCTGAAACATCCTAGCTTAGGTTTCCTTTAAGTGTACTATTTTATGGGCTGGGACAATAATGAGATGTTTGGAAGAAGAATGTAGAGCACATGAAGGACAATAACTTGGTAGATTGGGAAAAAAGTATGGTAGTAAACCATGAAATGATCGAAAGCCAAGTGCGAGAACCTTAAATTTATTGCACCAACAGAAGAGACGGCTGAGGAGGGATATGATAGAGGTCTTTAAGATCATGAGAAGTCTTGAACGAGTAGATGTGGATCGGTCCACACAGCTTAGGAGAGAGATTTTTCTTGAGAAGAAAAATCAGGAGCTGGTAACGGGAGTTATTTTTTTTCTTGAAGTTTTCTTGCAAGTGCTCAGTTAGTTTTCAAGAAAACAAATACACTTTTTAAAAATTTCCTTTTCATGTATAGGTGGTGAGGTTATAGTGATTAAGTTAATAAGTATCGCACAGCTTTTTAGAATGTAATATTCTTAGATTTGCCTGATTAAATTCACTTTATTTTCTTGCCCCTCTCCTATTAATGGGACTAGATACAATTATACTATAAAGTTTTTCTATAATTTTGATTATTGTTTTTCAATTTTCTTAATGATATGATTGTATTTTCTTATGGCTTACTTTTGTAAATCTTTCAAAATTTTATAAATAAAAAAAGAAACTGGTTGCATGTTAGACCACAGCAGGCAGTTATTATTGTCACATTTATTCATTGCATTCGATAAAGTCTCAGTGATTTACAATATAAGCCTGAAAATTACAATCCATTTAAGATGTCAAAAACTTAAATCAAAACATAATGGGGACCGATGCAATACCATGCACAGCAGCTAATTTAACATGAGATTGGACACGCATTTTGGATGCGCGTCCATAACTCCCAATGCAATACGGAGATTAGCGCGTCCAAAATATGTCCAAATTACTGCATAGCTAATAGAGCTCATCACATGTAAATTCCATGTAGATGAGGCTATTAGCTAATCCTCGCGATGCAAAAAATTTCCCATGCAGCCAATGCATTCATTGCAATGCTGGCGTAAAGGTATGCCACACTCGAGGACACATTGAAAAAAAAAAGAAAAATCCTGCTTTTGGTGATTCCTTCTCTCTGTGTGTGCATTCACAAATAATAGGCCTTACCTCAACATCCAGGCCTAAAGTCTCTGGGAGCCATTAAAAAAAAATAAAGATAGCTCCCTATCTTTCAGCGCGTCAGGGAGCCCAATTACTCTGACGTTATTGTGCCTGTTGCGAATTTCTTGGTTGTCAACTTTCTCTATCAGCTCACTGTTTTCTCTTTTCAATGCTGATAAACGTATTTCCATCCAAGCTGTATAATTCTTCTGCTCAGAGACGCATCGTTCCAACTTTGTCAGCCTACCAACCTGGTTTTCAAGACTTTCTTTAATTTTATTAATTGTCAATTGAATCTTAGAAAGTCTGTCCTCTAAAGCTGTAGACATGCTTCAGGATAAGGTATGGATCATTTCTTTAGATACGACCACCACGACATTTTCTGTGTCAGCTTTAGGTGACTCAGACACCATTTTTGTTTCCACCAGCCAACCTTTCTCCGAATCGAATTGGTTTCACACTCATCCTTCCTTCGTATGAAGTAAAAAAAAAAATGGCTATCCAATTCTTGCAAGGGAGAGAATATGTTGAGTCTGTTCAGCTATAAAAAAAAAAAACAGGGGAGGCACAATTTAGGCAGGGGAACCCACAGAGCTCACTCACCACACGTTCATTCAGTTGATCCCCATAACCGGAAGTCCCCTCTATGATTCCTTCTAATAGTATTATGATACTAAGTAGGAGAACCCAAAGTTAGCAGATTTAGGTTAAAAAAAATTTTTTTGAAAAAAAAAAGTTCTGGACGGCCAATATACACACACAAGATACACGGTCTAGGCTCATAGACTGAGCATCTGTTTTCCTAACCCGCACTGACAGCCACCTCTCTTGTGCATCCGATGCCGAGGAGGTGCTAGGGATGCACAATTTTTCCCTAGCACCTCCTTTTTAGCGCAACCCCTAATTTAAGCATTGCATCATGTGCCCAGAAGAGGTGGCTGGGCGCACGTTAGGAAAATGGGTACTCAACACTGAGTGCCCGTTTTCTGCACACAAATATTGCATCAGCCCCAATGTAACATTAAAACATACAATATTAAAAGCTTACACCATTAAGAAAAACCTACTTCTCTATCACAAATGCTCTAAACTAGTAATACAGCTTTTCCTAATGAAATATTTTAACTAAAGGCTTGAGAAAACCCAAAAATATGTGAATCATTTGTTTACTCTTTCAGATAATACAAGTACTAAGAGACTCCATGAAGTTAGCAAGTAGCACATTTAAAACAAATCGAAGGAATTCTTTCACTCAATGCACAATTAAGCTCTGGAATTCATTGCAAAGGATGTGGTTAGGGAAGTTAGCTGGCTTTAAAAAAGGTTTGGACAAGTTCCTCAAAGAGAAGTCCATAAACTGCAATTAGTCAAGTTGACAGAAGGGTAGATTTAAAAAACTGACACACGCATGACGCACACATTTTAAAAACTGACGCACGCATGTTATAAAATGCCAGGTCGGCGCGCGCAAGGGGGGTATAGTTTAGCAAATATGCATGGCAACGCCTTCATCAGTTCCCTCCCAGTCCACTCCAATTAAGGAGCGGATTGGGAGGGAACATCCCAACCCCCTAGCCTAACCTCCTTTCCCCTTCCCCTATCCTAACTATCCCAGTTTTCTTTGTTGTACCTTTTGCTCCTGCCAAGGAGAAGGAACAAGTTGCACATGCTGGCACCATGGCAAATGGCTGCTGTGCTGGGCATCTCTAGCCTCGGGACTTACATGCGTGGCCGGGCCATTTGAAAATTGGCCTGATGTGCATAAGGCCCAGCCACATGAGTAAACCCCAGAATTTATGCATGCCGGGGTTTGAAAATCTACCCCTGGCTTGCATTAGTAGCATGGGATCTATTTAATGTTTGGAGACCTGCCAGGTACTTGTAACCTGGATTGGCCACTGCTGGAAACAGGATGCTGGGCTTGATGGACCTTTGGTTTGACCCAGCATGGCAACTTCTTATGTTCTTAGAACTTATATCTATTAATGATATTATCAGGAGTGCATTCCACATTTTTGGAGCCACTATGGAAAAAGTTCTATATCTATATCTCTCCAACTTGATCTCATGTACTAGAACCAACAAAAAATCATGTTAGGAGGAACAAAGCAACCTTGCCAGATTATATTTAGTAAACTTCATTATCAGATACTAAGGTGCTTGATTATGAAGAACTAACTGCAACTTAAACTGTAGTGGTGAATAGAATACAGTGGGAAAAGAAATGTGATTAGTAATGTGCCTAAGGGGTCAGTCTTGGGTCTGGTTCTGTTTAATGTCTTTGTGAGTGATACAGTGGAGAGGGTAGAAGGAAAAGTTTGCCTTTTGTGGATGACAGTACGATCTGAAACAGAACAGAAATGCCGGAGGGAGCAAACAGAATGAGAAGTGATCTAAGAAAACTCCAAGAATGGTCTAATGCTTGGCAATTAAGATTCAATGCAAAAAATGCAATCATAGAGTCACATAGTTTAGGACTAAATAGAATGTAAAACAAGCGTTACTGGTTTTTTTAATCTGTGCTTCAATTCACAGTAAATATTATACAAAGTTGCAACAAAAAAAAAATCCTTTTGAAAAAAAAAATCTGGATCAGCTTCAGAGATGGTAGAACATGATGCCTCAGCTCTGTTGTGAAATCTTTTTCACTTCTGGCCTCTCTTCTTTGGTAATTTATTGCAAAATTCCCATGCCTTATGCTACAAGACATGCTTCCTATGAAATGTTGGGCCACTGATCTCTAAGTTGTTTTACTCCTTCAATAGTATCAACAGTGAGATTCAAGAAAGATTCCCCTGGCTTGTAAAGTCTTGTTTCTGTCATCAATATTTGAATAAACTTTGTAGCAGAATCTAGTTAACAAAAAGTATGAATTATTTTTTCAGTGCTTTCAGATATGACTAAGCTGTGTGTGTGAAGTTTAAATCCAAGAGTACATTCCAGTGTGTCCAGAATATCTGGAAGATGCTTGGTAAGTAGACGGATTGAATCAACATGCATATTCCAATGTGTATCTGATTGAGAGTAGAGTGAGCAGTGTGTTTTATCATATCTCTTATAATCTCCCACCTCGCAGGGCTAGCACTGAAAAACACAAATAGTTTCTGCACACAAACAATGTTAATATTTCAGTACATGCTATTATAGCATTAACTCCTACAAAATTTATTAAATGGGAAGTACAGTAAGTTGTGGAAAACATGAGGAGGGATCAAATGAAGTTTGAGGAATGGTCTAGAGTTTGGCAGCTAAAATGTAATTGTAAAAATTGTAGAGCAATGCGTTTGAGCTGCAAAAATCCAAGAGACTGGTACAGTCTAGGGGGGTGAAATTCTTCTATGCACAAAACAAGAGTGGGTTCAAAGGGTGATTATCTCAGATGATCTGAAAGGCAATGACAAATGTCAGAAGGATCCTTGCATACATAGGGAGAAGAATGGGCAGCAGAAAAAAAAATAAAAGAGGTGAAATTGCCTCTGTATAGGTTCTTGGTGAGACCTCATTTGGAATACTGGATACCATGCTTTCAAAAGAATATAAACAAGATGAAGGCTGTGCAGAAGTTGGCTCTAAAATGGTCAGTGGGCTTCATTATGAAATATATGGAGAAAGACAAAGATCTAACTATATATACCCCAGAGGAAAACAGGATGGGGAGATATGATAGAGATATATTGAGGATGTGAATGAAATGAAGAGAGGCATGGGGGTGGCTTACGGGAATGACGGCTACTCCCCTTATTCAATAAACATACACACGGTTAATGCGACTCCAACTTTGCTCTATGCTTCAACGGCAAGAGGAAATGTGGGGAAAAAGGATCTGCATTCACAAATAAGTGTGGGAGTAGCTTGCTTGTTACTACCCCAAACCAAATTAGCCTGATACTTCACTTTCAATGCATATCCAAGCAGCTCTGTTCTTCAATGGCGGAAAGGGTGTGTGTGTGAAGAAAACAGGATTTATATTCAAACCACCAACAAGGACTAAATTGCACAGGCTGGAAAAACAAATAAGCGTGGGAGTAGCTTGCTTATTGAGGTGGTTACTACCCCTAACCAATTAGGCCTGACACTTCACATTGATGCAGCTCCAGCAATGCTCTCTACATCAATGGCAGGGGTGGAAGGAAATTAGAACCAAAAAGGGCCCTGACCTCACCGGTCAGAGTAACAGATAAGTATGAGAAAAATAAATATGAAGGCTTGCTGGGCAGACTGGAAGGGCCATTTGGTCTTCTTCTGCCATCATTTCTATGTTTCTATATGTATCATTGCATAGGAGGAGAGTCTCAACAGTAAAGATTCTGGAACAAGGGGTCATGGGATGAAGGTAAAAGGGGATAGACTGAAGAGTATTTATTTACAGAAAGGGTGGTGGATGCATGGAACAGCTTCCCAATGGAGGTGGTGGAGACAAAAATAATATCTGAATTTAGGAAAGCATAGGGGATCTCTGAGGGAGTGGCAGGGATTGTACAGCTAAGCAGATGTGCAAACAAGATGGGCCGCATAGTCTTTTTCTGCAAATTCTAAGGAGAATATATAGCAAGTTTAAATGACAAGTTAATTTTTGGACATAATGCAGACTTTTATTTTCTCTGACATATTAAATCTACTATCAAGTATCAAAATTCTTAACTTCTGCAGTCAAGAGTGTTATGACACTTCATACTGGCAATAAACATTTCAGCTATCTTTTCTTAATTTTTTAAATCAAAGCTGATAAACTCAAGAAATCTTTCTTTAATGTTACATGTATCGGTATCTTTGTTGAGACCTATAAATCTAAATATCAGCACATTGCTCTTGGTGAGAGCCATCAGGAGTGGCATCACATATGATGGAACAATAAATTGTCTTTTCTCTCTCTCTCTCTCTCTCTCTCTCTGCACAGTTGGCCTTCCGCGTTTCCTTACCACATAATTCAGTAAACTCATTCTGATTTTTCCATTGTTGTGCCCCGTGTTTGTTTCCATTTGATTATTTTCTTCTTAGAATGCTAATCCTCTTGAAGAAAGATGAAAGGTAAAAACCAACAATCTTTCCAATATTTTTTTACATCTTTTTGCTTCTGTTAATGTTTGTTTTTGAACTTCATTATCTATTTCATGTCCATGTAACAGTGACTACTGCATTTCCTTCCTCTGACAGTAGTGAGTTTTATGGTCTATGTTGTTTTTATGTTTAGGAGGTATTTTTTTGCAGCTTGTGCCATTTTTCACATTTGGTGAATGACCCTCACTGTTTGCCAGCATACCAAATTGTTTTTGTCTTTCTTCAGAAAATAAACATGGAAAAAAAATACAGTGCTTAATTGGTAAGACTCCAAACCAGCCAGTCTCTTCCTATCTGTTCTCCAATGGAAATCTTATATTTGAGAAGAAATTCAGAAAACATATGTCCATCAACATCTTTGGAATTAGCTTAATGTGTTCATTTGATTTTTATTTATATTTCAGGCACTTCAAAGCGGATTATGTTCAGTACTATTTTCTGCATGTCTTCCAGAGTCAGAACTATTTTTTTATGTTATCAGAGGAGGCCACAAACCTGGCTTTCTGAAAAAGCACAAATCAGATAGTGTAGTTCTATTCCTTTCTGGTTTTTTTTCCTTGTAAGCCTTCTTCTGAATGTATTGATGATAATGATAATATTACCTATCTTTTAAAATCATTAGATTACTGTCCTCCACAACACATTATACAAAAACAACTCCCCCTGGCTCGAAGATATGCCACAGTTCCGTCAAACTAATCGCCCTACTAGAAACTCCCTCGCCGGCACCCTTCAAACCCCCTCACTCAAAATTGGGCACCTTACCACCACCAGGGAAAGAGCCTTCTCCATTGCGGGTCCCACCCTCTGGAACTCCCTCCCTGCCAAACTCCGTTTAGAACCGTCCCTGAGCCATTTCAAAAAAGGAATCAAGACATGGCTCTTTAAACAGGCTTACCCTAACACTTCTCAACCCTAGTCACAGTTCACCTTTGAACCATCTCAGCCCCCGCAAAGCCTTCTTACCTTCTCCTTGACCTCCCTCTTACCATCCCAGTACCCCCTCCTGCTCCCTCACCCACATCCTTCTCCTGCGCCCCGTAGCCTCCCCTCCACCCCGCCCTTCATTCCACTAGCAACCTTTGCTTGAAAGTACCTTGCCATTTTGTTTCCTTGTTCCCTCCTCCCCCTCCTCCTTTCCCCCCTCTATCCCTCCCTTTTCCCCTGCATATAATTGTACATAAGTGCACATGTCTCCTTTATACTGTAAATAAGTTCATATACTAAGTTTATAAGTGCACACACACGCCTCCTTAACATTGCTTATGCATATTTAATCTTTGCTTATGCATATTTAATCTTAACATGGATAAGTAAATTCCATGTCGTTCAACAATGTTGTATCCCTGCTCGTTGACTCTCTCTCCTGTACTTTATATGTTATCCAGTTTGTATATTATCCAATTATTTCCCAGTTAGCCCTCCATCCTCGTTCATTGTAATTTCCTTTCTCAGTTACTTGTGAACCGACATGATGTGTCCTACGAATGCTGGTATATAAAAAGTGTTAAATAAATAATAAATAAATAATGAGATCCATTATACATTTATGTATAATGTATAATGGGTCTTCGCTCCTTGCCGTCGACCCCAAGGGAAGGCCTGCGCAGTCGGCGCCCAGACCCATGGGGTAAGGCTCACGAATCCTCCCTTGCCCCCGACGGATCCGGCCACCGACCACAAGGCCCTCTTACCTGCGACGTCCATCGGCCCTTCAGAGCGCCCACACGCCGCCGAATCGCAGCCAATCAGCGCGATCGCCGGCCCGGCCAATCACACACGGCTCCAGGGGGTTTAAATCCCCAAGCCGTGCCTCGCGCCGAAGGAGCACGACAAAGGGGCAGGCCCCTTTGTGCGCCCCGAGAGAAGCCCCTTTGTGCGCCCCGAGAGAAGCCCTGAGAAAAGCCCCAAGAGAAGACTCTTCCTACACATCCTGTTCAATAATTTTCTTCCACTTTTATCTCCCCAACATCCCATTTTAGTGGCACCAGCTTCACTCTCCGGTATCCCCTCTCGCGATCCAACAATCAAGTAAGCAACTGCGCCCAGCCGCCCATCACAGCCACAGGCACCTCCCCAACCAGCCTACTCTACCTGCCTGTCTCTCTTCGCCCATTTTCTAGCCACCATGCATTCCTTCACCATTCCCATAATCTACAACCACTTGACGAGACTCCCTAAGCCCTACATTCACTCACTCAATTGCCAACAGAGGCTTATTCCCATCATGATATCCCCAGTCACACAAATTCTCGGCCTGGCATTATTCTCACTGACTTTATTCAATGCGCAATCCATCACCAGGAAAACGCACATTCTCAACGACTTCCTCTCCGAAACGAAACCAGACATCTGTGCTATCACAGAAACCTGGTTAAAAACCACAGACACATTACTAATAAATCAGCTCCCCACTCAGGCCTACGACCTCCTCTCTATTCCCAGGCTCAAAAAAAGAGGAGGAGGGCTGCTCCTGGCAGCCAAAAAAGGGCTAGGCCTGACCCTACAAGCTCATTAATGCCTCAGCCAACCTGGAATTTGCCCTCTTTAAATCAAAATACATCCTAATCGGACTAATCTACGCCCCTCCAGGAATACTCGAGGCAGACCCCTCCCCCATCATCGAACTCGCCGCAAAACACCTTAATGCTTGAAAACCAGCCATCCTGATGGGAGACTTTAACCTTCATGTGGGCGCTCAACCATGCTCCACAAACTGCGAAACCCTACTCACCACACTCAGCCACATGGGATTCAGACAAATTGTCAACAATCCTACTCACAAAGCAGGTCACACGTTAGACCTTATTTTCATAAACGAAGGAATATTGCCCCACACCAACCCAACATGCTTACCAGTCCCGTGGACGGACCACCAAATCATCTCCACGGTTCTAGAGATCAAGGAGCACCCTCCCCAAGCAACCCATTTAACCTCAGTATCTGTCAGGAAACCCTGCTCCGGAGAACTCCTCAGCTCGCATCTTTCCAAGGAACTAGTTCACCTTGACCTCTCTGATGTCAACACTGCCACTACATCCTGGATTAACATCACCAACAATGTTGCAGATCAAGTGTGCCCCATGACCACGAAAACACTCCATCCGGATAAGGACAATAGGAAACCCTGGTTCACCCCCAAGCTGAAGTCACTCAAACAGGACCTCAGATGTAAAGAACACAGGTGGCGTAAAAACCCTTCCACAACAACCCTCTCTGCCTACAAATCCTGCCTAAACACCTACAGAAATGTCATCAACAGAACCAAGAAAGAATTATTTTCTAAAAAGATCCACCACTTT
The DNA here is from genome assembly GCF_901001135.1 of Rhinatrema bivittatum. Taxonomy (NCBI): domain Eukaryota; kingdom Metazoa; phylum Chordata; class Amphibia; order Gymnophiona; family Rhinatrematidae; genus Rhinatrema; species Rhinatrema bivittatum. Next base: position 19,487,471 of record NC_042620.1, on the reverse strand, counting down.
ATCTTTGACTCAAGAGCATTGTTTTCCTACGTATCAGCCCTCACAAAACCATCTACTCCCCTCATCCCAGACGACCAAGCTACAAACAAGGCCAATGAACTGGCGGACTACTTCGAAAGAAAAATCGCCACCCTCGTCGCACACCTCAAGGGGCCCTCTCCTCATCCTTTTTTCTCATCCACCACCGGCTCCCAATTCTCGCACTCAACCCTCCAGCAACAAAATTCTACCCCAGCTACTCTTGCCACCTTTGAGCTGACATCCGCATTAGAAATAGAAAACAGCCTTAAGAAGATGAAACCTTTGTCTCATCCTTTAGATCACATACCATCCAACCTGCTGTTCTCCATTCCAAACATCATCGCCAAACCAGTAGCAGACATCATAAACTGCTCACTGTCTCAAGGACAAGTCCCAGACCAACTCAAGCTTGCAATGCTTAAGCCTCTCCTCAAAAAACCCAACCTGCCACCCTCAGACCCAGCCAACTTCCGCCCCATAGCTAACCTTCCAATGATCGCCAAACTCATGGAGAAGATTGTAAACAGACAACTATCCGAATTCTTAGAAGAAAATGACATCCTCACCCCAAATCAATTTGGATTCCGAAAGTCCCTGAACACCGAATCATTATTAGCTTCGCTCTCTGACACCAACCTCCTTAACCTGGAAAAACCTTTCCTACTCGCTCTTCTGGATCTCTCCTCAGCGTTCGACACCGTGAACCACACGTTCCTTCTTCAGCGTATAGCAGACATCAGCATCACAGGATCGGCATTCAACTGGTTCACATCATTCCTTGAAAACAGATTCTACAAGGTCAGGATCAACAACAAAGAGTCACACCCAATTAGATCAAATCTGGGGGTACCCCAAGGATCATCCCTATCACCCACACTATTCAATATTTACCTCCTCCCACTCTACCATCTACTAACCAACCTCAAGCTAACGCACTTCCTATACGCGGATGACATACAGATCCTCATCCCTATAGCTGAATCACTCCACAAAACATGGTCTTATTGGAAAAGCTGCCTTACAGCAATCAACAACCTACTCACCAGCCTCAACCTCGTACTAAACACTAACAAAACCAAAATTCTCCTAATAGCCCCAGACAACTGCATTCCGCTCAACCCTCCAATTTCTTCCCAATTCTCCACCACCTCTATCGACCACACAACGCATGTAAGAGACCTTGGTGTGCTACTAGACAACCAACTCAACCTATGCAAATTCGTAAATACCACCAAGGAATGCTTCTTTAAGTTGCAAATATTAAAAAAATTAAAACCACTTTTGCACTTCTGAGATTTCCGCCTGGTACTACAATCTATCATCCTCCCAAAACTGGATTACTACAACTCACTCCTTCTGGCCTTCCCGCCAGCACTATCAAACCACTTCAGATGGTCCAGAACACAACGGCCAGGATCCTCACAAACACCAACAAAAGGGAACACATCACTCCTATCCTCAAGAACCTTCACTGGCTGCCTATTAAATTCAGGATACTCTTTAAAGCCCTCATGATGATACACAAGGCCTTGCACAACATCTCCCCCTTCAACCTAACTTTCCAACTTCAGCAGCACATTACCAAGAGACCCATCAGAAGAGCGTACAAGGATATGCTACACACCCCGGCAAAAACCTCACTGAGGAAACGCGCCCTTTCCACTGCAGGTCCCCCACTTTGGAATTCGCTCCCTCCGGACCTCCGCCAAGAACCCTGCCTGTTGGTATTCAAAAAGAAGCTAAAGACTTGGCTATTCAGCCAAGCGTTCCCTGAGAGCTAAAATCCGATGAATCGAACTTTATAGACATTGGTCCACCAACCCCACTGTAAATATGTTTTGAATTGTACTTTATTTTAGCTAATCGTGTTTTGAATTGCAGTCCATTTGTTTCACTGTAAGTTCATTTTCAACCTGTTCCAATGTATCCGCCCCAGAGGCGACAGTTCTGTTCTCTGTAAACCGGTGCGATATGTATTCTATACAGGAACATTGGTATATAAAAATTAAAAATAAATAAATACATTTATTCTTCATCAGTTGCCATAGTCAATAATTAAATAATTTCCATTTTACTTTTGTCCATCTACTTCCCTAGTTACTGTATTGTCTGAGCCAGACTGTAGAAAGATTTTGTCTGTTTTGAAAAAACAAAGGATTGACTGGTATTCTTAAGCTATTAGCTCCTATATTTCTGGTTACCTTATTAGTATTTATAGCCAAACATGGTGTGTGTTTTTAAGTAAAAATAAAAGCCCTTTCTTTCCAGGCACTGTTCCCTTTCCCTGTTTCAGTTCTTTGTTCAATCTGGAAAACTATGGGGGTCGATTTTAAAAGGTCCGCACGTGCATCCATGTATGTGCGGTTCCTGGCATATGCGCATGTTATAAAATATGGTTGCCGCACGCACATGCGAGCCAGATTTTAATGTCCGCTTGTGTATGTGTGGACAGGAGGTCTCCTCCGCATGCAGGGGGGAATTTTAGAAAAATATGCACGGTGACGTGATCGGGCCTTTGCTCAGTTCCCTCCAAGTCCTTCCTCCCTTTTCCCCTTTTCCCCTCTGCTCCCTGACCTCTAAACCTACCCTAGCTATCCCCAACTTTTTTTATTTTTATACTTAACTGCTCCTCTGGAGCCAAAGTAAACTCTGCATGCCAGCCAGCTGCAGAGCCCGGCCATGCGTGTAACCCCTGGTATTTGCCCACGTGGGCCTTTTAAAATAGACTTGTATGTGTATTAAAGTTCATAGTATGGGAAATAAAGTCCTGAAGCTAGAGGAAGCCATATAAGAAGCAGATTTGGTAGTAGTTTGGCTGTTACAGAGATGTGGTAAACAGAAATCCATGAATGGTATATAATTATTCCGGACTACAGTCTATTAAATGAGGATAGGATAGGAAGAAAGTAAGGATAAGTGGTGTGTATTTACATTCAAAAAATATATTAAAACAACAGAACTGCAGGGCTTACAATTTAAAGAAGGGGCTCTCTCAGTTAATGTGGAAAAGGGGAATGGAACATTATCTATACTGGTGTGATATACAGACCTCCATCAAAGGGAAAAGAAATGGATAGAGATTTAATGGAGGATACTCACAAACTTACTATGAATGGGGAGAAGCTTTTGCTAGAGGATTTCAATCTGCCAGTTGTTTGGGACATCCCAACTGCAGTGTCTTCAAGAAGCAAGGAGATCCTGGATTCTCTGTTCTGTCAATTGGGAATGGACCCCACATGGGAAGGGGTGATACTGGATCTGATGCTTAATAATAGGGACAGTGTTTTTGTTGTCATAGTGGATGATGACCTGGGATCCACTGATAATTGGATGGTATGGTTCAATATTAAAACTCAGGCAGTGGTAGTTCATTCTAAGGCAAGAATCCTAGATTTAACTATTAAAATGGGGGAATACCTCAAGGAGCCATTAGTTGGCTGGGAAAATCCAGGGGAGGTAGAAAAGCTGTGGGCAAAATGAGAAGCAGATATTGTAAGGGCAAGTAAACGTTTTGGGGCAGATTTTAATACCTACGTGCGGGCGTAGATTTGTGTGCGCAACCCGGTGCGCACAAATCTACGCATGATTTTATAACATGCTTGCGCAGCCGCATGCATGTTATAAAATCTGGGGTCGGTGTGCGCAAAGAGTTGCACGCCCTAGGGGAGCCCTGATGGCTTTCCCTGTTCCCTCCACTCCCCACCTTCCCCTACCTAACCCACCCCCCAGCCCTACCTAAACCCCCCCAAAAATTTGTTTTGCAAGTTGCGCCTGCCTCTGGGCAGGTGTATGTTGTGCACCCTGCCAAGTGCGGGCACGTGATCCCCCAGCCTAGAGACCCTACGGAGGCCTCTGGCCATGCCCTCGCCCACCCCCTTTTTCAATCCCTGGGACATACGCGTGTGTCACCGGGCCTATGCAAAATAGGCTCGGCGCGCATAGGGCTTTTAAAATCTGCCCCTTTGTTAGAAAAGTAAATAAAGTTAAGAGGAAAAAGAGACCATTGATTTTATAATAAGTAACTGAGAAAATAAGGGAAAAAAGATTAGCATTCATAAATTACAAGAGATCCCAGAAAGAAGCAACATTATCTGGAAAAGATAAGAGAAGCTGGGAAAGTAGGAGAGCAAAGATGCAAATGAATTAAAAATAGCAAATACAATACAAGATAGGTTAGTGATAGGAAGAAGAAGTACAAAAGTGGCAGTGTGAGACTCAGAGGAGAAGGGGAGGAATATGTAGAGGCTGACAAGGAAAAAGTGAAACCGCTTAACAAATGTTTCTGTTCGATATTCACTGAAGAGAAGGGCTAGGAGCAGAACCACAGAAAATGGACACAAATAAGATTGGAAGTAAGGTAAACCTGAAACAATTTTCAGAAAAGCATGTTCATGAAGACCTAAACTTAAAGTAGATAAAGCAATGGGGCTAGATTGGGATATCTGAAGATTTTATGGGAACTTGGAGACGTTCAGGGAAATCCGCTGGCTGACGTTTCAATGCTTCTTTAGAGTCAGGAGTAGCATCAGTGGATTGGAGACACATAGAGGTGGTTCCTCTTCACAAATGTGAAAATAGTTAGTCTGACCATTGTGGTGAGTAAATTAACGGAATTGCTGATAAAACAGAGGACAATGCAGTTTCTGGACTCCAACGGATTGCAAGATCCGAGCCTGCATATTTTTTACTAGAGGTAAATCTTAGACAAATCTGATCAGTTTCTGTGACTGAATCATGAGAGAGTGTCAGATTTCAGTAAGACATTTAACATGGTTCTGCATAGGTGGCATAAACCGACTGCACTGAATATGAGCCCTAAAGTGACTAACTGGGTTAGAAACGGGTTGAGTGGGAGGCATCAAAGGCTAGTGGTAAAAAGAACTTGCTCCTAGGAAAGAGGCATTACTAGTGGTGTGCTGCAGCAATTGGTCCCTGCTTTTCAACATTGTAAGTGATATTGCAGAAGGACTATCAGGAAAGGTTTGTCTTTTTTTTTTTTTTTTGCGGATGATACCAAAATTTGCAACAGGGTAGACAGCCAGGAAAGTGTGAAAAACGCAAGGAGGGATCTGGTGAAGTTTGAGGAAAGATTTAGAGTCTGGCAACTAAGATTTAATGCCAAAAAAATGCAGTCATGCATTTGAGCTTCAAAATCCCAAGGGAGTAGCACTGCAAATGTCCAACTCCAAACTTTAAGGGCCTCACACTAGCCTGGTTTTCAGACTAATCCTAATGAATATGCATGAGATAAATTTAATGCACACTGCCTCAATTGTATGCCAACATATCTCATGCCTATTCATTAAGGATACCCTGAAAACTAGACCATTTCTGGCCCTTAAGGACCAGAGTTGGACAGCTTTGGTTTAGGGGGTGAAATTCTTCTATGCACAAAATAAGAGCAGGATCTGGTGCGTGATTGTCTCTGATGATCTCAAGGTGATCAAACAGGGGAATAAGGTGATCGCAAAATCCAGAAAAATGCTTGAATGCATAGGGAAAGGAATGGTCAGCAGAAAATAGGTGATATTTGTTAGTATTGTAGATCTGCCTCTGCTTGGCATTACTAGGCCCAATCATTTTCTGAATACTATAGTAGACCCTTACTTAGCAAACATCACTTCTTTCTATTTCAAAGAGAGAAGTTATCTCCTTCCAACTTTGCGAGAACCACAAGTTATGAACTTCAGAAGCAAATGCAAATGAAGCACAATAAAACTTAACGATATAAACATTAGAAATTGGACCATCAAGGAATGAAGCAGATAGACACACAGGCCACACACACCCCTTTTCTCTCTTTGATACAGCTGTAAGATATATATAGACTTGTAACAAGTTTATAGCTCTCATATAAAATATTCTTATTATACAAATACCTGTCTTTCTGTGTATCTTATTCTTTCACTATACCCCCTGCTGCTGAAAAGTGGACTTATAAATAAAATTGAGAGTTTGAATTGTTTTGAATTGGTTATTGGACCCTGTATATGGTGTCTTGCCTCAATCAGTTAAGTCTGTTCCTCCTTTCCACTTGTTGACTTAGCTCTGTTCTCTGGCAAAGCTGGGATCAGCCATCTCAAATTCAGCCCTGTAGATGCAGATGATTTCCCAAATTCTATGGGACTCTTACACTGTTTCAGCTGGTGAGTGATGCTACAAAGAGTCACTCTTGCTTCCAAGTTGCTGCTCTGGCTCATGGTCAAATACAGTCTACGCAGAAGGCCCAAGAAGTGCAGAACACCAGAATCGTGCAGTGTGGCTGGGATGCAGCCCCTGAATCCCAAGTGCTGCAGCCTTGCGGAACCTGAACCCCTGGAGGCACAAATCAAGCCAAGCCTAGCCACTACTCCACCAAACTAAAAGGCCCCCATCACTCGATACGTTTTTATGGATCTGCCATTTTTTGTTTGTTGCTTTACTGACAGTAAATTTATTGGCAGGTGGCAAGTCTGGCATTTTCGTCTTGCATCTCCAGTATGGCTGTGGGATGTACTGCTCTGGCATCAATAGAACAGTTGGCTGTGCTGTTTACATAAGACGAGTTGGTTAGAAATGCCTCCCACCCCTAAAAATCACAGACGCTTTTGCTGGGTTTATTTATATAAATTCTGTTATCCATTTTCCTTCATGCCTACTCACCAATCTCTTCCCATTTTGTGTATCACAAAATGATTTTGCCGAAGGATTGGACCAGCAGCAGCTGTGTAGCCCACACATTAAAGACTGTGCAAGGACAGAGCACCAGATATTTATTAAAAATAAGTTATAACAAGCCAACTATTGAAAACGTAGCTGCAGTCTCTGCTGCGCTGGTGAAAAGGCATGTTGTTCTACTTGGTGATTCTTACTTTGGTCTAGGAAAGGGTTTCAAAACCTACAACAAATTCAGTTTTCTCCAAGAAGCTACAGCTGCTAGAACTCTGCATCTTATATTGAGGCAGGCAGTGATTAATTTCTTTTCTCTTTTATCAAGTTTTCTTGCAGCATGATTTCCCACTCCTTGGGCACCTTCTGTAATAATCATTAACTTAAGTTTGAAGATTATGTTATAAATTGAAGGCCAGATCCTTGCTATTGCCATTGGTTGACAGACATGCAAAGTTCAATGGTGCAGGAGATAGTGATGGGTGTGGTAATCTCCACCATCTGACAAAAGGACAAAGAGCAAATAACTGTTCAATGAATCACTTGACAACATGGATTCCTGACATACTAGTACAGACAGATGTATCAAGATGATTATTAAAGGCATAGTACCAGGTTTGGTAAAATGAAATTAGAAAATCTCTAAACCTTGTTATCGAATTATATGTTACTGTTTATTTAATCATGACTCACATTTTTATTTTTTTGTAATTTAAAGTCTATTGAAAAGCACAACCAAAACACTGGTGTAATCAAATGCAACATAATCAGCAAAGTTAAAACCATACATCAGGTTATATTTTGTGAAGGCATCCTGGAGTGAGGTACCACCAAAATAAGTTTGCACCCATTTTCAACAAGTAGTAAGGAAACATAACTGCTAGAACTCAGGCAGTGATTAACAGCTTGCTCAATATGGGCCCACTGCCTACTGTCGGCCTCTCTGTGCCAATCCATAACTGTCTTCAAATGAGAAGCTAGATAGCAATACATGTAGTATTACAGCAAGAACAAAAAACTGGAAAAATTTAAGAAACAGAGAAAAATACCACATAACTAACAAGCCCACAATACAGGCCGATACAGAAAAACGTGCGGGAGCGCGGCTTATGCAAATTAGGGCCTGCGGTAAAAGGAGGCGCTAGGTGCACTAGCGCGTCCCTAGCGCCTCCTTTTTGACAGGAGCAGTGGCTGTCAGCGGATTTGACAGCCGACTCAATTTTTTCGGCATCGGTTCTTGAACCCGCTGACAGCTACGGGTTCGAAAAACAGACGCCGGTATAATTGAGCGTGCGTCTTCTGACCTATGGGCCACGGGCAATTTTAAATTTTTTTTTTTTTTTATTTTTACTTTTGGGGCCTCCGACTTAATATCGCTATGATATTAAGTCGGAGGGTGTACAGAAAAGCAGTTTTTTCTGCTTTTCTGTACACTTCCCTGGTGCCGGCCGAAATTAATGCCAGCCTTTGGCAGGCGTTACTTTCTGTATCGTGCAGGAATAACTAATAGGGCCATCAACATGCATTTGCATGTTGCGGGTGCTATTAGTTTCGGGGGGGGGGGGGGGGGGGGGGGTGGCGGTGAATTTTCGACGCACTATTACCCCTTACTGTATAAGGGGTAAAGCTAGTGTGTCGAAAACGCGCATCCAAACCTGGGCTACTGTATCGGCCTGTAACTGCACTAACCACATCCTCTGGCACAAATTCCAGAGCTTAATTGTTCATTGAGTAAAAAATAATTTTCTCCAATTAGTTTTTTTTTGTTTTTTTTATGCATTTATAATATAACAAGCCGTAAAGCCCGTTAAAACGGGCTACATCCCTCTGTCTCTCACCTCCCCCTCATTCTCTCTCCCCTCACTCTTCACCACCCCCCTCCCCCACCCACTCCTCTCCACCCTCCCTCTCCTCTCACTCAGTCCCCCCTCTCCCTCACTCCCTCCCACTCAGTCCCCCCTCTCCCTCCCTCCCACTCACTCAGTCCCCCTCTCCCTCCCTCCCCCCACCTCCATTTCCTCCCGGCGCCGTAAGCGCGACTTCCCGCAACCCTCACCCGGCTCCATTAACTCCTCCCGCTCCTGCCGGCAGATCTCGGTGGGGGGGGCGCGGGAGTGACACCCCCCCCCCCCCGAGATCTGCCGGCAGATCTCGGTGGGGGGGGCGCGGGAGTGACACCCTCCCCCCCCCGAGATCTGCCGGCAGATCTCGGTGGGGGGGGCGCGGGGAGTGACACCCTCCCCCCCCCCGAGATCTGCCGGCAGATCTGGGGAGGAGAAGCAGCGGCACCGCGCGCGGCGCCGCTGCTTCTCCTCCCGCTCCTGCGGCCCCACCGCCATTTTTTTTTTCTGATCGACATCCTTGCCCGCACATGCGCAGTAGAGCTGTGCTCTACTGCGCATTTGCGGGCCGTCGGTCACAGGCCATTTATAAGGTAGATATCAAGCATTCATGTGAAAGGCAATACATGGATTTACCCAAGGGAAGTCTTGCCTAACAAATCTTCATTTTTTTGAAGGGGTTAATAAACATATGGATAAAGCTGAACCAGTAGATGTAGTGTATTTGGATTTTCAGAAGGCGTTTGACAAAGTCCTTCATGAGAGGCTTCTACGAAAACTAAAAAAAGTCATTGGATAGGAGGCGATGTCCTTTTGTGGATAACAAACTGGTTAAAAGACAGGAAACAGACAGTAGGATTAAATGATCAATTTTCTCAGTGGAAAAGGGTAAACAGTGGAGTGCCTCAGGGATCTGTACTTGGACCGGTGCTTTTCAATATATATATATATATAAAATGATCTGGAAAAGAATACGACGAGTGAGGTTTTCAAATTTGTGGATGATACAAAATTATTCAGAGTAGTTAAATCACAAGCGGACTGTGATACATTACATGAGGACCTTGCAAGACTGGAAGATTGGGCATCCAAATGGCAGATGAAATTTAATGTGGACAAGTGCAAGGTGTTGCATATAGGGAAAAATAACCCTTGTTGTAGTTACACGATGTTAGGTTCCATATTAGGAGCTACTACCCAGGAAAAAGATCTAGGCATTATAGTGGACAATACTTTAAAATTGTTGGATCAGTGTGCTGCAGCAGTCAAAAAAGCAAACAGAATGTTAGAATTATTAGGAAGGGAATGGTTAATAAAATGGAAAATGTCATAATGCCTGCTTGAATACTGTGTACAATTCTGGTCGCCGCATCTCAAAAAAGATATAGTTGTGATGGAGAAGGTACAGAGAAGGGCAACCAAAATGATAAAGGCGATGGAACAGCTCCCCTATGAGGAAAGGCTGAAGAGGTTAGGACTGTTCAGCTCGGAGAAGAGACGGCTGAGGGGGGATATGATAGAGGTCTTTAAGATCATGAGAGGTCTTGAACGAGTAGATGTGACTCGGTTATTTACACTTTCGAATAATAGAAGGACTAGGGGGCATTCCATGAAGTTAGCAAGTAACACATTTAAGACTAATCGGAGAAAATTCTTTTTCACTCAACGCACAATAAAGCTCTGGAATTTGTTGCCAGAGGATGTTGTTAGTGCAGTTAGCGTAGCTGGGTTCAAAAAAGGTTTGGATAAGTTCATGGAGGAGAAGTCGATTAACGGCTATTAATCAAGTTTACTTAGGGAATAGCCACTGCTATTAATTGCATCAGTAGAATGGGATCTTCTTAGTGTTTGGGTAATTGCCAGGTTCGTGTGGCATGGTTTGGCCTCTGTTGAAAACAGGATGCTGGGCTTGATGGACCCTTGGTCTGACCCAGCATGGCATGCTCTTATGTTCTTAATAGCAGGTAATGGACTTCTCATCCAAGAACTTATCCAATCCTCTTTTAAACACAGCTATACTAACTGCACTAACCACATCCTCTGGCAACAAATTCCAGAGTTTAATTGTGCGTTGAGTAAAAAAGAACTTTCTCCGATTAGTTTTAAATGTGCCCCATGCTAATTTCATGGAGTGCCCCCTAGTCTTTCTACTATCCGAAAGAGTAAATAACCGATTCACATCTACCCGTTCTAGACCTCTCATGATTTTAAACATGTCTGTCATATCCCCCCTCAGCCGTCTCTTCTCCAAGCTGAACAGCCCTAACCTCTTCAGCCTTTCCTCATAGGGGAGCTGTTCCATTCCCCTTATCATTTTGGTAGCCCTTCTCTGTACCTTCTCCATCGCAATTATATCTTTTTTTGAGATGCGGCGACCAGAATTGTACACAGTATTCAAGGTGCGGTTTCACCATGGAGCGATACAGAGGCATTATGACATTTTCCGTTTTATTCACCATTCCCTTTCTAATAATTCCCAACATTCTGTTTGCTTTTTTGACTGCCGCAGCACACTGAACCGACAATTTCAATGTGTTATCCACTATGACGCCTAGATCTCTTTCTTGGGTTTTAGCACCTAATATGGAACCCAACATTGTGTAATTATAGCATGGGTTATTTTTCCCTATATGCATCACCTTGCACTTATCCACATTAAATTTCATCTGCCATTTAGATGCCCAATTTTCCAGCTTCACAAGGTCTTCCTGCAATTTATCACAATCTGCTTGTAATTTAACTACACTGAACAATTTTGTGTCATCTGCAAAATTGATTATCTCACTCCTCGTATTTCTTTCCAGATCATTTATAAATATATTGAAAAGTAAGGGTCCCAATACAGATCCCTGAGGCACTCCACTGTCCACTCCCTTCCACTGAGAAAATTGCCCATTTAATCCTACTCTCTGTTTCCTGTCTTTTAGCCAGTTTGCAATCCACGAAAGGACATCGCCACCTATACCATGACTTTTTACTTTTCCTAGAAGCCTCTCATGAGGAACTTTGTCAAAAGCCTTCTGAAAATCCAAGTATACTATATCTACCGGTTCACCTTTATCCACATGTTTATTAACTCCTTCAAAAAAGTGAAGCAGATTTGTGAGGCAAGACTTGCCCTGGGTAAAGCCATGCTGACTTTGTTCCATTAAACCATGTCTTTCTATATGTTCTGTGATTTTGATGTTTAGAACACTTTCCACTATTTTTCCTGGCACTGAAGTTAGGCTAACCGGTCTGTAGTTTCCCGGATCGCCCCTGGAGCCCTTTTTAAATATTGGGGTTACATTTGCTATCCTCCAGTCTTCAGGTACAATGGATGATTTTAATGATAAGTTACAAATTTTTACTAATAGGTCTGAAATTTCATTTTTTAGTTCCTTCAGAACTCTGGGGTGTATACCATCCGGTCCAGGTGATTTACTACTCTTCAGTTTGTCAATCAGGCCTACCACATCTTCTAGGTTCACCGTGATTTGATTCAGTCCATCTGAATCATTACCCATGAAAACCTTCTATATTATGGGTACCTCCCCAACATCCTCTTCAGTAAACACCGAAGCAAAGAAATCATTTAATCTTTCCGCGATGGCCTTATCTTCTCTACGTACCCCTTTAACCCCTCGATCATCTAACGGTCCAACTGACTCCCTCACAGGCTTTCTGCATTCGGATATATTTAAAAAAGTTTTTACTGTGAGTTTTTGCCTCTACAGCCAACTTCTTTTCAAATTCTCTCTTAGCCTGTCTTATCAATGTCTTACATTTAACTTGCCAACGTTTATGCTTTATCCTATGGATCCTTCTTCCAATTTTTGAATGAAGATCTTTTGGCTAAAATAGCTTCTTTCACCTCCCATTTTAACCATGCCGGTAATCGTTTTGCCTTCTTTCCACCTTTCTTAATGTGTCTCAGGTGTTGCCTTCTTTCCACCTTTCTTAATGTGTCTCAGGTGTAGCACATCTTCTAGGTTCACCGTGATTTGGTTCAGTCCATCTGAATCATTTCCCATGAAAACCTTCTCCAGTATGGGTAACTCCCCAACATATACAATTAAGTTGACTTAGAAAATAGCCACTGCTATTACTAGCAACGGTAACATGGAATAGACTTAGTTTTTGGGTACTTGCTAGGTTCTTATGGCCTGGATTGCCCTCTGAGACAGGATGCTGGGCTTGATGGACCCTTGGTCTGACCCAGTATGGCATGTTCTTATGTTCTTACATGAGGCATCAACCATCTAATCCCCCCCCCCCCCCTCCAGTCCCTTGTATTAAGAAACATCCCACAGCTCCTTGGTCCCTGTCACCAGTCCAATAGGTCTGTTTGTCGACATGTCCAACCTAGACCTCTATGTGGCCACCACATTCAAAATATGGCTACGAACTTCATGAGAGAGAGATTGAATGTATGGGTCCCAAATATCAAGAAAGCGACGTTCACGCAGGAATGAAGTACTCACCCATTGTTTATCCATCTGCTTCAATCGGTGAAAATGGTTCCTCCATTGCCAGTGTGATGGCGGTTTTGAGGTTTGCCAGCACAACAGGATCATCTTCTTCCCCACTGCAAAGGCCTTCCTCAACAATAATCGTGGACTGCGTCCTCAGATTAATCTCTGGGGAAACTGCTCAAACAATACCAGACCTAAAGTGGAAGGAAGCACCATATCCAATAGCCCCGCCAGATAACGCACCATTTGTGTTGTGGTTCTGGCCGCGAGCACCGCAACCAGACCCTTACCTCCGTGTTTCTGGACCTGTTCCCGCTTTCGTTGGCCTAGTTCCTGGCCTGTTCGGCGGTGTCCCTGCGAGGGCCACGCCGCCGGGAAGCCTTCCATGGACGCCCTGTCTCTAGGTGCGCCACTTGGGTGCTTTTCTAGGCCATTTCCCGCCAGTGGTGACTCTGCCCAATTCCTAACGTCAGACGCCGCGGCCTTGATAAGCTGGCTGCGGCCACCCAGTCTTTGCCTTGCAACGGGCTTGCCTACCGGATCCTTGTTGCGCTGTGCCCCAGAGCGACCTGCCTTGCTATTCGCTCTGTTCTTGCTTGCCTACTACAGTACCTGCCTGGTTCCTGTTTACCTGCTACAGTTCCTGCCTGGTTCCAGAACCCGAGCCCTGTTACAGTAATGATCTACTGTCCTAGTCTGGTTCCAGTTCCCAGTCCTGATCCACTACCGCCTAAGTCCCAGCGGCCGGGCACCTAAGGGCTCCTCCCGGGGGGGCTTCGGCTTCCAAGGGTGAAGCCACCTAAGTCCCAGTGGTTGGGCTCCCACGGGCTCCTCCCGGGGGAGTACCAGCTTCCAGGGTGAAGAGCACCTCTACATCCAGCCTGAACATCTGCCTCCCGGCCTGCCATATACTAGAGACATTGACCATCTTTTCCCAGTCTCCTGCAGGTTGGCCCAAGGGTCCACTAAACTGAGACTCCCGTAACACATTTGTACCCAGAAATATTGCACCCGAGGGCAGCTCCAAAACATGTGTAGTAAGGAACCCTCAGCTTTATTGCACTTCCCACACAACCCAGACGTCACTAGTTTAAGATGGACCACTCTTGTTGGCGGAATAAAAGCTCTCCATAAAAATTTAAATTGCATCTCACGGTAGTATGTATTAGATGAAATGCTAGATATATGATGAAAGCAACTGCGCAGGATAGAGGCCGTAACCTTTGTCCCTCCCTCCCCACGTCAAGATGCCTCTAACAGTGTGGAGATCTCCTCAGTATTATTCCCCATAAGCCTTTTATAATACTGAGCTAGAGTAGGGGTCTTCCGTGTTGATAAAGCAAATAAAGATTCCAATTTGGTAAAATATTGAGCATCTCTGGTATCTGATGGGAGAGAATTGATATAGTGTTGCAATTGTAAGGATGGGAAAACTTGCTTGGAGGGCAACCCATATTGTAGAATTAAAGTTGTATATGGCAGTATCCGACCCTCCTCATCCAAAACATGACCTAAATATAAAATTCCCCGGGAAGTCCAACCTTGAAAGCTAGCCGTCTGAGAACCTGGTTGAAAATCAGGATTCCCCTGTATAGGTAGAAAATAGGCACATAGTCGTGGAATTCATAACCGTTTAGTAATCAACCGCCATGCGACCCGGAGGGGGGCAAATAGGGCCGCAATCAGTGGAGGATATGAAATATTTGATGCCTCCGCCTGTAAAACATAACTCAGGCCTACGGGAGTCACCAAGGTTTTCTCCGCTAGGATGTCTATGCAGGCCGATTCTCCCAGAAGCCAATCCCGAATAATTCCAAGATTACCGACTACATTATGAAGCCGCAAATTAGGGACACTGATCCCACCCTGGCTCCATCGAGTTTGTAGGGAGCTGAGGGGTATTCTTGCTTTTTTACCCTGCCATAAGAATCTGCGCAAAGCAGTCTCCATCATCCCCCGATCTGAGGCCCTAAGGATAATCAGAAAATTCTGGAAAAGGAAAAGCCATTTAGGGAGACTAATCATCTTGAATAAATTTAGTCGGCCCAACAATGAAAGGGGAAGAGAGCGCCAAGTTTCAAGCCGCTCCATTGCTTTTTTTTAAAAGCGGGTTACATTGCTAGTGTACAATAAATGAAGTTGAGCCGGTATGAAAATTCCCAAGTACCGAATCTGAGAAGAGGCCCAGGACATTGGGAAGGTAGTCCCCCAAGTGTTCTTTAAAGAAAGGGGAAACGGCAAAGCTTCTGACTTCCCATGGTTTAACTTAAACCCTGCAAAGGAACCAAATTCTTGAACAAGCTCCAAGAGGCTGGGAAGTGACTGGGTGGGGTCTGTCAGGAAAACCAAAATGTCATCAGCAAATGCTGCGTGTTTAAATATTTCTGACTGAAAACGGACCCCTTTGATAGAGCGTGTGGTTTGAATTGCTACCAATAAGGGCTCGAGTTGCAAAACAAATAGCAAAGGGGACACAGGACAACCCTGCCTAGTACCCCTATTGATGGGAAAGGATTCTGATTGAGAATTATTAGTCACTATAGTGGCCATAGGTGCATTGTATAACAATTGAACCGCCTGATAAAAAAAACCATAATCCCCACCAATTGAAGAATGTGAAATAAATAACTCCACTCCACTCGTCAAACGCTTTTTCTGCGTCGAGACTGACCACCAAGTGGGGTATACCCTCATGTTGACATAGGGTCATGGCCGTTAAAACCTTATGAATATTGGTGAGGGCATGTCTGTGACGGACAAATCCCACTTGACCGGATCCAAGCAACCCAGGGAGTATAGATGCCAATCGATCCGCCATAATCTTTGCCAAAAATTTAAAATAGCTCCCTCTCTTGTTGGTTCCTGATCCAATTGCTCCATGAAGCAGTCATTTATTACATCCAGGAACTTTATGTCTCTAGCAAGTCCTGATGTTACATTTACCCAGTCAATATTGGGGTAATTGAAATCTCCCATTACTACTGCACTGCCAAATTGACTAGCTTCCCTGATTTCTATTAGCATTTCATCATCTGTCTGTCCATTTTGTCCAGGTGGATGGTAGTATACTCCTATCACTATACTCTTACCTAACATACATGGGATTTCTACCCATATAGATTCTACTGAGCATTGTCTCTTGTATGATCTTTATCCTGTTGGACTCTATACCCTCCCGGACATAAAGTGCCACACCCCCACCAAATTGATCCTCCCTGTCATTGCGATATAATTTGTACCCTGATATAGCACTATCCCATTGGTAATCCTCCTTCCACCACTCTCCCATCTTACTTCTTAGACTTTTGGCATTGGCATACAGACATTTCAAAGTGTGTTTATTGTTTGTATTAACAACCTGATTTCCAGTTGATAGGGATAATTTGGAAGTCTTTAACTCAGGTGATTTTTTACATAGAGGCACATGGACTATGTTTGCTTTTATTGGAACCTCTCTGTTGGGATGCCCTAACTTTCCTGTTTCATTAGTATCCTTCAAGGATACATTTCTCCGAACCATGCACTGCTGAGTGTCTGTCGGCTTTCCCCCTTGTTCTAGTTTAAAAGCTGCTCTATCTCCTTTTTAAAAGTTAGTGCCAGCAGCTTGTTACCACTCTAGTTAAGATGGCGCTCATCCTTTTGGAAAAGTCTCCCCCTTCCCCAAAAGTTTTCCAAGTTCCTTACAAAACTGAATCCCTCTTTCCTGCACCATTGACTCATCCACGCATTGAAACTCTGGAGCTCTGCCTGCCTCTGGGGACCTGCACGTGGAACAGGAAGCATTGCAGAGAATGCCACCCTGGAGGTTCTGGATTTCAGCTTTCTACCTAAAATCCTAAATTTGGCTTCCAGAACCTCTCTCCCACATTTTTCTATGCCGTTGGTGGCCACATGTACCACGACAGCCAGCTTCTCCCCAGCACTGTCTATAATCCTATCTAGGTGACACGTGAGGACTGCCCCCTTCGCACCAGGCAAGCAAGCTACCAGGCAGTCCTCACATCCACCAGCCACCTTGCTATCTACATTTCTAATAACTGAATCACCAACTATGATGGCCGGCCTAACCCTTTCCTCCTGGGCAGTAGCCCTGGGAGACTTATCCTCAGTATGAGAGGATAATACATCAGCTGGAGAGCAGGTCCTTGCTACATAATCACTTCCTGCTACACCAGGGTGATGTTCTCCAACTGAGAAACCTTTCTGATCCAAGGCAGCACTGGGGCTGCCAGACTGGATTTGGGCTTCGCTATTATGTCCCTGAAGGTCTCATCAATGTTCCTCTTGGAGCTTGTTCAAGAATTTGGTTCCTTTGCAAGGTTTCAGTTAAACCATGGGAAGTCAGAAGCTTTGCCGTTTCCCCTTTCTTTAAAGAACACTTGGGGGACTACCTTCCCAATGTCCAGAGCCTCTTCTCAGATTCAGTACTTGGGAATTTTCATACCAGCTCAACTTCATTTATTGCAGGAAGACCTTGTGAGGCTGGAAAATTGGGCATCAAAATGGCAGATGAAATTTAATGTGACAAGTGCAAGGTGATGCAATAGGGAAAAATAACCCATGCTATAGTTACACAATGTTAGGTTCCATATTAGGCGCTACTACCCAAGAAAGAGATCTAGGCGTCATAGTGGGTAACACATTGAAATTGTCGGTTCAGTGTGCTCCGACAGTCAAAAAAGCAAACAGAATGTTGGGCATTATTAGAAAGGAAATGGTGAATAAAACGCAAAATGTCATAATGCCTCTGTATTGCTCCATGGTGAGACCGCACCTTGAATACTGTGTACAATTCTGGTCGCCGCATCTCAAAAAAGATATAATTGCGATGAAGAAGGTACAGAGAAGGGTGACCAAAATGATAAAGGGAATGGAACATCTCCCCTATGAGGAAAGACTAAAGAGGTTAGGACTTTTCAGCTTGGAGAAGAGACGGCTGAGGGGGGATATGATAGAGGTGTTTAAAATCATGAGAGGTCTAGAACGGATAGATGTGAATCGGTTTTTTTACTCTTTTGGATAATAGAAAGACTAGGGGGCACTACATGAAGTTAGCATGTGGCACATTTAAAACTAATCGGAGAAAGTTCTTTTTCACTCAACACACAATTAAACTCTGGAATTTGTTGCCAGAAGATGTGGTTTAGTGCAGTTAGTATAGCTGGTTTAAAAAAGGATTGGATAAGTTCTTGGAGAAGAAGTCCATTACCTGCTATTAATTAAGTTGACTTAGATAATAATCACCGCTATTACTAGCAATGGTAACATGGAATAGACTTAGTTTTTGGTTACTTGCCAGGTTCTTATGGCCTGGATTGGCCACTGTTGGAAACAGGATGCTGGGCTTGATGGACCCTTAGTGTGACCCAGTATGGCATGTTCTTATGTTCTCTTTGTCTGCCTCAGCTCCTTCAGGTCTGCCACGCTAGCCTCCAGAGATTGGACTCATTCCGAGAGCCAGGGTCTCTTTGCATCGTGTGCACACATACAATCTCTCACCAGTGGGTAAAAAAATCATATATGTGACACTCAATGCAAAAGACTGGAAATCCCCCCTCTTGCTGCTGGACTGCTGCCTTCATCTTAATTTTGTTAAGTTCCTAGTTAAGTTTAGGATACTAAGGAAGTTGGAATTAGAGTACAGGTAAATTTACTAATTAAACAGCTAGTGTCCTACAAGGGGATGATTAAACTTTCTATGTTAAAAAGGGAGATTAGCCAATAGAAGCTGCACAATGTAGTGTCTCTCTCCTCCTTAGCCAGGACAGTTATACCCACATAGAAGAGGACAATGTATTCTCCTCCAGCTGAGAATTAAACATATGAGCAAGAGGGCCACCTAAAGCAATGCATAAAGTCTTATAAAATTTTGCTGTGAAGCCATCAATACCAGGGACCTTATCCATTTTCAAATCTTTAATAGCTTAAATAATCTCAGGAACTGAAATCGCTTTGTTCAAACACTGCTGCATCTCACAACTCAGGAAGGGGAGAATGACCTCAGCCATATAATTTTCTATTTCTGCATTATTAATCGAGCTATCAGCCTGATACTATTGCTCATAAAACTTGTAAATCTTTCCTAATTTTAAGTGCAAAAAGCATAGTTCAACAGTTTCTCATAAAACTGTATAAATTTTCCTAATTCTAAGTGCAAAAAACCATAATTCAACATTCCTGCCTACAAAAGCAATGCAAAGATATATGTATTATCTTTTACATCCCTAACAATGCATGTTGGACAGAAGAGGAAAAAAATTATGAGGGGCTGTGTCTTGTTTTTATTGATGAGTATGTTAATCTTACAGTTTATACTACTCTTGTAAAATATTTGTACTTCCCTCTTACTTTGCCTTTTGTGTAGTTGCACCATATTATCATGCCTATCACAAAAGTGTAGCTGGGACATTGACAGCTTATTGCTTCTGGGACATCTGCTGTCTTGGTACCTGAAACAAGCTGATTTACTTTGGTGTGTCCACAGGCAAAAAGTGTTGGGTGCAATATTAGGATACTCATTTCAGGGACAGTTCCTTTCAGAAGCCTATTCACAAAGGGGGAATCATTAACTATAAAGGCCATACCTCTGGGTGGAGCTATATATTTTAATATGAAATATTTCAAATGACATTTCCCATCTTCAAATGGGCAGTCCTAGTATTAATCAGTTGTGAGTATCTCCTTACTGGGACAATATCTTGTTGATAATCCAGCCAAAACATCAGACCCCTCTACATCTGGCAATAGCTAGGAAGCAGAGAGCCTACTGGAAGCACTAATATTCTTGGTGCAATAACTGATATAGGAAAGTCTGAAATCTTGGAAAAGGATGACTGTTGCTGCCCACAGAAATAAGAAATAGTCATACCCATTTTTCTTACATACTAGGTGTCAGTTGCAAATTAATGCAGGATGTCTGTGAACATTTTACCAGATAAGTGGTTTTTATTTGCAAAACTTAGAAAATTTGCTTAGAAAATTTGCATTTGAGCCCAAATGTTAGACTACAGTGGAAACTTAATGATGTATATTAAAAATGCATAACAGGAACAAGGAATCCACATGCACATCTAATATACTACAAGAGCCCTCATAATAGGAACTACCTCCTCAACATAAGCAGCCTTCATTTTCCTTATATTAAATCATAGGCCTAATCTATAGCTAACATTATTCACACAAATTTTTAAAGCAAATTTTCAAAGTTTTGCAAATAAAAACCACTTATCTGGTAAAATGTTCACAGACATCCTGTGTTAATTTGCAACTGACACCTAGTATGTAAGAAAAATGGGTATGGTTTCAGTAATTGGACTTTGTTACAATGGGACAATAAATGATTGGCAGCAGACCCTAAATTAGGTCTGTGATTGGACCAATTATGTGACAATAAGAATAATGATGTGATGTAAGAATTCTTGTCATCAGGGAATGAAGAATTGATTGGTTACATGCCCTGTTAATGAAGGATATTAGAGGATGAGCTCCAGGCACTAAGAGGTTCAGATCAGATGGATAAAGCAACTGTGCCATAGCTGTGTAGAATTTTATCTCTAATAAAGACAATAAAAGATGAAGTGTTGATTTTTTTTTTTTTGAGTGAAATAACTATTAGTTGCTAGACAATGACAAGTTGAAATTTACAGTTGCTCATTGGAGATGTTTAAAATTACCAGGTCCTCCCGCAGTTGCAATTAGGCTGGGAAGTTTTTTTTGTTGTTGTTAGATCATATATCCGACAGACCCACTTGTGTGATTAGATCAGAGTAGGCAACTCCGGTCCTAGAATCTCTCAAACAGGTCTGATTTTCAGGATATCACTAAGGACTATGCACAAGATATATTTTCATACAATGGAGATAATATATGCATATATATCTCATATGTATTCATTATGGATGTCCTGAAAACAAGGGCTGTTTGTGGCACTCCAAGACCAGAGTTGCCTGCCCCTGGATTAGATGAGCCCAATTATCTTCAGAGGATCCCCGGATTTCATAGATATCCTCTACATCCTCATTAAGGGGTAGATTTTAAAAGGTGCACGCAGTTCCTGGAATGTTCCTGGACTAGCTCCTTGAGCTCATCACCCACACTCTCAAATTTCGAAACCTCAACTGCATCTGAAATTGAAGCAATTCTAAAAAAAATCAAACCTGCCTTGCACCCCATTGATATCATGCCAACAAAAACACTCCTTGCCATTCCTACGAGAATTGCCCCTTCTATTTCTAACATCATCAACAAATCCATAACAGATGGTGTTTTTCCTACGCAACTCAAACACGCAATAATAAAGCCCACACTCAAAAAATCTGACCTGGATCCCTCCGAACCTGCCAACTATCGACCAGTCTCGAACCTCCCATTATTGTCGAAAATCTTGGAGAAAGTCATTAACAAACAACTCACAGACTTTCTAGACGAAAACAGATTACTCTTCCCTTCACAATATGGTTTCCGGAAGAACCATAGCACTGAAACTCTGCTTTTGTCCCTCTCAGACACTATACTAAAAACCCTAGACACTGGTCACTCTTATTTACTGGCGCTACTTGATATTTCTTCTGCGTTTGACACTGTCAACCACAATACCCGGCTTTCTCTCCTCTCACAAATTGGCATCACTGGCACCGCCTTATGCTGGATCCAATCTTTCCTGAAAGCCAGGACATACAGTGTCAAGATGGGACACCAAACCTCGAAACCCAGAAATCTATCTCAAGGTGTCCCGCAAGGTTCCTCTCTATCATCAACCCTATTCAACGTTTACCTATCTCCTCTTTGTTGACTTCTGGTGAAACTGGATCTCCGTCATTTTATATATGCCGATGATGTACAGATCCTTATCCCCATCTATGATTCACTCGCTAACGCCATAAAAACCTGGGATTCGACCCTTGCTGAAATAAAAAATCTACTCACAGAAAACTGTCTTGCTATAAACACTACCAAGACAGAACTTCTCATCATCACGCCACACAAGAACACATCCGCTAACACCACACCTACATCAACATCAGACCATCCCCATTTGCAGCAAGTCCGCAGCCTTGGCGTTATGATTGATAATCACTTTTCCTTAAAGAATTTCATCTCTGCCACAATAAAAAATGGTTTCTTTAAGCTTCATACGCTAAAAAGAATTAAACCTCTCTTACATCCACAGGACTTCCGGACTGTGTTACAAGCCACAATTCTGCCAAAACTAGATTACTGTAACGCCTTACTACTAGGTCTCCCTAAAAACGCTATTCAACCATTGCAGATGCTACAAAACTCTGCTGCTCGCTTGCTCACCAATACTCGCCGACACGAACACATAACTCCAGCTCTCATGTTCCTGCACTGGCTTCCTGTAGCATACAGGATTACATTTAAAGTTCTCTCCCTCATTCATAAATCTATACATAACCAAGAGATGCAATGGTTTTCTGACCAGTTTATATTCCGCGCATCTAATAGACCTATAAGAAATATCCACCAAGCTAAACTTGCCGCTCCTCCTCTGAAACACATCAAACACGTGACCACATGAGACCGTTCATTTTCCATAGCTGGTATCAACATCTGGAATAAAATGCCCATTGACTTGCGTCTCGAATCCTGCCATAAAACATTCAAAAAAAAACTCAAAACTTGGTTGTTCGAACAAGCTTTCACACTATGATCTTCGATTAATCTGAAATGCCCTCTTCTTGTTTACCTTTCACTAGTTTACTGTTTCTATTCTCTCCCGTATGTATGATTCAACCTGCTAATTTATCTTTTCTCCAATTACGCCCGCTAACCCTATTTGCAATATTTGTGACTTTACATTTACTATTGAATAGAACTGTAGCAAGTTAATTGCATATTTTGCTTTCCTGCGTCGTTATTGAATTAGATTATGCATTTGTTCTTAATAAAGTAGTTATATTAGGCTCTCCTGAATTCCGTTAATTATGTAAAGCCTGTTGCTGTCATCTGTTTACTTCCTGTAAAGCCTGTTGTATGTAAAGCCTGTTGCTAATTTGTTTACTGTAAACCGAGGTGATGTATATCTTTACGTGCCGCGGTATATAAAAATCACTAAATAAATAAATAAATGTGCACATGGACGCGCAGATTTTATAACATGTGCGTCACCGCATGCATGTTATAAAATCTGTGGGCCGTGCATACATGTGCGGGCAGAGCACACAAGGGGAGGGAATTTTACCAAATTATGCGTGGCAACGCAATCGGGCCTCTCCCAATTCCCTCCCTCCCCCACCTAACCTTCCTACCCTTTCCCCCACTCCACCCCGACCCCCAAGTAAAATAATTTTTTTGTACTTACTGGTCCATTGCAGGTGGCACACTTGGGATACCAGTGCCTCGAAGCTTTGCTCTCTGACTCCATCTGCTGGTGGGAGTGCATAACCCCATTGGTCTAGACTGATCTGGGTATGTACAGGAATGGCTACTGTCCCAGCTGGCCTCCATTCCACCCCTTGTTCAAGGCCCAGCAATTATGCACATATCAGCATTTATGCGTGTGGCCAGGCCACGTGTGACAATATTTGTACACGTGGCTGTTTTAAAATTCAGCCATAAGAGAGCAGCTCATGGGGGCCTCTCCCAATGGATCTAGCTCTGGTCCTAGAATTAGTGGGAGCATCATGGCTGTAAAACAGGACCAGACAATCTTCAGTATGTTACCTAAGACAAACAATTATTGTTCTCTAAAAGATGTGCAGCACTATAGAGTGTTTAATAATACAAAATTTCCTTAGATTGGTTTATTCTTTCACTTCTGGTGGAGGAACTTGGCAGTTTCTTCCAGCTGAATCAAAACAGACCTTTATTGAGGCCTAAGCTTTCCTACAGAACTATCCTTTTTTTCCCCCAATACGTTTATTAGGTTTTACAGCAGTACCATAACAAATACCAATCATAGTGCCCCAAACCGATCAAACATTTGCAAAAGAATAATATCACATCAATAAACATACATAACAGTACAGTGAGTTCAACAACAATTACTTATCCCCCAACCTACACCCTTCAAAAGAACTCCCCACCCTCCCCTTATTTTCTTAGCTCAAATCAAGGAGACAACATGCATATTTCCAAGCACCCTCAGTTAGAGTGGGCAATATTATACATTCAGTTGGGACACATATCCCGAATTTCTAACCAAAGGGGATACATATATTATGTGGCATCAACAATAATGATGCCAGATTGCTAAAAAGTGTCATTTACTGTTTTCCTTCAAAGGATCAATCGATTCCTCTTCCATGTTTAAAACTCACAGGTAAGACAATTTTCCAAGCAAATTATGTGGGCAAATAATGATTTATACAGATAAGTCGGCTGTCGGAAAATTTCCCTTCCTGGGAAGGTGTTCCTGGGAGTGTGTTTCAGATGGGAACAGAAAATAAATGCATGCAGATGACGTTTTCAAATCGATGCAAATTATTTCCTTTAAAAATCTGCCGGTACAAAAAACAGGTGCAAAAAAATCAATACCCAAGGGATATTCAAAGTTAAGCGATTATTTTCTCTGTGAAATTTGGTATGAAGTTTACAAGTCAAAAGCACCCATGGGCATTGCATCTTATAGGAAAACTAGTTCTTACCTGTTAATTTTCGTTCCTGTAGTACCACGGATCAGTCCAGACCATGGGTTGAGCCTCCTTTCCAGCAGGTGGAGACAGACCAAAACTGAAAGGGTATCCTATATGAGGACAGAGCATACCCTACAGCCCTTCAGTATAACCATTGTCAAAGCAGAAAAAGGCATAAGATCAAGCAAGTAACAGAATAACTAGTAATTTAGGGTAAACAATCAGAACAATAGAACAAGTGAATGAACTGTGTTACTGAAACGCTCTTGCATGACTACCCCTGATCATCGTAAAGATGCTTCCGGTGCCTGTAGTGAAATTCCATGACAGCCATGCAGAGACACTAATGACGCCTATAAGGAGAAAACAGGAGAAATTCAAGCGGACAGACAAGACGGGAGGGCATCTGGACTGATCCGTGGTACTACAGGAACGAAAATTAACAGTTAAGAACTAATTTTCCTTTCCCTATACGTACCCAGATCAGTCCAGACCATGGGATGTACCAAAGCTTCCCTACAAAGGGTGGGACCTGGATAGTCCCGCTTGAAGCACCTGCCGACCAAAGGAACCAAAAACTGGTGCCTGAACATCAAGGCGGTAATGACTAGCAAAGGTATGCAGGGACTTCCATGTAGCTGCCCTGCAGATTTCCTGCGGAGAGACCGACTGACTCTCTGCCCAAGAAGTAGCTTGAGAACACAAGGAATAAGCTTTCAAACCATCCAGGACCACCCAGCCCTTGCAGATATAGGCCGAAGAAATCGCCTCCTTCAACCATCGAGCGATGGTAGTCTTAGAAGCTTGTTTGCTCCTATTTGGACCACTCCACAGGACAAAGAGATGATCCGAGACCCGGAAGTCATTGGTAACCTCAAGGTAATGCAACAAGATGCGCTTAACATCCAGACGTCAAAGGTCACCGCCTCCGGGCCCCGCGATATCCTCAGCAGAAAACGCAGGGAGTTCCACTGACTGATTTACATGAAAGGAGGAAAAGACCTTTGGCAAGAAAGAAGGCACTGTCTTGAGAGACACACCCGAGTCCGAAAACTGCAGAAAAAGATCTCTGCAAGAAAGGGCTTGAAGGTCCGACACCCTCCTGGCGGAGCAAATGGCAACCAAGAAGACAGCCTTGAGTGTCAAGTCCTTGAGAGTAGCCCGATGGAGAGGTTCGAAAGGGGCCGAACAAAGAGCCCGAAGGACCAAATTTAGGCTCCCACGAGAGAGAAGTGGGCCGGACGGGCGGTTTTAGGTGTTTAGCACCCCTGAGGAAACGGACTACATCCGGATGAGAGGCCACCGCCCGACCCTCGATGGTGCCCAGGAGGGAGCCGAGAGCCGAAACTTGAACTCGCAAAGAGCTGACAGAAAGACCCTTGGAGAATCCCTGTTGCAGGAAGGTGAGGACTACAGTGACCGAAGGAGAACGATCTGAAACACCCCACTTCTTGCAGGTGTTTTCAAAAACCTTCCAGACCCGGACATAGGCCAGAGATGTAGACTGCTTGCGAGCCCTGAGCAGGGTGGAAATAACCTCTTCCTTGTAATCCTTTCGCCTCAAACGTCGCTGTTCAAAAGCCATGCTGCTAGACAGAAGCGATCCGCCTGGTCGAAAAATACGGGACCCTGCCGAAGAAGATGGGGCAGGTGGCTGAGGCGAAAAGGACAGTCTGCCACCAGATTTACCAGATCCGCGAACCACGGCCTGTGGAGCCACTCGGGGGCCACGAGAATGACCGGACCGCGATGGAGCTCTATTCTCCGGAGAGTCTTCCCTACTAACGGCCACGGCGTAAACACGTAGAGGACGACGTTGGGAAGCCAAGGAAAAGCCAGCGCGTCTACTCCCTCTGAGCAATGCTCCCTCCACTGGCTGATGAACCAGGGAGCCTTGGCGTTGTCCAATGTCGCCATGAGATCCAGGTGAGGGGGACCCCACCTGCGAACAATGAGTTCCATGGCCGCGTCGGAGAACTCCCACTCGCCGGGATCCAGATGTTGGTGACTGAGGAAGTCGGCTTGAACATTCTCCTTGCCTGCTATGTGTGAGGCAGATAGGCGATCCAAGTGCCTCTTTGCCCAGGAAAAGAGCTTGCTGGCTTCTAGCGCTATCATATGATTTTGAGTATCTCCCTGTCGATTGATGTAAGCCACTGTGGTGGAATTGTCCGACAGAACTCGAACCGTCTTGCGGTGGATCAGGGGAAGAAAAAACTGGAGGGCCAGGTGCACCGCTCGGGCCTCCAGGCGATTGATGTGCCAACAGGACTGGAGTGGGGACCAGTAACCCTGAGTCGCTTAAGATTGGCAAACTGCCCCCCACCCGGAAAGGCTGGCATCCGATGTGACTATGACCCACGAGGGAGTCAGAAGAGGCATCCCCTTGAGGAGGTGCGCCGGCGAGACCCACCACTGTATGTCAGCAATGGTAGAATCGGAAAGAGGCAGGACGTCCTGGAACTGCTCGGACACCGGTTGCCAGCGGGATAACAACGCTTTCTGTAATGGACGCATATGCGCAAACGCCCAGGGGACCAGGTCGATCGTGGAAGCCATGGTCCCTAGAACCTGCAGATAATCCCAAGCCGTGGGAAGTGGTAGGGAAACAAAACTGTCCATCTGATTGATCAGTTTGTGCCCGAGAGTCTGGGAGAAAATCTTTCCCGACCCGAGTGTCAAAGCGAGATCCCAGAAATTCCAGAACCTGAGAGGGCTGAAGATTGCTTTTGGAGAAGTTGATTATCCAGCCGAGCGGAGGACTAGTACTCTGTCGACTGCGTGAGCGCACAGGGCGGCGGACTTGGCCCTTACCAGCCAGTTGTCCAGATAAGGATGGACTAAGATTTCGTCCCGGCGGAGTGCAGCCGCCACTACTACTATGATCTTGGTAAAGGTGCGGGGAGCGGTGACAAGACCGAAGGGAAGAGCCCAGAACTGAAAGTGCTAGCCCAGGATATGAAAACAAAGAAATTTTTGATGTTCTTGCAGAATTGGAATGTGGAGATAAGCCTCCGTCAGGTCGAGGGAGGCTAGAAATTCGCCGGGGCAGACCGCTGCGATCACCACCCTCAGGGTCTTTATTTTGAAACGGGGAACCCTGAGGGCCCGGTTGACCCTTTTGAGATCCAGGATTGGATGGAAGGAATTGTCTTTCTTGGGAATGACGAAGTAAATGGAATACTGGCCGGCGCATTGTTCTTGTACTGGCACTGGAATGATCGCCCCCAGTTCCTGGAGCCTGACCAGGGTTTGACAGACCACGGGCCTCTTGGACGGGCTGCAAGGGGAAACGAGATATAGATCTGAGAGGTCCCGGGCAAACTCTAACGCGTAACCATGTTCTATCACCTCGAGGACCCAGTGATCGGACGTGATGTTGGCCCATTCCTCGCGAAACAGAGAAAGACGCCCACCTAAGATTCGTGCGGAGGAATGGACTGACCGGATCTCATTGGGGAGCGGACTTGGTGGCCGGGTGTTGCTGGTGGCCATCCCAGAAGCCTCAACGGTCCAGAAAAGAATGAGACCACGACTGGGACTGGATACGCCGCCTCTAGGATATGAACCACGCGCCCTGTTGCCGTACCAGCGTTGCCCCCTAAAGCGGGTACGAGTCGGAAAGAAAGACGTCGACTGTTTGGGGCGGTCCTCCGGCAGCTTATGAACCTTGTTCTCGCCCAAGAATTTAATAAGCTGTTCCAGGTCCTCCCCAAAAAGCAACTTGCCCTTAAAGGGAAGAGTGCCCAGTTGAGCCTTCGATGAAGCATCCGCGGACCAATTGCATAGCCAGAGGAGGCATCTGGCCGAAACTGTGGAAGCCATAGCCTTTGCCTGGACGCGAAGCAAGTCATAAAGGGCATCCGCGCCATATGCGATGGCGCCCTCCAAACGTTCCGCCTGCTCCGTCTCTGCAGACGGGAGGTCCTGGGTGCTGAGTAATTGTTGCATCCACCTAAGACTTGCCCGCTGCATGAGACTGCTGCAGATTGTTGCCCGGACCCCGAGAGCTAGGACCTAAAAAATCCGCTTCAAATAAAATTCAAGCTTGCGGTCCTGAACATCCCACAATGCTGTGGCACCCACCACTGGGATGGTGGTATGCTTCGTTACCGCGGTGACCGAAGAGTCCACCTTCGGAATTTTCAACATGACCAGGCAGTCATCGGGAAGCGGGTAGAGCTTATCCATAGCCCTCCCAACCCGGAGACCCATCTCAGGGGCTTCCCATTCCCATAGGAGGAGCAATCTGTGCATCGGATGGAACGGGAATGTACGCGGTAGTGCCCTAAGTCCCACCAGGACCGGGTCCGCGTTTGGAGTCATCGCCGCCACTGCATCCATGTGCGCACACCGGGAACTGCACGCTCATGGATGCACACGCGCTTGTTTGAAAATCTACCCCTTAATGTCTAACCCAGCCATCACAGTGGAGTTGGGAACCTGGCATGCTTGCTACACTCCCTCCCCCAGCCAGTAGGTGTCACTGCTGAGTAATGGCCAGGACCACCTCCTCCTGCTCCAGTATCCCCAGTCCCAGATGGCCCAGGCAATGGAACCCTCTTCTCCCCTTCCACATGCTTTTATTACTTGTTTCCCCACAGAGTTTCATTGTCTTATTTTCTATTATTTTTATTCACATAGTTCAATTTGACAACAGTTATTTGCTTATTATTTATTAAACTGTATTCCATTGTAGGGCATTCAGGCTATGCAATACAAAGATTTTTTTTGACTTGATAAAGGAAAATGTATTACATTAGACCAATGAAAAGGGATCACTTTCTTTTGTTGTTTGTTGACTTAATTTAGCACGTGCAATCGGATTAACACATCAACCACTCTATTTTATCCCTGATGGTTTAAGGAACTTCATTTTATAGCGTACAACTCTTAAATTGTTTTTTGTTTTTTTTAATTCATTGAGTAGGAAAGGTAAATGAAAACTGAATTGTAGCACTGTCAAGTAGACCAAATTTGAAGGCCTGGACTTGCTAACACTGATAATCAGTTAACATGAAGTCATGATCCGTTCCAGGCGAGCTGCCATTTCCATCTCTATGTTCAGAGTTTCGATGGAGGTGAGCTGGATAACATTTCTTTCAAGGCTCTGAGATTATCGCATTCGGGCGCTGGGGGCCAATTCTTGTGATCTGTTAAAAAAAATAATACCACCATTTATTGGCAAACCTCACAATCTAGATACTCTTATTCATGATACTGTATGTCAGATTTGCATCTTCTGCTACAAATAGTGGAGCAAAGAAAGAAGAAAAGCCCAGACCACCCCAGAATGAAGAGATTAAAAAAAATGCAAACATCAAGTGATTAATATTATGAACGAAGAGAAAATGGTGTCAGTTTTACTCCTTAACAAGTAACATGCCAAATTAGCTCAACAGGACATTTCACAACTACCACAGCACAGGTATGATATGGTGCATATTTTATACGATAGATGATCGGAGCTAAGAGCAAGGAAAGATAATCTTCCTGAGAAAGAAAAAAGAAGAAAATTATTCCTTACCTGCTAATTTTCGTTCCTGTAGTACCATGGATCAGTCCAGACGGTGGGTTATGTCCCCCGTCCAGCAGATGGAGTCAGAACAAAAAGCTCGGGGGGAGGTACTATATAACCTCACCTCCCTTGCCTCAATCCTCAGTAACTAGACTAGCAAAGCCAAGAAGAGAAGAAACAGAGGGATCAAGTAACTAAACGCTAACAAGGCAACATTAAAGAATTTTATAACTGTCGTAAAAAATCCCAAAAAGAACTTGCAAACAGAACTATGAGACAAACAGACCCTGGTGTCCCAGGGGGCACAGAGGTAAGGCGGAGAAGTCACTCGAGCGGAGGCGTATCCCAAGAAACCCCCCAAACCAGGGAGGGTGTCTGGACTGATCCATGATACTACAGGAACGAAAATTAGCAGGTAAGGAATAATTTTCTTTTCCCTATACATACCAGGATCAGTCCAGACGGTGGGATGTACCAAAGCTTCCCTACTTTGGGTGGGCCGTAGACAGCCCCGCTCGAAGGACTCTAACCCCGAAGGAACCGAAAACTGGTGCCCGTACATCCAGACGATAGTGTCGCGCAAAGGTATGGAGAGACTTCCATGTGGCCGCCCTGCAGATCTTCTGCGACGACACCGCAGTGCTCTCTGCCCAGGAAGTAGCTTAAGAGCGAAGGGAGTGCGCTTTGACAGCCAGCGGAGGGCACCTCCCGGCACCAAGATACACGGCGGCAATCGTCCCCTTCAGCCAACGGGCAATGGTCGGTTTGGAGGCCATACAACCCTTCTTAGGCCCCAACCAGAGTACGAACAAGTGATCCGACAGGCGAAACTCATTGATGACTGCCAGATATTGCAGCAGACATCGCTTAACATCGAGTTTGCGAAGATCCCTGGGGTCCGTCGATGAAAAAGAAGGCAATTCGACGGACTGGTTAAGATGAAAGGCCGAGACTACCTTGGGAAGAAACGATGGAACTGTGCGCAAGGAAACACCCTCATCGGTAAATCGGAGATATGGCTCACGCTTGAAGCTCGAAAATGCGACGTGCCGAGCTGATCGCTACCAGGAAGATAGTCTTGAAGGTGATATCCTTGATGGTGGCCGCCCGGAGGGGCTCGAAAGGCGGTCCGCTAAGGACGCGGAGTACCAAGTTAAGATTCCAGGAAGGACAAGGTGGCTGCAATGGTGACTTCAGGTGCTTAACCCCCTTGAGAAAACAAGATATCTGGGTGGGTTGAGAGCATCAAGTCCCGCCCATTGTGAAGGAAAGCTCCTAACGCTGCCACTTGGACCCGGATGGAGTTATAGGCGAGGCCCAAATCCAAGCCGGCCTGCAAAAACGAGAGAACCCGTGCCACCGAGGCGTGGGACGGCCAGATAGTATGTGCCTGGCACCATGTCTCGAAGACCTTCCAAACACGCACGTAAGTGACGGAAGTGGACTTTTTTGTGCCCGCATTAGAGTAGAAATCACCTCCTCCAGATACCCAAGACGCCTCAGCTTGCGCCTCTCAAAAGCCAAGCCGCAAGACAGAAGCGATCTGCTGCCTCGAAAAATATGGGCCCTTGACGAAGGAGACGTGGGAGATAACTGAGCCGCACCGGGCCCTCCACCGCCAGGTGAAGGAGGTCTGCGAACCACGGCCGTCGGGGCCATTCCGGCGCCACCAGGATTACCGGACCCTGATGGCTCTCTATCCGCCGAAGTACCTTCCGCGCTGTACTCTCTTCTGCGGCTGAAGAAGCGAGGGGCCTTTGTATTTCCGGCTGTGGCCATGAGGTCCATATGGGGAATCCCCCACCGTCTTACTATCAGGCGCATTGCTTCCTCCGAGAGCTCCCACTCTCCGGGATCTATGTGCTGCCGGCATAGGAAGTCCGCTTGTACATTGTCCATGCCTGCAATGTGGGAGGCTGCCAGATGGCTCAAGTGGAGTTCCGCCCACTGCATCAGCTTATCTGCTTCCGAGACTTGACGGCTCCTCATGCCCCCCTGGTGATTGATGTATGCCACCGTGGTCGCGTTGTCCGAGAGAATCCTGACCACCCGGTGGTGGACCAGCGGGAGGAAGCCTTTCAATGCTAAGCGGACCGCTCTTGTCTCCAGGCGGTTGATGGGCCATCACGCTTGATCCGCCGTCCAACGGCCCTGTAGGGAGCTTGACCGACAGACTGCTCCCCAGCCAACTAGGCTGGCATCCGTGGTGACTACCACCCAGTCCGGAATTTCCAGGGATACCCCCTGTGCTAAATGGCGAGGGTTCAGCCACCAGCGGAGGCCGAGTCTTGTAGTGATCGGGATCGGAAGTACCGCCTGAAAAACCCGCGACACTGGCTTCCAAAGGGAGAGCAATGCCCTCTGGAGAGGGCGCAGGTGTGCAAAAGCCCACAGGACCAGGTCGATGGTGGACGCCATGGTTCCCAGGACCTGCAGGTAATCCCACGCTGTGGGGGCAGGAAGTGCCGTGAAGCGAAGGATCTGCTCGCACAACGCATGTACCCGCTCCGGATGCAGGAACACCTTGCCCGCCTTGGTGTCGAAGTGCGCCCCCAGAAAGTTCAACGATTGAGATGGAGTGAGGTTGCTCTTGGCAAAGTTGCTGATCCAGCCCAGGGACTGGAGCAACTGCACCACCCTGTCGACCGCTTGAAACCCCTGGGTCAGAGACTTATAAGAACATAAGAAAATGCCATACTGGGTCAGACCAAGGGTCCATCAAGCCCAGCATCCTGTTTCCAACAGTGGCCAATCCAGGCCATAAGAACCTGGCAAGTACCCAAAAACTAAGTCTATTCCATGTAACCATTGCTAATGGCAGTGGCTATTCTCTAAGTGAACTTAATAGCAGGTAATAGACTTCTCCTCCAAGAACTTATCCAATCCTTTTTTAAACACAGCTATACTAACTGCACTAACCAGATTCTCTGGCAACAAATTCCAGAGTTTAATTGTGCGTTGAGTAAAAAAGAACTTTCTCCGATTAGTTTTAAATGTGCCCCATGCTAACTTCATGGAGTGCCCCCCTAGTCTTTCTACTATCCGAAAGAGTAAATAACCGATTCACATCTACCCGTTCTAGACCTCTCGTGATTTTAAACACCTACTCTTTCTGGGGGCTATAGTCCTGGTGGCCCAGATGAGCCAGTCGTCCAGGTAAGGGTGCACCAGGACACCTTCCCGGCGTAGGGCCGCCGCCACTACTACCATGACCTTCGTGAAGACGCGTGGAGCCGTTGCCAAACCGAAGGGAAGGGCTCGGAATTAAAAGTGCTGCCCCAAGATCTTGAAGCGACGATAGCGCTGATGAGCCCGAAGGACCGGGATATGAAGGTACGCCTCCGTGAGATCCAGGGAGGCGAGAAATTCCCCCTGATGGACTGCTGCCAGCACCGAGCGCAGTGTTTCCATATGAAATCCCCTGAGGGACCTGTTGACAGTCTTGAGCTCCAGAATGGGTCGGAAAGTGCCTTCCTTCTTGGGCATCACAAAATAAATGGAATAATGTCTCCAACCCAGTTTGGAGGCGGCCACAGGACTATAGCCCCCAGAAAGAGTAGGCGGTCAAGGGTCTGCCGAACGGCCCTTTGCTTGTGAAGGGACCCGCATGGGGAGAAGAGAAATCTGTCCCTGGGCACGCGGACAAAATCCAATGCATAGCCATGTTTTAGAATATCCAAGCCCACTGATCCAACGTGATTCGGACCCACTCTTCGTAGAAGAGGGCAATCCGACCTCCTACCCGGGGAGTCGGTTCGTGGGTCGGCCTGGCATCATTGAGATGATTTCGGGGAGGTACCCGGGCTCTGCCCTTCCTTGCCGGGCCTGCGGCCTCGAAAGGACCGGTTCCAGGTATGCGAGCGAGATGACGGAGCTCGGGATGGCTGCTGCTGCTGTCTCGTAGTGCGGAACAGGCGCTGATTGCGGGACTGGTACCTGGTGGAGTTGAAGGATCTAGTAGACCGAGGCCTATCCTCAGGAAGTCTGTGCACCGCATTCTCGTTGAGGGACTTGATGATTTGGTCCAGATCCTCCCCGAAGAGAAACTTGCCTTTGAAGGGGAGTGATCCCAGGCGGATCTTCGACGAGGCATCCGCCGACCAGTTTCGTAGCCACAGGAGACGACGGGCCGAGACCGCAGCCACCATTGATCGGGCCTGAACCCGAAGGAGGTCATAGAGGGCGTCCGCCCCATAGGCTACCACGGCCTCCAACCTATCCGCCTGCTGGGCCGCCGGCAAAGCCTGTGAGGTGAGCAGCTGCTGGACCCACCGAAGACCAGCTCTTTGCGCTAGTGAACTACAGATAGCCGCCCGAATCCCCAGCGCCGAAACCTCAAAGATTCTCTTGAGATAGACCTCCAACTTCCTGTCCTAGAGGTCTTTCAACGCCGTGCCGCCTGTGACTGGGATGATGGTACGCTTCATGACTGCCGAGACGGCAGAATCCACGGCCGGGACCTT
The DNA here is from genome assembly GCF_901001135.1 of Rhinatrema bivittatum. Lineage (NCBI taxonomy): Eukaryota > Metazoa > Chordata > Amphibia > Gymnophiona > Rhinatrematidae > Rhinatrema > Rhinatrema bivittatum. Next base: position 19,452,932 of record NC_042620.1, on the reverse strand, counting down.
GAGCAGCTCCAGAAACTCCTCCGGCAGGGGATAAAGCTTTTCCATTGCTCTACTGACATTGAGAGAGGCCTCTGGCGCATCCCATTCTCTAGAAATTAATTGTAAGAAGGTGGGATGAGTTGGAAAGGCTTTTGCCAGAGAATGGAGGCCTGCCAGCAGGGGATCCCCCTTTCCTCCCCTGGGGAGCGGCCACCACCGGTTCCGGGGGGTTCTGAAAACGGTGCTAAAACGGGAGGCGCCGCTGAGATTGGGCCCTCCATGTCCTCCTCAGAAATTGCCTCCGAATCTGAAAATAAAATGGCCGCTGTTCCCGCACTCAGAGGGAACGGAGCCTGTCGCTTCCTAGCCGCGCGGTCCTCACTGCAAAGTCCTGCGGCGTCCCCCTGCTGAGAGCTGTCTTCTCCGTCGGGGAGGCAGCTTGCGCAGAGCCTCTCCTGCGACAGCCGACCTTCCTGCCGGCCGCATGAAGAACAGGCCGCAGATCACGGCATGGCGGGACCCGGAAGGGGAGGGGCAAGACGAAAACCGGCGAATCCTCGCTCCTGATCACCGAGGGCACACGAACCACCCCCCTCCACCGACCCGATGGAGCCACCGGGGAATCGGACCTCCCGGCGGCCCCGGGGAATGACACGTCGCGGGGCCGCAGAGCAGCAGAGAAGGGGGAGGGGGAGAGGCTAGCACCACTAACGTGCACCCCGGGTCCGGCCCAGTCCACAGAGACGCTGAGTACTGCTGAGCAAGAGGTAAATCTAAACGAAATAATCACAAAATACACACTTTCCCCCCAAAAGGAAGGAAGGAAGGAAGACAGAAGGGGGGGGGGAGACAAGGAACAGACCTTGTCAGCAAGCCCTTCTGTCCCCCTAACTCAGGAAACTCTGTTTCATTTTTTCTTTTTTTTCTTGATCCCCGTAGAGAAAAGATAAAGAAGGCTTAGGAAACCTAAGCTCCTGTGCTGGGGACCTGACAGTCCCCTGCTCACATCTGCTGGAGTCAGAAGATACTGAGGATTGAGGCAAGGGAGGTGAGGTTATATAGTACCTCCCCCCAAGCTTTTTGTTCTGACTCCATCTGCTGGACGGGGGACATAACCCACCGTCTGGACTGCTCCTGGTATGTACAGGGAACTGGGGAACTACAAATCCCAGCATGCATCACATCGGGAGAATGAATGAGGCTCATGGGGTGGAGTCCTTAAGAGAATGGTGGGCTGGAACTCCAACATACTTTTATGCTTAGTGAAATAAAAAGCAAGTAACAGAGAAGTCAAGGAGGCATGCGAAAAATGACAAAGGGAAAGACAGTGAACAGACCGTGGACACCAGCAAGGCAGGATTTTTTCAGGCACCGAAAAACAGATTACGAATTGTTTGAATTCTCAGCCCTGGCTACCTGGGAGGATTACTGAGACTGTGTTAAACAGCCAGAGTAAAGCCATGAGATCCAGCAGGAAGTGTGTGTATGTGTGGAACTATGTATTTACAGCCAAGAGCAGAACTTAACTCCCAGGTATAGAAGCAAGAGGGAAGCTAGAGACAACTGAAGGCAGTTTATGTGCTGGACAATGCATTTTTAAGAGACGCTTAAATCCTGGATCCCAATGGAGGCTTAGGAGTGTGGGCAGGTTTGAAGTTGCGAGTTCTAACCCCGCAAGGTGTAAAAACCAGAGAATGGACAGATTTTTTTCCAAAGATACTAGAGGCCCTGGCAGCAGACAGTTCCCTGTACATACCAGGATCATTCCAGACGGTGGGTTATGTTCCATGTCCAGCAGATGGAGTCAGAACACAAAATACCCAGGGGAGGACCCATATAACCACGCCTCCCCTGTAACAGCTCTCAGTAACGTTCTGACTCCAGCAGATGTGAGCAGGGGACTTGTGGTCCCCAGCTTGTTAGCTTAGGGCTACCTCCTCAGGGGGATAAAGTTTAAAAAAAAAAATAGGAAGTTTTAAATTTACAGTTTAGGTCACTTTGCTAAGGCTCCTCTTACAACAGGGGGAGAGCTCTCCGCTGGTGCTGGCTCATCGCTCTTTAGCCTGGTGACTTGCTGACAGGCTGTTGCCTGTTTTCTCTCTTTCTTTTCTCATTTTCCTCACTGAGGGCTCAGTTGGGGTAAGTGTATTTTTGTTTCATCTTCTTTTTCAGCAGAAGACTGCAATTTTTTGGACTCCGTTCGGCTCTCTGAGGTGAAAGTCGGTAGCACCGGCCTCTCCCTCCTGACCCAGGTTTTCCCCCCCTCCCTTTTGTGGAGCGACCGATGTCCCGACCTGCGGCCCCGCGAAGCACCATTCCCCGGGGCCGCCTGCTGTCGGGAGGGTAATTCCCCGTCAGTTCTTCTTCAGGTCGGTGGGGGACCGCGGCAAGTGTCCGTTGCCGGGTCGGCGCTCATTTTAGGCGCGAGCCACCTGTAGAGCCTCCCTCCCCTCTCTCTCTCCCTGCGGCGATGCAGTCCGCGGCGCCTTGTGAGGGCTCCGACAGGGCCGGTTTATTTTCTGAAGAGGGTCTGTGCTCAGGCTGTTTCCCCAAGGGGGAATGTGCGCCAGCTACTAACAAGGACATTCGAGCTGCAGACCGCGTGGGAAGGAAGCGCCAGGCCCTGTTCCCTCTCAACGCGGGAACGGCGGCGATTTTGTTGCAAGATTCCGATGCCGCGCTTACTGAGGAGGACACGGATAATCCGTTCCCCACTTCTAGGCCCGTTTTGGACCCTTACTCCGAGTCTAATCCTGGTAGGCAGAGGGGGGATCCCCCGTGGGTGACCCCTCAGGATGCCAGGCCTTTCCCCCTGAATTCATAGTCCTGATGCACAGGGCTTTTCTTCAGAGCAGAGACACGACCTTCGGGACCTGGGGACCCTCTCCCCCCAAGATACCATGTCCTACCTGGGTGGGACCCTCCCTCAGGCTCGCCCCCCTTTAGTAGGCGGGGACATCTCGTGGCCCTACCGGGACACCTTCGATAATACAGACTTCGTCGGGGGAAGGACAATCCCAGGACCCTGACGTGGACGACCCCACCTTGGCAGCCCAGGTGGAGGGCGACGACCCTAGGGTCCTCCACATCTTCCAAGCGGCGGAGTTAGATGACCTCATTCCCTACATCCTCCAGGAAATGGATATTGATCCCCCTCCGGAACCGGTGGGGCCTGACCCGGCTCTCAAGAAGGGGGACCCCCTCCTAGCAGGACTGCGGCCTCTAGCCAAGTCTTTTCCCACTCATCACAAGATCTTGCAGTTGATCACTCGGGAATGGGATTCCCCGGAGGCCAACCTTAGGGTCGGTAGAGCCATGGAAAAATTGTATCCTCTGCCAGCTGATTTTTTGGAAATTCTCAAAGTTCCCGCCGTAGATTCTGCGGTATCAGCAGTCACAAAGCATACCACTATTCCTGTCACTGGAGGGACGGCGTTGAAGGATATGCAGGATCGGAAGCTGGAGGTTTACCTCAAGCGTATCTTTGAGGTCTCGGCCTTAGGGATGCGGGCGGCTATCTGCAGTTCCCTCGCACAGCGAGCGGGTCTTCGGTGGGTGCAGCAGCTTCTCACCTCCCAGTCCTTACCAGACGCTGAGGCTCACCAGGCGGACAGACTGGAAGCCATGGTTGCCTATGGAGCGGATGCTTTATATGATCTTTTAAGGGTCCTAGCCCAAACCATGGTGGCGGCGGTCTCAGTGCGTCGGCTCCTTTGGCTTCGCAATTGGTCGGCTGATGCCTCTTCCAAGACACTTTTGGGGTCCCTTCCTTTTAAGGGTAGGTATCTTTTTGGTGAAGACTTGGATCAGATCATCAAGTCCCTTAATGAGAACGTGGTGCACAAGTTGCCCGAAGATCGACCCCGTTCGTCAAGATCATATAATTACTCCGGAAACCGTTATCGTAACCAGCGGAGTGCGCGTCCTCAGAGGCAACAGCCACCTCGGGCTCCCTCTTCTCGTTCGCACTCCTGGAACCGGCCCTTTCGTGGGCGCCGCCAGGGTAAGGAAGCGCAGGGTGCTGGTACATCCGCTAAATCTACCCAATGATGCCAGACGGACCCGCGAGGTGGTCCCTCGACTGGGGGGGGTCGCCTTGCTCTCTTCTACGAAGAGTGGGTCCAAATCACGTCGGATCAATGGGTTCTGGATATTCTAAGACGCGGTTACGCTTTGGATTTTGTTTGCGCTCCTCGGGACCGGTTCCTGTTTTCCCCTTGCGGGTCCTTAATCAAACAGGGAGCCATGCGGCAGACTCTCGATTGTCTCCTTCAATTGGGGGCCATAGTGCTGGTGCCAGCTGCCGAACTGGGCCGGGGGCATTATTCAATCTACTTTGTGGTTCCCAAGAAGGAAGGTACTTTTCGTCCTATCCTGGACCTCAAGCAGGTCAACTGGTCCCTCAGAGTCCCTCGTTTCCGCATGGAGACACTCCGTTCAGTGTTAGCGGCAGTTCATCCAGGAGAATTCTTGGCTTCGTTGGATCTCACGGAGGCGTATCTCCACATACCAATTTGTCAAGCTCATCAGCGTTACCTACGCTTCAAAATTTGGGGTCAACACTTCCAATTTCGCGCTCTTCCCTTTGGCCTGGCCACAGCTCCACGGGTTTTCATGAAGATCATGGTGGTGGTGGTGGCGGCAACCTTGCGCAAGGAAGGCATCCTTGTGCATCCTTACATAGACGATTGGCTCATCCGTGCAAAGTCACGAGCACAGTGTATCCTCGCAGTCGACAGAGTGGTACAACTTCTCCAATCTCTGGGATGGATTGTCAACTTCACCAAGAGCAGCCTGGTCCCGTCCCAGTCGTTGGATTTTCTGGGAGCTCACTTCGACACCAAGAATGCCAGGGCTTTTCTGCATCCGGACAGAGCTCATTCTCTGCGTCAGCAGATTCAAGGATTTATGGCGCTCGAGACGCCCACTGCCTGGGACTACCTGCAGGTACTGGGGACCATGGTCTCGACCATCGATCTGGTTCCTTGGGCATTTGCGCATCTGAGGCCTCTGCAGAGATCCCTACTCTCCCAGTGGCAGCCGGTGTCGAGAGATTTCCAGGCAATCCTTCCGATTCAGAGAGGAACCTTCATCAGTCTCCATTGGTGGCTGGAACCGCGGAACCTAGCTCAGGGGGTGTCGCTGGAGGACCCAGATTGGGTGATTATCACCATGGACGCCAGCCTCACAGGCTGGGGAGCGGTCTGTCGGGGCAGCTCAATCCAGGGTCGATGGACGGAAGAACAGTCGAAGTGGCCCATCAACCGCTTGGAGACCAGGGCGGTCCGTCTGGCGTTACAGGGTTTCTTCCCCATAGTACTCCATCAAGCAGTCAGGGTGCTATCGGACAATGCGACTACAGTGGCGTACATCAATCGCCAGGGAGGCATGAGAAGTCGGTTGGTCTCTCTGGAAACCGACAAATTGATGGAGTGAGCAGAGCTTCACCTCCAACGACTAGCGGCCTCGAATATAGCGGGAGTGGACAACGTACAGGCGGACTTTCTCAGCCGACAAAACTTGGATCCCGAAGAGTGGGAGCTCTCGCAGCAGGCGATGCGGATAATAGTACGGCGATGGGGGACACCGCACGTAGACTTAATGGCAACCGCCGGAAATGCAAAGGCCGCCCGCTTCTTCAGCCGCAGGCGGGAGCGCGGCGCCAAGGGCGTGGACGAGCTGGTCCTGCCCTGGCCACGCCACTGTCTCCTATATGTTTTCCCACCGTGGCCCCTCGTGGGCAAGGTCATCCGCAGGATAGAGGCACACCAAGGGCCGGTGATCCTTGTGGCGCCAGAGTGGCCCCGATGACCGTGGTTTGCGGATCTGCGCAATTTGACGGTGGAGGGTCCCCTTCGTCTCGGTCAGCTGCCACGTCTTCTACGCCAGGGACCAATATTTTTCAAGGAGGCAGATCGCTTCTGTCTTGCGGCCTGGCTTTTGAGAGGCGTCAGTTGAGGAGGCGCGGTTATCCGGAGCCGGTTATTTCAACGCTACTGAAAGCACGTAAGATGTCCACCTCTGTTACCTATGTTCGAGTCTGGAAGGTCTTTGAGGATTGGTGTGGAGCGAATGACATTCTTCCCATGCAGGCCTCAGTGCCACAAGTCCTTTCCTTCTTGCAGGCAGGTTTGGATTTGGGTCTTGCTTACAATTCTCTTCGGGTTCAGGTGGCGGCCTTGGGGGCTTTTCTTCGCAGTGGAAATAAGGAGTTTCTGTCCTCGCATCCGGACGTCTCCTGTTTCCTTACAGGAGTGAAACACTTGAAGCCTCTGATTCGCCCACCTTGTCTGTCGTGGAATCTGAATCTAGTGCTCCGAGTCCTCTGTGGTTCGCCGTTCGAACCTCTAAGCTCGGCTACCATCAAGGACGTCACTCTCAAGACCATTTTTCTCATGGCAATCAGTTCAGCAAGACGTATTTCCGAGCTGCAGGCCCTATCCTGTCATGAACCATACCTTCGTTTCACGCCTGAAGGGGTTTCGCTGAGGACGGTTCTTTCTTTTCTCCCTAAAGTGGTTTCGGCATTCCATCTCAACCAATCAGTGGAATTACCATCTTTTGCCTCCTGAGTCTGGAGACCTGTGTAGACTGGATGTACGGCGGTCTTTGATACGCTATCTGGAGGTGACTAATGATTTTTGGCTCTCCGATCATCTGTTTATCCTCTGGTTCGGACCCCGGAAGGGTTGCATGGCCTCCAAACAATCTATAGCGCGGTGGTTGAAGGGAGCGATCATAGCGGCGTACCTTGGCGTAGGTAAGTCCCCTCCGCTGGTTGTCAAGGCTCATTCTCTTCGAGCCCAGGCGACATCTTGGGCGGAGAGCTCCTCCGTCTCCACTCAGGAGATTTGTAGGGCGGCCACCTGGAAGTCGATCCATACTTTTGCGAGACATTATCGCCTGGACGTCGGTGCTCAGTCGGGCGGTCAGCTTGGAGACAAGTTAATACGAGCAGGGCTGTCTGCGGCCCACCCGTGATGGGAAAGCTTTGGTACATCCCACCGTCTGGAATGATCCTGGTATGTACAGGGAAAAGAAAATTATTCCTTACCTGCTAATTTTCGTTCCTGTAATACCATGGATCATTCCAGACACCCTCCCTTGGTTTGGGGGTTTGCTTGTGGGACATCCCTGCCTACCTGTCTTAACAATCTTTTACTCTGTATTTCGAATACTGCGCGTCTTTTTTGTTCACGCACTGCTGTTCGCAAGTTCACTGTTCAGAATTTAGTTGCTGTTTATTTGGACAGTGGTTATTTCAATTCCTTCTTTGATTACTTGATCCCTCTGTTTTTAGTCTCTCTCTTTTGGGCTTTGTTAGTCCAGTTACTGAGAGCTGTTACAGGGGAGGCGTGGTTATAGGGGTCCTCCCCTGGGAATTTTGTGTTCTGACTCCATCTGCTGGACATGGAACATAACCCACCGTCTGGAATGATCCATGGTATTACAGGAACGAAAATTAGCAGGTAAGGAATAATTTTCTTTTCTTCACAACAGTCATTATACTAATTAAAACAAAAGCAGAACAGAAATGAAAAAAAATGACAACGCTGTTACTAAAACTGCACATAAAGGGAGTGGGAATTTTAGACATGACTAAGGCTAAAGAACAGAGCCATTTACACTAGAAGAAGACATACTAAGCTTTTGTAAAATGGAGAGAGACCAATAATTGGCAGGAGAGCCGGGAGATGCCACTTAGAGAGAAAGTTGGCATAAAATTAGCAAAACAGCAAGTGGACAAGGCAGCGGGGCCAGACAGGTTACATTCTAGGATATTAGGGGAGCTCAGAAAGATTGTGCCCATCACTCTTTGCAAACAGGGGTAGTTCCAGAGGACTGGAGAATGGTATATATTGCCCCCCGTTCATGAAAGTGGACACGGAGAGCAGACTGATAACTGCAGGTCAGTTAGTCCGACTTCTTTTGGTTTGCTAAATTAATGGAGTCCCTGCCAAAGGAAAAGGTAATGGAATATCTTGAATTCTAGTGGTTTGCAGGATCCAAAGCAGCAGCATATTGCCACTTTTTAATCATGATAAGCAATGGATGTGGTATACTTAGACCTAGGCATGAGTACTAAGGTGATTAACTAGGTTAGAAACTGGTTGAGTAATAGTGAACAAAGGATAGTAATAAACAGAGTTCACTCCAGGTGGAGATTCTCGGATATCAAGTAAATTTTCAAAGGTAATATTGACGAGTTGTTGGTAGGAAATGTTTGTTTCTTTTGCAGATACTAACGTCTGTAACAGAGGGGGCATTCTTAATGGAGTACATAAAGGGGTAGATTTTCAAAGGGGTACGTGCGTACCCCCCGAAAACCTACCCCAAACCCCCCCGCGCACGCCGAGCCTATTTTGCATAGGCTCGGCGGCGCGCACAAGCCCCGGGACGCGCGTAAGTCCCGGGGCTTGCATGGAGGGGCGTGCCGGGAGTGACGCGGCGTTTCAGGGGTGTGTCTGGGGGGCGTGACAGCGGCCCCTGGACCAGCCACCGGACCGGAACATGGAGCGCGGCAGCCGGCCCGGCGCGCGCAAAGTTACACCTGCTTCGAGCAGGCGTAACTTTCGTGATAGAGGTAGGGGGGAGGTTTACATAGGGCCGGGGAGGGAGAAGGAAAGTTCCCTCCGAGGCCTCGGAGGGAACAGAGGCAGGCTGCGCGGCTCGGTGCGCGCAGGCTGCCGATTTTGGGCAGCCTTGCGCGGCTCGGTGCGCGCAGGCTGCCGATTTTGGGCAGCCTTGCGCGTGCCGACCCCGGATTTTAATGGATACGCTCGGCTACGCGCGTATCTATTGAAATCGCGCGAACAATAGTACGCATGTGCGCAGATTTATAAAATCTGCCCCAAAACATGTGATCAAAGAAAGCTTGATGAATTGTCAACTGCTTGGCAGCTCAGATTCAATGCAAAAGAAGCGCAGGGCCATGAATCTGGGATGCAGAAATCCAAGGAAGCAGCCCATGAGTGTTGCGATATTGATGTGACCCAAGCAAAAGAGGTCTGGGGCTCATCGTATCTGATGATCTCAAGGTTACAAAGACAGCAATGGTCGGAGCCAGAAGAATGCTAGGGTCAATAAGGAGAAGTATACTCAAGAGTAAAAAACAAAGGGAAGCAAGAAGGTCTCTGAGCAAGTCATGGGCAATACCTCATCTGGACGCTGTACCTCCAAAAAGATAAAGGCAGAATGGAGGCAGCCCAGAGAAGAGCTGTCATAATGGTACAGAGCTTGCTTCAATTTCCCTATGGAATGAGACGCAAGGATATACATATACTCAACTAGAGAAGAGACAAGAGAAACATTCAAATAATTCTATGGTATAAATAATGGACAAAGAAGCAAGCATTTCTCAGTGCAAAGCAGTGGCGAAGCCAGAAATGAAACATTTTTTTTTTGGGGGGGGGGGGGGGGGTCCAAGGTTAACATGGGTGGGCAGTTGATATACAAGCCTAGGCCCCACTATTTGTACTCATCAATAAATAATGCCTTACAGTGCATCTGACAATGGATTTCTAAGCAATATCATGAGTGATGCTTTAAAATGTTTTAATTCTATTATTTGAAGCATTTACCAGCATTAAAAATATCTTAATAATCTATATTAATTTATTTTATATTTACTGCAGTTTATAAATACACATCATGTAAAAAGAAAGATGTTTAAGAGAAACATCAGTTCCAATTATGTAATAAAACAAATATAAATATATTCTTTTATGAATCTTCTTTCCAAAAATGTGGGAGAATATCATAATTACGATAAAACAGCAATAACCATAATAAGAACTTCAGATTTTCAACAGGTGCAGAACATAACTAGAACATGCAAAAAAAAATAAAAAATTCAAATGCTGGTACTACTTCAGTGGCAGCAAAACAAACGCCCTCCAATGCCAAACACTTTGTGAAGTAAGACAAATCCCTACAAAACAAAAAAAAAACCCACCTAGAACCTTCCCATGCCATACTATAACAGCAGTAACTCAGGACTAAAACAGCCGCAACCTTATCTACCAAGTCCTAGAACATTAATACACTATGTAGTAGGCATAAAGAACAAGCCGAACTGCTCCAAATCCCTACTGAGAAACTACACACTAGCCAAAATATCGTACTTCTGTCACACATGCGCAACACAGACAGAGCCTTACCTAATACAGAATAAGGGACTAGAAATTAGAAACAAACATACAGAAAAACTGAAATGGAAAGCCTGAGAAACCAGCCTCAGTCTCTGTGAACACTGGAATACTGAAGAAAAAGCAAAATACAATATACAAGAAATGCACAATCCCAACAATGGTATATTTCAGTTGCTGAAAGTCAAAATTTTTTTTTTACCTTTGTTGACTGATCTTATTTTTCTAATTGGTTGGTCCCAGTCGCTTTGTTCCCCTTGTCTGTCTTTTCCTAATTCCTTTTTCAGGGTCTCTTATCTTTTCTTCTCTCTCCTCTTATCTTCTTTCCTTCTTCCTCCATACACACAGATTCTCTCTCACATGCACTCTCTCAAACATATGCTTTCTGTCACAAGGCTTCCACTCTTGCATAGTCTCTCTCACATACACACAGGCTCCCACTCACATATGCAGGCTCTCACTCCCACACACTCTTTTATCCAAGCTCCCACTCACACATACAGGCTCTCTTACATGCTTTTCTTTTACAAACCACATGCTTTCTTTCATACTTACACACAAAGGCTCTCCAATCCCATGCTCTAATACACACACAGATAGGCTTCTCACTCCCATGCTCGCTCTCAAACAAATACACACAGGATTCTCACTCCCATGCTTTCTCATATACAAACACACAAGGCTTCTCTCATACATATATGCCATGCTTTCTCTCATACATATATACAGAAGTTTCTCATAATATTTTCACTCATACATACACACACACACACACAGGTTTCTCAGTCCCATGCTCTCTCTCATACATCATACACACACAAGCTTCTCACTCCCATGCTCTCTCTTATACACACACACAGGCTTCTCACTCCCATGTTCTCTCATATAAACACACACAGGCTTCTCACCCCCATGCTCTCTCATACATACATATAGAGGCCTCTCACTCCCAAGCTCTCTCTCCTACATAGATGTTTCTCATTCTCATGGCCTCTCATATACATACACACACCGGCTTCTCATTCCCATGCTCTTTCACATACATGCACACACAGATGCTTCTCACTTCCATTCTGTCTCTCTCTCTCATACATACATATACAAACACACACACACACACACACTATCAGTGCCTCTCCCTCTCTTCCGAGCCTCCTTGCTGCAAGGCCTCTTCTCTGGGTGTGAATGTTGAGCTCTGCGACAGTACTGAGACGGTCAGGCCTCTCTTCTCGGGCAATGCGGGATGAGCTCCACGATGGCCATGCGACAGTTGGGCCATATGGGATGAGTTCCTCAATGGCTTCTTCTCGGGCATTGAGCCGCATGGGATGAGCTCCACAATGACCCTTCAACAGTTGGGCCTCTCTTCTTGGCCACGCAGGATGAGCTCCATGATGGCACTGTAACTGTCAAGCCTCTCCTCTCAGGCTGCACAGTATGAGCTCCGTGATGGCCCTGCAAAGATCAGGTCAGCCTCAGGCCACGTGGGATGAGTTTCACAATGGCCCTGTATCGGGCCTCTCTTCTCAGGTGCCAGGTAACTCTGAGTAGGTGGGGCATGGCCCACTTAGGCCCACCCATGGATATGCCACTGATGGAAAGGACATTTTGCAACAAGATGTCTTAAATGAGGTACAAAGATGGTAAACTAATCAGTGACATTAGAACATATCTCTTCACAAAATGATGCATGGAATGGCCTCCCAGGCAAAAACAATATCAAATTTCAAAACAAGTCAGGGATAAGTACAAAAGATTCTTAGTTGCAAGAAGTGAAGAGAAAGCCAGACATCAACTGAAGTCTATGGCATTGTAACAGGAGGTAAATTGGATAGACTGGATGAATTTTATAGTCTATCTGCCATCATATTCTGTGCTTCTGTGGGCTCCAGGGTTACGGCAGCATTCCCACAACAGTAACATCTCATAAGGTTAAGCTAACAACATTCCCACCAAGATCTATGGTAGCTGGTGCCAACTCTGTTCTGCAGCATCCTGTTGAATGTCTTGATCTCTTTACTACACGGAGAGTGGTTGGGGCTAGCCACAGGAATTGGATGGTTCAAGGAAATTGTCACCGTGTCTTTCAACTAGAGGTCATTGGTTCAAAGCCAGCATAGGTCTGTAGGGTGTGACTCTGCAGTTATAGCAAAAATGTTTACATAGAAGCTGATATTAGAAGAAAAGTCGACCTCCTAAATTTAGGATGTTAATTTAGCGATCTATTTTCAGTCTAACTTTTAGAAACCTTCATTTT